>NC_090927.1:144125502-144751470 GCF_040938575.1 Ambystoma mexicanum | reverse complement strand
CTGGATCCTTGGCGCCCCTTTGTAGTTTGTGAACAGCATCAGGGTGTACTTGTGATCATTTCGAATTTCCAAATGCCTCTATTTGAGATTCTACAGCTAACTCTGCTCTTGCCAACATAAGATTTCTTCAAGTGCCCTGGATTTCTGTAATAATTTTCTCCTGAAGGTTTTCGGCTCGCACCCCGCTATGATTTGGGATCTCAGGGCCTCTGTATTTGAATAGTTATTAAATTCACAGTGTTTCATCACAAAGGGCTCAATGGTCTCCCCTTTCAATTGTTTCGTGCTGTGAAATATGTGCCTCTCGTAATCAACGTTAGTATGTGGCGTGAAATACGTGGCCAGCGTGTCTTTCAAACATTGAATGGGGTTGATGGAGTCGGCTGTTAGTTCATCAATAATGTCTCTTGTAGCACGGCCTGCCGCTAGCTTCAATAGACACTGCTGCCGGACATCTTCCATGGGCCCCATAGCACCCACATATAGGTCAGAGTCTCTGATACTTCTCACCCACCTCGGTCAATATTGCTAGTGTGCGACACATCAAACCCCTCATGTAGCTGGCCTGCAAGTGACTCTTGCAGCCTGTGCAGAGCCTGTCCTGGTAGCGTAACAGGAAGGGTGACTGGGATGTCTAGATCTGACATGCTGGCTGTGACCTGACGTGTTTCAGACCTTATTTGCGACAATATGTGAGATAGAGCAACCGCTCTCCACCTGGCCCTTTGGGTCTTTCACCCAGAGAATACCGACATTGGATATAGCTGGGTTGATGGGTGAGTCGACCCCTGTGGCGGTCATGACACGTTTGAGGCCCACATCCCATGTGAATGTGGCGGCCACCTGGTGAGGCACGAGCACCACCCTGCAGTGGTCTGCAGGTCCTTCCCTTGGCCCCTGGCACTCACCGCCGCAGCACCGGTGTATGTGCTCTTGTGCTGCACCCTTCCAAAGGGCTCTCTGACTCGCCATCGTGCCCGGGCGCCTGTCAGCGTCAAGATCGCGCGTACCGCACCCAAATCCGGACCGTTACCACTGTCAACATGTGGATGGCCTCCGTCGCCAAAGTAGCATAGTCGCTGTGCGGAAGTGCTCTGTGAAACCACAAACTGTGCCGCTGCCATGCCAGGCCAAAAAGGCAAGGGGACGGAGTAATGGGAGACATGTCATTATTTCTACGTCTCCAACGGGCAACTGCCTTTCCCTTTTCTTTATGTAATTTCCCTCCCCACCCCAGACTACATTTCCCAAAGTCACAGCATCTAACATCCACAATGGTTACATGTGATTTTAACTAATAGAAAATAACATACAACATTTTTCTCTAAACAGTTATAATGAAAAAAATCCCAATTTTAGTTTTTTTTTATTTATGCGGTCTCCCTCCAACCGCCTCCCCACCCGTTTTAACCACTTATCCCAGACGCCCATATTTATATTTAAAATTATTCAATATGAATGCCCTTCCTGCAGAGGCCCACACTTTACATATACAACCAAGAGAAGTCCAGGCCTGAACTACAAGTCTCATAAGGAGACAGTTGCTGGGATATATATGTCTGCATGCCCACCTGCCCACTTAACTAGTGAGCTGCACCACATTCCCGAACCACCCACCCGTCCCCTGCTGCGGCCACGCTGCCAGTTATCATCAATGTCATGTAGACTGGCCACTGTGCTTGGCATGACCAGCTTGATGGCCCAGTGCTGTCACTTTTCGGCTCGGGTCTTCAGGAAGCTGGATCACCGGCTAGCCAGCACCAGCATGGCTGGCACTGCTGTTGCTTGTTGAGTGTCTAAGACTGGCTGGCATTTTAAAAAGTACATTTTCCAAAACAGTTAATACTTGAGACAATTGAGACTATATGTGTCGGTGCCCGGGACACTCCCTTTTGATCTCTCTGATATGGTTTGGCACCTTCTCAAGAGGACACACATCCACCCTGGGGATTTACTGGGAACCACTGCTTCAAGGCCAGTCCCATCCAGTACAATGTCTAGCTTCCACCATGGTGGTAATGATGGTGTCCCTTTGACCAACAGGGCCAACAGGCGAAGAGGTGGGGTTAGAGTGGCTACGGCAGGAAATGCCCAGCAAGAGAACGGTTCCAACATCTTAGTATCTTTCTGGGCACACACACTTCCTGCACTAATTCTTATCTTCCTGCAGGCAAGGCACTCTGGGGTGATGTCATCAGGCAAAAGATGCTGAACGCAGCAGCCAGGATTGGACCCCTACAAGAAGACCAGAAGGGAACAATCACCTGAGGCAGATTGCCTATATAAGGATCTGAGTCCATCCTCTTAATTGAATCATCTTTGGACTACTGAAGGTTGAATGCACCTAGAACTTTGTTGGGGCACACTCTGCTTCCCTCAACCATCCCAGGAGAACATTTGGGGTGACCTGTTGGCTGGACAAGGCCTACTACAAGATGAGACCACTGGGACCCAGGAACCTGAACACTGGAGGCGAAAGACCCTGCAAGTGCTGTCTAGTAACCTTCCTGGCTGGGAAGTGCAGAAGAAAGTATCTACTTTGCCCTGGAGACCATGGACAGGGCCCCCAGCGAACAAAGAACCAAGGAGGAGACCCGTGGCTGGCTCCCCCTGCACCTCCAAACTTATTTGGGGCTGGTTTGGGCAACTTTGACGCTGTCTGAGCTGCTGTAAGGGAAACACCAGAGTTATTATCGACCTTGATGCGTAACCTCCTCAAACATCTCTGAGTTTCGGCCGATCTTATAGCTCTGCTGACTTTCCATCAGTGACCCGCCAAGACTGGTTGCCAGCATCTCTGGACTCCAAGCCATCGCAACTGCAGTAACACAACGCTGTGTTAAGCTAGTTGAGCCCACTCACCACTGAAGGCAAGTCTTTGCTTCGCCACATCTGAGGCCTCTGAGACTTCCAGGGCCACTGATCCAACACTGCCTGCTTTTTACCCAGAGTCCTCGACCTGCACGCCATTGCCACTGACGAACCGCATCATGTCATTGGTTCCCATCATTTACGCTTCCTGACTTGTTACTGGCTCTGCGCCGAAAAAGCCGAGGCTCTCGGTTCGATGCTGAGAAGCCTGTAGAGCAAGAATAAAGAGGCAGATAGTGGTTCTGTCCTCCCGGCGTGCTTTGAAGGACCCTTGTGGCATTTAAAACCCCACTCCTTGCTAAGACAATTCCTTGAAATGAAACATTTGCTGCAGCATTTGTTTGACTGGCTGTAACGCTCACCTGATTCCCGTAGAGGAGCCGGTCTTGACTGGGCGTATACCGTATCTTCAAAGGTGATGTGTAACACACGGCTGGCTCTTTGGGCTGGACCTCTGTGCACCATATGTTTGACTCGAAGGGTAAGATGTCTGCAGATAGAAAATATGGGATTAATGAACTGGGTTATTGAATGTCTCTCTCTTCTTCCCTTTCTCTTCTCCTGTAGGACCCCGAAGGTTAACGCTCTCACCTTAGGTAAGTGAACGCCGTGCTCTCCATCTGCCTCGGGGCAGGGTGCTGTAACCAGTTTCTTCACTGGATAAGGGGAGCAGGCCTCTTGACTTCAGAGGACTGCTGTCCGTCGTTTACTGCACGAACGGTAAGTTTCGAGTAATTCTAATGTCTTTAAAGTCTTTAGTAATGATGTCTCTTGTTTTGCAGGGTTCCGGCGATGATGGATGACGGGCTGAAGTGAGTTGAAGATGGAGCCCGTGTGATGAATAGAAGCGCCTGGAAGCACGTAAGTAAGCGCTTGTTGCCTGCTTCACGATGCGCTCTAACTGTCTTTTTATTTTGCAGGTACAAGTTCGGAGCGGCTGCAGGGTGCCGGAATACCCACTGGGTTAGATGTGGAAAGGAGTAATGGCACGTGAGTATTAAAGTTCCCCAATGTCTTTAAACGCACCTTGTTTTGTCTTTCAGATGCGGGATGCAGCGCCGAAGGCCTCCGGAGCGTGCGCAGAGTTGGTAAGCTTTTGTCTTTCAGATGCCGGAATGCAGTGTGAAGACCTCCGGAGCGCACGAAGAGTAGGTAAGCCTTTGTCTTTCAGAATGCAGCGCGAGGCGTTGGTGACAGCCGATGGCCCAGGTAAGTGAAGAGCTGTCACTGAAGACCGTAATGCTAACCTGTTCTTTCTTGTCTTTATAGGTGTTGCTGAAGACTGGATTCAGGATGGTAAGCCTTTTTCCTTAGGCCCAGGATCAGATGCAGAAGACACGATGAGCGTTCTGCTGCAGAGGATGCAGAATAACGCAAAGCAAGATTCATCCATCGGGTGTGGTTTAAATAGCCTCCTGTAGTGCTTAGGTGTCTCCTTCCACAGCCACGCCTAGGTAAGAAAAGAGTTCCTGCTTTCCAGAAGAGTTCCAGTGTTCTGAACCTAGGGAGTGGCTCCTGCCCCACCCAACAGGAAAAGTAGTTCCAAACAGAAGAGGATCAGAGGCTCAACTGGCAGGCAAGTAAGCAGCATGGTCTGCTGCAGGTAAGTCCACCCAAGCATTATGAGCCCGGCGCTTCCAGCGCTGGGACTGGGCATATTTATGAGCCTGGTGCCACTGGCGCCAGGACTGGGTCCAAAAGGTCCCAATTGGGACTGGTTGGCACTCGGAACCTGGGTTATGAATCTGCTTCCAAGGGAGTTGGGAAAACCCTGACCTTTTGGAAGCAGAGATCATGACAGTACCCCCCCTCAAGGCCCCTCCCAAACCGGGCTTCTCCGGGGGTTTTGGCTTGTCAGGAAATGTTCGGTGAAATCTTTTGATTAGGCGAGGAGCGTGGACATATTCAGCAGGTTCCCAGGATCTCTCTTGGGGGCCGTAGCCTTTCCAGTCAATTAGGTAAAATAGTTTAGATTTGGAGATCTTGGAGTCCAGAATGCTTTTGACTTCAAACTCGAGTTCCCCATCAACTAGGATAGGTTTTGGAGATTTAGTTAGTCGGGTTTGAGGTTGCACAGGTTTTAATAGAGAGACGTGGAAGACCGGATGTATCTTCATGTGCGGGGGCAAGTCCAACTTGACCGCTACTGGGTTTACTATGGTAGTGATGGAATAGGGACCAAGGTATCTTGGGTTGAATGTGCGTGGCCCTTTTAGAGGTAGATATTTGGTGGATAACCAGACTTGATCCCCTACTCGATATTGAGGGGCTTCCTTCCGATGTTGATCTGCTCCTTTCTTGTATTGTTCTTTAGCCCTTTGAAGGTGAGAAACAGCTTCCTTAAAGGCTTGGGTGATTGTAGAATGCAGGTAGTCTACTGCTGGTGTTTCAAGATCTTGGAGGGGTACAACTCCGAGGTTCGAGGGTGACTGCCGTACAAAAGAAAAAACGGGGTTTTCCCAGTTCCCGAATGGACAGAGTTATTGTAGGCATATTCGGCTATCCAAAGGATGTCTTTCCAAGTTTTTTCAGTTTGTTGCAGCATGCAGCGTAAATACTGTTCCAGAGTTTGATTGGTCCTCTCGGTTTGTCCGTCGGTCTGAGGGTGGTGACTGGTCGATAGTCTCACATCAATTTGAGCCGACCGACAGCAACTTCGCCAAAAATGAGAAATAAATTGACTACCTCGATCCGAAATTAGAACCGAAGGAAAACCGTGCAGTCGGACGATGTTTTCGAGAAATTCTCGGGCCAGAGTTGCTGCTGTTGGCAAGCCTTTGAGCGGAATGAAATGCGCCATCTTGGAGAATAAGTCCACGATTACTAGAATCGTATTGTATCCGGAGCATGGAGGTAGATCGGTGATGAAGTCCATAGAAAGCGTATGCCAAGGGCGAGGTGGGATGTCAATAGGGCGTAAGAGGCCTGCTGGTCTTTCCTTTTGACTCTTGTTTTGGGCGCATACTCCACAGGACATTATAAAGTCTCTGATATCTTTTTTCCAAGACGGCCACCAGAAGTAGCGCTTGATCTTTTCTGAGGTCTTGGCTATACCGGGATGTCCTTCCATTAAAGAATCGTGATAACAAGAGATTACTTCTTTCTGTAAATCTGTGCTGGGTAGGTATAATCATTCTTGGAAATACAATAAGTTGTCCTTTACTGCAAAGTCCTTTCCTTGCAGATGCCAATTCTGTATGTCTGCTGGAGTTACAAGTTGCCTGGCTTTATCCTTAACTTCCTCTATGGATTGTGTGGCGATTACACCCAGAATTCTTTGTTCGGGAATGATTGGTACAGGTTTAGGGTTGATCAAGTGTTCTTCCACTCCCATCCGAGAAAGGGCATCAGCTTTACCGTTTTTTGTACCAGGTCGATAGGTAATTATGAAGTCAAACTCGGCAAAGAATAATGCCCAACGGAGTTGTCTAGAGGATTGGGCTTTTGCGGTTTTCAAATATTGCAGGTTTCGGTGATCCGTAATCACAGTAACGGTGTGTCGGGCCCCCAGCAGATAATGCCGCCAAGCCTTAAAGGCAGACTTGATAGCCAGAAGTTCCTTGTCAGTAATCGTGTATTTGATTTCAGGAGGTGAGAATTTGCGGGACCAAAATGCCACGGGATGCAACTGATTGGTTACCGGGTCCTTTTGTGATAGAACTGCCCCCATGGCAAGGCTTGAAGCATCAGTTTCCACAATGTAGGGGAGTTCGGGGCGAGGGTGTTTTAAGATTGGTGCAGAGATAAATTTAGTCTTCAAATCCTGGAAAGCTTGTTCCTCCTCGGTAGACCATTCAAAACGTTTGTTTTTCTTTAACAAGGCAGTGATGGGCTGGACTATTCGAGAGAATTCGGGGATAAACCTGCGGTAAAAGTTAGCGAAGCCTAACATGCTTTGCACACCTTTTACGGAGGATGGTGATGGCCATTTGAGAACTGCATCGACCTTCTTTGAATCCATACGCACTCCGCCAGGTGATAATATGAATCCCAAGAATTCAACTTCAGTCACGTTGAAAACACATTTTTCCAACTTAGCGAAAAGTTTGTGTTGACGCAATCTTTCGAGGACCATTTTCACGTGTTTCCGATGTTCAGATTCCGATGAAGAATAAACGAGGATGTCGTCAATGTAAACAACAACACACACATCTATGAGCTCTCTGAGGACATCGTTCATAAAATATTGAAAGGCGGCCGGGGCATTGCAAAGTCCGAAGGGCATGACCTGATATTCAAATAGCCCATACTTGGTGCGGAAGGCCGTCTTCCATTCATCGCCCTCTTTTACTCGTACCAAGTGGTAAGCTCCTCTAAGATCCAGCTTTGTATATATGCATGCTTTTCTGACTTGGTCCAGGAGTTCAGGGATCAAAGGTAACGGATATCTATTCTTAACGGTGATCTGGTTCAGGGAGCGATAATCTATACAAGTTCTAAGGTCTCCTTCCTTTTTTGGAACGAAGAACAAAGCTGAAGAAGCAGGGGACTTGGAAGGACGAATAAACCCATTTGCCAGGTATTGATCCAGGTATTGTCGAAGGTGAAGGTTCTCAGGCTCGGGGAGGGCATAAATTCTACTACAAGGAGGAGTAGATCCAGGTATCAGGTCTATCTGGCAGTCATAAGACCTATGAGGAGGTAGAGAGTTAGCCTGATCCTTCCGGAAAACATCTTGGTATTCTAGGTATTCGGGAGGTAGCTGGGGAGTCTCTGAAGAAATTGCTGCCAGTGCAACACCAGGTGGAGGGTGACAAGTAGAGACACATTCTGGAAACTGGACCGTTCTTGCTCGCCAATCAATCAGAGGATTGTGTTTCTCTAACCAAGGTATTCCTAGAATAATCTGAAACTGAGGGGCCTTGATCACATCGAACACGATCTTCTCATGGTGTCCATCTTGACTTATTAGCGTCACTTCTTGAGTGGTATGCGTTACTGGCCCGGAGGCTATCTCCGTACCATCCACCGTAGTAATGACGTCCTTTACAGCCTTGGGACAAAGAGTTAGATTCATCCTCAAAACCATTTCATGATCCACATAATTGCCGATGGCACCGCTGTCGACGTAAGCTTCAATTGCATGTAATCGATCCGGATTATCAGGGCTAATGAGGACCATAGGTATCACGAAATGCGAGGTCACGGAACTGGTTTTCACGCTCGGCAAGAGGACCTCTATTCTTGTCGGGCGAGGTCGTTTCCCTGCTCAGAGTTTGTAACTTTGGTAACTGCAGCTCCTACTGCCTTCTTAGCAGGTTTCACCGGACAGTCTCGAAGAAAGTGCCCTGAGTTTCCGCAATAGAGGCATAATTGCAACTGTTTTCTCCTTTCCCGCTCCTTTTGTGTTAGAGGACCTTTCAGACCCCTTATTTGCATGGGTTCCCCGGAGTCTACTCCTTTGGAAGGAGTTGGCGGTTTGGAAAATACTCGAGCATCAAACTTGGAACGATCGGCCTTCCTGTTCTGCAGTCTGTGATCTATTTGAACGACTAAGTCTATATAGTCCGAACAATCTTGTGGGGGATTCACTACTTGGGCTAACACATCTTTGAGCTCTCCACGTAGACCTCTATAAAACAGCGTAATCCTTTTGTCCTCAGGCCATTGAGTTTCCACTATCAGTCTGTTGAAAGACGCAATATAAGCCAAAAGGTCTTGATTACCTTGTCGCAACGAAAGAAGCTCATTGTCCAAGGCCTGCCCCTGTGAATGTCTTGCGAACAGTTTTTCCATACTAAGCTGAAAAGCTTGAAAATCATGGAGGACCGGATCATCTTGATTTACTAGAGGGATCGACCAGTCTGCCGCATTGCCACTAAGGTACGAAAGCATGAAAGCTACTTTAGCTTGATCAGTTGGAAAGGCTGCTGGCCGGCATAAGAAATGCAACCGGCACTGATTGATAAATACTGCAAACCTCTTTGGGTCACCAGAAAATCTTTCGGGCGGAGCCAGAGGTACATTCCCAGATAGGTTGATCTGCACTGGATTCATAGAGGATGTAGAAGGAAGATTTCCCCAGATGCGGGTAACGGGGTCTGTCTGGCTTGTGACTGTAGCAATTGTCTAGCGAGATCATCTGTTCGCTCCTTGGAAATAATCAGTTCCCTTCTTAGAGCGTTCGTTTCCTGACGGGCTGCATGCACTTCTGCCCTTAGTTCCCCAAGTAACTGGGCTAGTTGGTCGGTATCCGAGGTTTCCATAGCGCCTGGACGGGAGTTTTGTGGTAGGCTTTGCGTTCTGTAACGCTCACCTGATTCCCGTAGAGGCGCCGGTCTTGACTGGGCGTATACCGTATCTTCAAAGGTGATGTGTAACACACGGCTGGCTCTTTGGGCTGGACCTCTGTGCACCGTATGTTTGACTCGAAGGGTAAGATGTCTGCAGATAGAAAATATGGGATTAATGAACTGGTTTATTGAATGTCTCTCTCTTCTTCCCTTTCTCTTCTCCTGTAGGACCCCGAAGGTTAACGCTCTCACCTTAGGTAAGTGAACGCCGTGCTCTCCATCTGCCTCGGGGCAGGGTGCTGTAACCAGTTTCTTCACTGGATAAGGGGAGCAGGCCTCTTGACTTCAGAGGACTGCTGTCCGTCGTTTACTGCACGAACGGTAAGTTTCGAGTAATTCTAATGTCTTTAAAGTCTTTAGTAATGATGTCTCTTGTTTTGCAGGGTTCCGGCGATGGTGGATGAAGGGCTGAAGTGAGTTGAAGATTGAGCCCGTGTGATGAATAGAAGCGCCTGGAAGCACGTAAGTAAGCGCTTGTTGCCTGCTTCACGATGCGCTCTAACTGTCTTTTTATTTTGCAGGTACAAGTTCGGAGCGGCTGCAGGGTGCCGGAATACCCACTGGGTTAGATGTGGAAAGGAGTAATGGCACGTGAGTATTAAAGTTCCCCAATGTCTTTAAACGCACCTTGTTTTGTCTTTCAGATGCGGGATGCAGCGCCGAAGGCCTCCGGAGCGTGCGCAGAGTTAGTAAGCTTTTGTCTTTCAGATGCCGGAATGCAGTGTGAAGACCTCCGGAGCGCACGAAGAGTAGGTAAGCCTTTGTCTTTCAGAATGCAGCGCGAGGCGTTGGTGACAGCCGATGGCCCAGGTAAGTGAAGAGCTGTCACTGAAGACCGTAATGCTAACCTGTTCTTTCTTGTCTTTATAGGTGTTGCTGAAGACTGGATTCAGGATGGTAAGCCTTTTTCCTTAGGCCCAGGATCAGATGCAGAAGACACGATGAGCGTTCTGCTGCAGAGGATGCAGAATAACGCAAAGCAAGATTCATCCATCGGGTGTGGTTTAAATAGCCTCCTGTAGTGCTTAGGTGTCTCCTTCCACAGCCACGCCTAGGTAAGAAAAGAGTTCCTGCTTTCCAGAAGAGTTCCAGTGTTCTGAACCTAGGGAGTGGCTCCTGCCCCACCCAACAGGAAAAGTAGTTCCAAACAGAAGAGGATCAGAGGCTCAACTGGCAGGCAAGTAAGCAGCATGGTCTGCTGCAGGTAAGTCCACCCAAGCATTATGAGCCCGGCGCTTCCAGCGCTGGGACTGGGCATATTTATGAGCCTGGTGCCACTGGCGCCAGGACTGGGTCCAAAAGGTCCCAATTGGGACTGGTTGGCACTCGGAACCTGGGTTATGAATCTGCTTCCAAGGGAGTTGGGAAAACCCTGACCTTTTGGAAGCAGAGATCATGACACTGGCAACCTCTGTCTTCAAACCAGTGTGCCCCTTTATTCCAAAGTTGTAATTCTCTGTGTTTTCATTTACAAGTGTGGATCATTAGAGTCGTTCTTAATTATGTGTATTTATAGTTTAATGAAGTATTCCTATTTCTATAGAACTTTGACTGGGCATTCCTTTTACTATGGTACCACACTACTATTATCATTGGGACTGCTTCTGTGCTAGCTCGCATCCCTCCTGCAGAGTGCAGACTGCCCTGGTCCACTGCTAAGCGAAAGAGGTATAGCTGCCATGCTGTGCCCGGGCTGCCTTCATGACTGGGACCACTGCTGGCTTAGTAGTAGTGTGTGGCTGAGTGGTACAACGTCCTTTCATCAACAGTAGTTATTTCGATGGGTTTTTTAACAAATATTTTTTTACAAAAAAACTCAGCAATATATAGATTGGGAAAGTGTATAAACCGGGTGGGAGAGTCGGGAAAAGTTAAAAAAAAAAAAACAATAAGGGATGGGAATCAATTTCGATTCGTTTTTTCGGTAAAAATATTTGTGAAAAAACCCATTGAAATAACGACAGTCCATGAAATGACATAGAACTGGCTGAGTAGGGGTTTTATCCATTACACATCCATGTACTCCTGCAGAGCAGTCGTCATTTCGTCACATGGTTCCTTCCAGCTCATTAAGGAGAACGGGGCGGGTGATGAACGGTGGCAGTCCGAGCCGCGCAGCGCGAGGCAGCCACTCATCACAGATGGCACTTAAGCATATTGGAACCGAGAGCCCCAGGGATTAATAGACTATTCGGGCAGCGCAGATTTGCAGGGCCTGTCTATTCTGCTAACGCATGCCATTTTTGCATGTGAGTGGTTTATGCTTTAGTGGCTGTTTGTATCTGTTCATGTGCACGTCTTTGGATCTGTGGTATGTGTGTGCATTTATATGGTATGCCTCTGCCTCGGAACACTTCTTCACCTCAATGGGTGAGGACTTTGGAAAGATCAAACCCTCCGAAAAGATGTCCAAATAATTCTTAAAGTACTGGATAGTCCAAAAGTGAATGGCAAAAGAAGAGGGAGCCTCTCCACCCCGCACATAAACCTTTAAAGGAAAAGGGCAACCATGTATTTGTGGAAAAGCATCTTGCTTTAAAGGGTCCAACCCAGATCCTTGTGATAAGTGGCCCTGGCCTTCTGAGGTGCTTGAGTGCCCTGTTCCGCAGGAAGTGAAGGGGAGAGGAAGGAGGGAAAAGCCCACAGCAAGTGAGATGGAGGAAGCCTTCTCCCAAGGGACTCTGCTCCCTGGCAGTCCTAAATCCACCCCCTTCTCAGCCTGGAACTTCACAGGCTCTCTGTTGGTCCCCGTCCTAGCATCAGGCAGCCTTTTGTCATGTACCTAGAACTTTGAGGCCAGGCCCTGCTCTTTCCCCAGCTGGGAGATCCCAGGCCTGGCAAGAGGGTGCTAGGGTCTCTCCTAGAGAGTCAAGCGAGGTTGTCCTGCCCTTTTGTCTCATTCATTTGATCTCGCAGGATTCACACTGGTATGTTATGAATTATATTTTTTATTTGTATCACGCTCATACACAAGTGTTTCAGATTTGGCTTCAATAATGATGTGAAGAACCTTCCGCCACCATCCCCCCAACTTAGATATGGCGCATGTTTATGAATTAAACTGCCACCAGGATGAGGGTTCATCATGGTGTCCTTTTAAAACAGAGTCGCGTCTCTTCAACGCAGCCTCTGCGCGGCAGCGACTTTGTTGTCACAGCAGCTGTCAGGTGGGAGCCTGTGACCTTTGAACCTGCCCTGCGCCACTGGAGAGCAGGTGCCGCACGCAGGTCAGGAGACTGAAGCATCAGCACACGGGCGTCACTACGCTTTTGGCAAAAAGGGGGGTCTGGTTAGCAAACCCTCCTTTCTGTCATAAATTAGACCACATCCTTGTATTGGCAATGAAAAACAAAAAAAGTAGGGCTCCTACACCTCATGACAAATCTTCACACTTGGATACACAGATACACACACACAAATGTAACCCTGGCACACCTAGAAACACACACAGACGTACAGATACCACCAATACATAGACAGGCACACAAACAGATGCACTCAAACAGATACATTCACAAGCATAAGCAATAGAAGGCAGCGCAGCATGGGTTCGAATCCCGATCGGCACTTAGAAACCACTCGGCTGGTATTAAGCGCTATAAAAGAACAATGATAATGAATGACATACAGGCATCGCCGCTCATGGTGCACAAACACGCACATCTGCTATTGCAAAGGCAAATAAAACGATACATCTCGAAACCCAGCGCCATAAGGCTGCTTTCATTATTTCTAGAAAAGCTTCGGGGGCGGTTGCCATGGTGAGGTGCGAGGCCGGGGTGGGGCTGCGGTGGGCTGCCAGCCTCCGCTCCATCCCCCCATTGTCTCGCAGCGGCCCCTTCTTGGATCTATAATACGATTGGTGCCATCCGTCACCCCCTGTCACCAGCATCTCTGCCACGGCGATGCGCCAGAAGCATTCTGTTTTATTCGGTCGATGACAGCTGAGGGGGTTTGGCTCCTGCGGCAACAATATACCACTCAGGCCGACAGCTTGGAGATTTGGGGGAGAGCGGCGAAGTTGATCGCCGGCCAATCAGATCCCTCCCCGGTTATTTGGCAGAAGACAACACAATAGTGGCCTTCATGCCAGCGGGCACCGTGTGCTGTAGTTCCACAGCCTGCTTGCACCCTCTGCTTTGCATAGTAGAAGGGGAATTTCTCAAGGCGCCCGTTGTGCCTAAGCGAGCGATCATATATCCATATGTCCTTGTTCACTGATGTCCTGGCAGTGAAAGGGTTAACTGTGACCGGAAACACTACACGGCTTTGCTATATTGCAAACGAGCATTGCCGTCTGATGCAGGCACGTTGAGCTAAATAAACCCCGGTGCGGCTGAGTAAATGTAAATGTTAATTCCTGGTGTGGCATCACACCCGCCAACACCCTCTCCCCAACCCCAAACCCAACCCACACCATGTCTGCCCTATACAGACCTGTGTGTTGACATGATGCCTTCGCCGGAATACGGCCTACTGGGCACACATAGGCATGTGTCATGAGGAAACGTTGCTCATTTGCAAACACACATGATTGTAGACAAGCAAAACCAGGAGGGCGTGCAAAGCTGAGGCCACGCCCACACACATAAACGCACCAACAGCACACGAGGACTGACATCACCCCATACTCGCACCAAAAGCTCAGCACCAGGTGCATACCGAGTTGAAGCTGCCAACAGAACACTACTCCTCTCACTATCCTACTCCCTCTTCACCTCACTAACCCATCCCACCTTCTCATTGAGGGTCTGGGGACCAACGCCGTTGGTGATGGTGCGCGGTACAACACAGTGCAGGGAATATCGGGAACCGAGGCGCGTGCAGACCCACAGAGAGTGAAAGAACCCAGAGCTGGCTACAGGCCACGAGGGCCTAGGCGAGCCTACTGCCAGGCTCGGACTGGCCTATCGGGCGATCAGGCAATGCCCGAACCAACAACGCAAAATGCTGGTCTGGGACCGATGTTGTGTTTAAAGTGGGACACTTTTGGGGCCCCTGTGGGCCAGTTTGATGAGTTACTTCACCATGCAGCTAGCAGTTTTGACTGGTGTTAGGGAATAAATATTATTTAAAATGCACAATGTGTACCACATTTGATCAAAAGCCTCCCCCTTGGGTACCACGCACACAATCAGTCACAACAGGAATGAATTGCCATTTGCAACTGGGGGCCAGTTTTTCAATGCTGCCAGAGACAATGTTAGGCCCCAGTCCAATCCCGCCTAGAGGGGGGCAGGGCAATTTACTGCTTTGACTAAGACTATCCAGGGGTCTTAAAGATGCTCCTTGGCCCAGCCATCACTGGCATGTTTGCAGACCCTTTGCCTAGACTGTGGTCTTTTTCTGGCCTGAAAGGGGCACAACGGGACTCAACAGGCCATGGACATCACTGGGACGGGGGCCATCACTGTTAAAAGCAGGGGTCCTACATGCTGAGCACACTGTTGTTTTCCAAATGTGCAATTTACACTTTCATTGGAAAAAACAAAAGAAGAAAAGACATTTCCAAACTGAAACCCGTTTCTTAAACTTAAATCTACTAGTTTTCTTTAAACTGTTTAATGGTCTATCACACTACCCTGTGATTTGTGTGCCCCTTCCTTTCTGTTTTATCGCAGGATAAATTGTTAAATATGTTATATGCTTGTCAAACTGATTAATCACAAATATGTGCTTCTACTGTGGCTGAAGTTATTAGGAAATTAAACTGTGGGCTCATGGGAACCAACTTTTGATTTTCACTACGGGGGCGGTAATTCCCCCACCCTGCCCTAAATACAAGCAATTTACTATCCCATCCCCCGGCCGGACACATTTTATAGCACGTCTTTAGGAGTTGCAAAGAGTCATAGGATGAACAGCCAGTTTTAAATATGTAACATCTCAGCAGCAGTGACTCAACCTGTGGAGCTACCACCTTCTACTTCAGGGTGTGTCTATGGATACCTTAATGTGATCAAAATCACTGCATTACTAACAGTGCAGTAATGTGCATGACTTCAAAGTCAACAGTATTTCATCTCCAGCCTCACTGACCCTGTGCTTAGATTCATTGAGGATGTACCAGCGGCGTCCATAATTGACAAAGGGGCGCCGATCCACCGGCACCCTCGCCCATTATGGAGGAGCCAACCCAGTGTAACCTCAGAGCGCTACCTCAGCTGCTTTTTGCAGCTGAGGGAGCACTCCGGGGCTGGCTTGAACTGTCAAAGGGAAACACAATATCCGTTTGACAATTCTGTTCTCCAGCCGCGCATTACCAATGGGCCATGCAAGCCGGGCAGACATTTTGATTCTGCAGCCTTGCTGGCCCCATTGAGGATGCTGGCTGGGTAAATGCATATGTGTATGTGCGAGGGGGCGCTCCAGCGCATCCCCACACATACAGAGCAGGGAGCTTCATCATCAGCGCTCCGGCTCTTACGGGCAAGTGCAGTGACCAGGAAGTGCTCTTTTTTTCCTGGTTCCTGTTTGTGTTACGTGGTACCTGGAACGCTGGGAGGAAACTTCAGGACCAGGATAAAAGGTACTTCAATTTAAATGTGTGTGTATGCGTGTAAGCTTCTGTTGTGTGTAATGAGTGAGTGTATGATGATGGGTGCGCGTGTGAAATAGGAGTGCATTCTGCGTGTGAATGTTGTGTGAATGTGTGTGCCCGTGTGCTTGAGCTGGGCTGGGGAACTGATTCTGGCAGATGAGAGTGAGGTTGTGCAACAACAGCCTTTTAAAAAAGCCGCTGTGTGGCTCTGTGTGTTTGGCAGTGCTGGCAGGAGCCTTTTGGATTCCGGATCTTAGGGCGTGCAACAGTCTTTCCTCACTCTCACTGTAGGAGGAGTCACCAGCACAAACACACCACACCGGCGCGGAGCGTGGTGTGGTGCGCTGTGTGTTTGGTGATTGGTGAGAGGTGTTGGGGAAGGCGAGGAGCCGGCCTGTGCCATTGTGGACCTTACAGCAGGAAATTCATTGGCTGACTGCTCGGGGCTTGTAGCCACTCCTCCAGGTACGCTGCATCCTGACTCACTGTGCCATAGATACTGAATCCACCAAGATTCATGTCTGCCTGTAAAAAACATTGCTATGGGCTGCGTAGCGCCGGCCCCAATAGGGGGAAACACGCATGCTGCTCATCACAAGGCAGTCTTAAACATACTGGCCCTCAGTACAACCTCAGCGGTAGCCATGCCGCTATTGGCGGAATGGCTACCGCCGAAATCGTGTCCGGGTCCACAGAATGAGGAATTACTGGGACTTTCTGAGTTCGGAAGGCCCGGTAATTCCTCCCTCCAAAGACCCGGACCCGGTCCTTCCCCATTCCCATTTCATCCCCCATAGGGCTGAATGGGAAGGGGGGAGGGAGCAAACAATGGGCCATTACGAGTTGGCCCGTTGTTTGCTCCCTCTTCCCCTCGCGGGACCCGGTAAGCACGCCTGGTTTTCCCAGGTGTGCTTACCGTGTCCCGCGAGGGGATCTCGTAATGAGGTGGTACGGGGTTAACGGCGCCGGCACCTTTTACGGCGCCGTTAACCCCATACTGCCAGGGTCGCAATGAGGCCCACTGTGACTGAGACTTCCAACAAACGGAAGAAAGGCAAGGAGGGTTGGGGACGAAAAGCGCAATTGGAAAATGCCTGCTTTTTTGAGAAATCCTCACCCAATGTGCCCAAAGGTGAGGCACCACCCACATACTAGGAAAATGTTGCTATCATCTCCTCCCAAGGTGGAGGGATTATAGAGCCGGCGGTGAGCCCAGGAAACTCGCACACAATTGACAACAATGAGTCCTTGCTAAACCTCTGCCTTTCTCTAAAACGGAACTCCCTGGGTCTACCTTGAAATATCGCAAATCAAACAGTGACCTGCCTACTAACCTCTCTGACATGGAGCAATATGCCTCTTCCTCGGACTATAGCACCATGGATAGTGATGCCGGAGATCCCCCCCTTCACCCCTAGCCTCGTCCGGCCACCCTGACCCACCCTCAACAACAGCTGGTTCCATGCAGCACATTGAAGCAAAGATTGAATCACTGGGTCAGTCTGAATGAAAATGTACCATGGGGCAGTTGGGTGCTTACATGATTGGGCAGGCTCCCACTAGTGCTATCCAGCTGGAGGGAACCAACACTGATTCTCATCCCTCAGGGGCAACCACTGAATGAGTATGATACAGTCAACATCATTGCTTCCATGGAGGATCAAGCTATGGATGCTCTGTGTGTCAAACTATCCATGTTGGAGAGCCCACTCTCGCTCTGCTATGAAACCATAAAAGAACCTAACATGAAACAGACCCTCCCCAACCTGTGATGACTCCGGGAAAAAGCCAAAAAAAGATGGTAAGGAGGCAAACCCGGGCCACTAATGATAGAGTGTGGGCTACCCCTGCTGGCCTTTACACCATTACCAACAGGGTTGAGGATGGCTCGGTCCCACAAGTTCAACTACAAGGGCCTCTGGATGAATGGCTGGATGAAGTGCATTCTTCGGTGACCGAACAACGGCCCGTGGCGGTCCCCATTCGCGAAGGATCTTTGGACTATAAAGACAAGTCCGAGTCAAACACGGTTTATAGTCATTTCATCGAATTCTTACCATCGACAGACCATTCCATCGAAAAAAATGCATTGAAAAAATTGCATCAAATGCATTTTTTTTCTTTTCTTTTTTTAATGGCTCCCCCATACCCCCCTTGTTTTACCCTTTAAACCCCATTAAAATTAAACTAAACCCTTTACAACATGCATTCAATGCTTTTTTTCGATGCAATTTTTTAGATGGGAAGGCATTCAATGGTATTGCATTCGATGCAATGACCAGATACCGTCAAACACTAATAGAGCAGTCAACTCAAAGGTTTGCGCAGTTAATATGGCTAAACCTAAAGGTCTTGCATGGCCTGAAGTGGCCCACTCTCGCTGGATGGAGCGCAACTAGGGGATTAGCCTTACTGGTCAACTCACTGCCCTCACACATAGTGATTACCGGGGGTGGCAAGGTACTACACAGGTGCTCACTCATGACAGCTGGCTCGCGTATGTGGAGGCTTCGCGGGCTGCAAGGTCAGCATTTGTCTCATCCCTGCCCGCCCCAGATTGTTATGCTGGATTGAAACACATACAATTTGTCGATAGACTTACCACAGGAGAAAGCCCTTTTCTAAATCGGACCTGGTTACTCAACCTAATAAATCAAATTCCAGACCTATCTAACATTACAAGAAAGGATATAGAGGGTCTGGAATTACCCTCTTTTAATAGTGTGAGGAACTGGGTCCTAGCTACCTTTGCTTCACCCGTGGTATGGGAGAATGGAAGAGAGGAAAAAGGGCACCTGGATTGCCCCTCCCCCTATACCACGATGAAATGCGGCCCCTTGTAGAGACTCCTTCAGGGTTTTGCCCTGGAACTCTAGAGGACGCTTATCATCTATGAATAACAGGGTAGCTCTTGATTTTATGATGTCAAATTATATACTTTTATTACAGGAGACTTGGCTTACCTCCCAGTTTGATCTGGATGGCTATTCACTATTCTTTTTGCCGACCCCTCGACCGAAAGCTAGCGGCCCGGTGGGTGGTTTATGTATTGGAGTCAAAGCCACCTACCAAGCAAAACAGCTCATGGGGGCCCATTCTAAAGAGTACCCACTATGTGTCGCATTTCCTGGGTTGCCTATTGGTGGTGGCAGCCTGTTGGTTATTACTCGGTATGAACCGCCTGGTGGCATCCAAACCACTAGGTTGAAGAAGGCCCATGTGTCCTTATTGATTCCCTTTGCCAATTACAACATCTTAGGGGGGTAATACTGGTGGCGGGTGATTTCAATGTGGACTGCTATGATTATGGGCCAAGAATGACTCGGGGGGGGGGGGGGGGGGGATTGTAGGTAAAAAAAAACTAAACAGGAGGGATCCGTTGGGGGAATTTGATTGACAGCTCCTGAACCCGTCATCGAATGAAGCATACCACACCTGGTCAAATGGCAGACATCATAGCTGCCTTGATGTTATCTTTGTGAATTGTCCACTTTGTAAATATTCCCCCTTGTTGGAAATACATTCAGTTCCAATGAGTGACCACGCTATACTGGACATGACACTCCAGGCCCCTAAACCGGAAATCATTAAAAAAATAGCCCTCAATCCTATTGTCAACGCACAGGGTAATAGATTATGCTGGACGCAGGGTTATATACCTGAATTAAACGTAAGATTGACGAGGGCAGAAGCTATGGGGACTTCTTGTAATTTGAAGATGGAAATCTTGGTGGTTAGGTATGCGCCACAATATGGTAGGCCCATTATTACTAGGAACCCCCTATGAGGCAGCGATAGCAGGTAGGAAGAGAGAGCTACGGGCGGCTGGCTGTTTGCCTTGTTAGACGGCAACATTGCACCAGTTACAAAGAGAGGAAAGAAGGTATTAGCGCCCTTAAAGGTACTTACAAACGATGGCTCTCCAACCACCGCTACAGTACGGCCAGTGCTGGTTGGATGTTAATTAAAAAACTAATGAAATTCTGGCATCTAATTCGATCCAACCTGGCTGATACGGGGGCATCTGAAGTCTATAGTGTAGCAGGAACCCATTGGGACACCTCCATTAAGGAAAACTACTGGGTGGAACAGGACCACTTCTTGACTCCACCCTGTAGGCCCATGGTTAATACTCAGGTTGGGAGGCTGGTGAAGGAAGTGGATATGTATCTGGTTATCAGCAAATGTATCTGCTTCTTGGTCAGCTGGCCCGGATGGATTATGCAATGTCATCTTTAAGAGTAAACCTGAATAATGGGCAGCAGCTCTGCAGTTTCTATTTCTGCATATCTGCCAGACTGGCCATATCTCTAGCTCCTGGCCACAGTCGGTGTTAATTACGATACATAAGAAGGGACCATGGCAGTTGCCTCAGAAAGACAGACTCTTGGCTATGTTGGACAGAGGCTCCAAGGTATTTGCGAGGTAACTATTGGAGACATTGTCAAATTGGGTCAAAAATAGAGCCCTCCTAAATCTTACGCAGACGGGTTTTAGGAAAAGCCTGTGGGCTCTCCTCACACTGATATCAGACACACTACACACCCCGGACCAAGTTTTGTGTATGTGCTTTGTCGATTGTAGCTCGGCATTCGACAATGTCCGTCGGGAAAAACTTTTGAGGATGGAGGGTTGGGGGTTAGACGATTCGATCCTGTACTTCTTGAAACAACTACACTCCGACACACAGGTACACCTTTCACAAACAGGTAATTTGGGCAATACCATTCCCACCAAAGAGGCTTGAAGCAGGGCTGTGTGCTTGCCCCGATCCTGTACAATCTTTACGTGTCTGACTGTATATTAACTTGCTGCTAAACTTGTATTTTCTTAAACTTACTCTACACATGTTTAATGTCACATTTGTTTTACCCAGCTTGGTAATATATAGGTATATTTAAACCAGTTTGGCCTGTTGACCCTTATTTGATGTGCCACCACCCTTCACCCCTCACCCCCGTTGTTGTATTTGTGCCCCCAGGCTTGCGCCCCAAATACTTATTTCAAGTGACGACACAGCACGAGGGCGCCACCCTTCAGCCCACAGCAATCTGCCTGCCCGCACTTATAATGGAACACGCGGCGGGCCTGCATTTCCCGGCATGCACAGGGCTGCGGCTCAATAGCTAGGAATGGAGGATGGTGGGCCTCGTGCCAAGGGAACTGCTGGAAGCCGTGCCACGTGCATCTGGACTCTGGGAAAAAAAAACAGGCATGGCTGTGATCAGTCTATTTGATGTTGTATTTCCATTGCATTATGGTAGTCGTAGTCTCGGTTTCCCATTCAGGGTGCATCGCTGTGGGTGTGAGAATGCACAGGAAAGCCAGGCCTGGATGAGCCCTCACATGCTTCTCGACAGCTCTGCAGTGACTTTGATGCGGGGTGTGCTGTTGTCGTGCTGTGTGCTGTGGCAGCAGGCTGCATGTACCGCTGCTGCCATAAACTCCCCGGCGGGGGTGGTATGGCCTCGGGAGTCAGCTGGACTCCTAATGTCATTCATTAGCGAGACACGGGAGGCGCTGATTATCCTGAATGCTACAAGGAGGGGCCGCCACATGGCGTCCCAGCGTGGGTGGGGGCTGGCATTAGGTACACGGGGCATCAGCTGCCCGCGGGGTTCGGGCAAGGCCTGCCGCGGAGCCAGGCACCGGCACGGCCGGGTGCTCAGTGATGGCTGGGGAGGGGGTGGGGGAGCCTGCGACGGTGCGAGGACGTGTGGCACACCTACTGCGGCATGTTCGGTGTGTGGCAATGAACAAGGGGGAGCCTGGGCGCAGTGGTGCGTCTGTGTGTGTGTGCGAGCGTGCGCGTGTGTCATTGTGCATCTTTCCAGGTGTCTGTGGTGTGGGAGAGCCCACGCGAGTCCGCCTGGATTGTGTTTGCGTACACGGTGTCATTGTGTACCGTCCTGTCTGTGTGCGTTGCTAGCGGGCCCACGCGCTTGTCGGTGTCTGTCTGTAGTGGGTTCTGTTTCTGTGTGACCGTGAATGGCAGTGTGTCTGTGTCTATGTGACGGTACCTGGTCCTTTGGGCCTGGAAGCATGTGTTTCTAGGACAGCTTGCATGCCGGCGTGGCAACCATTCGTGTGTGTCTATGCACACGCGAGTCTGTGTACGTGTCGAATGTGCATATCAGCTTCCATGTGGGTGTGTGTGATCCTGTGTGAGCTCCTCTAAGCCTCTCCTTCCCTCCCCTCTTTGTGTGCTAGGCGTCTGTGGTTACTGTCGCGATATTTCAGGCATGTGCTGAGGGGCTTTTCCTGCCGGGGCATGGGCAGTGCTGTGTCTGCACAGAGCAATCACACCTCCCTCGGCGAACCCGACATTAAATGCCTGGGCCTCTCATGAGAATGACACCGACATTACAATAATGTCACCTTTTCTATAGCGCTTTGTGGCCCACTGAAATGGTAGGTTATTAACCAATGTAAGGGTACTCAATTTATAAAAAGATGAAGGCCTGGCTTGGCCATTCTTCCATTCTTACTCATGACTGCAGATGTCAGGGGGGTTAGCTTGCTGAGCTATCTTGCCCACTAACTGACCTTCTAAGAAACCAGAAGACTCGGTGTGCTCCGTCCACTAAACGGTCGTTTATTATTTATTTGTTTGAGAGAACCTCGGGCCTTGCTGCATGGAACAGGGGCGTGCTGCCATCGTGGAAGCTTCTAAAAGTCGAGGAACCCTAACGCCATTTAAAGCAGTATGGTCCTGCGCAGCGCCTGCCTTTCTGGCGGCCTCTTGGCGCTAAACGTGCAAGAGTGCAAGTGGGTGGGGTCCGGATTACAGAAGCTAGGATTCATCGTGGGGGCAATTTGGGACAGTACTGGCAGCCCCACTGTACAGCATTCTCACATTAAAGGACACAAACAGTTTCAGACACGAGGAGACCGCGAGATGCCCAGAATCACACGTCTTGGTCAAGGGCCGAAGCTGGGATTGGCGCCCATGTCCCTGTGTACAGGTCAAGGTCAGCATGCTGCTATCCATAGCTTCTCCTGGTCTGCCTACTAGGATGGTGATGCTATTATTTCAGGAACGCTACTTAGCTTCCATCGTCGCTCTTTGACGTGAACGCGTGTCCCTGTGAATCAGGAGCCGCCGCGGGCATTGCCAGAGGCCGGGCCCTTCCGAGGGGCGGAGCACGGCTCATAACCCGCTACAATGGTAATGACGCTCCTGGCCGGAAGTGCACGGATTTAATGCGTCGTGCAAGGGAAGGGGCTCCTCTCAGTGCATAATTCACACGGAGAGAGGGCTGCTTTATACGCAGCAGCGTGTTGATGCCGTAGCTCTGGAACTGGCTGCGCAGATCTGCCCAAAGCCCACCCCAGCCTCTCGTCCCCAAAGCGCACGCACAAAGACACCACACAGAGCACACGTTTGGCTATTGCACAAAGAGAAGTCTTTTCAAAACCCATAATGCATGTGTATGATGTCATACCTGCTAATTGAGCATTAAAACACGAGACGCCTACAATTAAAAAGAAGTGGATATATTTGACCATGTAGCATGTGAAAGCACAATGGACAGCGCCTAGTGTGGTCCTGCACTGCAACCTCAGGGCTCTGCTAACAGTCCTAATGTCGCAGTCATTTTCTATCATCCATCCGAACGTTCCATGGCATTATTGGACCATACACGCTACCCGTTATATATCCGCGGACTTTGATATGTATAACAGCCCCCTCCCCGGGCTCCTCTTCTCGGACACCGCTGGTTGCTGCTATTAGGCGCCCCTCTGTTCGCCCCCCCCCCACCCGCCGCGCCTTACCTTGTCGTTGTCTTGGCCCTGCAAGTGCTCCTTGCCCATGGGGTACTTGATCTCGACGCCGGGTGCCTTGTCCTCCCTCTCCCCCGGGGAGCTGACCACGGAGCCCGACACCTCGCTCACGTCGCTGGCCGTCTCGTTAAAGTTGTCCCCGTCCAGGTCCTGGCGGCTGCTGCTGCGGGGGGTGCGCGAACCTTTCTTGCCCACGCTGTAGGCGTCGAAGTCGATGGTCTTGTTCTCGTAGGCCCCTTCCACCAGGCCGAACATGCCCCCGTACTTCACCCGCGGGGTCTGGGCCGTGGTGCCCGGCCTGGCCAGGTAGGCGGGCAGGTCGTCCTCCTTGGCCCAGTTCCTTTTCCTGTCGGCCATGCTGCCTCTCGCCCGCGGGGCAGCTACACACGGGTGGGTGCCCGGAGCAGAGGACCACAAGCCACCAGAGAGCCCAGGCCGTTATCTGCGCACAAAATGGCCAATGCAGCCTGCGAAGAAGGGCAGCCCGTGAGCAGGATGCGACACAAAAGACCTCGCAACGCACCCGTTCCCCGAGAGGCGCCTAGCGACGATTCATTCGGTAGCGTGTGCGCTACAAAGCACTTAAAACAGAAGAACGAATCACCCAGCGGGAGGCAGAGCCCTTTGAAGTGAAAAAAGAAAAGCGACGCGCAGACGGTGGAGGACGGGTTCTTTAGAGGTCCCCTGCAGAGTGAGAGGGGCCACGCGAGGTCCGGATGCCAGTGCCTCTGCGGAGCCCGTGCCCAGCTGCCTCTCAGCCCTTGCTGCAGCGTCTCGCCGGCTGTGCCTCCTCCAGCGCCTGCCTGCCAGGGTCTGCCTGTGTGCAGGAGGAGGTGGGAGGTGGGGGGGGGGGACCGGGGGGACCGAAAGAACAAAGCCCAGGACGGGTGATGTCACCAGGCGACGGCAGCAGCGGCTCCTCGCCCAGCCTGGATGGGGGAACAGGCAAAACCCTGCGCTCCCCAAAGGGGGTGGGGGCGAGGGGGCACGAGGCGGTATGCTGAGCAAGGAGAAATCTTTAATGATCGGCATGGTCGACTCCCCCTCCCCCACTTAACGCCTCTCTCCGTGCTGCTATTCCGACAAGCGCAACATCCATTACAGCCCGGCCGTGCCACGGGGAGCTGTCCTTTCAGCACCAGCGGATGGATGCAAGGGGCGCACAGCTCGCCAGCCTGTCCCTTCAGCACCAGCCACCATGGCTGCTGGTGGAGGCAAGCGCCCAACACCCACCAGCCCGTCCCTTCAGCACCAGCCAGCCTGGCTGCTGAAGGATACACGCGCCCAAAACACCCCATCCTGTCCCTTCAGCACCAGCCACCATGGCTGCTAAAGGAGGCAAGCGCCCAACACCCACCAGCCTGTCCCTTCAGCACCAGCCACTGTCCCTTCAGCACCAGCCAGCCTGGCTGCTGAAGGATACTTGCGCCCAAAACACCCCATCCTGTCCCTTCAGCACCAGCCACTGTCCCTTCAGCACCAGCCAGCCTGGCTGCTGATAGAGGCAAGCGCCCAACACCCACCAGCCTGTCCCTTCAGCACCAGCCACTGTCCCTTCAGCACCAGCCAGCCTGGCTGCTGAAGGATACTCGCGCCCAAAACACCTCATCCTGTCCCTTCAGCACCAGCCACTGTCCCTTCAGCACCAGCCAGCCTGGCTGCTGAAGGATAGTCGCGCCCAAAACACCCCATCCTGTCCCTTCAGCACCAGCCACTGTCCCTTCAGCACCAGCCAGCCTGGCTGCTAAAGGAGGCAAGCACCAACACCCACCAGCCTGTCCCTTCAGCACCAGCCAGCCTTTCTGATAAAGGATACATACGACCCAAAACTATCAAGTCGGTTGCACACCAGCCAGAGTGCCCGCTGATGGATGCACAATGCCCAACACTGGTCAGCCTGTCCCTTCAGCACCAGCCAGCATGGTTTAGGTCTACTTGATCGAAAATATTTGACCTATTCCAATGTGACCTATTTATTTTGGTGGTTTGTTTTTGGTTGAGACCTCTGCACCCTCCACTTCCCCCACCATAACCTATTCCCTTACCCCTCCCCATATATTTATTTAATTTAATTTGACCGAAAAAAAAAGATCAAAAAAATTCAGTCAGATTAAAAAGGTCAAATGTTTTTCGATCAACTATGCTAGTACCGTCAGGAGCATGGCTGCTGATAGATTCAAGAGGCCCAAAGCTCACATGCCTGTCTCTTCAGCACCAGCCTGCCTGGCTGCTGAGAGAGGCATGCATCCCAAAAACCTGCCAGCCTGTGCCTTCAGAACAAGTTTGCCTGGCTGCTGATTGATGCAAGAGGGCCAAAGCTCACCAAACTATCCAATCAGCACAGCATCAGGCAGCGTGGCTGCTAAAGCATGCACCGATCCAAAACTCGCAAGCCTGCCCCTTCAGCACCAGCCAGCCTGGCTGCCGATACATGTGTACTCTGAGACCTCCGGCCGGCCCATATCGCCGAGGTTTGCTCAGAAGTGCTTTTAGACGAGATAGCTGCACCCTTGAGATGGATGGGGGTGCAGATGTATTACTCCAACACCAATCAATAAGGACAACTCAATGGTTTGGCAAAGGTAGTCTGTTTAATGACAAGTACAGAAAACAGGGAGTCATGGATATCAGCAGTGATGTGATCGTCCTTCTCGCTTCAAACTCCAACGAACTTCATACAAGTTGTAACATTTATACTCAAAACTCGTCACCATCGACGTGTAACACTCAAAAGTTAAGATGCAATTCTATTAGTTCAGGAAAAGGTAACTTTAATATAGGTACTAAATCTGCATATGGTAACGGAGTGAGGGGATTGGGTAAACACTGTCAGCTGGGCGTTAAGCCCTTCCTTCAAAAATGACCTCTGTAGATGTCACTAAAAGTACGACATCTCATTGGTTCTACTAACTATAGGACCCTAGATTATTCGGTCCATTGTGATTGGGTTGGCACCAACCCCATGCATACTTTTCCACTTCCCTTAGCAGCACACAGAATGGTTGGCCAGGTATGGGGTGCCCGTTAGTTACCCAGCCTTCCTCCGATTTTGGTTACAATCAATCATCACTTTAGTATCCATGTGTCGATTAGTTCACCGTGGTTGGCATTGAGACTGCATCTTCTGTCTGGAAAAATTCTGATATCTCCTGCCTGGTCAGGTGCCAAGCGTAGGTGTGAACCCTCGCTTCTTCTTGCCGGGCTGGTCACGTGCTTCCCACACCGTGAATTTGTCTTGTTTCTCTCAATTTGTGTATTTGATTCTTATTTAGCCCGACACCTGCCTACGTCTTATTATCACAACCATTCAGAGGCAGGATATTCTGTTCTTAGTTTTAATTATATCTAGCTACTGTTCGCCTCTTGTATTGGTATGACCTTGGCTTTCCTGGCACGAGTTGCCTCTGCTGAGTTTCGATTCAGCTGTCTCTTCTCGTTTTTGCTACAATATGAATCTTTTTTCATTTGACCTCTAGTAACCTGGGTTGATTCTGCTTTTTGTGCAAAGTAGAAATACACTTATAATACTGTGCTTCGTTTGAGGTAGATTATGTATAATGGTGCTTGCCGCACTATTCTTCTACTAAGCATAGCAAGCCGCACTGTTGTCTTAGCTTTCTTGCTGTTCCAAGCATATTTACAGTTGTAAACTGATCGACTATCTTCATTTTGCTTACAGATTAATTCTCTTATGTTTTGATGTCGTTCTTTCACTTTAAGTTCACAATCTCTTCTCTCATGTCGTTTTGTCTCTGTGCGTCATTCCTCGGGTCGTCATTTCTTCTATCTGTGAGTCTTTCCGGGTCCTCGTGACATCACCATTCGTCTTCCATCAAGACCTTTTTTGGTTTCTTCTGGGACTCTACTCAGGCAATCTTCATTTCGTTTTATTTGTTGGTAGGGTTTTCTTAATGGATACCTTACTGTCCATGGTTTTCTTGGTATTGGTACTTCAATAGGTGCTGCTCTTCTGATAGGCACTGGGCAGAGCCCTACTGCGGCTCTCTGCTGGTTTATTTGCTCGTCATATGTCACATATATTGGTGTGAATTTTCCTGGTACTTCAAAATGGCCGACTGGACTGCAGGTTTTATTTGGGACCTCCTCTTCACTCCCCCCTCTGGGCGATTCATCGACCACTTTCACTTTCATCTTTGGACTCATCTTACTTGGTTCTTCTAGATTCATTTTCACTCCATCTCTTGGGTTCATTCCTTCTTCATCTTCTGGATCTGTACATGATGGTCTGAAGAAGTGTCTCTTTGGAGTCCATATTTTTATCACTCCTTTCAGGCTTCCTGCTGTCCTCACATGTTCATCTTTATTCCATGTCATCAGTTGACATTGTCCATTTGGGCTGTAGTAAACCCATCTTCCCACATAGTTTCGATGTTTCCTGGGGTAGAGGAACTTTGTTCCCTCTGGTGCGTGAATGCTGGCCTTCACAAAGTCTCTTATTTCTTCATCAGTCAGGTTTTTGGGCTTCCATCCTGGCTTGACATCAATCATGATCTTCATCCCTATGGCTTTCTTCGCAGTTTTCTGGCATTGAGAGATTATTATCTTGATAACACAAAAGCCTAGTAATATCATCATTAGCAGGGCTCCCAAGAACTTGAATGCATCTGCCATCCATTGTGGGACCCATGAGAATAGTGATCCAAACCAGCTGTCATCATCAACTTCGTCAGTTTCATCAATCATCTGGTTTTGCAGTTTTGCCAGCATACCTATGGCTTCTGTCTAAGTTCCATTTTCCTCATCGTGATAAGGTATAAATGTGCAACATGATTCTCCAATTTTTGCATAAACTCCTCCATCTATAGCTGTGATCATGTCAAGCACATATCTGTTCTGGAGAGTCATCAGTCGGATGGCTCTTAACTCTCCCTTGATTGCATTGAATCCTTTTATTGTTGTGTTGATGGTCTGCAGTAATTCCCATCTGGTTATCTGCAACCATTTAGTATTTGCTCCAACTTGGAATCTTGGCATGAAAATTGTCACAAACACTGATGAGGTGAGGCTGAACAGCATGTGTTCATATGGGATTGCATGAAAGGCTTCTTCTGATTTGGCAGAGAAGTATTTTTCCCTTTCCAACCGAGTCATCAGTTCCACAGATCTCTTTTTCCTCAGGTGAGCATCTGCTTTCGGGAAACTGTCAATATTCAGGTCACTTTTTGGGATCACCAGTGCTGGAACCTGGACATTCACTATTGTGCATATGCCTCCTCAGTTTCTCGGTAGTCTGATGTATGCTTTGGATCCACATGCCCAATAATGATCCATAATTACTGCAGTTCCGTGAGCCCTTCCTGGAGCATCAAAAACTCATCCACAGTTCTGATTCTTTCCAATTTTTCTTGTACCATTATTCCTGAAGCAGAACTTTGGGCTTTCCAGTGGCACTATCTGCAAGGGTCCTGCTTTGTCTCCAACCCATGCCAGTAGTTTTGCAAGTTTTGGCCACAATGGCTTGCATCTATTCCATACGATGGCAATGGTGCCTTGGTAACGACCAGTCACCATGCAGGCTCTAGAAATCACTAGTCCCTTCTCCCATCCGTCTAGTGAAAGCACTGTTCCCCAAATCTGCATTTGACCCCTGTTCTTCCAACTTTGAGCCTCTTCTGGAATTTTTCTTTGGACATTTAGCTTCTGACTTACTTCCCATCTGATTTCTGCTCCTTTCACTCCGGGTTTCTCGTACCTGATCACATGGTTCCTTGTATGAGCTCTGTTTCTTGTCTTTATGTCTTGAACATAGGCTGTTCCAGTTGCCCATATCAATGATGCATCACTACCCATGAACTGGCTTCTGGTCTTGCGCATGGCTTGGTGCGAAAGACAGTGTGCTGTCTGGACATCAATTTCTACAGCTACGAAGATCTTGGACTTCTCCATGCTGTATGGTAGGAGTGCACAAACAAAGCATTCCCCTTATGAATTTCGTCTTCCAACTTCTTTCATGTGCTGGTACCAAATATTGTTTTCTAAATTTGCTGTGCTGTCCAGGTAAACATTTAGTTCGTTGTCGTCTCCATGCATGCTTCTCTTGATTCTTAAGGTTTTCATGTAGTTTGCTATCACTACATCCCTGAATGCATCTGTATGGCTCCTTCTTACTGGAGGGTTCTCAATTATCCTGGTCCATGGTGCAGGTCTCTTCATCTGCACCATTTGAGTAGACAAAAGTCTGGCATTTCTTTCCTTGTCCTCATACATCTTTTTCCTGCTGGTTATAAATGCCCATCTCATCCACCCTGATTTTGGTCCGGTATATGGCTGTGCTGTAGAACTTGCACTTGTCCCTTTCACTGGAACATATATGCTCGGCAATGTTGCCTCTGTGGGCTTCTTCGTCAGCTCCTCTAATCATTTCCTTTCTCTGGCTATGAATGGCCATAATGAATCTATTATCCGTTGTTCCTGTGCAGAGATCTTCTCTGAGTTTGCTTCTGCCTTTCCTGATGTTGGATTAATGGTTTCTAATACAGCTGTCTCTGTTGGCTTTCTTTCCAATTCCTCTAGACTCTTCAGGAGTTCAGCTTTTTCCGATTGTCTTTTCACCTCACTTGTAGTGGAATTGTTCATAGTAGGTAGTCTCTTCTTCACCCATGCTTCGGATTGTGGTTCTGCAGTCATTGACACTAGGCCTGTTGCGTGTGCACTCAGTGTTTGCATGCGTGTGGCTGTCTGAAATCTTGTCACATTCATGCTTTGCCGACCTATTGTCTTCTGGCTTTTCAATTCACCTGTTACCACTAGTGTGTGTGTGTCATTGCTAATCACATCCATTTCGAGTTCATTCATTCCACCATCAGATCTTCTAGGGACGGGAATGACTATGTAAGGTCTGGGTGCCATTGTAGGCTTCATGCGTGCATCATTAGGGGGGAGCACTGGAATTGGGACACTTTGTTCACCAATAAAAAATGCAGTTTGGATCGTTAATGACAGTAAAAAAATGATGAATATAATACACAAATACATTATGCCCCTGTATGTCAGGCAGCAGCATTTACTTCCAGAGAAACGTGGACATCTTTCTTCCTGCAGGAGGACAAGGTTGCTGCTCTGGATCCCCATCTCTTATTTTGATACTCCTTTAAGCAATATTGTCTTTTGGATTCTGTGTTGTGAGTTTCAGGCGTTACACAATTGTCCCCTCTCTTGTGAATAATGAATTGTTTATTATCTCGGGATACAGTTCTTTTACTAAAATATGGGAAGTGTCAAAATTAAGTGATAATTCAGCAAATCCCTTTACTGTGCATGTTCAAAGTATGTCAACTCTCAGTCCGTGCCCCTGATTTGCTTCAGTCCCAAAGCCATGTTGCTTTTGTTATTGGGAACTAAGAAAGGAAATCTCTGGCAATGCTCTCTCGATCTGTCCCTCAGCGGAAAGCTTTTAGAATCTCCTCAGATAGATCTGCTGATGGTTAGAGAGTGCCACTTGCAGTACTATTCCATGCAAGAGCATGTCCATTTGTACAATATTGGCTGGATCTCTGATGAATGTAAGGACGTCAACATCGATCAGTCTCCCCACTAGCTCCAGAAAATCAGTGACTAAATGAAAGAGAACGTTGTGGGCCAATCTATTGTCTTCTGGTGACAGGGACATTTGTCCCATTTTGCTGATGTTCAGGACTGTATGCTTTCACTTCAATGTAAACAATGTCTGCACTGTCCGTTTGCGTGGAGTGCAACTAAGATCACAATTTTATTTAGGAGTTGGCTTAGATGTTCTGTATTTTCTGGGTCTCGAAGAAATGTGAGTGTGTCTGTCGTTCTTCTGACAAGATTTGGACAGTCTTCGATTATGCGAAAGAATAATGTATTGATAAGCTCATTTATTTCCTTCTCTGCTTGAGACATTTGGCTTCCCCTCACTGTATTCAGGAAGTAGGAGAAATTGTTCGGCGATTACAGTAAGCAATCTTCTTATTGTCTTTTCATTTTCAGGAACTTGAAGAAAGTCAGTGACACTGGTGAGTCTCCCCACCAATGACGGGTATGTTCTTAGTACTAGATTGAAATATGTTACCACATCTTTGGGTATGTCACTACTGTGGGACACCATAAGTGATTCCGGATAGGGTCTCGGTGTGGAATGAGTCTAGATACTGTATTTTCTTCCAATTTATGTGTCCTCGATTGAAATTTGGCACGTTGTTTCCTCATCACAGTTTTAATGTGTCTCGATTCAAAGTTCAAGTTCAACAGACTATGTTGTGGCTTATATGTGCAATTCCCTTCTTCACCCTGCAACTAGGATGCACAGAGTGTCCTCCGTTTATGTCCTTATCTCCTTTTTTGCTCAGAGGAAGTGTCCAATATAGCCACAATTTGCAAAAAGTTCCTTATCTTTGTCTGGCTGGTCATGCATGCTTTCTCTTCGTCATGGATCTCGTCTGCACATGCTGTGGTTCTTCCCCGTCGCTGTTACGCTCACCTAGTATCGACGGGGACGCCACCCAGCCGGTTGGTCACTTGTATCCTTCTCAGTGGTTCCCAGGTGGGGTCTGCGGCGAAAATTCCACCTGGAAATACAGGAGGGATGTGGTTAAGACTGGCCGACCAAGGTAAGTATTCCCCCGCCACCCCATATGACTTCAGCCCCTCTGGGCCCTCTCCTCACCTTGTTGTAGAAGTTGGCGTGCTCTCAATCATGCCTTCTTGGCAGGGGCGCGTTGTCTCTCATGGACGAGTGCGGTCCAGTTACTTCACCGACAGCGGCCCGTTTAAAGTCTTTCAGGTAGGTCTTATTGCGTTTTTTTCATATTGAGTTGTTATTCCATCATGTCTTTCTCTGTTTAATAATGTCTCTTTTTTCTCCTTTAGATATGCAGAGCTTTCGCGTGGCGACCTGGCTAAGTTGGGCCTCGCCGGTAAATGATGGCGCACAATGAGCGCTATGATGCGGTAGGTAAGCGCTATGCGCAGATCTGCAATGTCATGTCTTTGCTAACCTGTTTTCCTTCTTTTTTCGTAGGTCGCAGTGTGCTCCCAGCGTGTGTGGAATTCCAGAGCGATGCCGGCTGAGAGGCAACCATCCGGGTAATCCTTTTGGGCATTTCATAGTTTTGCAATGTCTCTAATGCCCCCTTTAACGTTGTCTTTTCCTTTCTCTTCCAGGTCCTTCGGTCCGGGTGGAGTGCTGATCCAACGGGAGGTGTTCAGGAGCTGCAAGCGGATAAAGATGCAGATTGTAGGTAAGATGCTGCTACTAACGATGTTCTTTTTGTCTTTCTGCAGGTTCTGCTTTCCTGAGGCTTGTGAGTATAGCTGGACACAGTGAGCGTCACATTGCACACTGCAAAGTAACGCAAAGCGCGTCGTCTTGTTCGGGTGTGTTTTAAATAGCCTCAAAAAAGTAGTGCAGGTAAAATAGTCCCTAGGCCACCACACCCAAAACACTATACCGCATAGCTTGGTTCCTAGGAACCAAGCTATGTGGATGCCTCCATGTTGGCTCGAAGCCTTAAATAAGTAGTCCCTGAGCACATGTCTCTCATATTGTATGAGCCTGGTGCCATAGGCGCCAGGATTGGCCCCAAGTGGGCCTTGGAAGTGGATGCCAGGCCTTATTTGAGACTTGAGTCCTGATCCTATCTGGCAAATGGGCTTGCCAGTGGGGATTTGGGATGAGGGTTGTGATAGCCGCTCGTAGTCTCCTCGCGCTGGGCTGCAGGCAGGGGGCCTTCTCCAATGTAGGGTTTGATATCGCCCAGGAAAATCCAAGCTCTCCTGCCTTGTAGTTTCACTGCAGTGGGAGTGCAGTCCTCCACTGTAAAGGGACTGTTAAATCTTGGCTCGTCCCACCTTTTCCTCATATGGTTCCTTACAAGAACAGTATCTCCAGGTAATACGGATGGTACACAAAGCCCTTGAGCTGTGTCTGTAGTAGTATCTCCTTCTGTGTTCCATGCTGCCCTGCACCCCTTTCGTTGTCTCTGCAGCTGGTCTGAAATTACAGTAAGGCAAGATGTCATGCAATTCAGGTAATTGTGCATTTCAGACCATAAGATTTCTCCTGTGGACTGGGCATCACATCTAGCTCTATCTCGGGGTGTCAGGGGAGTACGCATTCTTCTTCCTGTGGCTATCTCGTGTGGCGTGAAATGATGGTCAGAACCAGGTTGGTTCTGAAGTGCATGCAATGCCAAGGGAAGGCAGTGAAACCATTCCTTTCTTAGAGTAAGCTTCAACTGGGCTATCCTTCCCTTTAATAAGCCGTTGAGCTTCTCACAAATCCTGTTACATTGTGGATTGTGGATGATACGCCGATGAAAACTTGTGCTTTATACCAAGCAGCAAGATAATCTGTTTGAATGTCTCATTTACAAAGTGAGCTCCATTATCTGATCTCATGACTTCACAGACGCCCACCTGGGGAACAGTTCTCTCACTAAAAATGTGGCCGCACATGTAGAGTCTTGGTGTGTACAGGACCTGCTTCTATCCATCTACAGAATGGACACACCACAACAATTAAGTATCTGTATCCATTACATACTTGAATCATGTTGACGTAATCGACATGTAAGTGCTGAAAAGGCCCATTTGGCCTGGGGATGACTCCTCTCATTACTTTTAATGTGTGCCCAGCTGTGAATTGTTGGCAGATTATTCAGTTCACTATAAAAAATGCAACGTGCTCGGTCAAGTTTGGTATGAACCAGTCTTCCGCGAGCGTTGCTGCTAGAATCTCTTTTGTCATGTGTGCCGGATAATGTAACTGCTCTAGTGCTATTTGTAACAGGGCTATAGGCATCACCGGTTTACCAGTGCTGACTTGTTGCCACAAACCGTCAGAGGGGTTTAAAGAATACCTGCGCCGTTTCCATAGATTTTTCTCTTCCTGTGGTGCCTCCCATTGGAGTTCCATCAACTGAGTTTGCCCTAAATTCCTGGTCTGCGTGATTCGCAATAGTGAGTATCAACGCCAATAATTCTGCAGCCTGTGCTAAATAGTGAGATGGTATTCGCGCACTAATGAGTACTCAAAATTCTCCATTTGCTGTGGGCTTCATCACAGCAACGCCTGTATATCGTTGCCCATCATTTTGATTGATTCTTGAAGAACCATCAATGAAGACACTTTCTCCTTCTGCCAAAGCATTCTCTTTCACTTTGGGAATCTCATCATAAAATTCTTCGTAGTTCGTGCAATCATGGATTGGCTCTACTTCAGTGACTGGCTCTGCTATAAACATAGCTGGGTTCGTTATCTTGCATCTTAATCGATGGATTCGATATGATCACTTCATAAGCAGAAGCTCTCTGAGATGTCAGCGTGCCCTTTGGTTTCTCTAGAATAGCAAATAGTGATTGTACAACTTCATTGAGCAACCCATCACAATGGTTGTAGCCTTCTCTATGGTGAACGCTGCGGCAGCTAAATTTGTTCGCACGGGAAATGGCCTCTCATTCCTGGGTCCAAATTTCCACTATAGTATGCCAGGCGCTTGTACCCCAATGTGGTTCTCTGAGTGAGCACTGCCGTCATAACGCTGCCATTCATGTGTGAAAACAGGTAAAATTCCTCTGCATAATTGGGAATCCCTAGAACTGGTGCTGTGCAAATAGCTTTCTTGAGTTCAACAAATCCTTCCTCCATGGTCTCAGACCATTCAATTTTTCCTTTCATCACTTGGGCCTTCTTTAGGGCCTGAAGTAAAGGCTTAGTATAAGAGCTATAGTCAAAAACCCATGCCATAACATAGTTGCACAAGCCTAAGAAGCTCTGCATCTGTTTTATCGTGTGTGGCTTAGCCGGGTTCAATATGGCTTCAGCCCTTTCTGGAGTCACTCTTTTTCCCTCATGTGAGATCAGCTGGCCTATGTACAGCACTTCTTGTTGACAATATTGTAACTTTTCCTTGTCAATCTTATATCCTTTCTCATCCAGTATAGTCAATAGCTGAACAGAATCGCACCTGCATTGTTCTTCTGTCGTGCTGCAAATTACGATGTCATACACGTATTGCAGGACAACGCTTTCTAAGGCAATATTGCTCAGGTGCATCTGCAGAACTCTGTTAAAAATAGAAGGAGACTCACAGTACCCCCGGGGTAGCCTCATGCTTTTCAGATGCATCTGCCTGAATGTGAATGACGTCAGATCTTGTGAGTCACGGTGCAACGGGATTGAAAAAAATGCTTTTTTCAAGTCAATCACCATGAAATATTTTGCCTCAACAGGTATATTACATAGAATTGTAGCCAGGTTAGGGGCTCAAGGGAACTCGGCCTCAACAATATAATTTATTGGCCTCAGATCTTGAATTAGTCTCCAAGACCCTCCCTTTGATTTATTCTTCGGATAAACCAAATTATTGCATGACAATTCTGATGTCACTGAGATGCCTTGCTCCATCATAGCCGAAATTATCTTAAAAATCCCTTCATCTGCCTCTCTGAACATGGGATATTGTCATGCTTTGGGTAAAATTGCTCCTGGTTTTAGCTTAATTCTCACTTCTCCAACCCCTTTCAATAGGCCTACATCATAAGGTCCTGTGGTCCACACTGAGACAGGCACCTGGGCCATGTCATCATCAAAATACTCTGGACGGTTTCGTGCCAACATCATTCTCTGAGGCACTTCTCTTTTGATCATTCTCACCCAATATCTACTTGCTCTTCAAACAGATCGTCATAAGTGACGTCAGTCAATCGGTATCCTTCTTCATTGGCAATTACTGCGCACCATTGTCAGCCTTCGTCATCATAACCATCAATCAAGGCCATTCTCCCTCTTACTGCAGCTGTGTGTATCATCAAGGGAAATACTTGTCCCTTCTCCTCATGCATCAGTATTCTTGGTCTAAATAGCTAAATAGAAACTCATCTGGGGTTCTCATGCTTCTGTCTGCAAGGCCTGGCAGCCCCGCCATTAGTATGCGCATGCCATACGCGAATATTTCTAGCTCTAATGGTACAGCCCTCATGGCTGTGTGTCCTGCTTATGCTCTGATCATTTCGCATACGGTTGAATAGTGCATTCCTGGAGTTAAACATACTATGCCCTCCTCCGTGAATGAGATATTTAACTTTGTCATTAGATCTCGATCCAAAATGTTTACTGGGGTCTGTCGTGAATATAATAGAGGCACGTTCATTTCACAGTCTCCTGTAGAGACTGGAAGTGCATTTGTGAAGGGAACACGACTTGTAGCTCCTGATAAACTCTGAGTATCAACGGCCTCGCCGGACAAGGAAAACTTGCCTTCACGTATACACGAGTGTGTTCCACCCGTGTCAACTAAGAAGGAATATTCTTTATCCCCTATAACAACATTCACCCAAGGTTCCCGCTGAGGGTCTGGTGTCACTGATAGTATAGAACACATCAGGGTTCCCAGTGAGCTGTCCTAGTCCATATACAATTTTGGCCCACCGTGTACTGGTGGATTTCCCCCATTCTCATTGTTACTTCCCATTCCAGGGTTCATGGTCTGTCCTGTGTTCACTGCCTGTGACAGTTGCATCGGTGCCTGTTGGAAAATTCACTATATTCTGAGGTTGCAAGCCTTCTTGCGTTCCTGGTGCTTGTTGTTGCATCATGTGATTTTGTGCAACTCCCTGCGGTGGATTCGCCGTGCCTGCTCTTGTCCCTTGGCCGTTCTGCACCATGCCTTTGTTTCTGCATGTGCGCGCTAAATCCTATCATTCCACACAACCAACATACTGGCAGTGGTCGGATCATTTGCCTATTTGACACATCTTGATTACAATGTTTCATGTTTTGTTTTGGAAACCTCCTTGATTATTTTGGAAACCTCCCTATTTGCTCTGCCATCCTCTTCCTCTAAATGCTCTTCCCCTGGGGTAAAACCCTGTATTGCCCTGATTATTCTGTTGCGGAATATTGACTTGTGGCATGCTCGATTCAGCTGTGCTAGTTGTCATGGCTCCCTAAAGAGCATATTTTGACAATTTCTTCTGCACCAATTTGGCTTCCTCACCCTTTCGTGTAGCTTCCTTTTTGCGATTCCTCTCTTGTAGTAGCCTGCAATAGTGGGCGATGTTCAGTTGTATTTCTGGCCAAGGTTTAGCCTCGATTCCTACCAATTTCTTGAGCTGTTTCCGCACCGACTCTGGCAGCCCTTGGCACAATATATGGTAGAACACAGGTATAGATTTCGTCCAAGATTCATGAGTCTCGAGTACCCACGCATCTTGAAAATTCTGTATGTTAATTAACGGAGCTTCAGAATCTTTCATTTTACATGTCATTATAGCTCCCATATCAGAAGTGTCTGGGTAAAGCACTCGTAGTGCCTTCCATACCGCGGCTCTGCAATTGTTAAATGGAGCTCTGTCATGCGTGGTATTAACTGTGGTTACACCAGGGTAGCCTGCGTGTCCACACGTCATCTGCTCTTTCACTGAGTATGACAATTAGGAGACCCTTAATATCCCCTATAGCTAACGTATTCCCTCTTTTCATCTTTTCAAACTCGTATATCCATTTTCCAGCTCGCAATGTTATCATTTGAAGCTTGTTTTTCAAGTTTTCATGATCCATGTGTGGCCATGGAATATATTGTGGTCTCGCCCCCTTTCTCGAGTAACGGAAATTGGGATGTATAGCTCTCTCTCTCTTCTCTCATTGTTCTCCTGTCTATTGCAGGGGTAATATTCCCGCATCGCCGCCTGCCTGGCAATGTCCCTATACTGTCCACATAGGGCGGTGATGACACTCCCCTCTGACCGTGAGATACTTCCTTGTGTCGGTCTGACTGTGTGGCTGACTCTGATGCCCTCAGTGCAGACTCACTAGTGTCTGACCACCTTATCCCTTTCTCCCTTGGGAGTCGTCTTTCATGCCTTCTCTCTTCCTCTTTTTCCTCACGCTCTTCATTGTCTGTGCCCAACTCGTGCCACGTCTTGTGTCGTCTTTGTTCCTGCTTATTTCTAGTCTATCTAGGGAAAGTTCTCTATTCCCAGTACTTCGGGAGACATCCTCAGTGTCGTAAAGTTGAGTGATCTCCAGGCACAGTCTTCTTCCCCCTCCCCTTGGGATGTTTGTTGTATCCCCATTTCATCATATATTCTATCGATCGTTTCTCCGATGCTTCTGGTGTCGAAGTCATCCTCGATATTTGCCCTAGACGTGCCTGGTACTGAATCGGACGCAGGGAAAAATTCTTTGATGTCTTCCCAATCTACCACTGGAGCAGGTTTTTTAGCCTTGCTCTCCAGATATTCAAGATCGCATGCTCTCTGTCTTCGCTTGCGTTCTACATCGTCATCGAATTCTCTAGGCCTCCTCACCTCTTCTTTGACCCTATCTTCTTCCTTTTTCTTTTAATTTCTTCATTCATCTGTACATCGAATTTCCTCATCCCTTTGTCTCTTTATTCTTTTCTCTTATATTCTTTGCTCTTCCTCTGACCTTTGCTGCTGTTGTCTGTCTTGATCATTGGCTGCTCTCTGTTTGCGATCGAGTTGTCTTTCTTGCTATTCGCGATATAGCTGTTCTCGCCTTTGTCTATCTTTCTTTCTTATTCTTTCATCTCTTAATTCTTTCTCTTTCTCCTTTCTTTGTACATCATCTTGCCTTTCCTTTTGTTTCGCATCATCTTTGTCTTTGCCATCGAGTTTCAATAGAATTTGCCCTCCCATTCATTCATCTTTTGCGAATACTATCTCATCAGTTCTATCTTCGCTTCCTTTCCATCTTTTGCCTTCTCTCTCCTTGTTGAGAGATGCACTTGTCTGTGTCTGGTCCCTTCTTTCATCCTCGTGTCTCTCCTTGTCCCTTGGGACTGTGAAGGTGATATCCTTGTCTTTTTCTTTACCTTGATTTTCGTCACTACTTTGCGTAGGTGACTCATATGCCGGGTTGCTATACCCTGTAGCTGCTTTAAGTTCTCTCAGCGGGTATAATCCCTCAATTTTATTTTCATCAACCTTCGTTTCGGATGGGGCAGGTTGCGCCTCACCCCCCTCTGTGCATATATTTTAAGTATCCAATCTATTGGCGGCTCCTCTTCCTTTCCCCTTAACCCACTCTGTACTGTATTCTTTTAGCTTAGGTGCATGTTTCGGCAATTGCTTGCGTAGGTGTGCCAATGGAGTTATCGTCCATGCTTAAATCTGTTCCCTTTTCCTTTATATAACACTTGTCAAAGCTTCACGTGACTTAAACAGTTGCAACACTATGAGAGAGCACCAATCACCGCAAGCTTCAATCCCGAATTTTTCCACAAAACTTTATATCTTCTATTTTACTCTAAAAACATCAATTCGTATACTACATTATCTCAGCTATTCAATCGCGTAACATTTTTCCTAAGGAAAATGTTCAACCTAAGACGTCACAACAAACAACATATAAGAGAGACTTTTAACAGACTAGACAACACCAGCTGGTCACATGTATCTCTGCCTCTAAAAATTACCCCGACATGGATTTTAAATGTATCCGTTTCATGGCGTCTTTAATCGCCGTGGTAGTCTATTTGTTTCCCTTTATTTGGGACTCTGGATACATGTTTCTTCTAACCGCTAAATTAGCGTAGGAATAAGACTAATTCTCTCACTTCTCGGATATTCTCCCCTGTAACCTCTCTCTTCTCAGGTGTCCTCCCTGGTATCTTTCCTCTATTTACTTAGTTATTCTCGAGTCATTATCCCCATCCCCTTATATATATACATTCTTCTCTACTTCTAGCGATATTTTGTTTTTTCCTCCTCCCTCAGTTACCTTTTTTCCCTTTACCTGTTCTAAAGCATGCACTTTTGCCAAAACACTCAGTCTTTTTCACTCACCGCTTACATTTTTCCTCTCTGGACCCTCAGGATCACCGCCTTTGTTACTGCCTTCTTTGGCTTTTCTCCCACTCAGCTGCCCGTAGGAATGGGAAGGGGTTGTACGGGGAAACACAGGTTCCTTCAGACCTTGTCCTGCAGGTTTTGTTTCTTACACTACGACTGTCCATGGGGAGCTTCACGGTCTACTCGGCCGAATGGCAAAGGACTCGCAATATTGCCAAAGACCTAGACTTACTTTATGTCGACGGTCAATGGGTGTCTTATTCTAATCTCTAAGTGTACTCTGAGACCCCCAGCCAGCCCATAGAGCCGAGGTTTGCTCAGAAGTACTTTAAGACGAGATAGCTGCACCCTTGAGATGGATGGGGGTGCAGATTAATTACTCCAACAGCAATCAATAAGGACAACTCAATGGTTTGGCAAAGGGAGTCTGTTTACTGACAAGTACAGAAAACAGGGAGTCAAGGATATCAGCAGTGATGCGATCGTCCTTCTCGCTTCAAACTCCAACGAACTTCATACAAGTTGTAAAATTTATACTCAAAACTCGTCATCATTGACATGTAACACTCAAAAGTTAACGTGCAATTCTATTGGTTCAGGAAAAGGTAACTTTACTATAGGTACTATATCTATTTATGGTAACGGAGTGAGGAGATTGGGTAAACACTGTCAGGAGGGCGTCTAAGCCTTTCCTTCAAAAATGACTACTGTAGACGTCAATAAAAGTACAATGTCTCATTGGTTCTACTAACTATAGGACCCTAGATTATTTGGTCCATTGTGATTCGGTTGGCACCAACCCCATGCATGCTTTTCCACTTCCCTTAACAGCACGCAGAATGGTCAGCCAGGTGCGGGGTCCCCGTTAGTTACCCGGCCTTCCTCCGATTATGGTTACAATCAATCCTCACTTTAGTATCCATGTGTCAATTAGTTCACTGTGGTTGGCCTCAAGACTGCATCTTCTGTCTAGAAAAGGTCTGATATCTCCTGCCTGGTCAGGTGCCAAGCATAGGTGTGAACCCTTGCTTCTTCTTGCTTGACTGGTCACGTGCTTCCCACACCGTGAATTTGTCTTGTTTCTCTCAATTTGTGTATTTGATTCTTATTTAGCCCGCCACCTGCCTACGTTTTCTTATCTCGACCTTTCAGAGGCAGGATATTCTGTTCTTAGTTTCAATTAAATGTAGCTACTGTTCGCTTCTCCTATTGGTATGACCTTGACTTTCCTGGCACGTGTTGCATCTGCTGAGTTTCGATTCAGCCGTCTCTTCTCGTTTTGCTAGAATATGAATCTTTTCTCATTTGGCCTCTAGTAACCTGGGTTGATTCTGCTTTTTGTGCAAAGTAGAAATACACTTATAATACTGTGCTTCGTTTGAGGAAGATTATGTATAATGGCGCTTGCCACACTATTCTTCTGCTAAGCGTAGCAAGCCGCACTGTTTTCTTAGCTTTCTTGCGGTTCCAAGCATATTTACAGGTGTAAACTGGTCGACTATCTTCATTTTGCTTACAGCTTCATTTTCCTACGTTTTGATGTCATTCTTTCACTTTAAGTTCCCGATCTCTTTTCTCATGTCGTTTCGTCTCTGTGCATCATTCCTCGGGTTGTCATTTCTTCTATCAGTGAGTCTGTCCGGGTCCTCGTGACGTCACCATTCGTCTTCCATCAAGACCTTTTTGGTTTCTTCTGGGACTGCACTCAGGCAATCTTCACGTTTCATTTGTTGGGAGGGTTTTCTTAATGGATACCTTACTGTTTTGGTACTTCAATATGTTTTCTTGGTATTGGTACTTCAATAGGTGCTGCTCTTCTGGTAGGCACTGGGCAGAGCACGACTGCGGCACTCTGCTGGTTTATTTGGTCGTCATACATCACGTATTTTGGTGTGAATGTTCCTGGTACTTCAAAATGGGCGACTGGAGTGCAGGTTTTATTTGGGACCTCCTCTACACATGCACAAAGCCCAGAGCTTGCTAGCCTGTCCTTTCAGCATCAGCCAGCATGGCTGCAAAAGCCTGCACAAACCCCAACGCTTGCTAGCCTGTCCCTTCAGCAACAGCCAGCATGGCCATCAGGGGTGGACTGGGAACCAAAAGAGGCCCTGGAAATAATTTTAAAAGTGGCCCCATATTGTAAATTTTCAGCAGCCAAAGCCTTTTCCTATGGGAAACATTTGAAAATACCATACAAAAGAGGACAAGGGTGCAGAGGCCTTGCGGGAAATCTCCAGACCTCTGTGACGAATCCTACGGATCCCTCACTGAACCGCTGCCTAAAGTCTCCTCCCAGGTGGCTAGGGAAAGGCAGACGCTTCCTGACCCTGACCATGTGGACATTGCACTGTGGGAGGACCACCTGGGAGGAGACAAGGACCAGGCTGGTGAGGGGATACCGTGGCGTGGCATGAGACGTGGTATCTGTCCTTTGAAAGGGAGAACCTTTCAAGGTGGCCAGAACAGGTAATGGCGTGTTGTCATTATGATGTATCAGAAACAAATATAAAATCTGTGGCTCTGGGCACGAATGCCATAAAACCTGAACACGCCTTAATAACAGAAAGAACAACAAAGGCCATTTGGGATAAACATCCTCTTTATCCCCAAAGGTATAATGGAAAGGAAGTTAAAAATATTGCCTTAAGTAAATTGTCTTCCTCTGTAACAATGAATTCTAATGGTTCATCCTTAAATGACTCTAAGGGAAATAATTCTACCCGTAAAGTCAAGAAGTTCCTTAAATGAACTAATTTTGTTGTTGAGGACTACACGTCCCATAATCCCATAAGTATTGGGATGAGGAAGAGGGCTGAGGAATCATGTTGTAGTAGTAGTCAGGCAATTAAGCCTATTAGCCCACACCTGAAGGAACCTGAGAGGCATAAAAGGCCACCTCAGGTGCTAGCAATTAGAAGGAGCTGGAACTGTGGCTGGAGGGCGTGCAGTAGTAGCAGAGGCAGAAGGAAGAAGGCACAGTTTTGGCAATCCAGGCAGAAGCGGGAGAACCAAAGAGACGCCAGGACTCTGATGCACCAGATTTCACCTGCTTGTCATCTGAGGGTCTGTTCCACCAAACTCTGCTCTGCAGAGGTTGCACAGCGGAAGGTGTGCAGGAAGGCTGCCTTTCCCCATGAGAGCCCAATTGCAGAGATTGCACAGCAAGAAGCGTGTCGGAGACTGTGGCGAGCAGCTGTCGTGAAGCCGCGGGTTTCAAGAGCGCGTAGGGAACCTTAATTGAGTGGCTGGATCAGAGACAACTTCAGCAAGGAACGGCTTGGGTCGCAAGTGAAGCCGGAAATCGTAGAAGTTCTGCAACACGTGGCAGAAGGAAAACAGAAGCCAGTGAGTTAAACCTGGTGTTCTGATTGCTTGCGTGAGCACTGGCGGCAACAGTATCCAGCTTAATGATCACTCATGTAAGAGTAGAAGTGAGGTGAAGTTGTTCGTTCAGTATTTAACAATGGGATGCTTGAAATGTAACACCCGCGTGTGATCAAGTATTTCAATTTCACTCGTGTGAAGAGCAAATGCTACGAAAGGCAATTATTAAACCTTTAAACTTTGTAGAAATGGTCGCGTGTGCCAAATTACGTTACTCAAAGGATGAGTGAACTTTGAATCATTATTCACACTAACAACAATTGCTTATACAGAGATGTCAAGTGTTTAAACATTGTATTTGAAGTTGGAGAGAGCATGCAATGCCCAAGCCAAGAGCACCCCTCTATTGAGACTTAAATCAGCCTTTCTCAAAGCCAGAGAACAATCTAAACAATACTGTGAGCCCAATAAAACTTCAGAATTGCCTAAGATACAAGTGTACAAGGATTACATTAGGTTGAGAGCATGGTAACAAAGCTTCTGTGTAATTATTCTGGCTAACAGTTGGCAGAGAGATGTCAAATCTTTCCCAAAAGGGCTAAAACCATCATGCTGTAAAGGCGACATTTGCCCCACAGACCTCATCAAAGACTGTGCAGAAATCCTAGCACCCTTCATTGGCTTGTTCATTAATGCACCATTCACCACTGGTATTGTCCCCACCAGCCTTAAAGAAGCATGGGTTCTCCCCTTCTTAAAAAAACCTTTGCTTGGCCCTACGACCCCTACCAACTACTGCCCGATAACAACTGTCTCCTTTTTACTAAAGATTCTGGACAGAGAATGGATTATCTACAAATCCAGAGCTACCGGGAAGATAATCATATCCTGGGTATGTCAATCAGGGTTCCGCCCTGACCATGGGGTGAAATCAGCGCTACTTGATCTGAAGATACATATTAATGAAATCAGGGACAATGGGAAGTCTGCATTGTTACTGCTGGACCTACCTGCTCCATTTGACTTGATGGACCATAACATCCTCGGCCAGCACCTCTCCTCATCAGTCAAATTCTCCCCGGAGGCCACATCCTGGATCGACTCCTTCCTTAATGACAGAGTAATTCGAGTTTTCTCCGAGATCGCTAGTGCCCCTCCAGCATCCATCACCTGCAGTGTAACTCAAGGATCCGGTGTATCCCTGTGAGGCTACGCCTCGGCTAGAGCCGCGGCGTGCTCCGGACACGCCTCGGCTAGAGCCGCAGCATACACCAAACACGCCTCGGCTGGAGCTGCGACAGGCTGCACCTCGGCTAGAGCCACAGCGTACACCAAACACGCCTCGGCTGGAGCCGTGACAGGCTGCACCTCGGCTGGAGCCGCGGCGTGCTCCGAGCATGCCTCGGCTTGGCTTACTTTGTCTTCAGGCCTGCCCAGATGGGGGTGAGCGAAGGGGGGAGCGGGCGACCCGCCACCGCCGTGCTCCTCATGGCGACCCCAGGGCTAACCATAGCGGGAGGGAACCACCCAGAAGCCGACCATGCCCCTACTCGGCGCGGCCACGGGCACGTGACAGACGCAAGGGTCTTCCATTGCTTAAAGGGGAATGGCAATACGCCGGGACGGCGTCCTTTAAGGGAGGCGGGTCAAAGCCTCATGAACCAATAGAAAGGGGGCTAGGCTGGACGCTCAGTGATTGGTGGGGCCATAAGCCCAGCTGTTATGATAAAAGCGCGCCAAAACATTCGGATGGGTGTTCGTTCTCTTTCCACAGCATATCAGGAAGAGAGAGGAGGGAGAGTCAGAGTGGTGGGCCTATCCGGATACTAAGAGATAGAACCAAGCTGGGACTAAGGCCAGCATACTCTGTGAAGCCAAGACACCGGTGAAGCAAACCGGAAGGACTTGTTTATTTTGTTACCTTGAGAAGTTTTCTGCCTTACCAAGAATAAATATACTTTCATCATCCGCCTGTCTCCCGTCTATAATTCCACACTGACGACGAAGGTGGGATTTTAGACAGCGCTATGGAACCTCTGATTAAAACCCTGGCCGAGGGCCAACAGCAACTACAGCAACTGATCCAGCTGCAATCCCAACAGGCAGCCGCGGATAGGCAAGCCTTTCAACAGGCCATTCAGTTACAGAGCACCCTACAATCCAATGCCCAGGACAAATAGCATGAGACGATATCCCATCTCACAGATGCCGTAGCCAACACCAGAAATCAACCACTGTTACCTTCGGCGCTCCTACAAAAATATAAGGAGGGAGAAGACCCTGCCTTTTTTATCACTAGTTTCAAAAGGATTGCTAGGAACGCACAGTGGCCCCCGGATCGGTGGGGACAGTACGTTGCCCCCCTCCTGTCTGGAGTGATGCAGGGCGCATACCAGGCTGCGAATCCCAATGGCAACACCCCGTATGGGGAGATTAAAACTGCAGTGCTGGATCGCTTAGGCCTGGACGATGAAGCCTACCGAATCCAATTGAGGGAGTCCCGTCTCAAGGCTGGGGAAAGCCCGCGCCAGCTGTTCTATAGAATAAAGAACCTGGTTGAGAAGTGGCTACTGGCTCCAAACCCTGCTAATCAACCATTGCTTGACAAAATCATCTTGGAACAGTTCATACAAGCCCTACCAGGGCATATGCAGAGGTGGGTCAGACAGCACCACCGGCCCTCCCTAACCGAAGCCGTGGACATTGCGTCAGCATTCCAGAAGGCCGGCCAACCCTGACTACAGCCTACCGGAGTATCCGCCCGCATAGCCATTCCATTACCCGACCCCCTTATGAGTAGGGGTAGCCGAGCCCTGCCCACACGATGGAGATCCACCGTTGAGAACCCCAGGAGACTAGAGGACAAGAGACCAGGAGTAGACGAGAAGACCCCGTTGTTGACCCCTGGTTAAAAACAGCCGCAATGCTATAACTGCAATGAGTGGGGCCATATCACCAGATTTTGTCCCAGGAAAAGATCAATTGAGCCAATGGACATCGGTTACCTGCACCCGGTAGACGAAGAGTGCCTCCCGGGTCCTTATGTGGTGGACATCCGAGTCGACGGCAGACCAACACATGCCCTCCTGGACAGCGGCAGCAGGAAGACCGCCATATCACCAATCGTGAGTAACACACCCTGCTTATCTAATATCACGGTACCTATTAGATGCATTCATGGGGACATTAAGTGTTATCCGATGAAGGATGTGGTGATTGACTTGAATGAAACATCCACTCCCTTAAGGGCTGCCGTCCTACCGTATCTCCCTGCCCCGGTGGTGATTGGGACCGATCTCCCCAACTTTAATCAGGCACTCAGGGCCCTAGAGGAAAAGGAGAAGACACCGCCCGAACCCAAGGTCACGGGGATGGCCTCTGGTTCCAGGGAACCCCTCCCTGGGCGAAAAAGGCGAACCTGGACGGCCTGGTGTCAGGCTAGTTATATGACACGTCCCATCGATTGGAAGTTGGAAGACAACGAGGACACCATACGAGGGGAGACCCTAACCGATCCCACTCTTCGAGTAGCCAGGGAACGGGCCGCCCAAGAAGGGGAACCCAACCTGGCCGGTGGTCCAGGATTCCTCTTACGTCAGGGTCTCTTGTACCGGAAGTATAAGGGCGACGACGATACCATGAGGGAACAGTTGGTGCTTCCAAAAGGTCACCGCCCCCTAGTGCTCCAACTAGCCCACAACCATCCCTGTGGAGGTCACATGGCCTCTCTTAACACCCAACAAAACCTTTTAAAGAGGTTCTACTGGCCTGGCATTTATGGGGAGGTTGCCCAATTTTGTAAAAACTGTCCCACTTGCCAGCTAACTAGCGCGGTCCTACCCGCAAAGGCGCCGCTACAAAAGATGCCTCTCATAGCGATCCCATTCCAGAGGATCGGCATGGATATAGTTGGACCCCTGGAACCTGCCAGCCGGGGATATAAGTACCTATTGGTCGTAGTAGACTACGCCACCTGATACCCGGAGGCCTTCCCCCTGAAGGGGACGTCGGCCCGAGTGTTATGCGACCAACTGATCCCGTTTATTGCCCGAGTAGGGTTGCCTTCAGAAATAATCACAGACCAGGGTACCAACTTTATGTCGACCCTCTTATGACAGATAAGTGGACAACTCCAGATCAAACAATTGAGAACCTCGGTATACCATCCCCAAACCGATGGACTGGTAGAACGCTATAACCAGACGATTAAGAAAATGCTACAAAGGGTGACGGGACCAACCGGGAAAAACTGGGATAGGGTGATCCCTTTGGTGTTGATGGTGCTAAGAGACACCCTCCAGTCTTCCACCGGTTTTTCCCCCTTCGAGCTCTTATTTGGGAGACAACCAAGGACCATACTAGATCTGGTGAAGGAAGAGTGGGAAGTGGCTGAAAAGGTGTCCTTAACTGAGTACACTGAGGATCTAAAGGAACATCTGACTGCGTTACGCACGCTGGCCCAAGCCAACCTCGGCCGTGCCCAAACAACCCAAGAGACAAATTACAACAAGGGGAGTCGTATGAGAACCTTCAAGCCAGGAGACCAGGTACTGGTACTCCTACCTACCAGCGCCAACAAGCTGTTGGCCAGATGGAGAGGGCCTTACAAAGTCACAGATGCACTAAGCCCAGTGACCTATCGGGTGCATCAACCCGACCGGGCCACCCCAGATAGGGTATATCACATCAATCTTCTAAAAAAATGGAACGCACCTCTCATAAGCGCCTTTGTAAATATCGAGGAGCCAGAATCAGAAGTGATCCTGAATACAGACCCTGATTCCCTGGAGGCTGTCAATTGGGGAGACGCACTGACCCTGGAGATGAAGGAAGACGCCAAAAACAGGCCTTACCTGGACGTACTAATGTACTAGTACACGAGATCAAGACGGTACCCAGGCCACCCATGAGACTTAGGCCTTACCGGATTCCTGAAGCCCGACAGAATGTTATCAAATCCGAGGTGGAGGAGATGCTGCGGATGGACATTATCGAACCCTCCGTCAGCGTATGGTCATCCCCCATAGTGCTGGTTCCCAAACCGGACGGCTCGGTCCGTTTTTGTATGGACTACAGACGATTAAACGCGGTGTCCAGTTATGAGGCTTATCCAATCCCTCGAATGGACGAACTTCTAGAGGGCTTGGGTGCTGCCCAATACTTGAGCACTCTAGACTTAATCAAGGGCTACTGGCAAATACCCCTTCACTCCCAGGACAAGGAGAAGACTGCCTTCTCTACACCAGAAGGACTATACCAGTACAAGATTCTGCCCTTTGGACTTCATGGAGCACCCGCCACGTTCCAGAGATTGATGGACATCATACTGAGACCGCATGATGGATACGCTGCTGCTTATTTGGATGACATTGTGGTGTACAGCCGATCCTGGAGAGAACATCTGGATCATCTGGTAGTGGCCGATTTGCACAAAGCAGGGTTGCACATTAACCCCAAGAAGACTACGTTGGGAACCCACGAGACCAGATATCTGGGACATATAGTGGGTGGGGGTATCCTGAAGCCTCAATTGTCTAAAACCCAGGCCATACTTGACATACCGACCCCCACTAACAGGAAGCAGATTCGTGCTTTCCTGGGATTGGTCGGATATTACCGGAGATTCATCCCCGACTTCTCCTCGGTGGCCGCCCCCTTGACCGACGCTTTGAGGCTTCGGGGAGTTCCGAACCTGACCAACAACCTGAGGGCCATAAACGCCATTTCGTACCTGAAACTAAGAATCACATCGAACCCTGTCTTATGCTGTCCGGACTTCCAGGAACACTTCTTTTTGCAAACGGATGCCTCAAACCAGGGCCTGGGGGTCGTGCTTTCGCAGGATAAAGGAGGGAACCTGCAGCCGGTGTGCTTCATCAGCCGGAAGGTACTGTCCCATGAGATGGCCTACTTGACCATTGAAAAGGAGTGTCTGGCCATCAAATGGGCCATTGACTCGCTCCGATACTACCTCCTGGGTCGCCGGTTCACGCTCTACACCGACCATGCACCCTTGCAATGGCTGGCTCTTCATAAGGACACGAGCCAGAGGGTTCTCCGCTGGTTCCTCTCACTCCAGCCTTTTGACTTCGTCACGTTGCACAAACCTGCGAAGTTCCAGCTAGTGGCTGACTATCTGTCCAGGTGTTCTCCCTGGCCCGATCGGCCTGGGGTTGGGGGGGATGTGTGAGGCTACGCCTCGGCTAGAGCCGCAGCGTGCTCCGGACACGCCTCGGCTAGAGCCACAGCGTGCACCAAACACGCCTCGGCTGGAGCCGCGACAGGCTGCGCCTCGGCTAGAGCCGCAGCATACACCAAACACACCTCGGCTGGAGCCGCGACAGGCTGCGCCTCGGCTGGAGCCGCGGTGTGCTCCGAGCATGCCTCGGCTTGGCTTACCTTGTCTTCAGGCCTGCCCAGATGGGGGTGAGCGAAGGGGGGAGCGGCCGACCCGCCACCGCCGTGCTCCTCATGGCAAACCCCAGGGCTAACCATAGCGAGAGGGAACCACCCAGCAGCCGACCATGCCCCTACTCGGTGCGGCCACGGGCATGTGACCGACGCGAGGGTCTTCCATTGCTTAAAGGGGAATGGCAATACGCCGGGACGGCGTCCTTTAAGGGAGGCGGGTCAAAGCCTCATGAACCAATAGAAAGGGGGCTAGGCTGGACGCTCAGTGATTGGTGGGGCCCTAAGCCCAGCTGTTATGATAAAAGCATGCCAAACCATTCTGATGGGTGTTCATTCTCTTTCCACAGGATATCGGGAAGAGAGAGGAGGGAGAGTCAGAGTGGTGGGCCTATCCGGATACTAAGGGATAGAACCAAGCTGGGACTAAGGCCAGCATACTCTGTGAAGCCAAGACACCGGTGAAGCAAACCGGAAGGACTTGTTTATTTTGTTACCTTGAGAAGTTTTCTGCCTTATCAAGAATAAATATACTTTCATCATCCGCCTGTCTCCCGTCTATAATACCACAATCCCCAATGCTAGACAACATCTTTACTAAACCAATTTTAATTCTCCTGGACTCCATCAGTATATATCCTACACAAACTGTGCTGATGGCACACAAATCCTACTCCCCCTCTCTGGCAACCACCTTGAAGACTCCACCACCCTAAACCTCACATACACGACCATCCAGGCTTGGATGGCATCCCACTGAGAAGCTTGATACTCAATATGCCTTCTTCAACATTGACGGCATCCTAATACCAGTCTCACCATTTGTCAAAAAGGTAGGAGTGTACTACGACTCCACACTAACCCTCTTACAACAAGTAAATGCTATTCCCTCCTCAGCCACCCATACAATTTATTTATTTATTTAAATTTTTATATAGCACTGCATGCTCGAAGGCCTTAGAGCACACAGAAAATAAGACAAAGACAGACAACAGGCAAGATCATCAGATTGGGGTTGTTAAAGACAGGGGAGCTCAATCAAGAGGTGAGTTGAAAAGGAAGTCCTTTAACCTTTTCCTGAACTCAGTTGTCATTTCAGCTCTTTTTAGATTGAGGGGGAGGGCATTCCAGATTGCAGGTACTTGAGCATTGTAAAGACTGGAGGGGGGTATATGTACTCCTGCCCTCTACATGGCAGAGTAGAGGCACAGAGCACCCCAGCCAAGATTCTCTATTTGGTCATGTTGGACGAGCAATCAAGGCTTAAGCTCTCAGGAGGTGATGCAGGCTGGTTCTTAAGTACAGTGTAGTCCCCAAGCACCCACAAAGGAATGTCCACACACTATGTTAGTGAAAACACAGTTCTTTATATAAATAAGGCTTTGATTATGTACACATACAATAACACTTTGTGCTCCGACAATTCTAAAATGGTAAATATATACAGTCTCAATGTGGTACCACAATTACTCTTGATTCCATTAAAATACATCAACTGTACTCAGTTCAAATGTCATACAAATCAGTTAATAAAGTGAACCAACAATAGACATAGGAGGAAAGCAGGTTGGTTAAAAAAATAGGCAGAATACTGGGCCCCTACCACTAGGCACAGTTCTGTATGGGGATCCCCCCACCTAGACAACCTGTAAATAAAGATATAATACAAGTCCAGTCCATATATTGTTCAATGAGTCTTATTTCCTTCTAAAATAGTTCTACCACCCCAATGTACCTAGAATAGCAGAGTTCTTCGATGAGGCATTGATGGATCCTTCTTGAATGACCCCCTTTAATGAAGGAGTCACAGATTGTCGATAGTCCTTGAGGAAGGTAAACCTTGGCTTTGAGAGGTGTCGATGAAAAAGGTTTGATGGCATTGAGGCAGCAGCTTCTGTCCTGGTGGTGCTTGTCGACCATCGGTCGTGGACATCCTACAAAGGAGAGGCGTGCGGTGCACCTCGACGATGATGGTTCGTTGCCGCAAAGAGTCACTGAAAAACTTTGGCCCAGCAAGGGCGTCTAGTCGTCTGGCGTCTCTGCGGTCTTCTGGTGGCGGGAAACCCTCTGGTGGATTCTCCTCAGCACATCGGCGGCCTCGACTTTCTCCGGCAGGACAAAGCGGTCGGTGGTGCTGGCGAGAGGGTTCTTGGATTCGAATGTCTTAATCAGGTGGAGTGTTATGGCTCCAGTCGGCGGCGGCACGGCATCAAGCGGTCCCCTCTTCTGGGCAACACAGCTTCGACCGGCCTCCAGCAGTTATAGCAAACCGGCGATCCGTGGTCGACGACAGTAGATGGAATGTCCAGTGCTTCTTTTAGTTTTCCTCGGCGGTCCCCGTCTCCGCTCCCCTTCTCCGGTCGGCAGCCTGTCGAGGGTCTGACTTCCAGGGAGCTTTGGCGAAGGTTAGTGGTGCTCAATGGTCCCTCGTAGCTCAGGGATAGGTCTTCTAGCCAGGTCCTCTCTCATATCAGTCTCGGCGTCACAGCGGCTTTCAGATTGCGGTGAAGGTAACAGCAGTCAACCTACTTCTTCGGGCTCGGCGGTTGAGATCAAGCATCACTTTCGACTTCAGCTTCTGAACGATTTCTAGCAGTGAGAGGCCCCCAGATATACTGTTTGGACTCTCATTCATTCTGCTGGGTCACACTCAGGCGACCAATCACTCAGAAGGGCATTCAGCAGGCAGGCAGCCAATCAGGCTCACAGGGCATTCAGGGCATTCTCCTCCCTCTCAGACACTCACAACAAGGAATGTGTAGTGGGACAAGTACTCAGCCATTCAGCACTCCACAATGCATTCATACCAGTTTCGGACAGGGCTGTCTCAGTCTTTGTGTCACATACCAGAAACTAGACACCCATAGCACGAAGTACATATTGGTCACACACTCCATTCACCCAGGTCCCACCCCAAGGGTGTACCCACAACATACAGTCACTGGGGAGTCTGGCCAGACTTCCCCAAAAATACCATATTGTGGGGACGCCAACAGCCAGTCAGGGGGAAGGAACAGAGTCAGGGCTTCCCAGGACATTGGGAAAAACAAGCTAACAGGCAATAGAAAGCAAGAGGACACAGGGGCCATCTTGTCTTCTATCAGGAATCAACTGATTCCAATGGCAGGGCCTGGGTATCCCAAAATCGAGGAAACTCAGAGCGCCTGCCAAATTCAGCATGGAGCTGCCACCAGCCCATACTCTGCTCCGTGGGCCACACACAGGTGCCCAAAAACATACACTAGGGGTACAGGGTTGTACTCCCACCCATGGGTGTCATAAAGGTATCCCAAGGGTCTGTACACCAAATCAAAAGAGAGAGCTGCACCGTCAGGAGTCCCACATGAACTCCTGTGTGTAAAACACGACAGAACACACGATAAAAAGCCGTAAAAGGACAAGGATACGGAGGCCCTGTCCCTCCGATGCATTTCCAGCATCACAGTCACCTCCTCCCCAGACTAAGGCCATCTGCATTGTCGTGACTCTTCCCTGGTCTGTGCTCTATGGTGAAGTCTAGCCCTTGCAGGCTAATGGACCACCTGAGCAGTTTCGGGTTTTCAGCCTTCATCTGCATAAGCCACTTCAGGGGCTTCTGATCTGTTTGGACCTTGAGGGTAGACCCTGTAAGGTAGGGCCTAAAACGCCTAAGGCTCCAAACTATGCTAAAACATTCCTTTTCAACAGTAGTCCACCTAAGTTCTCTACCCTTGAGTTGTCTACTAATGAATATGATAGGATGTTCCCTCCCTTTGTCATCTAACTGGGACAAGACAGCTCCAATTCCGGTGTCGCAGGCATCCGTCTGGACGCTAAAGTGTCGGCTGTAGTCAGGTGCACACAACACAGGTGCCCTACACAGACTTTCTTTCAAGCCATCAAAGGCCCTCTGACAGTCTTCAGTCCAATTAACTTTCCTTCAGAGTCAGAGATGTCAGGGGTGCAGCTATGGTTCCATAGTCTGCCATGAAATTGTGATAATACCCAGTGAGGCCCAAAAAGGCTCTCACCTGGGTTTGAGTAGTGGGAGTCTCCCAGTCATGTACATCCTGTACTTTACTGGGGAGAGGTTGGATTTGATCCCCTCCTACCTTATGACCAAGATATGTGACTTTCCCCTAAGCTATCTGGCACTTGGTGGCCTTGATAGTGAGGTTAGCCCTTTCCAGGACCTGCAACACCTTATCCAGATGTGTCAAATGCTCTTCCCAGGTGGAACTGTAGACGGCAATGTCGTCTAAGTAAGCCACACAAAAGGCTTCCAGCCCACTGAGCGCATGATTGACAAATCTCTGGAAGGTGGCAGGAGCATTCTTCAACCCAAAAGGCATGACCCTAAACTGGTAGAGTCCCTCCGGTGTTGAGAACACCATCTTTTCCTTGGCATGGTCCTTCAGAGCTATTTGCCAATAGCCTGAGGTAAGGTCAAAGGTGCTCACAAATTTGGCAGCACCTATGGTGTCCATGAGCTCATCAGCCCTGGGCAATGGGTGTGCATCCGTTTTGGTGACGGCATTGACTCCTCGGTAGTCCACACAGAACCTCCAATCCTTGGTACCTGCCTGGGAATTTGCCTTGGGGACAAGGACCACTGGACTGGACCAGGGACTGGTTATGTCCTCCACATGGTTGGAGGCATTTCTGATGTCATCAATGGCTTGTTGACGAGAGGCCACTTTAGCGTCAAAGGTGTTATGGATTTCTTGGCACCAATTGGAGTCCTTTGTGGGGACAGCCAGGTGTAAAGACTGAAGGGGGGGGTCGGTACTTCTGCTCTCTATAGGGTAGAGGAGCGGCACAGAGGACCCCAGCCAAGATTCTCTATTATTATTGCATGGTCGAGAAATCAAGGCCAAGCTTCTCAGGAGGTGATGCAGGCTGGTTCTTAAGTACAGTGTAGTCCCCAAGCCCCCACAAAGGAATGTCCACACACTGTATTAGTTAAAACACAGTCTTTATATAATTAATATTCAAGATTATGTACACTATCACAATAACTCACTTTGTGCTCAGAAATTCAATAATGGTAAATATATACAGTTCTAAAGTGGTACCACAACACAATTATTATCAGATCTCATTAAAGTGCATCAACTATACTGTCAAAATGGGGGGGCGTGGCTACAGGCCATGGACTAGGTCGCAGTTCCTGTATGCTCCCGTGATCCGGCAATGATCCTCACGAAATGCGCAATGAAATGGAGGCTGTTGACTGTTTGTTTTACAGCCACGGATGAATGAATGTGCAGGGCACATGCTATGTGAGTTTGCGAGAACGAAATGCTCTCTCGGGACTGCAATTTACGGATGGAGATGGGCGCCCGTCGTGGCCAGGCAAAGAAAATGGCATTGCGGGTGTGGCTACAGAAACATGAGGCTCCGTGATCCGACACAGACCCTTGCAACATTATTGCAAAATACTGGACAGCCGCTGCTACGGGAAGTGGAAAAGCGTCTCAAGAAACACTTTCCCTGTGAAAGCGGAGCTTGGCCGAAGATGTACCTGTGATGGACGGCGCAGCGATCCACAAGCCCGTAACAAAAAATGGCGCTGACTGGACAGAACAAAGGGGCAGTGTGCAGTGAGTGAAATACAAAGAAGCGTTTGCAGCACGGACTGGCATATCTGTGCAGAGACACCGAGAGGAGGTCTGTCGAAACACACTGGCCCAGTGATACATTGTGTCGGGCTGCGTGAGTCCTGTACGCTCGTAGCAGTGCTGAGGCTTGGGGCTCCAACCATGGGTATGAACGCTCTGTGTGTTGCGGCAGGAGTGGACAAGTGAAGCACATAGAGGGTTTTAGACTTGCCCTCAGCTGGGAAACATTTCTAAGGCGGGGGAGAAGGGAGTTGGACATAGAGTGAACATGAGGTTGATGGCTGCCATATGAAGAACAAAGGAGACCCGCAGTGTTCTGCCGAGGACCGGAGAAAGTTTGTGGCACACCTGTGCTGGAAATTGCCGGAGAGTCCTGTTCGCTCGTCGCGGTGCAGAAGTTTGGAGCATCAGCTGACGGTGTGAACGCTCTGTGTGCTGATGTGGAAACAGACAAGCGAGACGCATGAAGGAACGAAACACAAGAAGGATACTGGCCTTGCCCTTGGTCATTAAACAATAGTAAGGATTTGAGAATGGAACAGATTTTAAGATGGCGGCCGTCCCTTGAAGGACAGAGGGGACCCACGACACAGGGAGATAGAGCTACATATTCGTGGTCTTGCTCCAAGAACAGAAAAGTGGGGAAACTCCTGCAGGATATAAGCGGCACCTGGTGCACGCCTGAGTGCAGAGCGAGTAATAAGATACCTCATTGGCACTTTGACTCGAGGCACAAGGACTGGGGCTGCTGACGAGTGAGGCCGGAAAAAAGGGAAAGTGCAAATAAGGGGTTGCAGACCACAGCGGCATATGGTGACCCAGTGGAATAAGAAGCGAAAAAGAGCACTCAGAGGCAGCATCAGTTGTGGATTGCCAGAGACAGACAGCCCGCAGAGAACGGGCAGCAGCGCGGTACCACAGGGGGCCCTCCCAAGGTGCATGCTAGATCCTAGCAGCCTGCGCCAAAGGTGTATGTGGTAAAGTGGTACCTCAAGCCGAAAAGCCATCAAGTCAAATCCCACGAGTGAAGACAAAGAAGGTTTGCAGAGGGGCGTGCATAGACAATCACAGAGAACGGACCACTGGTGAGGTCGGACAACAGCAGCACAGGGTCGGAAAGCAACACCGGCTGACAAATAAAGACAGCACACCAATGACGCAAGGGTAGCCCTGCAAAGTGCCACCAGGCTGGCGGAACTACTAGAGACATGTCTGTCCTTCTGCAGCAGCACACAGAGCCCAGAAGAGGGCCCAGACACGTTTGGGGTACTGGGACGTACGCCACCCGAGCGTAGGAAGCGTAACATGTATCAGGAAGGGTGTACCAGAGGCAACCGAGCTGCGTCATAAACAAGAATTGGTGCAGCGTAAAGCCCCCCACAACAAAACGAAGGACTGAACCGAAGCAAGGCTACTGTGGCTGCGACTATGGGCGAGGAAGTGGAATGAAATACACCTTCGGCGGTGCAAGTAAAGTCAGCCGGCGGCACCACGAGTGCTGGAGGGGCATGGAATACTGAAAGTGATACCGGAGGGACGGATAGATGTGCGTCACCTTCCCTACACGGAACGGAATGAAAAGAGAGTACCCACTCTGAACTTGGGGCTCAGCATATATATGCTAACGCCAGGGCTCCTCTAGGACGGTTGCCTCATACCTGGGGAGGTACGCTGGTGCCGAGCTTATATAGAAAAGCAGGATTGCACATCTGAGGCCAGTCAACCTCGGGTGTATAACTGAGGCTGCAAGATTACTGGGCGAGGGGCTGTGAGTAAAAACAAGACTAAGCAATCCATGATGGAGGCATTCGCTAAAACGCAACAATCTCCAGCGGGCATAACGTCCAAAGACTTGATAGCACCGGGGGAGAGCGCTGCAGCGATTGACAATCATCAGATACTAGCGGCCATAACGGAGCTGCGAGATTCATGGGGGACAGCGATGTCAGACCTGCGCACTTCCCTGGAGGCTAAAATAGACTCAGTAGGCATGGAAGTTACCCTGCTGAGGCAAGACGTCACGGGGCTGGCGGAGAGAACGAGCAGCTTGGAAATTGCGGTGAAAATCAACACAGACACCAGCACTAGCAACGTAAAGGAGATCCACGTACTCAAACAACAGGTAGCTAATCTGGAGACTCGGGCGGAGGAGGCAGAAGGGAGAGCGAGGAGAAACAATATCCGTGTGGTAGGACTGCCGGAGGGAGAGAAAGGACAGGACCCGTCAGACTACATTGAGAATCTACTCCTACAAGAAATAGGGGCTGAAAAACTCTCGCAGGGGTTTGCGGTGGAGCACGCACACAGAGCCCTTATGAGGAAGCCTAGGCCTGGGGCCCCTCCCCGAGCGTTCATCACCAAAATACTGAATTATAAAGATCGCAAGAAGATACTGGAGTATTTTCGAAAAGGAGGGACGATTGAAAGGGCTTCAAGCACCGTCACGGCGTATCCTGACTACACAATGTTGGTCCAGAGGCAACGGTACAGCTAGGTGACAATCAAAAGGAGGCTACGTGCGGCTGGCATAAAATACATGCTTCTGTACCCCGCGAGATTGAAGGTGATGCACAAGAGCAAAATGCATTTTTTTGATTCTCCAGAAGAAGCAACAACATGGCTGGACCTGCAGGGTTGCCCGGAACAAGACTTGGGGCAGGCGCAAGAGGAACACGATAAATGACTGGTACACTGTATGTATACTTATAAAGTGCAGTGCGAGCACCTTAGTGGTGCATAGATGAAGATTGATACTGTTGGGTGCGACTAAATATGGCTAACATTTTGTCATGATACCACTGTCTCGAACGAACTTTAAGGACTGGAATATAGCAATAATTAAACATGCGTAAATTGGGTAGCTAGGCATAGTTAAACTGAAGCGAATGGGAGCGGCAAGGTGAAGCACCCTACCCCCCGAATTATAGTTGTAGTAGTAGTAGGCTAGCCACTATGGCGGCCTCACACTGCGGAGCTTCGAGTACAGGCAAAGGCCGGAAAGGGCTAGATGCGGGGGAGCCTGAGATCCAGGGATGGAGCTGAGCAACTGTTAAGGGGAGTGATGTTGGGGCAGGGATGTGAGGGGGGAGGTGGGGGAAATGTCCAGTTTGGGGTGTTTTTGGTTAAGGGGAGTTTAAAATTGAGTAACGAGTCTATGTGGATTGGAATGGAGCTTAGAGGCAGACTGCAACTGTGGGAGGTGGAATGGAATTCGAATAGGCCATGGAAGACCTTAAAATAGTCACATGGAATGTACGGGGGCTCAACAGCTACTTAAAGAGGAACAAAGCTATGTTGTACCTGCGTAGGCAAAAAATTGATATTGCACTGCTGCAGGAAACCCACCTCACACGAGAGAGAATGGATACAATAGCTGGGAAATGGAAGGGAGTGATGGTGGGCTCATCATACTCTGCTTATGCGAGAGGAGTGCTTATTTGGATGGTGCCACATGTCCCTTTCCAGCGATTGCAAGTGATAGCTGAGACGGACGGGAGATTGGTTATATTTAGGGGACTGGTGGAAAACAGGGAGATAAGTATAGTCAATACGTATGCCCCGAACCAGAACACAGCGGCGTACTTTAGAACGTTGTGTAATAGTTTGAGCGCATGTGTGGGAAGCGCGATGATCTGGGGAGGGGACTTCAACTGCGTACTGAATCCAAGGGTGGACAGATCGGATGGGAAGATGGATAGACCGGCCCCTGCGGCCAAGGCGCTCCAGGCATTGCGGATGGACTTTGGCTTGGAAGATGCATGGAGAGTGAGACACCCCCAGGAGAGACAATACTGACACTATTCTGCCCCACAGCAGTTGTCCACGAGGTTAGACTATGGGCCTCATTACGACCCTGGCGGTCCGGAAATAACGGTGGCGGTAAACCCGCCGCCACCGTTGTTTCCGGACCGCCTGATCCCGACTCCTGCAGGCGGGAGGTGATGTTCCCGCCAGGTCTGACCTGGCGGGTTTAACACCTCCCGCATGCAGGCGGACGAGGAAACACCCGCAGCATTACGAGATGCTGCCGGTGTTTCCATGATCCCGATTCCCATTGAGTCCCATAGGACTCAATGGGAATGGGGATTTACACCATTCCGCCTCCGTGATTCCCGGAAAACCGGGGTTGTAATGCCCCGGTAATTCCGGGAATCACGGAGGCGGAATGGTAATACGAGTCCGGCGGTAACCAGGCGGTTTTACCGCCGGACTCGTAATGAGGCCCTATGTCTTTACCTCGCCTGAAATGATAACGGAGATGTCGCAAATAGAGTATAAGGCCAGGGTCCTTTCCGACCACTCGTCCCTGATTCTAGAATGGCAATACTGCCCCCCGAGAGCGAGGATCCCGACTTGGCGTCTACGAGCGGAAGCGCTGAGAGACCCCTTCTTCAGGGAGGACTTGAGGGAGGAGATTGTGAATTATTTTGAAACAAACACTGGGAGTGTGGACTCGGCGGGAACACTATGGGAGGCCTTTAAAGTAGTGATGAGGGGAGTAGCCATAGCAAAATCCAAGGGCCCACAAGGTGGGATTCTAGCTGACCTACGGGAGACGGAGGAGAAACTGGAGAAGGCTTTGAGGGGTGGGGATGATACAGCAGAGAAGGTGGAATTGGCACTATAGCTACAGCAAAAATGTGTAGAATATTGGGACAGATTATGTAACCTCAATTATAAAAAATATGTAGAGAGGTAGCATGCGGGTGGTGATAAGCCGGGGAAACTTTTGGCGTGGTTATATAAAAGCGAAACTCCCAGAGTCACAATCAGGACCATAGAGAGAGAGGACCGTAGCGTAGCAGACACCCAAGAGGGAGTCAATCAAGCATTTATGGACTACTATAGGGTATTATATGGAGATGATGGCGGAAGTAGTTGCACTATGATGAGGCAAGCGTTGGAGGACATAGGATTGCCAAAGATAAGTGAGGAAGAGAGAGAGGAACTAGATGCACCAATTACCTTAGAAGAGCTAGGGGAGGTGGTGAGGCAGCTGCCTACTAGCAAGACCCCGGGGACCGATGGACTCCCAAGCGAATTTATAAAGTGTACATGAATGAAGCATTTGAGACGGGATGCTTGCCCGAATCATTGAGAAAGGCCGTCATAATACCGCTACCCAAGCCCAACAAGCCTGGACACAGCTGCGGCTCCTACAGACCCTTGTCGATGCTGAATCAAGACAACAAGATATTGACAGCTGTCCTAGCAAATAGACTGAAGAAGGTCATTGGCAAACTAATACACCCAGATCAGACGGGCTATGTCCCAAACAGAAATATTACCAATAATCATAGACGGCTCCATAGAATTGTTGAGAGTGGTGGCGAAAATAATGAGGATATGGCAATTGTGTCTTTGGACGCAATAAAGGCCTTTGATTCAGTTAAATGGCCATGGCTGCTTGCAGCCCTGGAGTGTTATGGGTTAGGGCCTGGATATGTAAGGTGGGCAAAGATATTGTATAGCGAACCACTGGCTAGGGTTAAGACAGGATCTGTGATATCGGGAAGATGGCAGCTCAGCAGGGGCACCAGGCAGGGATGTCTGTGGTCCCCAATGCTTTACATATTGGCCCTGGAACATCTTGCAATATACTTGAGACAGCAATATGACATCATAGGCATTGAGGTAAGGGGGGGAGAGACATCTGATTTCCCTGTACGCTGATGACATGTTGCTGTACTTGCGATACCCAGAAGAAAATCTCCAGTACATTTTGGAAGTGATGGAGAGATTTGCAGGGTTGTCCGGTATAGCGGTAAACCCCCAGAAGTCCAGCATGTTCCCATTGGGGAGGTATATAGGGATCCCAGCGGAGCGATTGCCTGTATTGCAGGTACCATGGGCGGTCAGTACATTTCGGTATCTGGGGATCAACATATACCATAATGTGGAAGAGGAGCATAGGTGCAACACTGAAGTAGCTATTACAAAGATTGAGAAGTGCATGCAATTCTGGGCCAGGTTACCCTTAGCAATGATGGGCCGGGGAGCAATGCTAAAGATGGTGGTTCTGCCAAGGCCTTTGCACTATTTTGGGAATATACCGTACCTGATCCCTAAGAAGTTCTTCACCAAACTGAATAGCATGTATAGGGATTTTTTGTGGCATGGCACGTGAAATAGATTGGCGTTATGGAAGCTACAGAATTTCCATGACAAAGGTGGGATAAAACTGCCCAATTATGAGGTGTATTATGTGGCAAGCCAATTGCAATACGTCGCCAAATGGCTTTCTGATGAGGAAACCTCGGAATCTAGGCTGTTTGGGCGAGATTGTGCACCATTTTACTTGAAAGAAATGATGTGGGCACCCAGGGCGGAAATGATGGGGCGCCCTAAGATGCTGCAATTAGGGTGGAAGATATGGCGTAGGGCATGCCAGATGATGGAGAACCCGTCCCCATGCTCTCCACAGGTGCCACTGGTTGTATTAACGGGGGCAGATGTGCAGCTAAGAATGAATGAGGAGCCACTGGGAAACGGTTGGGGTGGGAGACATCTGGCGGGAGGGCTCTAGTATTACTTTCAAGGAGCTGCAAGAAGAAACCGGGTTGCACGAGAGCCAGTACATTACATATTACAGAATGGTGCAGCGAATTAAGAGATTATGGCCTGAAACAGTGCTGGAGGAGGAACCAGATACCATCATAGATACGATATATGACATAGCAGAAGGGGGTCATGAGATTTCCAGAATATATGAAATGTTGATGTCTAAAGTGGGGAAGGAAGTCATGTAGTTGAGGATGGACTGGGCAATAGAAGTTGGTGCCCCGATGGAGGATGGGATGTGGGAACGGGTGCAGGGGTATCATAAGAAGGTGTCTAGGAATGCGAGACTGAAACAGTTACAACTATATGTTACGCATAGGGCATACATGACACCTTGGAGGATATCGAGGTTTGAGAATGCAGGACGGCAAGCATGCCCCAAATGTGATGAGGAGAATGCGGGCATGGTTCATATGTTTTGGTCATATCCGGTCATTGAAAGTTTTTGGAGAGCAGTAAAAGAGAAATGGAGAAAAAAGGGGTTAAGATCGTAGTGGACACAGTGTGGGCCTGTTTGTTGGGAGGGTTCCCAAGATCACGGAAGCTCAAGCATGTGAGTAAATTGAAGGACCTGGCTTATGTGCTTGCAAAAAGGAGAATTGCCATGGGTTGGAAGACCTGCCATATGCCAAATGTGGAGGTATGGTGGAGAGATTTACAAAAATGGGCCGAGGCAGAAACCATGGTGTGGCAAGAGGCTAGTAACGCAGGGGGGGAGGAGGAGACTGAGTCTCTGATGGCCTGGAAACTTTTGATAGCCGAGCTGTTTGGGTCAATTGAAGACCAGGCAGACGGTATAGAAGGGGAGACCATACCACAGGATGCAGAATCGGAAGGTTAAAAGAAATAGACTCGTAAAGGGGGGAGGGAAAGGGAAGCAGCGACTAGAAATTAAGGATGTATAATGAAGCGGTTGAAGGTTGCACTGCTTGTTTGGTTTGTATTGTTTTGTTGTGTGATAAATTAATAAAATAAAAAATTAAAAAAACTATACTGTCAAAATGTCACACAGATCAATAAAGAGGAAACCAGCAGTAGAGAGTGGAAGGAAAGCAAGATGGTTGAACAATTGGCAGAATACTTGCCTTTACCAACTAGGCACAATTTTGTGTGGAGATCCCCCACCTGGGCAACCTGTAAAGCAAAGATGTATCACAAGCCCAGTCCATATATTGTTCTATGAGTCTTATTTCCCTCTACAATAATTCTACAGCCCCAATGTACCTGGAATTGTAGTGTTCGTCGTCGGGGAATCGATGGCCCTTCTTGAGTGCCCTCCCTTTAAGGCAGGATTCACGGGTCGTCGAACATCCGACAGAGAACAGGGTGCACTACGGCAGTGAAGTGGCAGCTTCGTTCCTAGCGGTGCTCGTCGACGACGGAGCATTGGCGATCTGCAAGGAAGAGGCGTGTGGGGCACGTCGGTGACGATAGTTCTGGACCGCAAAGAGATGATGAAGAACTGTGGCCCAGCAAGGGCGTCGAGTCGTCGGCATCTCTGTGGTCTTTAGGTGGCGGGAAACCCACCGGCGGATGCTCCTCGGAGCGTCGACGGTCGGGCCTTCTCCAGCGGGATAAAGCGGGTGGCGATGCAGACGAGAGCGTCCTTGGATCAAATGAAGTTCTTAGGCAAACGGGAGCATGGCGGCTCCAGTCTGCAACGGCGACGGTGGGCGTTGACAGTGGCGGACAACAGCCTGGGCGCTTCTCTTTGGGATTCCGCGGCAGTCCCCATCTCCGGTCGGCAGCCTGTCGTAGGTCTGTCTACCAGGGAGCTTTGGCAAAGATCAGCTGGTGCATGATGGTCCCTCGTAGTTCGGGAAGAGGGAGCCTTACCAGGTCCTCTCTGGGTCAGTCCTTGGAGACACAGCAGCTTTCAGATTGATGAAGAAAGGCAACAGCAATTCTTCTCATCCAGCAGGGCTTCAAGGTCAAGCTTCAGGTTTACTCCAGTTACTCGTCGTAGTGGACTTCAGCTTCTGAACACGAATTCTAGCAGTGAGAGGCACCCAGATATACTAGTTGGTCTCCCATTCATTCTGCTGGGTCACACTCAGGCAACCAATCAGTCAGAAGTGCATTCATGCAGGCAGGCAGCCAATCAGGTGCATAGTTCATTCGGGCCATTCACTTCTCTCCAGACACTCACAACAAGTTATGTTTATTGGGGCAAGTACCCAGCCATTCAACACTCCACACTGCATTCATACCAGTTTCGGGCAGGGCTGTCTCAGTCATTGTGTCAAACACCAGATACTAGACATCCACAATACAGAATGCGTATTCGTCACACACTCCATTCAGCCAGGTCCCACCCACAGGCGTACCCACAACATACAGTCATTGGGAAGGCTCCAGCCAGTCTGGCCTGGACTTCACAACAACACCATATATGGAACTTCCACCCAACAGCATGGGGAAGGGACAGAGTCAGGGCTTCCCAGGACTTTGGGAAAACAAGGTAACAGGCGATAGAAAGCAAGAGGCCACAGGGGCCATCTTGTTTCCTATCAGGAATCAATTGATTCCAAAGGCAGGGCCTGGGTATCTCAAAATGGAGGATACTCAGAGCACCTGTCAAATTCAGCACGGTGCTGCCACCAGCCCATACCCTGCTCTGTGGGCCACACACAGGTGCCCAAAAACATACACTAGGGGCACAGGTTTGTACTCCTACCCATGGGTGCCATAAGGGTATCCCATGGGTCTGTACACCAAACCAAAAGAGAGAGCTGCACCCCCAGGAGTCCCACATGAACTCCTGCACGGAAAACACGACAGATCACATGATAAAAAGCCATAAAGGACAAGGATACGGAGGCCCTGTACCTCCGATGCATTTCCAGCATCACACCAGGAAGCTAGACTTCCCCCTGAAATCCCTCAAGATAGAGAACAGCTCCTTGGAGCTAGATTTGACCTGTGTAATACTGATGTTGTAGGAGGAGGATTTGGCCTGAATGATGGCAATCTTGAACTCTTTAACTAGGAGTGTATGGGAAGCTAAAGTGGCAGGCGAAGGGTTTTTATGCCATTCTCACTCGGCCGTCCTCTTCGGGTGCCTAAGGTTGAGAATGGTGTCATTGAACCAGTTCTTGTTATGTGTCTCAGGCTTCACGCGCCTGCTTATGAGGGGGGCTAAGGAGTTAAAAGCCCCCTCAAGATTGTCTATGAGATCAGAGGCATTAGTATAGCTATCAAGAAGTCCAAGCTTTAATCCAAGCACAGCTGACAACTTGGGAGGAGTGATAATCTTCCAATTTCTAGTTATTTTAATTGGTCTTGGGTTTGCATCAAGTCTGGGGGGTAGCAGGGATACCAACACAAAACGTCAGCAAATGGTGGTCGGACCAAATACACGGTTGGAACAGCTGACAACCAAACTAATCAATCAGACCCTTCCTCTCTCCAGACAGTTGCCTCACTATAGCCAGAGCTACAATAGGGTCTAGGCGTGACTACTGCAATGCCCTTTACGCTGGCACCTCTCTTAACAATATTAGAAAGACGCAGGTTATAAAAAACAATGCATTCAGAGCGGCTCTGGACATTCCTATTTGGAGCATATCACGGCAGCAAAAAAGAAATGCCCACTGGCTCCCTTTTTGGGAGCAAATTCTCTTAAAAACTCTCTAGATTACGCGTAGATGCCACTCTACGGATGCTCCACCCTACCTCTCACACCTACCAGGACAGCCTACACTCACTGCATTATCCAGCCTAAATTTAAAAGGACCACACTTGGAGGCTCCAGCTTCCCTGCCATTGTGGTCAAACACTGGAACCTCCTCCCACCTGCACTGCAAGCAGAGTGCTCTTACTAGACCTTTCTTAAAGCACTAAAAACATTGCTGTTCACTTGACTGTCCCCTACGGATCGCACCCCTAGCCGTTGGACAACAGCCCTCCCCAATATACTCTAACTTACTTATGAAACTGAAATGTCTAACCTGTTATCTGTGTATTTACAGCAACAGCGCCTTGATGCCCGTGGGCTTTTGGCGCTTTATAAATGGAGAAATAAATAAATAAAGAGAGATCAAGGCAATTTTGGGGAAGGGAAACTCGCTACTTTGAAATATTATTTGAACCTGATGCAACCTATATTGCCAAAGACTGTAGGAAAAAGAGAGAGGTGGGTGCTAAAGGCAATCCTAGGTGGCTTTGTAGTAGGCAGGCAAGAATGACAAGAGGCTGCCCCGCTGTTCTGAGGAAGAGTGCCTTGTCTACTTGAAGGGGTTAAAGTGCCCTAAAGTGAATTGTGTTCTACCTGACAATTGTTGCAAATTATAAAATACTGAATTTGTGGTAGTATGTGGTTGTAGACAGACAAGAGAGTCAAAGAGGCTGCCCCTTTGGAAGAGGGATATTCAGAGGAAGAGTGCTTTGCCTATTTGAACATGTTGAAGTACCTGAAAGGGAATCTTGTCATAACCTGTTTGAAGTCACAATGTACTGAAGCTGTGGGGGTATATCTGGTTGTCATTGGAGGTGAGATTTCAGCAGCACAAATGAAGTGCAGTACTATGAGGCAAAGGCGTATGCTCTCATGGTAAAACTCTAGTAGAGGTTGAAGTTGTTGAAGTAGAAGTAGCAGTGCTGTGAAGTCATCTTGACAAAGATACCTACTGTGACTCCTAATCTTATGAAGAGAGACATAATTACTGTCAACTAAGACCTGTGTTTCACTAACATTTGCAGAAGTTGCTTTTCCTTTGGAAGTGGTGGCAAAGCATCACAGCCGGGAATAACATTGGTGCTATTTTGAGGAAGTGAAAAGTCCTTATTTCACCAAGAAGAAGAACTTTGCTGTTGTTGGAACTTTGATTAACAAAACTTTACCTTGACATTGAAACACCAAGAACTGAATTCAGACTATACTACCTACATGGATTTCCATGTTTCTTTTTGTTCAACAATGGAGCTCATTTTACCTTGAATCCTAGGAAAGTGGAGTACACCCAGGTTACTAAGAGGGTATCAAGAAACTGTGAATATCATTGTTGATGTTATTTGAATTGCCATATATTTTCTTTGTGTATTTGATGTTTTAAGTGTGCGGCTCAGACATCCTGTGTAAGAGTGTTTCCCTTTAGTTTTGCTAGACAGGGAAATCCTCATCAGAGCAGTGATAGTGAGGCATTTGATAACATTTATAATTCAATAAAATCACCTATTTTGAACAATCACCCAAAAATTGTCTGCCTCGCATTTCTGACCCATCACAGCTCCCTATAGGCCAGTCCACCCTTGAAGGCTGCTGATACATGGACTAAGCCCAAAACTTTCTAGCCTGTCCTTTCAGCACCAGCTAGCATGGCTGCTGATACATGCACAAAGCCCAAGGTTTGCTAGCCTTTCCCCTCTGGCCCATTTGAGGATATGCTGCATTGTGACATGACAAGGTCTCTGGACATGCAACAATTTCCTCAACCATCAAAGTGGCATGATGGGAGGTGGGAGGTAGGGGCTGTCACAGGGGAGGGATTGCTCTAAAACACATAGGAACAAATAATAAGAAGAATGTTTGTGGCCCATTTCAGAGCATTAGATTAGAATTAGAATTAACCTCACTGCTTATCTACCTCATCACTGACACGTATGGCAAACCTCTATCTAAAAATAAGTAATACACTTGACGATAGGCGGCTGAGCATTATTGAAAACATCATGATATGCAGTAATTGCAAAGCGATTAATGCATTCTCAGATGAGAGCAAGACTTGCTTTGATATAATAGAGTAGAGGGGGGATGGGGGAGGGCGATATTTATATTTTAAAGAAGTGGGATTGAACAAATAACATAGTCTAGATAGCTGGTTAAAAGAATTGTGACTCCTTTTATTTAAAACTGCAACCTTAAATTCTACAATTTCACGATAGAAACATGCAGTGCTTATTTAAACAATAACGCCTATACGTCTTTACTTTTATTTACCTACTGTTCAGTTGGACAACCGATTTCTTTATTAATTGCGTTGATCGATTTTTGATCAAAGATTGTAGAACGTTTAGAAAGTTATTATTTACTATGTGTATATGTTGAATGTAATGGCAATGTTTTTATATTTCATTGTGGATGAAATTGTGTTCCTTATACATTCATCAATTATTTATGTATTTATGTTTACTATTGTGTTATGGTTTATTACAAACCTTTCAGAAATCAAAGTATTCAAAGAAGAGAACATACAACTACAAAGTAAAAATTGAACATCAATAAAATCCATCGAAATAGTAAAATAATACACGAAAATTACTTTTTTGCTTTAGTTAAAATCTCATTAATTACTTTTCCCACCGCAATGTTCAAAGGGATTAAAGTGCCCACTAAGATTCCATACGAGATCGTATCCAGGTATACAAATTCCTCAGAATGTACAAATTTGGCAGCAGAGTGCCTCATACTTTGGATCTTACATATAATATGTAACCAATCTGAAGAATATTTAACCTGAATCTTAAAAATGTATCCCTTAAATAAACGCTATGATTTATTTTTAAATAGCCAGTCAACTTCCCACGTTTCTTAGACTACATGACCAGGTGAGAATACAGCCTGCACTTCGGCATGGCCTCTCCTGTATTTATCCAATTTTTTTCCCATATTTTGATTTTAATTGAATTTGGATTGCCCATAAACTCAGATACACTACTGTTAAGATCCAATAATTGTAGACGGCAAGTAGCAGATAAGACATTTTAACCATTCACTAGAACCATAGAGGAGAACATTATGTAAATCAAAGAAAAGTGTTTGCAAGTTAGATGTTAAAATCTTAAAGAAAAGTGACAGTACATTCTATTGCACACAGGGCTTCATCAAATTTAAAAATAGTTAATATCTATTAAGTGAGTTTGGAACACAGTTCGGTCGACGTAAAGTTTTCTTACACAGGAAACCTTCCAATCTTGATAGCCAACCCTTTTCCGATAGGTTCCATTGTTCGATTCCATATATCATACTTGGTATTACTTTCTCCAATAAAAACTTGGTCAGAGGCAAAAGGCAAATTTACAATATCTTAGTTCGATGTGTCTCATCTTGGCTATAAATTGACGAATCTTTTTCCTCATATGAACATAAAGTGCTGTTAAGTTTCTTCTACAATATATTTGAAATCCCAAATAAGCCACATGTTTAACTACCTCTAGTTTGTTGCTAGAAATGTGCCAGTTAAAGGATTTCTGTATACATGACATTGCAAAATGAATGATTTAGTTTTATCTGGGTTCAATTCTAATTCATTCTCAACTAGATGTGTTAACCAGTGCACTCTTACATTACCTACTTTGGGAGGAAAGGAAGCCACCTTTAAAAACGCTATGTTGAAAAGGCAGGGAGCAATGATGCAACCCAGCCTTAACCCTCTGAATGGTTCCAAATGATTAAGTCGTATTTATATTGAGGTATTGGTGTGGAGATGAATGATAATGTCCAGGAGGCCTCCGGGGATATCCCACGTGGCCAGATTGAGCCAGAGTTGGGATCTACTCAGAAGATCGAATGCTGCCTTTAGGTCCATACTGGATGAAACTATTTCTGGTCTGTCCTTAGCCCAAGATAGTTGTTGTAAGCAAGAGGGAATGCCACCATTGAGTTGAGAACCCATGCCTTTTCTGAATCTTGTTTCGAATTTGGCTTGTCTCACTATCTCATTGATCCAATTTTTTAATTCTTTTAGGATCAGCCTGGCAAGAATCTTGCCGCAGGAATGTTAGAGAGCTATAGGTCGATAATTACTAGGTGATAATATATTGCCTTTTTTTATAGACAAGTGCAACATGGGCTTCTAACCAAGTATTCGGCACAGATATAGTCACAATTGTCGGTTTAAACAACGTAGTTAAGATTTCTGCCCTTAAAATAAGCTCTCCCTTGATAACACAAATTGCCATTCCATCTGGACCGGCAGCATGGGAGCTTCCAGCAACTTTAATCAAGTTAAGAATAGTTTCAAGACACAAAGACAAAGACCACCTAGAAGTTACAGAAGGAGTGTCCAGCTTGTTCTTCACCTTTGAATGCCTATATGGACGGAACAGATGGAGTGGACAAAACAGATGGAGTGGACGGATGGAGTGGACGGAGCGGATGGAGCGGATGGAGTGGACGGAGCGGATGGAACGGATGGAACGGATAGAGCAGATGGAGTTGTTGGAACGGATAGAGCGGATGGAGTTGATGGAACAGATGGAGTTGATGGAACAGATGGAGTGGATGGAATAGATGGAGTGGATGGAACAGATGGAGTGGATGGAATAGATGGAGTGGATGGAACAGATGGAGTGGATGGAACAGATGGTGTGGACAGAGTGAATGGAACAGATGGAGTAAATGGAACACATTGAGTGGATGGAAAGGATGGAGTGGATGAACAGATTGAGTGGATGGAACTGATGGAATGGGTGGAACATAGAGCTGATCGAATACATAGAAAGGATGAAATGGATTGAACACATTAAATGGATGGGAAGGATGAAATGGGTCTATGGAATGGATGGAGTAAGCTATGTGAACGATGGGTTGAGTGGATGGAATGATGGAAGGATTAATAGATTAAATGGATAAAACAGACGAAATGAATGAACAGACGAAGTAGAACCAACGGACAGAGTAAATAAAACAGATAGAATACATGGTACAGATGGAGTGCTCGATCTCAAGCGCATAACTGATAACCACCATATTACACTACCAGGCTTACTCTCTCCTATACACCAACACTCAACTAGAACACAGCGATACTATGACACATTCGGTATAGCTGTTCTCATACTAACACCCGCCACATACTCCTCATCATCCTAATTAAACACAGCTGGCTGAGCATACACCGCTGGGTTAAGCGTCTCCTCAGGTCTAACGCAGCCACAAATCAGTCTGGGCGTCATCCCTCCAGAATGAACACATATACCTCACCCCCCAACCACTACACCTACCGCTAGGAAGCAGCTATCATGCAGCTGCCACATCGGCTGCACACATATCTGGTGCACACGCGCAATTATGACTCTTTCTCTCTCTCTACTGACTTGAACTAGGGTTCTCGAGGGCGTTCAACCTACCAGCGCTTTGAGATCATACCAATGATACATAAGGCGCTATATAAATGCCAAGTAACATAAAATAACATATGATATGGAATAATGTAACACCCAAGCATCCGCTGATATAGGATTTTAGAATACATGCTGAGGAGTAATTTCCACAGTATTTGTAAGATGCCAGAATTCCACACTTCTTAACTTAGTAGGATTTGTAGCATTTTCTGGCTATCTTTATGTAAGAAGGGATGTGACCAACCAATTCGGGTTGGACTGCCTCTTTTGGGGTGGTGCTATGCCTGATTTGCATATGTTTTTGACCCTTTCTTGAATGACTTGGAGGGCAAAGAATGATGGTCTGGAGGTGTGCCCAGAGAAATTGCCAGAGGTTTAAGATTAATTCTAAACCTTCCAGCCATCACCTCTTTGTTTTGCTTTTCATTATTTTAGTAATCAACCTATCTGTGCAAAAAGAAAGAAAATCATAACCCATGAATAACAAATAATTTGAAAATATTAAACAAAGGGATGCGTTCCCAGTGGACTAAAGTGCAGAAATAAATTCCTAAATAAATTCTTAAATAATTCTAGAGCATAATCAATGTGTGAATGGTAACATCTGCATTAGAGTATAAAAGAGCTATTGATGACTTCAAGCAAGTCTAAATTATTTTCAAAGAATGTGTATTCTGCACACACTGTGTGTTATTCACAAAACATTAGAGACAGTGATATATGTACAACTGATAACAAACATAGATAATGTGTGATTGGTTAAACAAATTAGGAGAAAAGATAGTTACAAATTAGATTCACTTGATTATCTACAACATCTACAGAATATAGACAGCAAAATTTCAACACATTAGAAAGCTTCATGAGCAAACATGATTGATAGCACGTACAGGTCAGGTCAGGTCAGTCATCATGTATACATGACAATTTCAATCAATCCATAATCAAGTTCTATGCAGATTAAACATCATATATGTGGGACATTTTAGATCATTCCTTGGTTAGTCTATTTGTTTTGAAGACAATATTTGGGTAAATCCAAGACATGAATTATTGGAGACAGGGTCAATGCGTATCACCTTTCGGTGCACCCAGTCCTCAGGGCCACCATGTAATTATGGGAGTGACCCAATGTATTGTCCTTGGAACAGAATTTAATTCCTTAGAAGGAAAGAAGTCACTTCACGCATTGTTAGTTTATAGATCATTTGTCCATATTTGCACCTGTGCTGAATTCTGTATGTGGAGCCAGGTGTTGTTTTTGAGCAAAGGGAGAACTTCTGGATTTTAGGCCTCCAGCATCAAAGTGTGGTCAGGTTTGTGTGTGTACTCGTATTCAGCAAGTAATAACTTCACAATAATGCAGGATCGAACATGTAAACACACTAGGTTGTTGTGAGGTTCGTCAATGAATTCTGCCCATTCTATAACCGTAAATTGGAAGTTCATCAAGGTGGGTATTTCATAGAACAGAGCAAGCACAGTTGCACAATTCAACAGGGCTGGGGCAGAGGAAGGGAAAAATATTTCCAAACATAGTTTTAAGGGGACAATAGACAAGCATTCTGTTTCCCCTCTTGCATCCCCCTTAAAATCAACAGCCATTGGTTATTTAGCTGAAGTCAGTGAAATGTCCATTAAATCAGATGGTATGGATTCATTAAGGGAGGTAACATAATCTTCTATACAACAGAGTTATCAGGCTTTACAGAGTTCCGAATGAGCTCCGCCGCTGGTGCTCTGGAGTCGGGTTGCTCAAAATAGCAAGTCATTGGATTTTTTTTTACTGAACTCTGTTCGCCAGAGAACTCATTATTCTTTTAATGTTTTGCTTTCTTCTTTTGTTTTGCTTCCACCTTGAAGGCTAGAGTTTTCTTCATGGTAATTTGGGTTATTTTCCACCTCTTCGTTTTCCAATTCAGTAGCTTGTTTCTTTAAATTCCTTAAGAATTTCCTAGACAATCTACGCGTCACATGATGACAACTACTCATGTTTTTCTTCTTTTTTGATCGTATAGGGAACCCCTTGCTCCTGAGGTGGTTGCAGCTCCTGTATTTGATCATTGGTAAATAAAAAAGAAACACCAAGCTCCTGAATAGAGGTGTTTAAGGGGTTCCATGCGTTAATATCCCTGCAAAAATATTGCGATACAAAAATATTGCCATATTTATGCGGCAATATTGACCCATGGACCCTGTGGGGGGACACCCCCGCAACCCCTGCATTATTTTTAAATGTGTGGGTGACACCCCGGCAACCACTGCTCCCACAAATTATCCCCCCCCAAAAATATTGCCTATGGCGAGACAAACAGCCATATGTACGGCGATATTTTTGGTGGGGATAATATGTAGGGATACTGTTTAAGGCACCTAGAAATGAGGTTTCAGCAGCAGCTGAAACTTTATTGTCCCAAAATTCAAGCATTTGTTAAATTTCGCCCAAAGATGTATGTATTTTAAGCATATAAAAAATGTTGTTTGTAAAGTTTTAGGAAAGATGAAGGAACAAAATTGAATGCCAAAAAGGTATTAGATCCTTGATTCACTGAGTCTTGCATTCTTGTAGGTGTTCTAGCATTTCACCCAGAGAATCATCCTCTATTGCAGTAGGTGGGTCTGACACCTCTCGGAAGAGAGCTGGAGTCTTAGAGAGATTATCCAAGCTGATAGTTCCTTTTCCTAAGTGTAGGGACAAGTTCCCCTTGGCTCGATCCAGAACATCGAATAATTCATCAATTATTGGTGTCGGGTGGACAGTGTGAATTAAACTGTAACATATTTTTAATGAAAAGAAAACAAATAAAAACAAATTCTAACCTGCACATCATACCTACAAATGACCAATGTCCACTGCAGGAAGCGTGCATGCACGCACGCACGCACGCACGCACGCACGCGCGCACACACACACACACACACACACACACACACAGACACATTTGACCATCTTGTTTTATGTTTGATTGAAGTATTAAATGGTCCAAGGCATGCAATAGTGGCAATTTTGAAATGCAGTTCAAGTCACTGGAAAGGGGGTGGAGCCGAGACAGGTGAACATAGACAATGGCCCTCATTACGACCCAGGCGGTAAGTGGAAAACGATGCCGGTAAGTGAATACCGGCATCGTTTACCGCTAGGTCCGATTATGACCCGCGATAGTGCAAATAGCGACATCGTAGTTTACGGTGCCGCTAACAGCACCAAGGTCGCGCGCGCGCGCCCCACCATGCCGTAAATACCGGCATGGCGCAAAGCTACGCAGATCACAAACCAAGCGGACATGCCCCTAACGCCATCGCCAAGGCCGTAAAGTACTTTACCGCCATGGCGCTAATTCTGCCATCGCGAACCAACCAAAAATGGCCATGTGCAGTGTTCCCAGCTGCCACAGGTGCACAGAATCAGCACAGGTGGTGGCAATACAGACTCTCCCAGTGCAAAAAGAGCACACCCCACCCCTACCAGCCCCAGTCGCACTCCACAATGATACCAATAGGACTAGCAATGTTGTGGCTGGAGGACCTGATAGCAATGCGAGTGCTACAACTGCAACAACAACAACAACAACAACCTGCACAGAGGAGACGCAGGAGGAGAAGGAGGGCAAGGCAGGGCCAGCAAGCCCCACCAGCACAGCCAGTGGCACCACGCAGGCAGCCCCCAATCCGACGCATCAGAGCCAGTCCATTCAACCTCACCGCAGAGCAGATCCACACCCTGTACCGACTGGACCGGGACACCATCACCAACATTGTGCACATGATACACAACGACATCGTCAGCATGATAGAAACACCCACCGTCATCCCGCCCCTACTGAAGGTCGTGTCCGTGCTCCACTTCCTGGCCACAGGCACCTACCAGCACACAGTGGGCCACTTGCATGGCATATCCCAACCATTATTCTCACGTACACTGATCCAAGTGCTCGATGCCCTCCTCAAGCACACAGACGACCACATCTCATTGCCACGGTCTGCCCAGGAGATTGGCAACACCAAAGTGGGTTTCCATGCACTAGCTGGCATACCTGGTTGCATTGGTGCCATCGACTGCACCCATGTTGAATTGGTGGTCCCACATGCCATGGAGGTACCATACCGCAACCGTAAACTATTTCACTCAATCAATGTGCAAATGGTCTGCGACTCCAACAAGATCTTCACACATTGTTGTGCCCAATTCCCCGGATCAACGCATGATTCAATGGTCCTTCGGAACTCCACAATACTACGCTACATGGAGCGACATGCAGGCCCAAGATCCTGCCTACTCGGTGAGTCTAATGTCATGAGCATGGAAATGCGAAGTGTGTAGGTGATCGACGTACCAATGCATATTGCACCTGGCAGAAAGGGGGGGGGATGATGCATACGTACCATGGCTGCGACTAGCAGTAGCCAGATCATACCCTGAGGCAGCACTCACGTCATCTGACAACAGTATACATGATGCCTGATCTAATTAGCCCTAACATGTGAATGAAAGTGTACCCCAACCATGACACAACCATCTGCAAGTGCATTGTACGAAATGTGACCACATTGACTCCAAAGGAACGCACCTACATGCACGTCACCAAACACCATCAACTGAAAGGCCTGTCCCCCATAACTGCGCACAAAGGAGGCACATGTCGGACAGGAACATCAATGCACCACTACACAGACAGCAAGACCCACAAACTCCCCCCATTGACACCAGTATTATTCCCTGGGGTCATAATGAGCCAGACAGCAATGTTGCAATCATGTGAGCATTGACCTCACAGGACACGTGCCAGGTCACATAAACTAACGGCCTGAACGGACACAGTGGATGGGCACTCACAAGGCAATTGTCCCCCCTGCATTGTGTCTTGGCATGCAAAACAGTACATGAGAGCCATGAACATATACCGGTTGCATGGTGTGAATCCATTAGCACAACTGAATCTGGTGCAAAGTTACAGTTGAATGCAAGGCATGGTGGCGCGTCATGTTCAGAAAGCAATCTCATTCCTGACACATACATTGTTGCCCATTTACAGGTGATGCAGGCTATCCCCTGAAGAGGTGGCTCCTTACACCAGTCCGGAACCCACAGAACCAGCATGAGGAGGACTTCAACCGTGCCCATGCACGTACCCGTGTGGTGATAGAGCAGGCCTTTGGCCTACTGAAGGCACGTTTCCGCTGCCTCAGCAGGTCTGGCGGGGCACTCCTGTACCGCCATGAGAAGGTTGCGAAGATCGTCATGGCACATGTCATGCTACACAATATGTGCGTCAGACGTAACGTGCCTCTGCCCCCTGACGCAGAACTGCAACCACCTGATGATGAGGATGATGAGGGTGGGGATGGGGCAGCACCTCAAGGAGGCAGCGATGCACAGGAGGGCCGTGAAATGCGTCAGAATCTCATTGACCAATGCTTCTAGCACACACTGCGTGTGCGTGTAACATGTGGACGGCACTTGGGGCACTGTGTGTGTCTGGTATATGCACACTGTAGACTGTACAACAATAAAGCACACATACACAATGAGCAATGTCCACACATTTGGTTTGTGATAAACGTAAAAGTGTATTGTGCTCCTGAAAAGATATGACACACCCAATCCCCCCTCCCCCTGAACACCCCAACACACCCATTCCACCCTCCCCCCTGAACACCCCAACACACCCAATCCCCCCTCCCCCCTGAACACCCCAACACACCCAATCCCCCCTCCCCCCTGAACACCCCAACACACCCAATCCCCCCTCCCCCCTGAACACCCCAACACACCCAATCCCTCCTCCCCCTCCCCCCAGAAATCCCTGCAAAGGAGTGCCAGTGCCTGTGGTGAAGTGGGTAATGTTTTAGTGGTCCACTGTGCGGGCACTATTGCCAGCCCCCTGTCCCGGAACCTGGGGCCCCCCTGCCTGTACTCCTCCGGGTCCTGGATGACCTGCAGACGGGGCTGGATGGGGCCGAACTTGCAGCTGAGGAGGTACCGGCCTGCTCGGTACGCCGTGAGTCCATGATTGTCTGTATCAGTTCACTAATCATATTCCGCACTGCGGCTAGTTCCGTGCATATGTTCGTGCTTGCTGATTGGATGGTTGCCTTGATGCTGTCAGCACACCTCTCCATGCCTGAACTGGCACCTCCACAATCAGCAACATGCTGCGTTAGGATTGACGCCAGTTGTTCTTGCCTCGCTGATGTTTGGTCCAGCACCTGGCTGTAATCAGGCACAATGGGGGTTGCAATTGCAGGCCCAATAGGACTACTCCCCTCCTCCCCTACTCCCACTGGGCTTGGAGTGGCTGGCCATGAACCTCCAGGGGATTGCCCCTGTGTGTCCTGTCCATGCAGGCTACATGGGGACAGGTGTGGGGAGGTAAGTTGGGTGTGGGGGGGACCTTCCATGTCATCATCCCCATTCGCCACATCGCTGTCAGAACAGGCTGCGATGGCTGCAGTCTCCCCGACTGTACTGCTTCCCGCAGACACGATCCCCTCAGTGGGCAGCAGTGGTTGTGGGTCTGCCGTGGGTGCCATCATGTCCCTTTCCTCGGGGGGAATTGCTGCCCTGGGCTGTTCGGCAACAGGAATATTGGCCTGCTGTGGGTTGGCCATGGGTCCAGCAGAGGTGGATGGTTGGTGGCCTCTTCCCTCTGTCCTGGTCTTCTTGGCTGGGGTGGTGCCACTCTCGTCCCTGCCGGTGTCCGAGTGTGAGCCTGTGGTGGAGCAGAGGAGGGAAAGTGTTATTGATGGTTCAGCGGACATTGAGCAGGCATTGTGATGAGTGCCATGGTTTAGATGGATAGATGGTGGACTTTGTAGGCCGTGACATACAGGTTGTCTCCATTTTGGGTGGGTTGAGCATGCAGGAATGTGTGTGCCTGCTGTAGAGTGTACATGCTGCATGTGTGCAGGGTGTGGGTCTTCTGCTGATGTGTTGCGTTTGCCATATGGGGCGACATTGTGATTCCCATGTAAGTGTGATTCAGGGTGTTTTGCAAGGCTGATTTGGAGGCACCTACCTGTGTCTCCTGATGTCGGGGCTCCTCTCTCCATTCCGCCTACGCCCTCGATGCACTCTATGCCAATCAATGAGGCACATGTCTCCTCCCATGGCTGCATCTTCAGTGGGGAGTCTGCTCCACCGCCAGTTGCCAGTCCCAGGTTGCGGTTTGCTGACAGTATACCCCTTACTCGGAGCCGGAGGTCATCCCACCTTTTGCGGCACTGTCTGGCGGTGCGTGGGGTGGTACCTACGGCACTGACGCGTTGTGCCACGAGTTCCCATACTGCTTTTTTCCGGGCTATGGCTGGTCTCGTCATCTCTGATGAGAAGACGACGTCTGCCTTCTCCTGCAGCGTTTCTGCCAGCATAGTCAGTTCTTCGCGACTGAAGCGGTCCTGCCGCTGCCTGTCGCAGGCTTTTTTAACAACTTTTGGCATTTTTAGGTGAGGAAATGGGTGGGTAATGGGATTCACAGGGTTTCTGGGTCGAATGTAGTGTGGTTGGGTGGGATGGCAATGGATTGTGTTTTTAAAGATGGCCGCTGTGCTCTTTCCCGTTCCGCCGCGATGACGCTACTTCCGGTTCCGCTTATTTGCGGTGACCGCTAATTACGGGACCCACTAATTACGGGGCCCACTAATTACGGGGCCCGCTGATTACGGTCGGTGCTATGATGGGTGGCGGTAGGTCACCCAGCGCGGCATTCGATGCCGGTAAGGGCTGTTTACGCCATGGCGTAGTTTACATTACCGCCATGGCGTAATGCTCGTGCACGATGGGTCGGAATATGGCGCTCTTTACGTCATCGGTCCATGGCGTAAACGATGATTACGCCATGGCGGTAAAGTAGTTTACTTACCGCCAGGGTCGTAATGAGGGCCAATATCAAATGCTCCTGGCTGACTAAATAAAATAATAATTCCAGCACTTTTTACAATTCTACTGGATACATTCTGCAGTGTATGGCTGTTGCTTCCAGGGTGACCTAAATATAGACTGTATCAAACAATCCCTTACATTTGTAGATCTCTTTAAAAAGTTGAACGTGTGATCCCAATGAGGGGGATTTGTATTGACAAGAGTGCTTTGTCGATAATTTGTAGTCTGCTGAAAGTTTAGTGGGTATGTCACTACACATGTTAGCCAATCTAAATGTCCTGGATTTTGTCTGGACTCAAACAGGGATTCTCCAGCTATGTACCCAGCCCTTTTATGGGATTTATCAGTCCGGTTTTTGGGTAACCTCTAGTCAGTAAAATTCCTATCTAAGGTGTTTGCATGCTTGTCGTAGTCCTCAAGATGATGGCCTTTCCTTCTGAGGTACTGATGAAACGGTTAATTATCCTATGTGGATCTTGGGTGGTGGCTTGAATAAAGCAGTACCAAATTACGACCCGTCTCTCTTACGAGTAGCAATGAATATAGAACCGTTTTACGTTTTATTGATTGTGTTGCTTTTGCTATAAATAAATGATAGTTTTGACAATTAGTGTCGTTTTTTTCTTGTTACTTTTTCTTTTTTTTTTTTACTTTTTTTTATTGTGATTTGGTTTTCAGAGTAAAACCTTACACAAATCATGCACTTAACAATTCCAATTTTAAGACAATTAATAAAATCTCACCCATACTACTAAAAACAGCCTATTATCATATATTAAGTCCATAATCATTCAGTGTCTTTCTGTTTTGGACAGACTCAGCTAAAAGATGCACATTGTATCTGAAGAAGGGCACATGCCACTCCTGGCTGCATGGTGTGTGGACAACCCTGCAGGTGCGGAGCTCTTCTGCAGGCACCGGTAAGTCCTTGCTTCTGAGGACGTGACGCTAGAGAAAACAAACACACAGCACGTTCATGTCATAACCCTCTCAAATAGCAAGTAACAGTAACACAACACAACAAAGAAGAGTGTAAACCCAGATCAGAGTTCAGAAAAGGTGGTACCGCAGTGCAGGACTGAGGGCCCCTGATGGACGCCCTGAATGCTGTAGCTCCTGGCAGTCAGTCTGGGATGAATGAATGAATGAATGAATGAATGAATGAATGAATGGGGATTCTTGGAAGCATACCAAAAATACAGTTTCACCATGACCATGGGGCTGTATGGCTTTACACTGCATCTCTTCGCCTAGTCCTTACAACAGGCGCTGCAGCAACTTATACTGTATGTCTTGGCCCGCTTTAGAACATCTGCTACAGCAACATAGGGCTGCGATGTATTTATTTATTTATTTGATTTGAATAGCGCACCACAGAAGTGCAGGGCAGGCTAAAGCGCCTAAGCAGCCCCACACTACTACTAAATCAGCAGTGACCCCAATCATAAAGGTGACCCAGGCACAGCCCAACAGATTCACTTTGTTGTGGCAGAATATCTATGTTATGTTATGTTATGCCATAGGCCGGCGCTAGACCCATTCGGTGTTCTCGCCTTTGCATGCCGCACATGGTACACGTTGCTGGCCAGGCGTCGCCTGCCCTAGCAACATGACGTCACAGTGCCCACCCCTCCTTTTGATAGCATTGCCATATAAGGTGTTTAACACTTGCTATGTTGTTTGGCGTAAGAATCCGTATGTAGCTTGACCTCACATGTTACGAAAGGGTATAACGATAACCGCAAGGCTTCCCCCCTGCCCTGTCTCCAGGTGAGGCAAGAGTTTGGTACCATTACACAGACATGTTTAGATAACGCCAGGCCAATGTGCTTTTATATCACCAATATGCCTTTATAAGACGGCTTCTTGTGCAAACTAACAGAGACAATTCTGACAACTCATCTGACTTGTCCTGACCGCTCTCCCCAAATCTCAGCAGCCATTTGTGTAACCAGTTTATCGTATGCATAATAAGAACTTGTTTCCTCATCACACTGGCTCTGCGGGTTGTTTTGGCCTGTGTTCTCCTTGCAGGCCCTGTGTGGATGCTTGCTTGCTTGATGGAACGCCTGATGTAATTCCTGGTGGAATGTTACGTGTGTGGGTGCCTCGGTGTGTTTCATGAGATTCATTTGGGGTGAGCTGCCTGTGCGAGTGGAGGCCGGTGGACGTCTTCCGATGTACACTTTTTACTTATCCTTCTTGAACCTTACCACAGACTTACCTCTTGTGTCACCTTGAACTTGGAACTCAGTAAATAAGCTCGTTCCCTACCTGTGGTCCGGAGTACTTCTTTCTGCCCAGGGGCACAACATACCCCGGGTCTTCTTGCTCAGTTCTCTTTCTTGCAACCCTTTCATCATTACACGAATGCGACAACCTCTTTCACCGTGGAGGATGAGTCCAGGCAGTACTCTTCAGGAGGGGTGTGAACTGGTGCAGACGCTACACAAACAACAATAGTATGGGGGAACCAAACTAAAAGAATGCCCAAGCAAAGATCCATGAAAATAAGATATTTCATTTAGCTGACAAAAATGTGCACAATTAAAAACAACACTCTACTGGCCCACAAATCTAAGGGAAAACACAGAGAGAGCAGACTTTAAATTGAGTGGACGCTCTGGGCTTGAGATGGGGTTCTCAGACACAGACTCCAGCTGCAAAATGTCAACATTAATAAAGATGTCTTTCAAAAGGTACAGAATAGGGCTTAAAGGTCTCTGGGGTAGGGTGTGGCCGGCGGCACCCATAATGGTGCTTTCTGACAGTGCTCCTGCAGCCCTGGGTGAAGCCGCAACTGTAGCGCGTCCCGAGTAGAGCATGAAGGGGGTGAAAGAGCAGCCTGCCCCCCTGAACACCCACTGAGGTGGTGGTGGGCGGGGTATTTGGGGGTGTAAATGATCCCCAATAGGGAAGACCCAATGGAGAGCGGAGCGCCTGAGAGGAGTGGGCCGTGGGGCCTCGTGGAGACCTGCGATAGCCCTGTGGCAGGTGTCAGGGAGGTGGCCCGACCCCAACATAGAGGTGCACTCAATGGAGGCCTGAAGAAGAAGTAGGAAAGTATACAGCTATGTAGAAGGAGGAGTGGTCTGAGCTAAAGCATGGAAGCAGGCCCCGTATGGCCAATCACGGCTGCTCCAGAGGCTGCTATAGTCGGTGGTTCTGACAACGGCAGACCTAGAGATAGGCAGGTGGCAGTAAATATCTGGGTTAAGTCTCTGTCACAAAGGACTTTTTCCAAGATACAGACGATCCCCCCTGCCCCACATTGCTGGCTGGAGCCGATGTCAGCAAAGAAAGCATCAAACAAAACCAAACCCATAACCTCAATCTGGTCTACGAAGCCTGCATCGGGCAAGGAAAAGGAAAAAGGAGGAACTGGGGACACAATGATGACACATCAAGCATCAAAGGGCATGGAGAAATGGGAAGCAAACCCACTGACGAACCATGACCTGACGTAGAGCCTCAGATCTTATGCACTGTCAAAAAGGAGATTCAACAAGCAACTGAAGGGTATTACCCAACTTGCTCGTTTACAATTGTTCGAGTGAACAATTGACCGAATTTAAAGGGTCACAATTGACCTTTTCACAATTGACCATATATATATATAAAGGGGTTTTGGGGGGTTTGGCGTTGGGTGGGGGGTTGCGGGGGGTTTCCCCCCGCATATATGTTACAATTGACCTTCACAATTCAGTCAATTGTGAAAAGGTCAATTGTAATTCAAACAGTTGTAAAACGAACAATTCGTATACAACCAACTGAAGAGATCCACAAATCCCTTTCAGACCGCTTAAAAGTTATGAAGTAGGTCATCTCCAGGGCGAGTGACGCAGAGGACTCACTGGAGTCACTTCAAGAAGATGTCATCCATCTGCAAGGAGAATCTGCTGGGGCGAAACAGAGCATGAGCTTCTTTGTTGCTACCATTGAAGCTTTGGAGAACAGGCACAGGAGAGAGAACCTCAGGATCTGTGGTATGGAGGAAGGAGTGGAAATGACTGATCTTAGTGACTGAAACGTTTCCGGATATTGCAAGCAATGGCATCAGCTTAGACCAAATCCATAGGGTCTTGCCACACAGAAAGGGTCCCCAGACAAACCCAGGGACATAATAATCAAGTTCCATGCCTACAGAGTTAAGGATAACTTTCTGTGTGCCTGGAGACACCATGAACCATCACCTACCAAGGCCAGAAGCTACTCATATATCAGGACCTGGCCACCCTCACACTACAGAAGAGGCAGATATTGTGACCCATTTCTGAAAAGCTAAAAGAGTCTAAGGTGAAGTACAGATATTCATTCCCATTTGGTCTCCCTGTCAGCTGGGAAGAGAAGCAATGGAGATGCACAACCTCAAAGGAAGCAGCGAAGATCCTGGGGCTGGCGCTCAGCTCTGCAAGTGAAGACCCTGAAGATAAAGACAGGAGAAGGTCCCACAGGGTCTAGTACAAGCACCACCTGATGCTGGGGTTGGGAGGTGGAGGGGGGGGCTAGGCCTTCTATTAGGTTTTTTGCTCCGTAATGGGAATGCATTGGGTGACCAATGTTGCATCGGTACTTCCGGGGCTAGGTGACGCAGTCGTAGTCTCGATAAGAGACCCACTAAATCTACCCTCACTGATTGGATGAGAGTTAGTTAGACCACTTTGGAGTGCCCCAGCGTATTGTAAGGGAGTCATAGAAGGATGCTGACACAAAGGTGGCATGGTGGTTGGTAAAGACTTTTATTTGTAGAAAAAGAAACCCTCACTATTACTGCCACTGTGACGAGGAAGTTCTCCTCGGATGTTCGATGTGCCTTTCCCAGTAGTTTGACTGTTACTACTGGGCCGTCAGAGATGCTCTTGGGCCCGATTCTCTTCCACCCCTGGGTCCCCTCTGGGTCTCTTGTACCTTCCATTACCTTTTTTGGGACTTCAGTACGCCACCAGGGCCGTCTGGGACTGGGGTGCGTATCTCCTGCTCTTTGGGTTGCTTTTTTCTGCCTCTTCAGCAGTGCGGCAGTTCCGCGCTCTCCTGGACTGCTCAGCTTCATCTCCCTGTGTCACGTTCCAGGCTGCTCCAGCTGGACCCACTGAGAACTCCCTCAGCACGTCAGCGGTGGCCTCAGCTCTTCTTCTTCTCCGGTCAGCCAACAGGGTTCGAAACTCCCGCTCACACTTTCTGCCTATCCCGGTTGTGATTAACGAAATCTTCAGTCATTCTTCTCCTCTTGGGCCTCATTACAAGCATGCCGGTCCCAAAACAACAGTGCTGGTACACTTAACGGCACCATTGTTTCAGGAACGCCATACTACAGGTCTGCCTGCCGGAGCCACTGTTACTGACAGGTCAGACCCTGCCGGGAACAGCGGCCACGGTAGGCAGACCATCACGGAAGCACCAACACTGTTATTAACATTTTACCAGCGCCTGACTTTCCGACCCACGGGGTTGTAATCCCCCAGTGTTACTAGGAAGTCAGGTGCTGGTAAATCATTACGGGTCCGGCGGCTACCTGCCGGTAGCCCCGGCACGGTTACCGCCAGACCCATAATGAGGCCCAATGTTGCCAGTCCCGCCTTGGCGGATTGTCAAAGTCCTTAGTTGTTATTGATGGATTGATCTTCATGCATCCTCGAGGCAACCTCATACCAGTACTAGCACAGTAAGTAATCTTCATGTCTCTTGTTCTCTTCTTTGTCCTGGTACTTTCTGTTGTGGTTGTTTCTCATGCACTACAGAAATACATTGGTCTATTCTCAAGAAAGTTGTTTGACATAGTAGGGGGGTTAAGAAAGGTTGGGGTGTGATGTTGGGCCATGGGCTATACGCTTGACGATTGTCCTTATACCCAGAGAGGGAGTTCCTGCCAATGAGGCACTCATGCATTATACCACCCCTAGTGGAACTATTGGGTAGTGGCCACACCTCCCTAGCCTCATGGAAAAGGAATCCCCCCTGGGGAGAAGTGACAATACCTTGAGAATCTTCACAGAATACACTTCTTGTTAGTTCATTGGATGAGAGTTAGCCAGACCCATAATGAGGCCCAATGTTGCCAGTCCCGCCTTGGCAGATTGTCAAAGTCCTTAGTTGTTATTGATGGATTGATCTTCATGCATCCTCGAGGCAACCTCATACCAGTACTAGCACAGTAAGTAATCTTCATGTCTCTTGTTCTCTTCTTTGTCCTGGTACTTTCTGTTGTGGTTGTTTCTTATGCACTACAGAAATACATTGGTCTATTCTCAAGAAAGTTGTTTGACATAGTAGGGGGGTTAAGAAAGGTTGGGGTGTGATGTTGGGCCATGGGCTATACGCTTGACGATTGTCCTTATACCCAGAGAGGGAGTTCCTGCCAATGAGGCACTCACGCATTATACCACCCCTAGTGGAACTATTGGGTAGTGGCCACACCTCCCTAGCCTCATGGAAAAGGAATCCCCCCTGGGGAGAAGTGACAATACCTTGAGAATCTTCACAGAATACACTTCTTGTTAGTTCAAAGCTGTTAATATTTTTTTATTATTTGCTGTTAGGATGCACAATACATGGTATTTCAGTGCTGTTGAGGTTGGAGGCACAGAACAGGGCTGTGTGGTAGGGGCTTGGACACTACAGATGCTATAGGGTGACCAAAATGCATACAGTCTGATTGTAGTGACTTTTCCAGTCTATGGAAGTGCCGCTTAGGTTGATCTCACATAATGTCAGGGGATTAAACATCCTGAGAAAGAGGGCCAAGCTTTTCCGTAGGTTAAAGGAACAGCAGGTAGATGGGGCATTCCTCCAGGAGACGCATCTGAGGAGAGAGTAGGAAACCAGGCTTCAGAACAGAATATTCCTGAGCCAATATTTTTCCAATTGTAAGCAGAAGAAGCTGGGGTCGATGATACTTGTAAGTTCGAGAATACAGTTTCAATTGCAAAGTTCCAAGACCGATAAGGAAGAAAGATATGTTACCATATCTGGACAGCTAAATGGTACCCAAGTAACCACAGCACCTGTATATGGCCGGAATACTGTCCAGAACGAATTTGGCTGCTCCGTCTTGAGTGAATTAGGGGCTTTCGCCTCTAGGTGTATAATAGTAGATGGAAACTCTAACTTACCACTGGATACGAAATGGTATGTCTCAAAAGGCTCCTAATAGAGCACCACTCAGCCCTCTAGGGATCTTCTGTGCCAAATTGCAGAGGCTGAGTTGTTGAACTCCTGGAGGCACGCCGCTCCGGGCGAGGGAGATTACACATTTCTTTCACACGAACATCACATCTATTCAAGGATTGATTACGTGTTCATTAGCAAAGACCTTCTCCCTGTTACCAAGGAGGTTACCATAAGGGACATAGGATTCTCAATCATGCCCCATGTGAGGTAGGTATGGTATCAAAAAGACACAGGCTCAAAAGTAACAGTTTGAAAACCTTTATTATAAAACTTTGTAGGGTTGATGTAATGCCTAACTGGCCGTAACTATAATGGGGTTGTTCCCTCAATTGATGATTCTGGGGGCGGTTGATGTCCATAAATCCAAAAACAAAGTCTGTCTATGTCAAAACCTGAGCTTGGCCTCACTCCTAAAACAAATGTGATGTTAGGTCTTCTTAAAGAAAAATGGTGGTTCAAAAAGAAATGCAAACCAAGGCTGTTTTCAGGTAGCCTTCCTGGCAGTTTACATTCTGCCAGTTCAAAAATAGTTCAATGTAAAAGGGGTGCCCTTGGTATATTCCAAGTAGGGCTCTTGCAGCTGGACAATACAGTTACAACGGGCCTCATTACGAGTCCTGCGGTAACTGCGGCGGTAAAACTGCCTGGTTACCGCCAGACTCGTATTACCATTCCGCCTCCATGACTCCCGGAAATACCAGGGCATTACCACCCTGGTGTCCTAGGAATCCCGGAGGCGGAATGGTGTAAATCCCCATTCCCATTGAGTACCATAGGACTCAATGAGAATGGGGAAGTGGAAACACCGGCACCATCTCGTGATGGTGCTGGTGTTTCCACGTCCGCCTGCAGGTGGGCGGTGTTAAACCCTCCAAGTCAGACATGGCGGGAAGATCACCTCCCGCCTGCAGGACTCGGGATCGGGCGGTCCAGAATTAACAGTGGCGGCGGGTTTACTGCCACTGTTAATTCCGGACCGCCCAACCTGTAATGAGGCCCAATGTCTCTGGGTCTCTTGGGGTTCCCTTCCCCAAGCTCTGACCCCTCTGGTTCAAATGAAGAGTCACAGTTCCTTTTAGGCCTCTCAGTACTCCCTTGCCGAATTCTTGTCCTCTGTCTTTTCAACAATGTCTCTTGCAGTTTCCTTTGGGCCTCTGTGGGATATTTTGACCCATTTCAATATGCCCCACTGCATCACTTTACAAATGGATGCGCTGACTCCTGTGCGTGCCAAAATATTGAAACTGCGTTGGGGTCACCCCCAGGAAAGGCTGCACACCCTCCACACTCTGGGGGGGGGGTGAAAAAGAGAGTTATCACTGCAGGAGCATGCCAGTGGGCTCTGCCACATTCAACATGGAGCAAAGCATCAGAATTGTGCTGAAAACTGAAATTGCCTTTAAAATGTTAACTTTGCAACCTTAAAAAGGGCTGTTTGGAGCTAGATCCATCCATTTCCATTGAATCATTGAGAGTAAAAGGGTATTGCAATGCCCAGGATAATCCAGTGTGGCTCAGAGTGGAAGACCTAATGCTAAATAAACTGTGTATGTTCTGCAGAGGAAAATCTGATTTAAAGGACTCAGTTTAATGTGCTTTTTCAGGAATGAAGTGCAATATCGCCTGTTTTGAAAGCATGTTTTTGTTTAAAGGTTTAATTCTTTAAGAAATGTCAAAGGATTGCTAATGTAAAAATCCACCAATAAACTGTGTTCATTTTATATGTTTAAATGAAAGATAGGTGTAACTTAAATTTAAGCCCAGCTTGGAGTTAATTAACTATTTAAAAAAAAACAATTCTGCTTGATAGTCCTCAGCCTGGGAAAGGTTGACACTTCAGGTTGACACTTCACTGCTGGCAGGACAGGACTACTTGCTGCTGGGAGGCCTTGCATACTTAGAACAAAAGACCTCATTAGACATTTGTCTTTTGCCCCAGAAGAAGACAATGGCAGGCTTGAACACCTATCCTTCCAGGTGAGGGGCAGGATGCTTCACAATCCAAGAAGAGGCTTCTCATTGAACTTCAAAGGACTGGCCATTTGTTCACACTTGGGAAGCAAGAAAAAAAACTGACCTGTGGTTTTTGGAGTTAATTGCTTTTTTGCCACAGAACTACAAGACATTTAACTTGGTTGCAAGAATAACTACACGAGTGAAATGTACATACATGTACATTTGAACTTATGCTAGCCATTTGAAGACTTGGCAGGATTTCTTACTGCATAAGGAACAAAAGTTATGCAAAAAGACTAATTGCAAACCTAATATTATGTACCCATGTTCTAGGGGGTATGCACATATATGTACCGAATTAGGAATTGTTAGGCCAAACCTTTATGATTAAAAATTGCAAAATTCAAAAGAATGACAACACCAGGTCCCACCAATTTGGGAGTTGGATATAAACGTAACCCACAAAATATGTAATGTATGTGTGTATCCAATTTTATTAGAGGGCATAATTATATAAATATGTATTGATGGAAAAGTTCGATTTCTGTCCAAATATCTGTGGGAGGTTTCCAGATCAGATCATAAAACATGACAACCTTTCTGTCACCCAACCAACAAAAAGCAAGGTGGGAACTGTGCCTTTGACCAATCACAGCATTGTGGGTGTGGGTTGTAAGTCTGCCCCTACCATAATCTTAGTGTTGTCAGTTGGCAGGATAAATAAGGGAACCTTACAACACACAGGAGACACACTGATTCCTGACTCCATCCTGATTTCCGTGTGACGCTCTGTTCCTGAATTGTTATTCTTGTTACTGATTCCAGATTTCTTTACCAAGCTGAGGCCTCAGCATTTGCTGAACTCTTTTTCAGCTAGGCCCAAATCCTGAAACCGTCCCAAAACTTAAGGGAAATAATTTGGATCCACTCTGGCTTGCTACCATTCATGCTTGCCTGCTGAAACTCGCCATCCCACTGATCTACAGTGTCCAGCAACCAGAAGGGCCAATCCAATCCAGTCCAGTTTGAGGTGCCAGTCCGTTGACCAGAACCACCCAGCTGACCTATCCTGCCAGAAATGCCCTGCTGTCTGTAGACCCGATCCGGATGACCAGAGCCCTTGACGGTCCCAATCTTAAATTAAGTGGACTGCAAGAATGAATAGGAATCATAGTAAACCATAGTATACTTGCCTTACCCTGTCCTGTCCCCATCTCTCAACCATCCCATCTTTAATTTAAGAACCTATAATCTTGTCAGAACCATTCGTGCAACCCTATTTGTAATTCTTAGTGTTAGCACTGATTTTCTCTCATTCTGTTTTACTAGACCATAAGCCATTAGTGATTTGGATTAAATAAAGTAATTCCCATAAAGAAATCGGGATATCCACCATGTGAAAGGGTAACTGTGGAGATTCACGGGTGGCATTCTTCTTTTTCTTAGCCATTAATCTAGTTTAAGTAAAGTCAACCTGTCATTGTAAAACCGAATTTCTGCTTTTCTCTGTTCTATTTTTTCTCAAAATGCCTCTCATTCAAACTTGCATAACACCCTCGATTTTATAGCTAGAGACTTAATTGCAACTCTGACTCAAACCTAAGACCCTTAGCTACACCCCAACCCCAAAACCGCACCCCGAAACAGTGTCTTTGAGCCTTTTGTTTAGAAAGCACATAGGGAAAATTAGGTGGGAATTCACATTTTTTGCAAAGGTTTTAACACATGTGATTTCCAATTCAAAGTATTTCCAAACTTCCATTCTGATTCAAAGAGTGTACTTTTGCTCATATTATAGCTTATGTTTGTTAGGCTCTTTTTCATGTTGCTCCCATAGAGATTTATATCAATTTAAGGATTTTTGCACACTTTTCACTGTTTTGCTCAGCCATTTTCAAATGTCGTTTTAAAAGTGTAATATTTCCAAAATGTTTTTCTCTCTTCTTTGGGGAGGGAAGATTGTATTCAAATCTTGTACACTGTTCTATATTCCTGAATATCGGCTGCTTACTTACACCTGTGTAGAATTGCTTATTTGTGAGTGGAGAAATTTGTGGGGGGAAATATTAACATACATAAGTACTATCTTTTCAACAGCCAACACTGTTCTTTTCCCTGTGTTTTATATTCTGTGTTGCTAAAGTGCAATTAAGATTGGACAACCAATCAATTGTAAGACCAAATTGGTAGTCTATGCTATTATATGTGTATGTAACAAGATCTACCTAGGCAGCACCATTAGGGAATTAAGAATTAGAATTAGAGAACACTTGGCCAGAATAGGGAGTCAGGACCCTAAACTCCCTTTAGCGATGCATTGGCAACTGACTCACCAATTTGAAAAGAAATCAGACATTAGATTTATTGGTCTATTACAAGCCACCATGGGGGTAAGAGGTGGTGATAGAGAGAAGATACTCTGACAAGAAGAGGCAAGAACCATTTGTAAATTCAATGCCACAGTCACGGGTCTTAATTCGGACAATGAACTGATCTCATTCCTCTAATATTTGGAAGATTAAGGCAGACTGAAGGATTCACCATCATGATGATAAATTAATGGACCAGAGACATAGTTGCTTCGCTCTCTTTCTCGTGTTCATCACTCAATATGAGATATTAGACATATCTGCTCACTATATCTGTAACAGGTTCACAATATTGACAATATGCCTGCCTGAATGTTAGAAATGTGCGAAAATACGAACATATGCCTTTCAATTGCATTTTAAATATGTGAGAACGTAATTGTAGACTGCTAAAACTGTACGGGTTAAACTTATCTCTACATGCACGTTCTATAGGGAGGAAATAATTGCATCCATTACTGATTGAGAAGATACTGGGAAAGGTGAACGATAGTGTAATTACGGACATAAATTGCTTCAGTGCACCATTTTACTCATTCATATTATGAATTGGTATCCCTCTAGAACTCTAAATTGGAATCGTGTCTTGATAATGGGTAAGTAGCGTGATTCTCGCAATGGAATAACAGAGGTTACATATAATAGAATAGGCGCCGTGCTATACTAAAACATGGCGACGAGTTAAGGGAAAGAAATGCAAAACAGAAAAGGGACTTGATGGTAAATGTTGCCCCGAGCAACAACCAGACATGTGTTTTGAAGAGGACGCTAATCGCGCCAGAAACTCAGCCGACACGAGAGACATGATACATTGCAACCAGAAGGTAAGAGACCGTCGCAATTTTCAGAGAGGGAATTAGAGTGAGCTAGCTGTAAAATATGTGCGAGAGAGGAGTTACTATAGATCTGCTACGGCAAGTTAGTGGAATGATGCTATTGTCCTAATGTACTGAATCTAGTCCGGCATGCGAACATGGGCGGGCAATACTTAAATCAGTAAGAGAGTGCTGTAAAACACAACATGGATAATGCAATTGCACGATGCCCCATGTGCTGTACCTAGTCCGATATATGAATATTGGCGAACACATATAATGCAAATACTGGCAGATTGGTAAGATTTCTAAAAGCGCAAGATGTAGCTCTAGACGATACAACTGACGGATTAATTTACAATTAGCAAGGCAGTGCCGGAACGGGGACAAATTAAAATGCATAGACCTGGCGACTAGATGCAATATTCTTGGTCCCACACGCAAACAGTGGCGAATACTGGCCATTACCAGCAAGATACTGCTAAAGTACGTAATAATGATAATGGACATAGCAATATCAAACCCAGCACATGATGCATTTACTCAGGGAACTTAAGATCGTTAAATGTATTCAAAAACATTTTCAACAGGGTTTAACCCAATAAATTCATCGATCTACAAAAGAAATGGAATACGACTTTAAGGTAACAGCCTAACTCAAGTACGCTATTATGGCAAATTGAACTGTAATATTAAGAAAAGGAGACAACTAAGATAACTTTTGTTTATCATTTTCTCCTCATCTCTGTGTGATATGTTATTTTTCCAATCCTAATCAATCCTCCCCTATACCAACCCTCATCTCTGTATACTCGATGCATATATTTGTGTTTAAAATATTTGTTTCAAACCAATGATGTGATGTAACATTGTTGACATAATGCTTATATGTTTTCCTCACGTGTGGTCTATAACCTGCATACTGCGTGTAACTGAAATTCAAATGAAGCAATATGAGCCCTGATTTGAAAAAGGCGATGTAATAAGCCGAAACATGTGTCATCAACAAGGGCCAACAAGATGCATTAAATAAAAATATTGCATTTGATTAAGAGCTGCTGGTGCACTTCTTATGTCTGAGCACTAACGTAATCTATTATTTCTTGGTGACTTATTGGGCAGAGGTAGCAACAACGTTGCAGAAGTATGGAAACAGATGTTAGTTCCGTATACAAAACGAATTGCAAGAAACCAAATCAATGTCGCCAAACCGACTAGCCCTATAAAAGCCTACCCTGAGTTTTTACTATAAGTGAATTTAACTGCCTTACCTACTTTCTGATTTGTATTGTCACCACATTGGTGATTGCTGCCCCATATATATTAAAACATATGTTTGATTTGAATGTTAAATAAATGAATAAATATTACCTCTACCAACCAGCCTGATTCTTGGTCCAGTGTGACCTGGGGGTATTCTGAGAAGGGGTGTGATATGAGTAGTATATCACTCAGAATATTGAACCTATAGACACAATAAATAAGTATTTCATTGTGCATTGCATGCTAGGCTGAGACCCAGGTGTATTGCCTGATTGAAATCCTTAACAGATTTGGGGGCTCGTGCCATGATTTTGAGTTCTAGTTACCACCCGTGACAGTCTAACACAGCAGACTAACCTGCAGGGTACAGACACCTTGTGTGGTTGGTGTACTGTGCTACACTGTACAAGCACCTCTCAAAATAAATATATTCCAAATTCAGGCCTGTTTGTAAAAGTAAATTCACCCTAAAATAATTCATAAAGAAATTTATATTTCCAAAATGGCGATCCCAGTAGAAATCAATATGGCTAGGGAACACCTCTTGCACAAACTGTTTGTCGGGGGTGAGTGGCCAGAACAGAATGAACAGATCTGGCTGGAGGAAATCAAAGAACAGGTCACTGCCATGGACCTGGATATATGGCAGGACAAGGGCCCATTACACCAAGCTCTTAGTGAACTCTACATGGCCCCAAAAGCGAAAGAGGAGCAGAGTAAAATTGCCAACATAGCGGCCTACCTATACCTCCACATAGGAGTAATGCAGGAAAAGCATGCAGAAAACATAGTTCTGGCAAAGAATCAAGTGGAAACGCTAGAGAATATCCAGACTGATCTAGACTCTGCAGAGCAAAGGCTACTGAAGAGCCAAGAATTAGAGACAGAATCTAGGCAGTATCTGACAAAATTAAAAGAAGATCTGGCTCCTCTACAGCAGGAGAATGCAGAGCAAGACACCCAATTACAGGCACTGAAAGAGGAGTGTCAGGAAAGGGTTGACTCTTTACAAAAGAGTCAGCAGGAACTGGCGCATCAATTAAATTATAATAGAGTCTGCGCAGAACAGATAGTCATCTTGCAAAACCACATAGAATCCTTGAAAGAGGAAAATAATAAGTTAATTATTAAAGACCTCCACTCTCAAGAGGAATTTGATGAGAAGCGCCAGAAATCCAGTGCATTTAAAAAACAAAGGGATGACCTGGCTGAACAGAGGGGCACTCTAAGTCAGGAGAGGGACGCCTTAAGCCAGGAAGTAAGCCAATTAAAAACCAAGCTAGAGGAAAGCAAGCTGGCCCTCCAGGAGCTCAATGAAGTAAAAACAGAATATGAGAAATTACTAGAGCACACCAGGCGGGTGGAGGATGCTCTGGAAAAGAACACCCAGACCAATGATAATAAAACTCAAGAGGTGAGTCTCCTGCAGCAGAAATTGGCCCAGTATTTCCAAACCAGGCAGGAAGCGGAGAGAGACAATGAGGCTCTCTGTGAAAAGAATGATGCGCTCCACAAACAGATAGCAATGCAAGACTGAATTATTGAGACCAGTAAGGCCCTGATAGAGGAACAAAAGATTCAGATTTTGGCATATCACCAGGGAACAGGGGCTGAAAGAGAAGAGGTAGGGAGGGACAGAGAAACCCCTGAGCATAACATCAGGACCCCTGTAATCAGGGACTCTGACCCCTTCAGTACCATGGACTCTGCCAGCTTCATGTCCACTGCCTCATATGAACCAAGGGCCATGGGGATGGTAGATTTCAGCAGAATTGGTAAAATGGGCTGTCAGATCAGCGCCTCCCAGAAATGGATGGACCGGCGTCCCTGTACAGATCCCCAAATGTTAGGGCTAACATCTCTGATCAGGAAGACTCCTATGAGGGGAGAGTCAGGGAATTGGATCTTCAAAAATACCGCCTACCAAAAGATCAGTTTGTTAAATTTGGTGGGGAACTCCAGGAAATTAAACCCCAAAAGAGTATCCTCAAGACCTCTTCCCAGGTAGGGTAGTGGGGGAGGGGGTACTCCGCCAATCCTGGGAGCAGGGGAGAGTCAGAAGACCCTTCTGAGCACTACAGGAATAGGGAAACTAGGCCCCCACATTCTGCAAGCCCTTCTCAAGCTCGCAAAATCAGGGAGTGTCTAGAGGATCAGAAAGCCACCTCCAGTAGTAGTGCCTCTAAGTCAGAGGATGAGTGGACGCGGGTGACTAAGACCAAAAAGGCCAACAAAATCAAGAAGGCTACACAAAAAGATCCTCTGAAGCAGTTCAAGGCCATTAGGAGTGTTATAACTCCCTATCACAAAAATGCTAACTATTCAGTCTGGGAACACCTAGAATTATACGAACAGGTGATGGATACTTTTCATCTGAAAGATGGTCAGAATTGCATCCAATATGTGAAATGGACATTCTCCCCTGAGTGCTCCAGCTTCTTTGCGGGGCTGGAGGATCAGAACCACTCAAGATGTTCCACCTATAGGACGGCCATTTTAAAACCTTTTTCTGTCCATAGAAATCCCCAAGAGGCCCGCAAGGTGGCCTACAATCTGCAGTGTGGGGAAGATCAGGCCCCACAAGAATTTGTGCAGGAATTCAAACATGCCTTTGCGTAGACCGCCAGGAGGGTGCACACAGATAGTAGGGAGTTCATTAACACCTTTTTTCATGCACTCCCCAAATACATCATGACTCAGCTGGTGAGGGAATTTCAGGCAACCCGTATTTATGAGGTGTAGAAACCTGTAGAGAACAAAAATACCAATAAAACCCCCAAACCAGCCAACACCCCTGCTGCTGCTAAGGTGGCAAAAGTGAAGGTTGCCCCATTTTAGATTTGGAGATGGGGGGCCTAAAAATTCTCTACCTGCACAGAACCCATCAAATCAAGGAACCAGAAGGCCCTCAGGCCAATCCCAAACAGGGAGATAATCCCACAAATGGGACCCCTAACTCCCCTGACTACGTTAGCCCCCTATACAAGGGCAACAAACCCATCCTGGGGTATGTGTGGCCCAAGGGGGGATCCAACCAGATAGGTACCAACCCAGGAAACTTCCCTCCTAACTTTCCCCAGGAGGGCAATAATCCCCCAAATGCCGGGTTGAGTGTCTTTCCCCGGTACCCTCAAAACTTCACCCCACAAAACAACCCTCCTTTCTTTCCCCACTTTCCTGAGCCCAGACAGTCCAATCCGGGAGAGGGTTACCCAAACTATCCAAACCCAGGTTATTATGGGAGAAGGAACAGTTACCCTTCACGTGATCCACCTAGGATGGACCAGAGGCCCCCGTACCAGCCAGAACGGGAGTCCCAACTGGAGCACCAGGTCCAGAACTTGTCCCAGGATCTGGGTTGCATGTTGAGGGCTCAGCAGAACCCTCAGATGAACATGGCAGCTCAGAATTCCACAAACCAAGCGCCTGGTACTCCAAAACAATAACTGCGAGAGAACCCCGACAACTCACTGGTTCCAAAGGAGGAGGCACAGGGTGAAGGGGGGTGCAAAGCTTTAGAGAAAGCTTCCTTCCACACTTGTGGAAACCCAGGAACAGGAACCAAAATCTCCTGCCCCCGAAAGTCTGCAACCTAAGAAATAGAGGGCGGGTAGGAGAAATAAAGGACATTAAAAGACCTATTTTGTGGAGGAGGTTAGTTTCCTCCAATTTGAAGGAGAGGGGTCCTCAGAGGACTCTGGGAAAAAGATCTTCTCCTTCAGGGACGGGGGAACTCCTCACAAAGAAAAAGGGGTCCCGAGAGATCCCAAGGAAGAATGGTGGAATGTGGGGACTGAGTTAGGATCGCCCATCATTGAACCCCAGAATGATGATCCAGAAAACCAGTCCCTATTCTGGGGACTGCCTCCAAAAAGGAGGGGGGGCAGAATCAGAACCAGGGGAGCCCAAAACTCCCCCAATATCCAACTGCCACATTTTTTTTACAGATCCCCAAGCTCCCACACAGAATCATGTCCAAACCTATTCTGGTGACTGCCTCCAAAAAGTGGAGGCGGCCCAGAATTAGAGATAGAAGGTTCCACAGCTCCCCAAAGCAATTCTGGTGACTGTCTCCAAAAAGGGGGTGGACAGCCCCGAATCAGAAAAGGAGGAGCCTGAGACTCCTAGAATCCCTGAGTGTGAAATTTCCTGTTCAGATTCCCAAACTACCCAACTCCATTCTGGGGACCACCTCCTAGAAGGGGGGAGGCAGTCCAGAACCAGCACAAGAGGAACACCAAACTTCACCAACCACTGCTGTTGACTGCCTCCAAAAAGGGCGGGGGGCAGCCCAGAATCAGAAAAAGGGGAGCCTGAAACTCCCCAAATAGCGGTGTGTCAAAATTCTTTGTCAGATTCCCCAACTTCAATACCGACTCCTGACCCAACTACCCCAGTGTCAGAGTCAGAAATAAGTACATTGACCACCCAGCTTACCAAGAACACCCATTACCTTTGCCCATTGGAGGAGAAAGAAGGTAGATTCTACACCTCCATCCAAGTGCAAGGACAATGTGCAATTCCAGCACTGGTGGACACTGGATCCCAAGCAACTCTGCTGTCAAAGAGGACCTTTGAGCAGCTAAATTCAGGAAGGGAGGAGAGATACCAGATCCCTCTCACCCCTCTCCCTGGACAACTCCAGAACTTCGATGGGAGGGAAATTCCTGTCGAGGGATCTGCAGAGCTGGATATTAAAATTGGGCAACACAAGATGAAGCACCCGGTCATAGTCATGGCACCAGAGGGAACCCCCTGTCTATTAGGGAATGACATCCTCCGTAGGTTGTCTCCCTTAATAGACTGTGTGAATAAGGTACTCTGGACCCAGACTCACAGGCCAATTAAATTAAAGCAGAGTGTCAACCATGTTAGTTTAAATGGCACATTCCACATGGTTGAACAAAAACCAGACCAAATTATGTTTTTATCTTCAAAATAATGAAATCCCTGACATTACCATCATAGCTGTGGGACAACAAACTGGTGATGGGAACTCTTCTCCATTTCTGCAAATCAACCTTTCCTCCACTCTCAAGTGGCATTCCACATTGGAAGGAAATACTCTGAAATTCTATACTAATTCACAATCAGAAAATCCCAATTCCATAGCCAAAATTGATATCAAACCAGTACCAAGTGTAGCTGGCGTTCTGAAGAAGGGCAAACAGCTCTTCCTCCCAATTCAGTTAAATGACGGGAAGGAGTCTGTCCTCGTCCGAGTGAACTTGAATAGCAAAGAAAGCTTGATCAGTGAAGTATTATTCAAGAAACTCCCAAAATACCAGAAGACCCTGCACGCCGTTGAGTCAAATGGTCCATGGGTATGGGGCCTGGAAATCCCCCATTCCAAACATCTTCTGCTAAGCAGTTGCATGATCAAAATTTCAAGAGATGAGAAAAGCATAGTACATAGTTGTTGGGTTGTGAGAGGTGTTTCTTCTGCCTTTTATATGGGCAGTCACCTCCTCAACCAACTCGAGATTAATTTGGACTCCAGTTATTGTCAAGCCCAGTCACAAATGGAGAGTAAATCTCAGGGTCCTGGAAATGCTAAAGAAAGCCTTCCGGTCAGCCCTAGTGCTACGGTAGGAAATGGAAATTCAGAAATGGAGGAGAAGTCACCATCCCAGGCCTCACCTATAGAATCTGCATTCCCAGATGTGACTTGTTGAAAGTAAAAGCAGGTCCACATCAACCAGCTAAAGAGTTGCCTACCCAGGCATACTTTGTGGCAAATAGAGGAGCCTACAGAAAACCCAGAGGGAGAGAATGATGAAACCTAGGAACATTTTAAATTGTCATTAAGTACATGTGGGCAATATTGTAAATTGTCACTGAATGCATATGTATATCCCACGGCTGTCATCTCTATTGGAGACAGTAGTGGGAACATTTTCATAACTGGGTTGTGTTCTGTTTTATAGTTGCATGAATCATACGTAACAACCAAGGAGGACCTCCTCGGGGACCCAGGAGGAAAAACCAAAGAAATCCAGAGTGTCGCTCCACACCAGAAAAGAAAGCATGAGAGAAGATGGGGGTATCGTTCCTATTCCAACCGGAGCCAGCGAGGAGAGTGTGTGGCATCATTTGCAGAGGGAAGAAGAACTTACACCGGAAGAAACCTGTGTTCTTCATAAGAAGAAAGAAAAATCCCACGTGCCTGACTTACCCACGGCTGGAAGTCAAGCCGAAGTCGGGTGAGGGGATTCTGTGGGATATTTTTCCCATTCCAATGTGCCCCACTGCATCACTTTACAAATGGTGAAAGAAACAGCCCAAAATGGATGCGCTGACTCCTGTGCGTGCCAGAATCTTGAAACTGCGTTGGGGTCACCACCAGAAAAGGCTGCACACCCTCCACACTCAGTCGGGGGGGTTATCACTGCAGGAGCATGCCAGTGGGTTCTGCCACATTCAACATGGAGCAAAACTGCAGAATTGTGCTGAAAACTGAAATTGCCTTTAAAATGTTAGCTTTGCAACCTTAAAAAGTGCTGTTTTGGCGCTAGATCCATTCATTTCCATAGATCCATTCATTTCCATTGAATCATTGAGAGTAAAAGGGTATTGAAATGCCCAGGATAATCCAGTGTGGCTTAGAAGGGAAGGCCTAATGCTGAATAAACTGTGTATGTGCTGCAGAGGAAAATCTGATTTAAAGGACTCAGTTTAATGTGCTTTTTCAGGAATGAAGTGCAAAATCGCCTGTTTTGAAAGCATGTGTTTGTTTAAAGGTTTAATTCTTTAAGAAATGTCAAAGGATTGCTAATGTAAAAATCCATCTATAAACTGTTCATTTTATATGTTAAAATTAAAGATAGGTGAAACTTAAAGTTAAGCCCAGCTTGGAGTTAATTAACTATTTAAAAAAAACAATTCTGCTTGGCAAAGGTTGACACTTCAGGTTGACACTTCACTGCTGGCAGGAAAGAACTAATTGCTGCTGGGAGGCCTTGCATACTCATAACAAAAGACCTCATTAGACATTTGTCCTTTGCCCCAGGAGAAGAAAATGGCAGGCTTGAACACTTATCCTTCCAGGGTAGGGGCAGGATGCTCCAAACTCCAGGAGGAGGCTTCACATTGATTTTCAAAGGACTGACCATTTGCTCACACTAGGGAAGCAAGAAAAAAATGGACTTGTGATTTTTGGAGTTAATTTGCTTATTTGGCCACAGAACTTCAAGACATTTAACTTGGCGGCAAGAATAGGTACATGAGTGAAAAGTGCATACATGTAAATTTGAACTTATGCTAGCCATTTGAAGACTTGGTAGGATTTCTGCGTAAGGAACAAAAGTTATGCAAAAAGAATAATTGCGCAGAAACCATTAATGCTGCAAACCTAATATTATGTACCCATGTTCTAGGGGGGATTGCACATATATGTACCGAATTAGGAATTGTTAGGCCAAACCTTTATGAATAAAAATTGCAAAATTCAACAGAATGACAACACCAAGTCCCACCGACTTGGGAGTTGGATATAAACGTAACCCACAAAATATGTAAAGTATGTGTCCAATTTTATTAGAGGGCATAATTATATAAATATGTATTTATGGGAAAGTTAGATTTCTGTCCAAATAATTGTGGGAAGTTTCCAGATCAGATCATAAAACATGATAACCTTTCAGTCATCCAACCAGCAAAAAGCCAGGTGGGAACTGTGCCTTTGACCAATCACAGCATTGTGGGTGTGGGTTGTAAGTCTGCCCCTACCATAAACTTAGTGATGTCATTTGGCAGGATAAATAAGGGAACCTCACAACACACAGGAGACACACTGATTCCTGACTCCATCCTGATTTCCGCGTGACGCTCTGTTCCTGAATTCTTCATCTTGCTACTGATTCCAGATTTCTTTACCAAGCCAAGGCCTCAGCATTTGCTGAACTCTTTTTCAGCTAGGCCCAAATCCTGAAACCATCCCAAAACCTAACGGAAAAAATTCTGATCCAGTCTGGCTTGCTACCATTCATGCTTGCCTGCTGAAACTCCCCATCCCACTGATCTACAGTGTCCAGCAACCAGAAGGGCCAATCCAATCCAGTCCAGTTTGAGGTGCCAGTCCGTTGACCAGAACTGCCCAGCTGACCTATCCCCCCAGAAGTGCCCTGTTGTCTGTAGACCCGATCCGGATGACCAGAGCCCTTGACGTCCCAATCTTAAATTGAGTGGACTGTAAATATCAATAGGAATCATAATAAACCATAGTATATTTGCCTTACCTTGTCCTATCCCCATCTCTCAACCATCCCATCTTTAACTTAAGAACCTATAATCTTGTCAGAACCATTCGTGCAACCCTATTTGTAATTCTTAGTGTTAGCGCTGATTTTCTCTCATTCTGTTTCACTAGACCACAAGCCATTAGTGATTTGGATTAAATAAAGTAATTCCCATAAAGAAATCGGGATATCCACCACATGAAGGGTTACAGTGGCCAAGTGATTTGGAGATTCACGGGTGGCATTTTTCTTTCATTCAAACTTGCAAAACTTCCTCAATTTTTTGGCTAGAGACTTAATTAACTCTGACTGAAATCTAAGACCCGTAGCTATATCCCTACCCCAAAACCGCATCCCAAAACAGTGACCTTGACCCGTTTTTCGTAAAAAACCGCATTGGGAAAATTAGGCGGGAATTCACATTTTTTGCAAAAGTTTTACACATGTGATTTCCAATTCAAAGTATTTCCAAGCTTCCATTCTGATTCAAAGTGTGTACTGTTGCTCATATTATAGCTTATGTTTGTTAGGCTCTTTTTCATGTTGCTCCCATAGGATTTTTGCACACTTTTCACTGTTTTGCTCAGCCATTTTCAAATGTCGTTTTAAAGGTGTAAAATTTCCAAAACGTTTTTCTCTCTTGTTTGGGGAGGGAAGATTGTATTCAAATCGTGTATATTCCTGAATACCTGCTGCTTACTTACACTTGTGTAGAATTGCTTATTTGTGAGTGGAGAAATTTGCAGGGGGAAATATTAACATAAGTACTATCTTTTCAACAAGCCAAACTGTTCTTTTCCCTATGTTTTATATTCTGTGTTGCTATAAGTGAATTTAACTGCCTTACCTACTTTCTGATTTGTATTGTCACCACATTGGTGATTGCTGCCCCATATATATTAAACATATGTTTGATTTGAATTTTAAATAAATGAATACATATTACCTTTACCAACCAGCTTGATTCCTGGTCCATTGTGGCCTGGGGGTATTTTGAGAAGGGGTGTGATATGAGTGGTATATCACTCAGAATAATGAACCTATAGACAGAATAAATAAGTATTTCTTTGTGCATTGCATGCTAGGCTGAGACCCGAGTGTATTGCCTAACTGAAATCCTTAAATCCTTAACACCTCTCAGGGTTCCCTTCCCCAAGGCTAGGTCCCTCTTGTCTCAAAGAATTCAATTAAAAGTTCACAAACAGAAAACACCAAAAGTTCACCATGTCAGGATGTACCTCTCATAGCACAGTTCCTTCTGGTGAGGTTGCGACAGCCTTTCCTTAACTATGGAGCATTTTGCTCCCATTTCACTCTCAGAGTAGCTCCCCCTTTTTCCACCTTCTATCAAGTGGCGCTGTACAGCTCCTTTGATCAACACCGGGGCAGTATCAAAGACTTTTGAGAACGCAGTTTAATACCCGGCCCCTCTCCTTGCACTCGTTATCTTTCTTCAAGCACCTTTTGTAGCTCTGTGACTCTTGCACACTCTCCTTTGTCACCATTTGTCTTTTCTGTGACTCTTGCACACTTTTCTGGCACGTTCTGCCCCTCCGTGCCTCTTGCACACTTTTCTTTTTTGCCGTGCCTCTTGCACACTTACTTTACCTTGCCGTCCCTCTTGCACTCTTCCTCTCTGTTGGCTTCATGCTGCCCGCACCCTTCTCACTTTTTCCTTCTTTCTTTTGGGTCGCTCGCACCCTCTCTTTTCTTTCTGTTCTTCACAACTCACTGTTTCTGCTTTTTCTGCTTTTGCACCGCTCGTGCATGTTTTTTCACTTGCTGTCTCTCATTTTTAATTATCGTGCCACTTGGACCTTCCACTGCTACTGCTCCTGCTCCAGCCACCCGCATGCTACTGAGTTTCTCTCTCTCTCATGAAACTGATTGAGTAGCGTGCCGCTGGTGGGCAGTTTCCTCGGGATGTGTGTGTCAAGGTCAGGGTCTCACCACCTGCCCCTAAGCACCTCTGGGACTTGCACACGTCCCAGGAGAACAAGCACTGACCTGAATACCAGCAACAGGTCACAGCTTTCCCCAATCCGGCTCCATGAAGACATGGATCCCTTGCCACTCTGCAACCCCCCTGGCACACTGTGTCAGCATCCTTGCGTCCAGTTCTCCTCTGGATCCTCCGGGCTCCTCCTGCTGCAGCCTTCTGTTCCCTGGCTTCCATGATCCATCCAGCAACCACAGCTCTGTCATTTACTGTAGCAGAACTCCACCCTTTATACCTTAACTGAGGGTCAATTGGAATCAGGTGTGTATGGCTAGTGTCAATTGCCTGACCCTGACTGACTCTATTAAAGAGACATCCTAGTGGTGTAGTGTAGGTCTCTCCAGTCGTCTTCCTCTGCACAGTATTGTTCCTATGGGTAATCTTTCTAACTCTCAGTTGCCTCTTCCTCGTCCCAGTACATTTTGGAAATGGGGAGAGGGAGATGGGATGAGACTGAAAATACCCCATGAATGCTGATGGAGAGTGTGTTGATGTACAATTGGGAAAGGGGAATACTATGTCTCGCCTTTAGGCATTCTCCTCCCAATCCACTGTGAACCTCCACTCAGGGGATGCTCCCTCGCCTGTCCATCCCTAGGGAGTGATCTAATTTTGGTAAGAGCTTTTCTCACCCTTAATACATGACCAGTTAGAATTGTCTTCCCTCACATTGCTACAATTAACATGTACTGGCATTAATGATATCCCCTTCCTGGAGGTAGAAAAATACTGCGTCTCATCCCATGAAGTCCTCCTGTTTCCCTGGGACCCTTCTCCTGGCAGGTGATCCCTCGCAGCTAACACTGCTCCCACGGTCAGGATCAGGAAGCGTCTGCTTTTCCCTGGCCCCCTGAGAGGAAACTTTAGGTAGGGTTTTCGAAAGTATTCCATAGGATTCCTCACAGTGGCTTCTGGTTTTAAAGGTCCTGCACACTTCAGGGTTTGGAAAACAACTAGTCTGCTTGCTGTTCTTTGAGCTCTTGACAATCTGCATCAACTCCTTCCTCCTATTTTCGTCTCAGTACTTGTGACTTTGTGAGAGATGAAGTCCATATATGTTATTGGATTTCTGAAATGATGTTCTTCAAATGTTTTAGACAGTGTGAAGGCATCATGAAGAAGGACATAGACAACAGATTCTATAGTACTTCAATTATACTTTGACTTGGTTTTATCCCATTCAATGTTCAGTAGATTTCTCCTCCATGCTTCTGTAGTTTTAATTTCAGTTGTAGTGGGTTTAAAGATTCACAATTTCGTTTTTTTTCTTTCCGTTGGTTGATTTGCATTCAATCCAGTGTTTAAAAAAAAAAAATCTACTTTTATTTTGATTCAGTTTGATGTTTAAATAGGCTTATATATTTTATAAAGTTGAGCGATAAAGATTTCTTCTGGTTTACACCATTGAAATGTCTATTTTGTAGATTGGAACCTTTCAGAGCCGCTCCTTCACTTTTCTTAAGGTGAACAGTCCCTTTAACACTTTACGTGAATGTTAATTCAATGAACAGTTCAGACAGAGACTTTCAAAAACATTTTCCACTCTTTTCAGACCCACACGGCCACTATGCTACATTGCATGCGTCGACAATCACTGGTTCCTTCACAGGTCAGTTTCGCAATGGGTTTCCTAGTCTCTGAAATGCACTGGCTTACTCTGCAGGCTCCCTGCATGTCACACTGGCCTCGCTTCAACTTGATTGTCTCCAGGGTTCCCTCCTCTGCCCCTGAGACACTCACTAACTCTTGCAGAGCCACGGGAGAACGAACACTATGCCTCTTCGTTAGAAGGCCGTCCCTTCAGCATGCCACTTTGCAGTTGCACCAGAGAACTCCTGTTCTCATGCCATCCCAGTTCGGACCGCCAGCTTCTTCAGTACCTGGTATTCTGATCCTTGCCACATGGCAACTCTGCATCCAACAGCTCCCAGCAGTGTCTCACCTTTCTCTCCCTCTCTGTGCTCTTTTGGCTTCCCACCTTTTATACACCTGTGGTTTGTGAATGAGCTGCAGGTATAAGTCATCTCTTTCAATTGCCTGACTATAGTTAGGCTCATTAGTGATGCCTGGTCTTTGTAGTGGTATTCCTCTAAGGCTCTCTTCCTCATCTCAGTACCAGAGTGGTGTAGTTGCATTTTGGTGTGAATGACTCCTAGTCGTCTCTTTCTCGTCCCAGTACTAGAATGGCATAACTGACAAATAAGGGAAGCTGGTTTAGAATAACCCATAAATGTTGGAGAAGGTTTGGGTGGGTTGTCATTAGGAAAAGGGGGATACCATGTCTCGCCCAAGAGTACCCCACTCTTACTCCCCAAGGACTTGCTACCCAGGTGAGCCACCCTCACGTCTCCTCCCCCAGGGTCAGAATCCAATAGCGATGGCCTTTGCCTGGACATCTGCACAGAGGATCCAAGGAGTTTAGGAGTGAGAATACCCTCAGTTTCTCACAACAGAGAAACATCAGAAACAGGAGATGTTATATGTGTGCTGTGTATGTTTGAGGTATATATGGGATTTTGACTACAGTGACAAAAAGGAAAGGGTTTCTAGCTTTTACAATGGGGGGAATTTGGGAGAATGTAAACACCCCACATAAAATTATGCTTTAAGGATACGAGAGACATAGGATTACTTAAAGGACGATGCCTGTGAAGATACAGGTATGATGCTTCAATAGATCATGTGCCATCTCTGATTTTAATTACCCATATGTTGAATACATTAGATCATTTTAACAATGTGGTCATTCTAGAACAAGGGTAGAAGAAATGGGTTGTCTCCTTTTTATCTATGTCCCATACACAGGTTTGGATATCTGAGGCACTATATTCCCTGAGAGGGGATTCCTCATAAGACTTGTACGGGCACGGAAGTAAGGCTCGGACACAATGGTGCCATGTTTTTTGGGCAGAAACCTTTATTATTCAAGAAAGGGTTGGTAAAATGCCTCTCTATCCCTAAAACTAATTGGGGGTTCACTGCCTTTAAGAAAACTAAGGAAATGTTCAGAATGTCCAAAACTATGAAATGTCACTGCCATGTCTCAAAAAGCCTACCTTTGTCCCTAACACTAATAACCTAAACCAACTGTGCAAGGATGATCTCCTCCCAAAGTGAAGTGTTCTTTGTAGATCCAACCAACAGAAAGGTTCCCCGTCTCTCGGGCAATCGAAACTACTGACAACAAAGACATGTTCACAAATGTAGGACTCCAAGGCTAGGATCGCAATCCTTTCCCCTGGATTCCTTCTTGTTCTACTTTCTGTACTTTTGGGCCTTTCAAGCCTATAATTTCTTAAGCAAATATCAGTGGGTGATTCACAATAATATGCTTCTTAGATTTCTACTGTTTTATCCCAACAACTTGACACACTCCTTTTACCAAGCGCAGGATTCCTTCTCATTAATTCTTCTTCTCTCATGTTGGGTGCGATTCCCCGGCTTGCAATTTTCAGATCTGCTTGGTTTACTCTCCTGCCAAGCAATTATTCTTTCATGAACATTTAGATGTGGGTCCTGGACGTGCAACATTCAAAATGGCTTGGTTTACTCTCCTGCCGAGCAATTGTCTTCTCGTGGACTGTGTCTGTTTGGGTGCGAGCCCCAGACCAGCAATATTCTCAATAGCTTTGTTTCTGTTTCTCATTCAAGTGCGGGTCCTCAGACTCGCAATATTCTGAATGGTTTTGTTTCTGTTTCTAATATGGGTGCGGATCCCAGACCCTGTTATTCTAGCTTCTGCCTTGAACCCCTTTCTTCCTCGGACCTCCAGCACCTCTCGGGTAACCCGCACACCTGTTTTCTTCTTTCGTGCAGGTATCAGCGTTTTGAGGCTCTGATAGCATTCAGTGCTCCGGCAATGTCTGCGGCGGCTCTGTGGATATCTGCTTCTCCCCAGCTGTTTGTCTTCTCTCTCGGGTGCTTCGCCAGTCACTGGAATGCCTGAAGGTTTCATTCGGTAGCAGCCCAAGCAGTCCTTCCCTCTTGGACCATGTTCGGGTTCTCCTCCTCTACTCACAGCTTCCCTTGCTAGTTTAGCATATTGTTTTAATTTATTGTGTTTGTGCTTTTTGGGTATGGTCAGACCCTAGAAGGGGCAGTAATTTTGTGCGTCGCAATGTGGTGTGGTGTGGTGTTGGATGATCTTGTGGTGTGGTGTGTGCATGCAGAAAAGGGTGATTGAGAAGGGTGGGGGTTAATTTTCTTGTTTTTGTGGTTACATGCAAGTGGCAGCGTGCCTGCCACGTTTGAGGGGCTTTGTGGGGTCAGTAAGAGATAGACGTCACTTGCATGGGGGAGGAACACCAATAGAGCCCTTGCACAATGCCCTGCCACTGTATCATGACAGGGTTGAGAAATATCATAAGCAGTGGATCACAGAGACAGGAGAAGGGGGGGGGGGTGCCCTGCCCATGGCCAGGGCAGGGCTCTGTGAGAAACCTGAAGGTGTCACACACGCTAGTCCCCGGAGATCTGTCATCCAGGTGGCCCGGACACGGCCATTGCTATTGGATCCAGTTCCTGGGGGTGGACAGACAAGTGGAGGAGGAACACATGGGCGAGGGGTCTTCGGGGAGTGGAAGTGGGTCACCGAGGGTTGAGATGCGGTATCCCCTTCCTTGTAACACCTTTTCCCCATGCTACCCTGTAGGATACTTAGAAGCTCTACCACCCCCCCCTTTTCACGCACAAACACTTTCTTACACAGTAACAGACAATGGACTAACACCAGAGCATTTACCTGACATGTCCCAGCACACGGGTCAGGCAGAGTTAGGCAATTGACAATAACCACGAACACCTGACAGCTCTTTATCTTACCCACAGGGATAAAAGGTAGAGCACGAAAGCACACTTCGAGCAAGACCGAACGCACGAGGAGACAGCTACACCAAACCGGCTGTTCAAGTGGAGAAGAAAGGCAGTGAGACCTGGAAGGACTACGAAGTAGGAATTGCCCTTGCCCTTTTCAACTTATGTGTGCAAAATCTCTGAAAGGGAAAACACAAGACCGGGAGTTACAGCCGGTGTGCGGAGCAGCAGATGTCAATGGTACACAAGGGCCTCCCGCATTGATAATGCAGGTGGAGAGGCAAGCTGGCTACCATGGTACTATCCTTGACTACAGATATCAGAGAAACCAACGTGTTCAGCACAGCCGGTGTGTCGAAGAAGACTGATAACAAATCAAACTGTTTTGAGCCCAAGGTTGCAAGTACCAACATTTTTGAACACCAGGAATTCGCAAGACAAGGAACTTGTGTGTGTGTTGAACTTTAAAGAAAGCTCAGTTAAGGTCCAGGTGCCGAGGGGTCCAGTGCCACATGGACACTCATTCAAAAGGCTCTGACCGGGACCTGTTTTGAAACTACAAGAACCAGAAGGCCTAAGGAAAGGGTGGCGTAAGGTGTCACAGTGGTCCTCCAAGGGTTACATCAAATCCCTTGAACAATCACAGGCCTCTGACCAGTTGGACAAAGGAAAGCTAGGGGAAGGGAACCCTGCTTTCCAATAAGGTTATGAACTGTGGAATGTGGCAAGTGTGAACCCGCCAGTGGGATGCCGAAAGAAAGCTAGGCGAAGAAAAAACCTTGCTTCTTGATGAAAATGAGCAATGCATGAACTGTGTTAAAGATATATGAACTGTGTTAAAAAAAAAAGGCTGTAGTGAACCCGACAGAGGGAGGCCCAAACTGCAAGGAGGACCCGAGCCTGACGGATGGAGATCCTTGGGCGAAGAGCAATTGCCCAAGGCGCAAGATCACCAAGAGCACTTTTTGTTTCTCATTGTAAAACACCACAGGCCTTCTGAAGAAAGAGACCTTTGCAAGAAGGAGATTTAGGGGGTCCTTATGAGTTGGGCGGTAAGGGTCGGACACTCTGGTAAGTCCCCATTGAACAAGACCGGTGCCGGACCCGGTGTTGGAGGCAGCCATGGTGCAAATAGCGCCATGACTACCTCCAATCTCGAATGAGGCCCTTAGCCTCTGAAGGTTGTTGATATTGTTGAACTGAACTGTGAACCTCGTGCTGACGAGGCCAAGCAGTGTGCTGTGCTCGAGAGTCCCGCTGTGTCCCGTGCTTCAAACGTGGGAAAGGGACACCCAGCCTCACCTCCTGACTTATTTTGTGAACACTTCTTTCTTTTCTGGTGAACATTATCCCACAACTTTTTGTAATTCAGTAGTAAGGATTGGCAATAATTATTTTTTAGTATAGGCCCTTTTTTATTTGACAAGACGCCACTAGGACTGCCTTATTATTATTTGATGGTCGTAGCTTCCTCTCATTTTAGATTTAGGTTTAGATTGGGCATTTATCTCACCCATTATAAAGTTCAATAAACACCCTGTGATCACTTGTGTCTGTCTTTACTGTTGCCACCAGGAGTTCCTTACAGCTCACACAACAAGAGTATTTTGGAACACGTCCACATTTCTAGTAGCAAAACATAAGGGGAAACAGCTACAGAAGAGAAGAGAGATTCTCAATCTTTGGCGTATGTTTGAAGAAGCAGACGATCAAGGGAATGGAGTGGAGGCGTGGAGACAGAAAGATGGGAAGTGCAGAAAGGGAGAAGCTGGGGCGCCAGTGGAGCGTAAGGGATTATATCCCTTGACAACCCCCGCAGAAGAGTACACTGATCCAAGCTAGGTACTCGCTGTGATAGGGACCCCTTCTGTTGCGGCAGGGTCTCCCACAGTGTCAATAACATCACAGGTTACCGCTCCCCTACCTCCGTGTACCTATCCACCTGAAGTACCGCCATCGACGTGTTACAGGTCTGGGGAGTTAAAGGATAGGTTGCCAGGATTACCAAGCGAACTGAAAAGTATACAGACATCCCCAGGAACAGTGAGGGATATAAGTGCATTAAGAGAAGGGTCAGGAGAGTGGAAGTCAGGGAAAGTGCTTCTTAAGATGGATACTGAATGTATAAGACGTGTAGGTGTTTAGAAAGAAAGGAGCCCGGGTGGGTGGATTATGCTGGGAGAGGAGAATACAGTGTTGGGAGAGAATGTGGAGAAAAGAGATGCTTATACGTTTACTGAGGATCAGAGCAAAGGAGAAGGGAGGTGTGAAGAGGCAGCTGTAAATACTCCCCAAGTAGAAGGTCTATGGGCAGGGGGCTGGTTGAGGAACAGGGCCGGCCGGATGGCATTAGTAAAGAGAAGAGGAGTTTTGAAGAAGGGTGTGGGAAGTAGAGCAAAGATATAGATGCCCCTCATATGTGCCCTGGCCCCAAATGCATATGAATAATTTAATTAAGGCCCTCCCACAGCTCACAGCATGGGCAAGCAGGTGGATAGATGAGTTTGAAAAACAAATGGTAGGGGTGCCACTGGTAATAAGGGAATGTAATAGAATGGCGTAAATGGGGATCAGGCTAGGGATGAGTGCGTGAAGGTCATATACCCGGGAGTAACCCTGGGGATGACGCACATGATGGATCGTCATTTAATGGAGTTAGATCATTGGTATGGTAAGCATTACGGAGGGTCTTCCTGTATACTCCTGATTTACAGTTTTTGATGCAGTACACCATGGGTGATGATGAGGACACAAATAGATTTATTCTTAAAATGCAGAGAAGTGCAGAGCTGAGACGGTAGAGCTGTGGGATCAATCGATACCATTCTTCTATTTTATTGTAAAGAGGGGTTTGCCGAAGGAGGTGCAGAAGGCGCTGGATAAGATTGTGGGTATTGAGGCAAAGGGATGGCTGGAAATACAGAGTATAATAGTGTGTCAATGTAAAAGGATTAAGGAGCGCGAGAGGTAAACAGTGCAAAGGCATCAGGGGGATGATGCGAAATTGGTGGAGAAAAAATCGGCAGAGGTAGCAGTTCAGGTGCCTGTGCCGACGCCAGTACAGGTAAAAGGAACAGAGAGTACCCAGCAAGTTGTGAGTGCCACTATTGCGGCGCTTGGAGCCAAAGGAGGATGAGACAGTGGGGCGGGGGGCAACAGTACCCTGGCCAACAGTGGCAGCAAGGCAGGTCGCAGTGAGGAAGAAGGGGATTTCAAAGAGCAAGAGGAGGAGGGTTTGGATCCAGGGGAGAAGGGTTCGGACAGTCTCAATGTTGGAATTGTTTAAGGTAGGGGTATTTCACAAGGGAATGCAGGAACACGTCTGCAGAAGGGTATAATTATGGGTCACTGCACAGGGCCAAGGGCCCGCAGGGCACCAAGGACCCCAAGGACTAGGGTACCAACAACAGGGTCAAGAGTACCAGAACCAGGAGTATCCACGGGGGCAATACCAAACGTATAATCAGCATCCCCAAGCACCGGACACACAAGCGCGGCACCTGCCGCAACAACAGCAGGGTGGTGCTGCCCCGGTAAATAGGGTGCCAGGTGTGGCTGCCACACCCCTTTGTGGGAGCAGCAGTGGTAGGAGGTAGCCCGTTTTCGTTCCCTGGAACAAACACATATCCTGATTAGGACAGCCCACAGAGAGCACTCGCATGTCCGGTCTTGTCATTGTCAGGCAACCTGAGAATATATGGGTTTACCTGGCTTGACAAGTATTGAACATTTTCACATTTTGTTTGGCAGGTGTGCCCAATTCCGCAAATCGGATTTCCACCTGTCTTGTGGCTATACCATCGCCTACCCTGAGTTTGAGTTGAGGATTCTGATGTCAGGAATTCTCTTCCAGTTTACGAGTATTGGAAGTTCTGTGCAGACACAGGCCGCCGATGGAAAAACATGACTTGCATCATCACTTACACTATCGCTCCTGCTGATGTCTGTTATCGAAAGACTTGCAATTCGAACTATATTGGTAAATGTCTACAACTAGATTTGAACAAGGATGAGGGAAGAACTGGTTCTGAGCAGCGCTTATGTGCGTGACCAATAAGTGTTTGTGTTGATTGATCTAATAACATATTCTGTAATCCTACTGTTTTAACTGCCAGTCATCTGAACCATGTCGAACTTCCCACAGGCTGGTTCCCTGTGGGATCTATACCTATTCATGTATTCCTGCTAATATTGGCCCCTGTGCTTTAAGGTGGGTTGGTTTAATGATGCTTCCTTTACAGCCTACTATTCGGCGGTCTACACAATGTATACATTATACAGCCCTGTCACCTGATTGCAATTCTGATGTGCATCTGTTGTCTGAAACTGAAGTATAGGCATTAGCCTTTTCGCTGATAGGGATTTGGGGTCCGGTAGCTGGGGGACATAAAACCATGATTAAACTTGCTTGCTTCATAGAGAAAGGGCTTAATGAGACCCTGCAGGCTTTAACAGAGTTGTTGTTAGATAATAGAAATTTTAGAAAAGCCATATTGCAGAATAGGGCTGCTATTGATTATTTGTTTTTGAAACACAATTTGGGGTGTGATGCCGTAGAAGGGATATTCTGTTTTAATTTGGAAGACCATTCCCGTTCCAATGAAAAACATTTTAAAGGATTAAAGGACCTTGTTGCCCGGGTCACCCAGGATGAGCATAGGGATTGGTGGGATCAGCTGTTTGCATGGATTCCTGAGGCATTATGATCTGTTTTACTTTGGATTTTTGGTGTTTGTAGTGTATTGATTTGTTGTTATTGTTGTGTTTCCTGTATTCTGAATTTGTGGAGAATGTGTCGAAGGTTTTGGGAGCCATCTTTTCACCCATCGGGTTATGATAGTTGATTGTCCAAGGGGTGGAGTGTTGTGCTTATGCTAAAAACAACATGGCACCGGTGCACAGCCATTTCGGATATTCACTTCCATTACCGCAATGAAAGCCTACAGAACAAGCCAGAAAAGAAGTCGGAGCGCTCTGCAAGTGCAGCGATAAGGGGTACTGGGAACGAAGGCAAGGATGGGAAGTTGGGTGTTTCCATTTCTAGCTGGATTTTTCCACTCTGTGCTCGTTATGCTTGTGATCTGCTCTTCAGCCGAGGACAGTCATAACCAAGAGGGGCAGGGACTCCCCCATAAAGAGAAAAGGTATTCCTCTTGGAAAGGCAGTTAGAATTTGGACCCCCAAGTGATGCAGTCTCGCTGAGAGGGAGGACGCTCCCCTCCAGACCCTGTTAGCACGAGTGATCTCTCTGCCTACCTGCTCTGGGACTAATCAGTGTTGAGGTGGCCGAGATGAACGTGTCTTCTGCAACTATTATAACCTTAATGCATTTTCTTTATATTTATTTATAAACTACTATATGTTATGTGTTAGTTATATGTGTGTGTGTATAAGGTGTAAATAAAAGGCCTGTAACGAGCCATTTATTTTTCTTATAACTATTGGTGTGAGTGTGATTTCTTGCTTATCTGAGTCCAATAACTTGTTTTGATAGGGTCTAGGGGGACATAGGTTTGAGGTCCCTCCACGTGGCCAAGCAAAAGCAAAACAGAGTGGTCCCGACCTAGGGCTGAGAAATACTGGGTGTTGACGAAAGGCTCTGATTCACCAATACACCAACCTGTTGTGACCTCTGAAAGTCTTGTGAACTATTGATAGGTAGTAGACTTCCTGAGGAGAGGTGACACACAGAAATTGTTACCTAAAGTTTGCCGGTCCAGGAACTACGGTACCGGTAAGCTTGCCGGTACCGTAGTTCCCAGACCAGCAATCTACGAGTTTTGTGGGCGGGCGCCTGCCAGGTCTGACCTGGCGAGCAGAACGGCACCCGCCCGCAGACAATGTCGAATGCACCGGCAACGTAATAAACGGTGCAGGTGCATCCAACCTCCCCATTCCCATTGAGCCCTATCGGGCTCAATGGGAATGGGGAGCATTTTCTTCTGGCGCCCGGGAATGGGCAATTACCGGGTCCGACAAGGCCGTAATGACCCAGTAATTGCCCATTCCCGGGCACCGGGAAAAAAATGATACCGCCCATCTTATAATGAGGCCCAGTGCCTTTGAAAGCCGAGGAATGCATGCTGAATCCCAAGTGACTCAAGACTTAAGGAATGGAGCTGTGGACCAGCTACAATACTATCCTGACCATTCCTTTGAAGCACCCTTGAACCACCCTTTTTATTTAGTCCAATCCCATGCACATTATTGTATTAGAGAGTGTGAGGGCAAGCATAGGTTTAACACAGACACTTTTGTTTTGACTAACTTGACTGACTTTGGACTTATATTTTTGTTGATGGTCAAGACTACTCCCATTATAGACGTAGGGCAAGTAAGGCAATCTCCAAACTCCCTTCTTTACAAAATAAAGGTTTTCATAGCCTTGAATCATTGTGTCTGTTTCCCTCATGATACCATGCCTGTCTCACACCATGTACATAGATTAGTGGCCCAAGTAGATCACTTCTTGGAGACAATATTGCAACTTTGCCTTATCTACAATGTACCCCTTGTACGCGGGTATCTGCAGGAGGGTGATGGAGTCCTTCCTGCACTGCTGTTCACTGTCGCTACACACCAGCAAATCATCAACATACTGAATGATGGTACTGGACACTTGGGTGTTCCCAAAGTCAACATGTGAGATCCTGTTGAAGATGCTGGGGGACTCACAGTACCCCTGAGGCAATCTTGTGTGCTCGAAACACATTCCCCCATACGTAAACATGGTGAGGTACTGCAAATCGGTGTGCAGGGGTATGGAAAAGAAGGCGTTTTTAAGATCTACCACAGTTAAGTGGGTCACCTCCTTAGGGATGATGCAGAGTATTGTTTCAGGGTTTGAAACTACAGGAAATTCTGCCTGGACAATATCGTTCAGAGGACCATGGTCCTGGATCATCCTCTAACTCCCCCCTTTTGCCTTTTTTATCAGATAGATTGCTGTGTTACATGGGGAGGTCGAGGGCACTATTATTGCTTGGTTCAGGAGTGCCACAATGGTATCCTATATGTCCTCCTCTGCTTCTTTGGACAGTGGGTACTGTTTAACCCGGGGCAGCATTGCGCCTGGCTTCAGTGTTGTCCTAACCGGCACAACCCCGTGCAAAAGACCTACATTGTGGGCACTGGTTGTCCACAACCTTTCTGGTACTTGCTCGAAGTAATTCCCAGTAAACTGGGTGGGTTGACAAGGGTCATCAAAGAACATTGTACCTTCAATATTGTACCATAATATCACAAGGGATACAAATTGCTAACACAATTTCTCCATCATCATCCCTGTCCTCAAACAACTCTGCATCTGTCACTTTCTTGAGGGGCACAGTTGTGCCAATACACAGCACTGTCCGCCACTCGCTCCCATGAGTATCTGTCCCAACTACAACAATTCTTTTGACCGACACACCCAGACCCTGAAAATCTAGGGACAGTATCGTGCCTGCCACAGGTTCTGCAGTTACCACGGGTTGAAAAATGTAATCTGATGGTACCCGCCAACAGGCCTTGCAATTCTGGAGCACCGCATAAAGCAACACTGTTATTCCATAGACAAACATAACTGAGTCTACGGAGATGCTGTGGACCACCACCTCCCCTCCTCAGGCCTGAATGATGACCATTGCCCTTAAAGCACAAACATTTGGGGTGGCACATACCACCCCGTGATCTGTAATGGAAATGGTCATGTTCAGCTTGCTCAACAAATCCCGTCCCAACAGTTTTATGGGGGAGGCCTCTGAGTATATTAAGGTCTCACCACCACTTTCCCTCCTATTTTGATAGCTACCTCTTCTGTGTAGGGAACTGTGGCAACAGCCCCAGAGAATCCTTGCGTGTCTAGAGTTTCACCTGATAGCAGTCAGTTTCCTTCACTGATGCATGATTTAATGGCACCTGTAGCTACCATTAAGAAGAATTGCTTATTACCTATCTCCGCACCCACCATGTGTTCCTCGTCAGGGTGGGTAATCATAGACAGGACTGGGCATGCAAGAGCTTTCTGTGGGCTGTCCTAAACCGGATACATGTTAGTACCCAGGAACGTGAAGGGATTTTCTCCTATGACACTGACCTCTCGGTAGCGTGCCACTGTTCCATTCAGCACGGCATTAGGTGTGGGCATCTGACCTCTGTATAAGGTGTTCACTTGGGCTGCTTGCAGCTGCACACTAGGCATTGCTTGAGTCTGCATGTGTGGGGGGGATTTGGTGGCAGCTGGGTATATGCCTGATGTATTTCATAAGGAATGGAAGTAAACCTGGGCAGCTGTGGTAGTGCTGGGACAGGTTGACTGTATGCATTATACCCGGCCCCTTGCCTGCTTCAGCATTCTCGTGTGAAATGCCCCCACTTCCCACAGCTGCAAGACTGAGACGGTCCCATACCACCTCTAGGCCCCATCCCACTGATCCCCCCTCTGCTTCCTCTGCTCCCTTGGAACCTTCCTCCCCCTGCTGCTGCTCTTCTTGACGCCACTCAGGATACTGATGAACCACCCCACTGCCCCTGTCCTGCACCTGGCCAAAAGGCAGCAGCCTGCTCTGCTAAATTAGCCTCAGTGTTTGCCGGCATCACCACTTCCACTGCTATTTTAGCAAACTTCTTCTGTACTAGTTTTGCTTCCTCCACCTGCAACCTTTGAGCCATTTCCTTTTCTCGTTCTTTAATCCTTTTGCAATGGTGTAGTATTATAGTATGAATCTCGTCCCACCACTTCACCTCTATGCCCACTATCTTGTCACATGCCTTCTGAACTTCCTTGGACTATCCCCTTTTAATAACAAAATAGAAAAGAGGAACGGATAGGGCCCACTGGTCACCCGTCTCCGCTCTCCACATCTCCTGCACTTATAAAATGTATTGAGTGGCATCTTCATCGTTCCCCATAGTGTATTGCATTATGGACTGTAAGTCAGGTGTATCTGGGTACACTTGTCACAGTGCGTCCCATACGTGTGCCCTAATATTGTTGAGGGGTGCCCCATTGTGCACATCTTCATTTAGCTTTACTAAGTGGTACTGCGCCTTGACCCACACGTCCCCAGCCTGATCCCCCACAATGGCAACAAATAAGCTTTTCAAGTCTCCTACCACCAAAGGAACCCCAGCTGTCTGTTTTCTCGAAGGAGTATATCCACTTCCCGGTCCCAGCCGTAAGGGCTGGGAACGCCTTAATCAAATTATATATACCCATCTGTGCCCATGGCGCATCATTTATCCTAGTCACACCGAAAAAACACACAGCTTGTCGAGTGAAAACAGGTTACGGAGAGCCAGCGTCTATGGCTGAGCTTTCAACCTTGTCTATGGTGCACTGTGACGTGCTAAAAGGCACATGCTAGACCATCTCAGACTAAGCATATGTCTGCTGCCTTGCAGATGAAAGACATTGTGTTCTTTAGCAAACTTCTGTATTGGCAGGTGCAGGTTTTATTAAAAAACAAGGAAGACAGCGTTCTTTGATAGGTTCCTCTCCTGAGGTTTCCTTCTGATATGGGACCCCTGGTTTGTTTCTATGGGGATCCTTTCCAGGAACAAGCTGAACCTGTGCGGATAGGAATTTGCACTAGGTCAGATTGTTCTACCAGCCAACCAGGCGATATTGGAAAACTCACAGTTGGCAAACCCAAAAACAGTCCTTTGTGTTTTGCATCATTTAGCCTCCCGGGACCCTTGTGTGACAACAGCAATTGCTTGCCTAGTCCTCGCCCCGCTCTCCACTCACCATTTCCCTTTTTCCTTGCCACAGCTACCCACCCAAACCTGCTCCTCAATTGCTTGATCCACAAACATTCTTACCTTGGAGTAATTTCTGGAGCCCCTTGCGCTTCATCTCCCTCATCTTCAAACTCTTCCACACTGTCCCAGTTTCCTTCCTGTCCCTTTTGGTGACCTCCCTGTCTGGCCTCACTGTCCCATAACCTGCACTTTCTGCCCCCCAATCTTCACTTTCTCGATACGCACATACTTAATCGTGGTGCTATCCAGTCTAAACAAAATGTCCCCAGCCCTGCACCTGTCCAACCCACACCCTTGTTTATTCTCCCCCTATTTTATTGCCCTCAACTGGGTTAACTCTGCTTGTGTTTCCCCCAATACCTCCTATAACTCCTTCTGTGATTTGGTCACCCACTGTGTAATTCTATTTGGGGCTGGTTGATATGGGGTGGAGAAGTGGCTGACAGGGGCACATATGTTGGGTTGGTGTATCCTGTGGTTGGGCGAGCAGTGAGTGGATAGAAGATCTCTATAGGCACAGGCCGTGGCGCTTCTTCTGGCGCTTTAGCGGTTGCTACATTTGGGGGGACACCACCTTTCTCATAGGGGCATACACCTAATGGTTTCCTCTACATCCTACACCATTTTCCACAGGTTTAAAATCTCTTTTTTTCACGTCTGCAGTTGTTTACCCTTATACTTAGCGGTTAGAAACATGCTCATGTGCTCTAATATCTCTCTGTCATTAGAACCGTGCTCTGGCCATGGGCAGGGCATTCCCCCTTAGGTCTCTACAAACTATTGCTTGTGGTACTTCTCTATTTTGTCCTTGTACAAAGGGCAAAACACTATACATAGACTCCAGCGTGGTCATTTCCCCCATTTTGACAATAGTATATTCAACAGAAGCTTCTAGTTGTGTGTTGTACACAGTAATACTGTAACAGTCCTCTATTTCCACTATCCGGTCGCCCCCTGTTCACGCCCTCTCACCCCCATCTTCATTCACTCACCCTTCTCACACTAGGCACTCACACTGTTTCCACCGGCCCTCACTTGACCTCCACCTCACAATAACAGTTCAATACACTAAAACAATAAACTAAAATAATAAGCTAAAACAACAACCACTGCTTTTCCTCTTTCCCGCAGGCAGAATATATTGGGCACAGGAAGCCGAGCCATCTAATTATCAAGGGTTCCAACCGTTGTATCCTCCTTATCACAGTAAAAAATGGCACCACCTTCTCCCCTTACTCAGAGATGATCCCACACTTTTTTCCTCCTTGTAATCTCCTTCATAAAAATAATATAAAAATACAAAAGCCGCACATGGCCATTTCACACTCCCCCGTCACCCACACACACACACACTTCACTTCACTTCCTCACTCACTCTTCCCCCTTTTGTTGTTGCTCGCAAGAGGTGTACGTTTGCGTGTTCACCCGATCTCCTCCATCACAGGATCCCACCAACGGCCTGCACTCTCCTAGGAGCCGGCCCCCTGCTTGAAAGAGCAGACATGAATTCTGTGAAAACAGATCCTGTACACCACTGCGGGTTGCACGTTTGGGTCTGGTCACGGTTGTTGGACGCGGCCTCTCCAGAAATGAGGCCTGGAAGTCTCTGTCTTCGTGGGGCACTGGGATCACGTCAGAGTCACCAAAAATGTAGAGATGCCTCTCAATGCTCACACCAGAAAAAATACAACCCACTAGGGGAAAAGGCCCAGCACACCTCTTGCAAGGAAAGCAGTTTTATTTCCACAAAAATAGAAATGCACTAGCAAAGAACTCTGCTGGCACAAAATGTTCTGCCAAAAGCAGTACAAACAAAACTTTATGAAGGCATACAGCGTCATCAGTGACATAAATTACATAATGTGCAAACCCGCATGGCTGGTTGATTGAGACCCTATACATAGGCTACCTGCTCCATAAGGGATGCCAGACCATAGGCCCCAGCCCCTTCTGTTCATCTTTATTCACGTGGGTTCCTCCTTGAACGTCATAATGCATGAAACTGTAGCTAATTGGCACTTATGTGAAGAAAAGCAATACAGGCTGTGAGAAACCTGAGGGTGTTCTCCCAAGTAGATCCCGGGAACCCCTTATTCAGGTGGCCACAAAAGGACTGGCCCTCTCTTATCCCAACCCTGAAGGCAAACGAGCAGCGAAAGATCACCTGGGTAGGGGAACCCGAGGTTATGCTCGGGAAAATTCCCCAAAGGAGACACAGTATGTTGCTGAGGGAGGAGAAGAGGAGGGTGCAATCTCTGAGACCTTTATGGGCTGCTCCACATGTGCCCCCTTCCTTCCATTAAATCCCTCCTACTTAAATCCCAATAACCCCTCCGTACAGAACCAATCCCCTAGGATCTCAAACCCCTGTCATCCAGTTTGCTATCTGAATATTCCCAATCATTTTTATTTCCGTCCCTCTGATTATTATTTCCCAAACCCCCAGGCTGCTTTGACAACGCACTACCATTCCCACAATTCCACATGTTCAGGTCACTATGAGAACTCCTTTCATTCTCAGTTGTTTCATAAACCCCACCAATCTCACCCTTTCGACAATACCTTTTCTCCATCCTACCCTGTAGGATACCTGGAAACTCTACCACCTTTTCTTTCTAACCCAAATACTTCTTTACTTTGTAACCGACACCAGAAAATACAACCTGTTTACCTGACATGTCCCAACCCAAGGGTCAGGCAAAGTCAGGCAATCGACTTAAATTACACACACTGACAGCCCTTTTTTCCCCCACAGAGATAAAAGGTGGAGCAAGAGAGCACAGTACGAGCAACACTAGCACTGCGGACAGCACAACAAGATAGCTAACCAGATGCATCAGTTCAATAGAACGAGAAAAGCGGCAGGAATCGAGAGGGTGGCGAGGCCGGAAGTGACCTTTCCCTTTTCTTTCCAGGCCCGCAGAATCTTCGTGAAAGAGAGCCTAAGACTGCGAACATTAGCACAAGTGTCTTGCAGCAGGTGTCAACGTTACACAGGGCAAGCCTACGCTGATAAGCAGGAGCGAGGGAAGCTCCCATGCCCGTGGTACCGGCCTTGACTCTAATGAAGAGGAAATCCAAGCTGTTCATCACAGCTGGTGAGTCGAGGAGAGTACCGATAAGAACAGGGCTGCGTTAATTGAGAATCGCAAAGTGGCAAGTTTGAACCAAGTTTAATGAACTGTGAAAGAACTCTAAAAGGTGTGACAGGGAGAACAGCTGCAGAGGGAAACCGGCACCATGTGGGTGCTAACTCCAAAGACTCTGGTCGATCTGAGCGAAACTACAATTACCAGAAGGCCATAGGAGAGCTACTGAAATAGGTCAAAGTGATCATACTGAGGGTCAAGCAAAATCCCAGTACAATCGAAAGACTTTGATCTATAAACTGTGTAAAGAAAAGGGAGCTAATCCCACAGTGAGAGGAAACAAGGGAAGCTAATCCCACCAACCTTGAAGTGTGCAAAAGAGACGGCAAGAGTCAACCCGACTGAGGGATGCCAGTGAGTAAAAGAGACGGCAAGAGTGAACCCGACCAAGGGATGCCAGTGAGAAGGGGCAAAGTCTAAAGTCCCGAGAAACAGTGGGCCTCATTACACGGAAGGCCGTGATCCAGGGTGCTATTAGCACCCTGGACCATGCCGGTAAATTACCGGCACCGCCTTGGCGGAAAGGGGATTTACCGCCCCATTCCAAGGTTGGTGGGGCGGTAAATCCCCCTTCCGCCATTGCCCTTCCCCATTCCCATTTCTGCCCCATAGGGCTCTATGGGAATGGGGAAGGCGCTAATTACGGCACCGCAATTCTGCGGTGCCGTAATTAGCTCCGAGGTCCCTTAGCGGGTTGGTTTTTAACGCCTGCAAAAAGCAGGCGTTAAAGCACCTACTCGCTAAGGGACCTCCTAGTAAGGTGGTAATGGTTAACGGTCACCGTTACCATTAACGGTGGCCGTTAACCATTACGCCTTCCGTGTAATGAGGCCCAGTGTGTTGACAGACGTAAACCCGGCCGAGGGATGTCCACTATGAACTGTTTGAAAAGACATTGAGAAACTAAGGGAAGATAAATCCTGCTAAAGTTAGGAGAATTTAAGAGGAGTCCGAGCCTGACCAAGGGAGATCCGGGGCTGAAGCTATCATCCAAAGCTCATTGAGAGAAGAACTGATAAGTAAATTGAGGAATATGATAAGGTAGGGGTCAGCACCCAGAAGAGGGGGAACCAGGGGTGAAGCCATCACCCTACATGAACTGTCGATAACAATTGTGAATGTCAGCGCCCAGAAGAGGGGCAACCAGGGGTGTACCATTGTCATCCTAAAGAACATTCATTTGGTTAAAGGAACTTTTGTTTTGTTTTACTTATTTTGAAACATCAGGCCCTCAAAGGGAAGAGACTTTCAGGAAAAACGAGACTTGGACATCGACGGTCCTGATAGCTGCAGGTGGAACTGTCGTCTCATGCTGGAGAAGCCAGAGACTGTACTGTGCTCCAAGATCCCACCTTACCCCATGCTCAAAAAGTGGGGAAGGGAGATCCAGACTACTAAATCCTGACATATTATTAGAGAAAACCTCTTTCTTTTCTTGAGAACTATCCCACACCCTTTTTGTATTAGTTGTAAGCTTTGGCAATAGGTTTCTTAGTTTAGGCCCTTTTATTTTACACAACACCACTAGTACTGCCTTATTTTTCAAATCATGGTCGACACTTGCTCCTATCTTAGATGTTAGATGTAGGTGTAGATTAGGTGTTTGTACAACCTGCATACAGCATTAATTGGTCAATAAACACCCTTGAACTGTGATCACTTGTGTCTGTCTTACTTGTTGTCACCATGAGTTCCTTACATATGGTGTCAGAGTGGGATTTGAATCAATTGAACACATTGGGGACCCTACTGCACAGGATACCTGAGTGCAAAGAAAATGGGTTAACCCCATAGGGACTCCACCCTTAGACTGGGAGTTGCTTTTCACCCTTTAAACCCCAGGCTATCCCACCCGAACGGAAAACAATAGAGGGTAACAGTTATCTCCTCTGATGTCCCCTGATGTCCCCAAGACACTCTAATACCTGGGAGAGATAAAATTGTGGTCTCTCTAGACTTACAAATAGGCAAATAGGCAACCTTGCCACCTCAGCCGTATATATGTAATAACCTACAAGGAAAGGGGTATGGGGGCATTTCCCCTTCTAACTTGTGGAGGCGAGATAAGGTTTATCCTTCTTAATTTCTTCTCCACTCCAAGAAATATTCTCTGAGGTGAAATACTGGGAACCCTCAGATATGATACCATGTGGAATCCCCCCCTAAGGTAACCCCTCAAAACCCAGGAGGATTGGACGAGTCTCAAATAGACCAGACTTTGCTTTCTCTGGAAGCTCCAAATCCCCTAACATCGGAGGTAGAAACCTAAATAGCTTGTCACCTCGCTTGGCAATGGAAATACAAAATCCCGTCACTAGAGAATTTACTCATGACCTCGTTCCAGGTGAGATGGACAGTGGTACAGGATACATCCGATTCCCACAGTTGTAGAACAGAGAAAGAGGGACATTTGGTGGAGGAAATATCAGAAAGAGGTACCAAAAACCCTTCTACAGAAAATAACTTCAGCACAAAACTAGTCCTTGATTACAACATGGCAGCTACTATCCAAGATGGTGTTTGATTCCCCATGTATACCAGGCAGAATCCTGGACCCCCTGTCCCACACTATGGCCCCTATTGACACTCCCCCACCTATGTCACCTCCCATTGCCCCTACTGCATATTCCCAGGCCTCTGTTTCATCCAAAAGCATTGGGGGTTTGGGAAAGTGTTGGGACGCTCATACCTCCTTCCCAACAGTCCCCATATACCAATCAGACCCCGCCAAATCGTAGCGGGAGCCCAAGTGGAAATAGTCTCAAAGAAAACATACAGTCCTGTGTGCCCCATAGGCACAACCCAGACTGTAGGGGAAGGGTATGTAACAAATCTGACGAAATCATCACTAACTTTCCCCGGGGAAAGGCTTACCCCATGTGGCCATGGAAGGGCCACCTGACTCCAACCCTGGGGTGGCTATCTGTGGGTGGACCACATGGAGGAGACAAACCTTGGAAGAGTGGAGGTGGTTCGTCATGGAAAATACCTACGGACCCAACCTTTGAAAGGACTAATAATAATGTTCTATAGCCCTCTCAAATCTGCACGGCATACTGTGTAGCATAAGATATGGAAAGCCATAAGCCAAAACATATTGATCCCACTGGGATGAAGAAAAGGACAAGATCCATGCAGATTAATAACAGCAGGAAGTTTGCAATGCAGTCTAATCATTTTGATCATGTGACCTGTGCCTGGAACTTTAAAACACAGGTTTAACAAGGAAGATGGAAAATCTCCTTTCCCAATGCAGTTTGGAAAGCAGAAGGGTCGTGGTGTGTAGCAGAGAAGAAGAGCAGCCTGGAGGATGCTGGCGGAAGAGCCTCAAGACTGGGAAGACTGATGTCACGAGGCACACAGCAGTAGAGGCTCTGCCGTTAATGCCAGAGTGAGGAAAAGCCTGGGAAGTACAGGAGACGCCAGCCCAAAGAGAAGAAAGACAGCTGCGGTGAACACCACTCGTGGAGAATGCTGGAGAAGCCAGAAACTACCGGTGATCCCAGGCAAACAAAGGGGGACATTGAGGTGCTTTGCTGCATGAACCACATAGCGATTGAAAAGGAGGGCTTTGTTCAGAGAACAGCAGAGCAGTAGAGGCTCTGCCGTGAATGCCAGAGCGATGAAAAGCCCGGGAAGTACAGGAGACGCCAACCCAAGGAGAAGGAAGATAGCTGCGGTGAACGCCACTTGTAGAGGATGCTGAAGCAGCCAGAAACTACTGGTGAGCCCAGGCAAGCAAACAGGGACATTGAGGTGCTTTGCTGCATGAACCACATAGCGATTGAAAAGGAGGGCTCCGTTCAGAGAACGTGAACAAAGGAGCCAGAACATTTAAGCAAGCAATAATTGTATTGTAAGCAAGAAACATGGAAAAATAGGGAATACTGAACAGGGGAAGTAGTGAATAAGAACAAGCACTGACAACAGCCAACAGTGAAGGGGCAAGAACCCCATATTGGCGGAAGGGTAAACTCTCTGAGGTTTGGCAAAGTCCTGGCAGGAGAGTATACCAGGCACATTGGAAGTGGGTCTGGGACTCGCGCCCTATTTCAAAAACATACACATATAAGAAGCCCTGGCAGGAGAGTATTCCAGGCATGTGAAGAGCATATAAGACTGTAAAATATAATATAAGTAGGCTTGAATAAAACCTAGCAGGAGAGTATACCAGAGGTGTTCTTTTAAAGAATTGTGAACTAGGTGTGTAAATAAAACATGACAGGAGCGTATATCAGGTGCGTTGTTTTGGATAATTGTCAACTGAGATGCTTAAGTAAAACCTGGCAGGAGAGTACACCAGGTAGACTGTTTTGAAAGACGTTAAAACTGTACATATTTGAGTTGTCCTGTCAAGAGAGGAGAAGCAATCTCTTGACCCTGTGAAATCTGAAAACAACAGAGAGGAAGTGCTGTCCTTGGAGACAGAAGAAACAATCTCTTGGTGTTGTGAGCCATATAAACTGATGTATTGAAACTTGTGATTGTTAAGAGAGGAGAAGCTATAGCCTGACACTGCAATCCTTGTAAACAAGACAAAAAGATATTTCTTTATTTTGTGGCAACATTGGAGAAGCAGAGGATGGAATTGAAAATCTGTTGATCTCTTGAGACTTCGTGTTATAAACGAACTGTGGAATTCTATGGGAAGGGAACCCACCAGAAGAAGGAAGTGAATATCTGTTGGTATCTTGAGACTGTGTGTTATAAAGGAACTGCAGAATTCTAGGGGAAGGGAACCCCTTTCATATCCTTGAAGAACATTGGTTGTTTGTTTCCTTTTTGAACCATCTTGGAACTTTAATTTGGACTTGCAAAGTATAGCTGCATGACGCAGCCAAAAGAACATTTACCCTTTCACTTTATGATTAGTTGAGAATGTGAGGTCTGCATAGGTTTTGCACACAGTACAGAGGACTTTTACTTTTGTACATCCTGACTTTGACACAAGTTATTTTGGTCGAGGCAGGGAAAGCCTTCATAGCTATAGGGAAAGATAGGGAAAGGAAAAGGCAGGTTTTCCTCCAAACCCTTTTTCTTAAATAAAGTTTATAACAATCAAAGTATGCCTCAGTGTTTGACTCTTACTCATAACCCTGTGCAAAGGGTTCAAGTTGGAGGATGGTACAGGACTTGCACAGGTTGAACACTATTGTAGAAGCAGAATTCCTAGTAGTGCCCAATATCACCACCATCCTTAAAAATATTCCTATAGAAGCTACACATTTCACAGTAATTTACCTTAAGAATGCATTTTTCGCCATCCCATTGAACCTGGTTGTCAATATATAGATCTTTATTGTGTTATAATTCAAAGAAATAAACAATCAAACGTATCAATCTCAGTATACACTAAACTGAAATAATAATGTAATACAATTACATCATAGGGCAAACAAACACTCTGTACTATAAAAGTATTATAAAAATCAAATTCTGTACATTACTCAAGTAGTTCATGTAATAGCATAGCAATCCCATGAAAACATGTGACATAAGAACATAAAAGCATAAGATCATAAGAAAACCATACCTAGCGGTTCAGAACAACAATCACTGCAGTCTCCACAAATGTCCAAATACCTAATCAGGGCCAGTTTGACAATGGCCTGGGCTTCCCTTCCAAAGATCTTTAACATACTTCCCTGCACAGTATAGTGCCAGTTGGGCAAAGATTGATTGTGTATTCAGACAATAATTCCAAAAGGATTTGGTCTTAATGGACTCATACTAGTGGACCAGGTGGCCCAAGTTACACATACAAATGGGTCCCAGCTTTGCACACTTGTTTAACACATGTTTCGCACTTTCCTGTTTATGAGGCAACCTACAGATACGGCAGTATCGGTCCTTCGGGTCCAAGTTCAATTGTGCTCCACGAGCAGATAGCAAAGACGGTTAATTTATACGTAATAGTAACAAAAAACGCCTCACCTCAGGTGCAGGGCCCAGCAGTAGGTAAGGCTGTGTCCTCCTGTAGAGGTACATTACCATGGAAACAGCATCATAGCATTTTAAACTTGTCAAGTGAAGGCAATTGTTATACCAGTCCCATCTGTTGAGTTTTTTCTAAAAAGACTTGTTTCATCTTCTCGTAAATCCACTCAGCCTCAAAATTAGGATGCCATTGAACTTCGATGAGACGGGAATAAAGGCCTCCTCCCAAGGGTTTTTCTTTTACATAATTCTCCCCCATGCATTTTAACACCTCAGATACGGGATTCATTCTTGATTGTATGTAAAGTAAACCCCTGTTTCTAAGTACCAAAGCCCTCAAAGAACGTAGGCCCAACTCCAAACATACTCATTCAACTGAGCAGGAAGGTCGTAGACCCAATAGCTTTCACCAAAACCTTCCTTCAATCTAATCCAACCATGCAAGATTACTGATAGCCAAAGCCTCAAGTTCATACAGCACCGCCGGGCCGAAGCACTGCTAATACAATTGGATCACACCAACCAGGGAAAAAACAGACTGTTCCCTGTACACCTATGCAGTGAGTTGAGTAGCCCTAATCAGTTTGTTTTCAATCACTTTACCATAACCCTGAGGACCGAAGTCCACTCCAGGATATTGATAGGATGATGTGTAATTGACTAGCCCCAGATCGGTCTCCAACTTCACCCTGCTCACCGTTTTGTTGGTCACTAACATAATCTGTGTTTTGTCAAGATTAATCGCCAGATCTTCTTCGGCCGCAAAGTTAGGCAGCTCATTTAGCAGAGTTCTCATACCTGAGACGGTTCGGGCAAACATTATCAGAACGTCCGCGTGTAGCATAGATATGATAGGGACCCCACCAATTCTATGTGGACGTGTGAATTTAGTCTCCAGACACATCCTTGCTGAATCCCCTAGTGATCTGCGCCCAAAGTGTCACTGTACCCCTGTTATCCAAACAAGCACACGCCCAGTTATTGGTGTGTAGCTCCCCGATCATTTGCAATAACGAGGTTGGGCAACCCATCTTCCCCAACTTTGCCCACAGGATAGATCTATTAACCTTGTTGAAAGCTGATTTAAAATCAACAAATGGCACGTGAAGGCCAGGGGCCCCATTGGAAAGAGTCTCCTGAATTAGATGATCAAGTGCTTTAATGTTATGGACTGTGCCCGAGCCCGCCCAAAAGCCTGCCTGGATAGGATGGAGAATGTTATCTGCATCCACCCAGCTGGTAATTTCCTTCAAAACCAGGGTCACTTAGAGCTTGCCGGTTACGTCCAACAGGGACAGCAATCTCTAGTTGGTGACACTTACCGGTCTTCTTTCTTATACTGGTATAAACCATTTTGAGAAAAGATTTATTCTAAACAAAGAACCTTGGAACAAGAACTTGATTTTCTGGAAACAATTTATTGATGACATTTTTGGCATCTGGAATGGGCCACAGGATGAATTGCAACCATTTTTTGTCTACCTTAATGGGTGTCACAGAAAGATTCAGTTCACTTTGGAAATAGGCAATTTCCATATGCCAGGGCTGTCATCTTTCTCCTCCGCATCTTAAAATGTATTATTCCCTTGTATAAAATCCACTTACTATATACACATAAAAATCAGGTGTGTCGATTGATCTACTCATATTGTTTGTATATATTTGACCCTGTTGGGTTGGCATATTCAATCAATCGCACCCATATTATTCACTATAAGTATGAAATTTTCCAAAATCAATCTACTTACTGACAAATCAGCTACTACTTTAGCATTTAGCGAAGAAGAAGCTAATCGAATCCTAGGTCTCATTAAAGACACAGAGGCCACTTCTGCTAATGATGACAACCCTGAAAGGCTAATATTTAAATTGGAAAAATGATTAAAACGTGAAATTTCACAAAAACTTCATGCTACCACATTAGCCCAATATTTTAAAAGCAAGAAAATACCCAGAGGACTCAGAGTCTTAAGCCTACATTGTGCAAAGAAAACCAGGCTTTCGTCAAAAGATGGGAGCAGATACTTAATAAATGTTCATTGGATTTAATCCTATTAACAATTGAGGAACTGTCAAAATCTTTGAATTCTATCAATGTGGAAATTGAGGAAATCACATCACAGCTTTCAAAACCTAAAACACAGGAGGAATTGAAACAAATTCTTGAAGACACAAATCAAAAACATACGTCATACAAACAAGAGATCGAACAGAGGAAAATACGTAAATTTAGAAGGGATACCTTGGACTATGCTAGAGACATTGTATACTCCTGGCAGGAGTATTACAATAATTTAAGACCTCAAAAACCGCCAACAAGATCCCCAAGACATCCAAACCAACAGGACAAAACTGACAGTTCAGACGTGACCAGTGGAGAGTGCAACAATCCAAGTACTAGCACCAGTGAAAAGCGGACACCACCCAGCGAAGCTCAAATAGCTAACATAATTACACCAACCGTACCCATCAGTGATCCACCTCCTTTTTTAGAAGGAGGCGAAAGACCCGCAGAGGGAAAAAGAAAACAAAGACAGAGAAACAGGTAAAGGATTCAATCATCTTCAATATTTCATCTAAACAACTCACCAAAGCACAAGAAGACACTCTCAATTTGGGAATTTCTTTTATTCCCACAACTTACACAACACTCTTTGAAGAAGAGGTTAACCTTTTTAAACTAATCCATAAAATGGAACTTAAAGTCTTCTTCGACTCAATTCCTGAACCTCCAACTCGACGTAACCAACATGAGTTCCTTGAAATGAAGACCAAAAGCACATTTCAACCTCAACTTAACCATGCAGCAATCAATTTATTCAAACATAAAACCACTAAAGATCTCAAACGCCTCAAATATGGCCCCAGCAGCAAAATCAACATAAGGAAACATCAATTGAAACTAATAAAAGAACTTGCAGAGGATAACACTATCACTCTTAAACCAGCGGACAAAGGCAGAGCCTTGGTTATGATGGATACTACAATGTACAATGAAGGATGCATGAAATTACTAAGAGGTGAAGAAACATACATGCTGTTGGATAATGACCCTACTACAGCAATCAAAGAGGTGATCAAAAAGACCATTGACAAAGCAATCGACCATGATTGGATTTCAGACTGCACTGGTGAATTTCTGTTCAAGACATTCCCAGTCATTCCAGTACTATACGCATTACCTAAAATTCATAAGAATATGCAGGATCCACCGTTCAGACCCATTGTAGCAGGTACGGAAAGCATATTTCACCCATTGGCTATATATTTGGACAAGGCACTCCAGCCCTTGGTACATAAGACAGAAACTTACTTAAAAGACACTTCACATTTCTTGAACTTGTTGGATGAACTACATTTAAATGAATCCCAAGTCCTTTGTTTACACTAGATGTTACCAGCCTTTATACGTCATTTCCACATGCAGAAGGTATAGCCTCATTGGAATGGTTCTTGTTACAACATAATGACGTTCTGATGCATAAAGAATTTGCGATTGAAATCATCAATATTATTCTTTACAATAATTACTTCCGCTTCAACAACAAATTCTACCTCCAGATTTCGGGCACATCAATGGGCTCCTCAGTGGCCCCTCTATATGCAAATATTTTTATGTACCATTTTGAGAAAAGATTTATTCTAAACAAAGAACCTTGGAACAAGAACTTGATTTTCTGGAAACGATTTATTGATGACATTTTTGGCATCTGGAATGGGACACAGGATGAATTGCAACAATTTTTTGTCTACAGTCTACAGATTCAGTTCACATTGGAAATAGGCAATCCACAAATACATTTTCTGGATGTTGACATTGCCAGACTAGACAACACATTTATCACAAAAATGTATAGAAAACTTACGGATGCCAATAGTACCCTGCATTACGCAAGTTTTCACCCATCACATTTGAAACAGAATCTACCATACAGCCAATGCCTAAGGGCTAAAAGAATTTCTTCAGATGCAACCCAATTGACACATGAATTTGAAAAAATGCGAACAAGGTTTAAGACAAGAGGATTCCCTGAACATACTATCAATAAGGCTATTGAACGTACTGCAACCTTGGAGAGAAAAGAACTGTTGAAAGAGAAGCCAAGAAATGAACACATGAGACTAATACACACACACTCAAATTTTCAAGTCAAAGCTTTCGGATCAAAAAGATTATTCTAAAGAATTGGGACATCATAAAGTCTGATAGCAATCTCAACAAACTATTTCCGGAACCTCCAATGTTGGCATTTAAAAGGGGCAAGAACTTCAGAGACTCACTGATCAGAGCTGAAAAACAAAAAAGACAACAGCAAATGTTCCTGGCTAAACCAAAACACGGCACATTTGCCTGTCTTAATTGCCAACATTGTTCTAATATTTTGAAAGGAGACCACATCCGACATCCCAATAGTGGCAAGATAATTCCTCTAAAAGATTTTGCAACTATGTAGGCAAAACCACGAGAAAAATAAAGGAAAGACTTACCGAGCACAAATCTAATATAAGAACAGGCAATCAGAAGTCACCAGTATTTAGGCATTTCACTGAGAACCGACATAACATCTCACAGATCCGATGGGTGGTCCTGGAAATCATGAAACACTTACCCAGGGGAGGAGATAATGCAAAAAGACTTGCACAAAGAGAATTATATTGGATCCACAAACTTGATGCATTAGCCCCATTGGGTCTAAACGAAGACTTCTATATGGGTCTTTTCTTATAAATCCTACCAGAGATAAGACAAATCTAGATGATAATTAACCTCCCAAAATACTACTGACAATTATATTAATTTCAGAAGACCCTTTTTTTAACCCCCCAGGTCTATAATTCTTGTTCCCGTTATTCAGAGTCTTTAACTCCAGCTTAAACAACCCTACTGTTCCTGTTGATGTTTTCCTCATGATGTTTTCCTCATGATATGTTTTGAGATTGTGAGCTTGTGTAAAGACAGTCTCACTGTTACTAATGGTCTTTTTTTCCATTTCATCTCTCTGTATACAATTGTAAACACCTTACAAAACTGAACGGTTCTGATTATGTTGTGATTTCTATATTATTGTCATTTTTACCATTTATCACAAATTAGATAGATTTAGTATTAGGGACATGTGAATTCAAACCATGACGACGACTGATCTTTTGAGATGTATCCCACACAACATGATTTTTAAAATATTCTTTTCTTAATTATTCTATTTTTACTATCCCCCCCATTTTGTATTACTCTTACGATGTTGACCACACTTATTATCTCATACTATTATCCCATAATACTTCTTTATGTGCATCATCCGATTTTATTGGCTCTTACTTTGTTTTAGATGCTTTTACTCGTTAAACATCATCCAGATGTTTTCTGCCAGTCAAGTTTGCTTTCAGCATCCATTAAATATTCTTTTACTTATCCTTTGGTGTTTACCGAGACACTTTACATCGGAATATACATGTTCCTGCTTTTACACACAATATCAAACCCCCCACCCTTTTTTTCATTCGTTACTAAATGGATCTTTTCCAAGGACATCCTCCAACAACCCTGGTTTCTTCGTATCTACTTCGATATTGACCCCAACTGCGCATGCGCGTGATGATGTCACAGTGTTTACACTGTGACATCACACGTTCTCTCGACGCAGTACGTTGATTTGCATCGCTATACTTTGGAGTATTTAAGGACTGCTTCCAGTCACCGCCTTTGTATCGGATCCTGCCAGGAGACAGCTCCTCCCGGAAGACTGTGTTCTTCTTCTTTTCTTTTACACTATTTCGTACAACGTGAGTGTACTTCGACTCTTGATACTTGTTGGACTTTAAGCCCACTAGGGTCATTTAACCCTCCCTTTTTTTTGGGTTTTCTTTTCAGAACAGGGGTTTTCCCTGGCCCATTCATTGCTGAACAAAATAGCTGACCACACAACTAAACTGGATCCCGCTTCAGAATTTACTCGTTAATTGTGTTGAGACCCTTGCTGGTAAGATACAGCTATGCCTGCCTTTACTATCCTTACTTTTTCTGACCGACCTATCCATTCTAATAATTTTTTACAATATTTTTTTTACACATTTTTCGAATAGGACCTCAGCATATTCTGACGCGAATAGACAGAGGATCTACTTCTCACCTTCTTTATGATGTAAAACCTTCTTTTTGATGACTGATTTAATCTAAACCATAGGTAAATGTTCTCTTGGAATATTGACATGCCCTATTTTTGACAGCAAATACTTTATTGACGATTGGGTTTAAAACCACATACCAAATAGACATTATATGTGATTTACTTTGTGATGAACTTTTCTGTACAGATAGGACACAGTGTGTCTATGACTATTAGTAAGGAACAAATGAATGAGCGTGATATGGGTTTCTTTTTGGATCTTTATCCACAAAATTAGGCGTTATGATATGACTGATTTGATTACCTTTGTAATAATATATAAGATACTCTGCATTGAGATGATTTGTTCTAATGTGGATTTATTTGAATTTTATGTTTTTCAGAGATTGTTTGAAAAGTTTGAAAATTTTGAAAATTGCCCCTGTAGAAGTGAACCAATTCACGAAACGTGTTGGGCTCCTAAATAAATCATTGGATTTAAACTAATATACGTTTTTGTCATTGTGTATATTTGTACATATGCAAATGAACAATTATTATTGATCATTCTACTGTTAATCGCAATCGAATATATTACCCAATCTTCTATTTAATAGAAAAAAATAATAATAGGACTCATCATTGAGCCACCCATAGAGTGCAGAGGACGTGAGTTCCCAGATTTGGGAACTTGACTTTTTGTTTTATGCCTTTGCAGCCCATATGCCAGGGCTGTCATCTTCCTCCTCCGCACCTTAAAATGTATTATTCCTTTGTATAAAATCCACTTACTATATACACATAAAAATCAGGTGTGTCGATTGATCTACTCATATTGTTTGTATAAACCAAAATGTTGCCATTTTGCTCCCTGCAAACCCTGGCACTGCAAACCCTGGCAAACAATAACAACAACACCCATGCCCAATTCAATTATCTGGATCACCCTTTAGCACTGCATTGATCAGCCAGTTCGGGCCGGGAGATCTTGAGTTCCTTAATTTCACAATGATCTCCTTAATCTTATCTCGACCCAATGGTAAAGGCGATGGATTGCCAGTATTTATACGACCAGTGCCTGCGACTAGGGCTGAACATTTTTCCGTAACGTGCACACATCACCCAGAATGGGATTTATCAGTTTCCTTCCGGTTGTCATCTTATCAAGTGCCAGCATCACCCAAATTGCACTGGTATCACGTTTAAAAGAAATTGTAACACATTTCTCCCAGATCATCCTGCACTTATTTGCTTTATGTGATCTTAACCAATGCCTATAATCCTTAGTTATGTCAATTTCCTTAACTGCAAGGTATGTCAAGATTTTCCCTCTAAACCTGGCTTTAATCACTTTGATGGACCTTCGTTTATGGCATTTTCGCATTTCAAATATCAATATCGAAATGCGTATTGTTCCTTGTCCCACCATCGACTACCAAAATCTGCACCAACTCCCACTTTGTGTGATTGTACTCAACCAAGACTCAATGTCGTTGGCTTTTTTCCCCTGTAAAATATGCCAGTCAAACTCACCCAATGGGAATCCTGACCCACACAGTTTGTCAATGTTAACTTTAGACCATCTGAGAGAGTTGCCAGCTCTGTTTGATTAAAGACCACCACACACCTGAGTGCAAACCTCTGTAGTGCCCAGGTCTATCTCAAGAGTCACCATAGCATGAACACTACACTGGCTTGGGACAGCTTTTAAGGTTAATACCATTTCTAATAGAGCTGTGTTGCCACTGTGAGAAACCAAAGTGTGTCGCGCCTACTAGTCCCTGGGGATCTCTCTCACAGGTGGCAGGGCACGGCCATCGCCTTTGGATCCAGACCCAGGGGGTGGACCATTGAAGGAGGATCACCTGGGTGAGGGGTCTTTGTGGAGTGGTGGTGAGGCGACCGATGGTGAGATGCGTTATTCCCCCCTTTCCCGTACCCATGACCCATCCTATTTCATAGGATTCTCCAATGTCCCAACTCCCCCCGCTTCCTACACGAACAATGGGCTGAGGAAGAGGGTGACTGAGAGTAAAGATCTCTTTGGACATGTCCCGCTAATCGGGTGTCAGGTCCCTGGCTAACAGGAGGCATTAGTGGTAGTGATTTGGGTTGGTGTTTTGGGTTGTCTTCATCATTATTTCCTTGACCATCATGTGAGACAGCTGCCTTTATCCCAGTCCAAGATGGTAAACAACCTGCTCAGCAATATTTGGCTAAAGATTATTGTGATGTAGTTTGGAACCGCTGGAGAGTTTCTAAACTGCTTTTCATCTAGATCTGCTCAGGAGTGGTCACAGCGCTCAAGAGCTCCATAGAAGACCATAGAAACCAAAGGAAAGAAACCACACTACCAGGAAGGAAAGACTTCAGAATGTGCTTGAGACAAAATTCAGATAAGTGACTTTTAAATGAACTAGAGCTGCAGTTAAGTCAAGTGAAAAGTTGCATATACAGTACAGGATTGTTGTGGAGATCTATACACTGGAAGTCTAAAGGAAAGCATCTGTTTGCTTGTGAAAACTTAGCTGTTCCATTGGGAATTGTAAATAGTTGTAATATATTTAAGTTGGACATAACTGCATGCTCAGGCTTCCCTTTTCAATTAGAAAGCAAGTAGAAAGCTGAGTTTGTTGCTCATGAGTAGCAGCATTGCAATGCTTTTTTCGTTGTGCGTCGTATAAGCCGTCGTTAGAAGAAAGGACCTAGTGGCCCCAGAAGTCAGGAAGTACGTTGCGTAATACGTATCCGAAGTCAGCTGAGTTGCGCAGGTGATATTCACATCTGATGAGATCGGATTACAGTGATTGAGTGCATGCTTCGTTTTTGGTTTCATCCCATCAGTGCAGGCGCAGCGAGGCAGCTGTTCGTGTATGCGTTCCGTCATGGCGGATCGGAGCAAAAAGTAAGTCAAGGCCTGTAAAAGTGTTGGCAGTAATTTTCAGATAAGCAAGGAGAAGTACTGAAAGACACATTCCTAAGAGGTGAAAGCACACGGTGGAGCTTTGAGGCAGAGTGGTAAAGTTAAGAAGAGTAAGAGATTATTGCAACACAGGAACCATTTGCAAGACAATGAATTTCAAGGAAAAGAAACACTAAGCAGCAAAAAAAAGGTTTAGTTCCTTGTAAAGGTCAGTAGGAGCAGAGTATAGTTAAAAGCTAAGTTAAGGAACATTTAAATAAAATTCCTTCAGGAGGAAGGTCCAGTTCATAGATTCATAGTAGTTTCTGACTTTTAGAATTTAAGGAGGAAGACAACTTCAGAAGTTTACGAGCAACGTTCAGCAGAGGAATCAGTATTCCCAGAAGCGAACATCGGTTACAAGCTGGCAAGCTAGTTGAAAGAACACCTACTTCTTAAAAGATAGCCTCTAGGCATCATGCAGAGGCTGACAGGTAAAGGAGGGTCTGGGAGTAAACTAAATATATATTTCCAAAAGCAGCAGAGTTGTAATTAATGCAACTTCATACTGTGTTACTTACAGGGTTTTTGGAGTACAGAGTTGTCAGGAAGTCGAAGGAAACCAGAAGAATCCTGTCTGTTTGTTTTTGTCTCCATTTCCCCTTTCCCCCTGTCTGGTCAACTCAATAGTTGCTCAATTAACTGTTGGGTGTACTGGATTGAGGGATTTGGTGGGCAATTTGTCTGCTCCTGCAGGATTTTCGGTGCTTGGACCTGATAGAATGAAAGGCCCACGTTAAATAGCTGCTTGAGTAGAGATGGAGCCGGAAGCTGATGTGTCTTTGGGTTCATTAGCAAGGATGCTAGCAGAGATGAGGGAGGAAATGTTGGAGTCTAGGAAGGAGATGACAGAGTTGAGTGTAAGATTAAAGGAGTTAAGTTTATTTGGTGCGCAAGGAAGGAGTGGAGGAGGAAACCGAGTGTCTCAGGTTGGAATCCAGATAGGGAACCGCCAGTGCTGTCTCCAGAAGTAGAACTTGAGAGGGCGGAAGGAATTAGAGGAGTGTAGAAGCAAGGAGGGCATGTGCCAGCGATTGCCGTGGTTACAACTCAATTGGCTCCCCCCCAAGCTTTTTTCTGGAGACCAACAAAAGTTTGTCATTCCTTATGCAATGTGAATTACACTACATGCGTGGACCGGAGTCGTTCCCCAATGAGAGGGCTAAGGTGGCTTTCTTGATTTCTTATTTGTCAGGTGAAGCAGCAGATTGGTCCGTTCTTTTGGTAGGAGCTGGGGCTAGAGAGTTAGAGAGTTGGGAAGCATTCAAGGTTGAATTCAGCAAAATGTTTGATAGACTAACACTGACCTAGAGTGTAGATAATGAGTTATTGGAACTGAAACAAGGAAATAGGGAATTATCAGCCTATATTTCCCAATTCTGAGCATTGGTATTGGAGAGTGCTTGGCCGGAGGTGAAAAGGTCTTCTCTTTTTTATAGGTTTTTGCAAGAAGAATTAAAGGATACCTTGATGACAGTAGTAGAGAGGCCAATCTCTATTGAGCAGTTAATCACTCTGGTATTGAAGCTAGAAGCAAGATTGAATGAGAGACGTCAGGAGCGAAGAAGGTCTGTCCCAGAGGGAAGGCTTTGGGTTTGAAGTGAGCGACCAAGAGGGGATATAGCTAAAAGGGAAGTAAGGGTTCGGGAAGAGAAAGACAGTTTAGGCCTCCTTTAACAAGGGAAGAGAAGGAGAAAAGACAAAAAGTTAAATCTTTGTTTATATTGTGGGGATAGTAGCCATTTTGCCGGTAAATGCCCCAGAACCCCCCCCCCCCCCGGAGATTTCAAACTTCTACAGGAAGAGGTCAGATGGTGGCGATCACAATTCAAGCTTCTGTACCACCACACATAACAATTAATGTTTCCTTGTATTGGAAGGGTGGATTGAAATGTGGGGGTCCTTGTTTGCTGGATTCTGGGGCAACAGGCAACCAAATCGATAAGACCTTGGCAGTTCGGTTAGAGGTGCCACTAGTGACTAACGAGGTTCCAGAACAGGTCGAGGCTGTAGATAGAACTAAGCTCCCTTCAGGCTTATTACTCAAACCACAGAATTCCTAGGGTTGAAGATTTCAGAAGGTCATCGGTAATAGATAATGTTTGAGTTAATTGATGACCCACAACTGCAGATCATTTGGGGTATGCCCTGGTTGACCTTGCATAACCCTCTAATCGACTGGGCCAAGAGGACAGCGGAAATTAGATCTGAATTTTGTCAGGAGCAATGTGCCAGGGCATGGGAGGAGTGTGATACTGGAAAGGGTGAGAGCTTGGGCAAGTTTGTGGTGGATGGAATGGCTGAGGAGCATATGATTGGTGCGGTGGTAGGAACCTTGCCGGTGTGCTATCAAGAGTTTGAGGATGTCTTTAGCGAACAAGAAGCAAATGAGTTACCACTGCACAGCCCTTATGTTTGTAAGATCGATTTAGAAGATGGAGCACCAATTCCTTGTGACAGAATATATGCGTTAACTAAGAGAGAGAATAAACATCTGAAGAAATACTTGCAGGAAAACCTAGAAAAAGGGTTCATTCATCATTCTCAATCTCCAGTGGCAACGCCGTTATTCTTTGTGCCCAGAAGGATAAAAGTTTAAGAACTTGTATCGATTACAGAGCCATCAATAAGATTACGATCAAGAACCGCTACCCTCTTCCTTTGATTTCAGTAATGCTAGATACTATTCAAGGTGCAACATATTCTCTAAGTTGGACCTGCGTGGAGCCTATCATTTGGGAAGAATTTGAGAAGGGGACGAATGGAAGACGGCGTTCCGAATCCGTTTCGGATTGTTTGAATATCAAGTAATGCCATTCAGGCTTTGTAATGCACCAGCGGCGTTCCAGTATTTCATCAATGAAGTACTACGGGAATACTTAGATGTTTTCGTCATAGTTTACATCAATGACATTCTAATATTTTCCCGAGAGGAGCATCAGCATCAGGAGCATGTCTGAAAAGTATTGTTGAAGTTACGAGAGAACCATTTATTCACCAAGTTGGTGAAAAGTCCGTTTCACACTACAAGGGTGGAATTCTTGGGATTCATGATTTCTCTGGCCGGACTCGAGATGGATTCCGGCAAGATTAAAGCGGTAGTGGATTGGCCAACTCCCACTTGCTTGAAAGATGTGCAAAGTTTCATCGGGTTCGCCAACTTATATCGCTGATTCATCCAAGATTTTTCATCGGTGGTGGCACTCATCACACGACTATTGAGGAAAGGTGCAAAATTAATTTGGAAGAAGGAAGCTGAAGAGGCATTTATCTTCTTAAAGAACAAGTTCACCACTGGACAGATACTGTTGCATCCAGATGTGGAACAACCATTTTTCGTAGAGGCAGATGCTTCAGATGTGGCCATAGGAGCAGTGCTTTCACAGAGACATCTGACTACTGATCAGTATCATCCTGTAGCCTTCTTTTCCAAGAAGTTTTCAAGTGCTGAAAAGAATTACACCATTTCCAACAGGGAACTATTGGCAATTAAGGTTGCTTTTGGTAAGTGGAGATATTACTTGCTTGGAGCTCGACATAGAGTAAAAGTACTTACACATCACCGAAATGTAACCTTCTTGCGCTCAGCCAAAACGTTAACGCCACGTCAGTTAAGATGGTCTCTTTTCTTTGCCGAGTTTGATTTTGTGATAACCTTTAAACCCGGCCGACAGAATGGCAAAGCGGATGCTTTGTCCAGGTGCAATCCAGGAAGTTTCAAGGAAGATCCATTGACACCAGTACTATTGCTTAAAGATAGTAAATTTGTGGTTGCAGAGGTACGAAAGGTTATGAGTTTGAATGAACAGGTGCAAAAAGAAATGACAGTGGAACAAATGAGTGAATGGGCAAGAGTGGATCCAGCAAGAGTGATCAGGGATGCTCTGCCATTTATGGATGCTAGATTATTTTTACCTACAGAGGAATTGATGGAGGATGCCCTTCGTCAGAGTCATGATTCTCCTCTAGCCAGAAATCCAGGTTCAGGAAAACCTTGGAACTTGTATGTAGAGAGTTTTGATGGAAAGGTATGCGTAAGGATGTTTTGAATTATGTAAAGACGTGTGAGGTTTGTGCGAGAGCTAAATCAGAAAATCAGAGACCAGCTGGGTTGTTGACTGCTTTGCCCATTTCTCCATGTCCCTGGCACACTATCTCTCTAGATTACATTGTTGACCTACCTTTGGATCAGGGTTGTACCGCGATTTTAGTAGTGGTAGATGTTCTTTCTAAGGCTAGTCATTTCCTTCCCATAAAGTGTTCTGCAACAGCAACTAATTTAGCACAAGCGTTCCTGCAAAATGTGGTAAGGTTACATGGCCTCCCTACACAAGTCATTTCAGACCGAGGATCTCAGTTTGTGTCCAAATTCTGGTGGATATTTTGTAAAGAACTGAAAATTGAGGTTCGTTTAACCACAATTTTCCACCCAGAGGCCAATGGTCAGACTGAGAGGGTGAATCAGGAGCTTGAGAAATACCTGCGTTGTTACCTTAATTCAGAGAAGCATTAGGTGGAGTTAATCTGGTTAGCAGATTTTTGTTATAACAACACGTCCAAGGATTCAACGACTATGTCTCCATTTTATTTAAATGAAGGGTTTCATCCTAGGTTTCTCAGGGAAGTGAATGTGGAGGTTGAGGAAGTTCCGGATGTAGAGAATAGGTTGAGGGCCATGGTTGGAAACATTAAAAAGGCAGTTGAGGATTTGCAAGTGAGTAAAGCTAATTACAAGAGGTTTGCTTACTGGAGGCATAGAGTTGCCCCAAGATATCAACAGGGTGATATATGTAACGCTTACCTGAACTCCGCAGGAGCGCCCAGGTCTGGTGTGAGTGTTCTAGAGAAGTTTTCTTATGAGCTGTGGCAGACAGGTTCTGTAATGATTGAACGTGGAATTAATTCCTTGGAAAACCTTAAAACTTTCAACTCAACCACTGTCTTAAAATTGAGAAGACTTGCTCCAAATTGATTTCTCTGTAGAAATTGGTGTAAAAGTCACCTGTGGTTTTTGTTTAATGAGCTCTCCATCCTGCTCTGGTGCAGGGGCGCATGTTCTGAAGAGTTTTTTTGTTGGAATGGCACCATCACTAGGGCATGCAGGTATAGCAGGGAACCTAGAGAGTTTAATAGGGGAAAGGAAATACTAGGGTAACTTGCATTATGAATGGTATGCAAAGATAGCCCAATAGTTATGAAGGAGTTTTAATGACAGAAACCTAGTATATATGGGGGTAGGTCTGAGAGCTGAGCGTGTAGTGATATTTAATAAATGGGCAGTAACTAAAACACAGAGCAGGAATGCAATAATTCTACGTATGGAGCCTGCAGGGGTACCCAAGCATTAAATTGGATGCTACTATTGTTAGAAAACTCATGGCGAGCTAGGCGGATTTAGTCCACTATTAATTGCTGCAGTATTCAGGTATAAATCATAAGACTGTGTATGTCAAATCCATTAATTCCCAGAGGAAACAATTCAGGATTATATAGTCCTTTTAACCTTTACGGCAGAGACCACGTTAACAGTAGCGGAACTCTGGCTATTTATAGAAAATAACTTGTGACGTAACTTGAGGCTAGCGTTCACGGACAAAACACAGAAAACTGCTAACTTATAACAGGAAATGTATTACTTGCGTGAGGTAGAACGAGGGAAGTCAGACTTCTCGTTAAGAACCGAAAACACCTGAGGAATATTGTTCGGACACAGCGCGTCTGATTGGAACGCCTCAGACTTCATTCAATGAGGTGACAGTAAAACGAAAAACTAGGCGGAGAGTGGATGGGATGGATAATGAGGAATTAATGGATAAGGGGGAAATTAATAAAACTGGAAAGGAAGTTTAAGGAACCAGGAACTGTGAAAATGAAGGCTGACAGAGAACGGAGAACCGCGGTAAGGGTTGGCCTGCGACGGCAGAAACAAACGCAAAGCGCGGACCTCCAGAGGGGTGGGGCTTATGAAGGGAACAGTGCTCAAAGCATAGACCTACACTGCAGAACCACGGGAAACTAACTGGGTGGCCATGTCAGGGGATCAGGAAGTAATTAGCCAACCATAGGAACATCCCGCTTCAGGACCCAACTTGTGTAGTAACCCAAGAGTGCCAGGCTAAAGACTAATTCTTTTGAACTCTTTTTGAATGAAGTGTTCTAGGAATCGTGCAAGTGATCATGACAGTATTCCCCCCCCAAGGCCCCTCCCTCAGGCTTGCATGGGTGATTCTGATGAAAGGGTTTCAATAACCTAGGGGCGTGGATGTTTTCTAGGGGTTCCCATGTTCTGTCTTCCGGTCCATAGCCTCTCCAGTCTACTAGGTAGAATAACTTGCGTCGCACCATCTTAGAGTCCAAAATCCCCTTGACTTCAAACTCCGGCTGATCACTTTCCAATTTAACTGGCTCTGGGGCCCGTTGCACCAGGGTATTTGGGCTAACTGGTTTTAACAATGAAACATGGAACACTGGGTGAATCCTCATCTTCTTCGGGAGTGCCAATTTTATAGCCATAGGGTTGATAGCAGCTTCTATTGTAAACAGACCCGAAAATCTGGGAAGAAATTTCCTAGATCCTTTCAAAGCAAGGTTTTTTGAGGCTAGCCAGTCCCCCATCTGATATACTGGAGAGTCACTGCGATGGCGATCGGCAAACTTCTTTTGAGAGTCTTTGTCTGCAGATAAATGAGCTTGTGCTTTTACTATTGCTGTGGAAATATTGTCATGCAGAGTTTTGACTGCTGGCATTTCCAAAGGTTCAGGAGGATCATAAACAGAAGTTCATGGGTGTTGACCGTGCAAGGTGTAAAAAGGACTGAGCCCTGTGGATGAATGCACTGAATTATTAAAAGCGTATTCAGCCACCCACAAAACGTCCAACCATGAGTCCTCTGTCTGATGAAGCATACATCTCATATACTGCTCCAACGTCTGATTTGTGCGCTCAGTTTGCCCATCAGTTTGTGGGTGATGGCTGGTGGACAAGCGTACATCAATCTTGGCCAACTCACAACACTTCCTCCAGAATCTCGAGATAAATTGACTTCCACGGTCAGATACCACAATTGAAGGAAATCCATGTAACTTTACAATGTTTTCTAAAAAGGTCTTTGCTAAAACTGGTGCGGTGGGAAGCCCTTTTAGGGCCACAAAATGAGCCATCTTAGAAAATAAGTCTACCACTATCAGAATGGTATCAAATCCTCAGCATGGGGGTAGATCAGTGATGAAGTCCATAGAGAGGGTATGCCATGGATTGGGCGGCAACGCCAAGGGTTGAGGGAGTTTTTTCCTGAGCCTTGTTTTGAGCACAATTCTCACAAGTTTAAATAAATTGAACCACACCTTTGCGCCAAGTTTGCCACCAATAGAACCTTTTGATCTTTTCCATAGTCTTGGTCACACCTGGGTGGCCTTCCATCAAGGAGCCATGGTAGCTAGCAATCACCTGTGTTTGTAGTTTTTTTGTTGGTAAGTATAGGCCTTGATAAAAAGGCAAGTCATCCTGAATACAGCATTGAGTTTTTCCATTCAACCATTCTTGCAGTTCATCCGTAGTCATGCTACTCTTAACATCCTCTCACAGATCTTCGAAAGATGAATCTGGGATGCTCATTACTCCAAGCATTTTCTCTCCTGCAATGATATCAACTGGAGCTGGAGGAACATAAGCCTCTTCACCAATTCCAATGCGAGAAAAAAGCGTTGGCCTTACCAATTCGTGTTCCTAGTCGGAACATGATAATTAAATCATACTCAGCAAAGAAAAGGGCCCATCGCAGCTGCCATGAAGATTGAGCTTTTACAGAACGTAAATGCTGTAGATTTCGATGGTCAGTAATGATCGTAACAGTGTGTTCTGCTCAAAACAAATAATGTCTCCACTCTTTTAATGCACTTTCTATGGCCAACAGCTCTTTATCAGTCTCTGGGGGTCATTAGGAGTGTGGCGCTAAGGGGTTAACGGTGCCGGTAAAGGTGCCAGAGCCATCAACCCCTTACCGCCCCATTACGAGACTGCTTGCGGGAACCCGCTAAGGACGCCTGGTTTTACCAGGCACCCTTAGCGAGTCCCGTGAGCAGACCAGGGTGCTAACAATAGGCCCGTTATTGATGGGCCCGTTGTTAGCACCCTCCCCATTCCCATTGAGCCCTATGGGGGTGCGAGTGGGAATGGGGATGGATTCCTTGAATGAGGAATTACCGGGCCCTCCAAGGTCTGAAATGCCCGGTAATTCCTCATTCAAGGAACCCAATACCCGGGAAGGGGGTAGCCATGCCGCTATTAGCTTGCACGGTCAACACCCATGAACTTCTGTTTATGATCCTCCTGAACCTTTGGAAATACCAGCAGTCAAAACTCTGCATGACAATATTTCCACAGCAATAGTAAAAGCACAAGCACATTTATTAGCGGCATGGTTACCTTCTAACTTGTAATGACCCCCACTGTGTATTTGAGCACAGCTGCGGATAATTATTTTGACCAGAATGCCACTGGGTGTAGAACGCGAGTGTCTGGATTGCGTTGAGATAAGACTACTCCCATAGCCACGTTAGTTGCATCTGTCTCCACAACGAAAGGAAGATCTGGATGGGGGTGCTGCAAACCTGGGGCTGTTGTAAACTTTTCTTTTAATCTCTGGAAGGCTTCTTCTGCTTCCTTGGTCCATTCGAATTTCTTATTCTTACAGAGCAGAGAAGTGATGGGGTGCACTAACTGGGAAAAACCAGCCACAAACAATTGACAGAAATTTGCGAATCACAAAGACCTTTGGACTCCTTTCACAGAAGTAGGGGCCGGCCAAGTGAGTATTGCGTCTAATTTTTGGTTGTCCATCTTGACCTCCTGGGAGGATAGTATAAACCCCATAAATTCGACTTCAGAGACATGAAAGGAACATTTTTCCAATTTGACATACAGACAGTTTTCTCAAAGCTTCCCAAGAACAGATTTCACATGCTTCACATGTTCCTGAGGGTTGGCAGAAAAAATTAAAATATCATCGATGTATACCACCGCACAAACTTCTAGTAGTTCTCTTAAAATGTAATTCATGAAACATTGAAAAGCGGCCGGGGCATTGCACAGCCCAAAGGGCATTACTTGATATTCGAAAAGGCCATACCTGGTACGAAAAGCCGCCTTCCATTCATCACCCTCGTTGATGCGGATTAAATAATACGCTCCTCTAAGGTCAAGCTTGGTGAAGATGTGTGCTCTCTTTACTTGATCCAATAGTGTCGAGATAAGGGGAAGAGGATATCGATTTTTTACTGTCATTTGGTTCAATGCACGATAGTCTATGCACGTTCTTAGATCACCCTCCTTCTTCGGTACGAAAAATAGGGGGGAAGCGGCAGGGGATTTAGAAGGCCTGATAAATCCATTGGCCAAGTACTGATCTAAATATGTTTTCAGATGTGTGTTTTCCATTTCTGATAGTGCATATATCCGGCTGCATGGAATCTGAGCCACAGGGATAAAATCAATCTGGCAATCGTATGGCCGATGTGGAGGTAACACCTCTGCTTGTTGTTCCTCGAAAACATCCTGGGATTCCCTGTACTCAGAAGGTAATGTGCCTATTAATCCAAGAGTTGATTCAACTGACTTTTTGACATGCACTGGCTTCTCGGTTCCTTCCAACAAACAGCACAAGTCTTTACATTCCTGGGCAAAAATCAGAGTTCTTGAATGCCAATCAATTATAGGGTTATGCTTTTCAAGCCAAGGCATTCCTAATATAATCTGAAACTGTGGTGCACTGTTAAGGTCAAAAGTGATCCTCTCTCTGCGTCCCTCCTGGCAAAGCAATGTAAGATCGTCAGTGCGCTGTGTTACAGGGCCGGACACTAATGGAGTACCATCGACTGCTGAAACATTCTCAGACACTAAATTATCAACTATGGGAAAACCTATTCTGCTAGCCAGATTAAAATCCATGTAATTTCCAATTCCGCCACTATCTATGTAAGCTTGTAAGGCATGCATTTGAGTGGGTTGCTTTTGACTAATTAGGATAATGGGAAACACAAAGTGTGAGGTCACCGAAACCTTTTCCATGCTCGACAAGCTGACCTCTAGACTTGTTGGGCGTTGGAGTTTTCCGGACTCTGGTCTTTCTTATCCTGATTGACCCCTCCAGGGGGTTTTCGAGGAGGCTTAACTCGGCAATCTTTGAGAAAATGGCCAGCCTTTCCGCAATAAAGACATAACTGCTGTTGAAGCCTCTTATCTCTCTCAGCCTGAGAGATTGGTTCCATGACACCTCCCAATTCCATTGGTTCAGGGTAATTCTCTGTTCCTGATCTCTCTGGATTTTCTCTTGGGCGAACAAAATATGCTCTGTTCTCTGGGCAGGCACGATCAGCTCTCTGATCCTGCAAATGATGATCCAGTTGAATGGTCAAATCTATGTATTTGGCAATACCCTCCGGTGGGTTTACCACCTGTGCCAACACATCCTTCAATTCACCATGCAATCCTCGATAAAACAAGGTTGTTCTCTTTTCTGCAGGCCAGTTTGACTCTGCCACCAATCTGTTGAAGGTAGCCACATAGGCCATTAAATCCTGATTACCTTGCCGAAGTGACAACAATTCGTTATCCAGCGCATGTCCCTGGGTATGGCGCGCGAAGAGCTTCTCCAGTTCCTTTTGGAATTCTTGGAAATTCCTTAGCATTGGATCATCTCTATTCACTAATGGAATGGACCAGTCTGCGGCATATCCACCCAAATAGGATAACACAAATGTAACCTTAGATTGTTCTGTGGGAAATAATCCAGGTCGGCAAAGAAAGTGTAACACTGATTTATGAATACAGCAAATTTTTTCGGGTCCCCTGTGAAATGCTCAGGGGATGCCAATGGTATGTTTCCAGGTACAACTACTTGAACGGGAGCTGGTGGCATTGCTGTAACTGGAGCTTGGGGATTGCCTAACGGTAGAGGAACTTGCCCTGCTTGTGTCTGCAATAGTTGACGGGCCAATTCTTCAGTCCGGCCTCGGTTAACCACCAACTCTCTCCGAAGAGCACTGGTCTCTGAACAAGCAGAGTGGACTTCTGCCCTTAACTCGCCTAACAACTGCGCCAACTGATCAACCTCTGGAGTTTCCATAGCGCCCAGACATTGTGGTTTCAGTACGGCTTTGCGTTCTGTCACGCTTACCTGAACTCCGCGGGAGCGCCCAGGTCTGGTGCAAGTGTTCCACAGAAGTTTTCTTATGAGCTGTGGCAGACAGGTTTTAATTCCTTGGAAAACCTTAAAACTTTCAAGTCACCCACTATGTCTTAAAATTGACACTTGCTCCAAATTGATTTCTCTGTAGAAATTGGTGTAAAGCTCACCTGTAGTTTTTGTTTAATGAGCTCTCCATCCTGCTCTGGTGCAGGGGCGCATGTTCTGAAGAGTTTCCTGTTGGAATGGCACCATCACTAGGGCATGCAGGGATAGCAGGGAACCTTGAGAGTTTAATAGGGGAAAGGAAATACTAGGGTAACTTGCATTATGAATGGTATGCAAAGGTAGCCCAATAGTTATGAAGGAGCTTTCCTGACTGAAATCTAGTATATATGGGGGTAGGTCTGAGAGCTGAGCGTGTATAGATATATCTAATAAATGGGCAGTAACTAACACACAGAGCGGGAATGCAAGAATTCTATGTATGGAGCCTGCGAGGGTACCCAAGCTTTTAAATTGGATGCTACTATTGTCAGAAAACTCATGAGGAGCAAGGCGGACTTAGTCCACTATTAATTACTGCAGTATTCGGGTATAAATCATAAGACCATGTATGTAAAATCCATTTACTCACAGAGGAAACAATTCAGGATTATATAGTCCTTTTAACCTTTAGGGCAGAGACCACATTAACAGTAGCGGAACTCTGGCTATTTACAGAAAATAACTTGTGACGTAACTTGAGGCTCACGTTCACTGACAAAACACAGAAATCTGCTAACTTAACACAGGAGATGTATTACTTGCGTGAGGTAGAACAAGGGAAGTCAGACTTCTCGTTAAGAGCCGAAGACAACTGAGTAATATTGTTTGGACGCAGCGCGTCTGAGTGGAATGCCTCAGACTTCAATCAATGAGGTGACAGAAAAAAAAAGGCGGCGAGTGGACAGGAAGGATAATGAGGAATTAATGGATAAGGGGGAAATGAATAAAACTGGAAAGGAAGTTTGAGGAACCAGGAACTGTGAAAACGAAGGCTGACAGAGAACGGAGAACCACGGTAAGCATTGCCCTGAGACGGCAGAAACGAACGCGAAGCGCAGACCTCTAGAGGGGGCGGGGTTTATGATGGGAACAGTGCTCAAAGCATAGACCTACACGGCAGAACCACGGGAAACTAACTGGGCAGCCATGTTAGGGGATCAGGAAGTAATTAGCCAACCATAGGAACATCCCACTTCAGGACCCAACTTGTGTAGTAACCCAAGCGTGCCAGGCTAAAGACCAATTCTTTTGAACTCTTTTTGGATTAACTGTTCTAGGAATCTTGCCAGTGATCATGACAGTATGGTTTGGCTTTCCAGCAAATATATAGCCCTCAAGGGTATGAATAAATTCTGTCCACGCTTTTTGGGACCATTTGAAATTGAGAAAGTTCTATCCCCCGTGACAATGAAGTTAAAGTTACCATCTAGTTTAAAGGTGCATCCTACTTTCCATGTTAACCTTCTAAAGCCTTTCATTAAGGGAACTAGGCTAGTTCATGCAGCGGGTCCAGTTTGTGTTGAAAGTGCGGGAGAGGAGTACGAGGTTCAGGACATTTTGGACTCTAGGGTGGTTCGAGGAAATTTATAGTACCTGATAGACTGGAAGGGGTATGGCCCAGAAGAAAGATCCTGGGTGGCTAAGCAGGATGTTCATCCACCACAGTTGGTCAGCAGATTTCATTTCTGTAATCCTAAAAAACCAGGCCCTTGGGCAGGGCATTACAGGGAGGGTAATGTCAGGTCCCTGGCTAACAGGAGGCATTAGTGGTAGTGATTTGGGTTGGTGTTTTGGGTTGTCTTCACCATTATTTCCTTGACCATCATGTGAGACAGCTGCCTTTATCCCAGTCCAAGATGGTAAACAACCTGCTCAGCAATATTTGGCTAAAGATTATTGTGATGCAGTTTGGAACCGCTGGAGAGTTTCTAAACTGCCTTTCATCTAGATCTGCTCAGGAGTGGTCACAGCGCTCAAGAGCTCCATAGAAGACCATAGAAACCAAAGGAAAGAAACCACACTACCAGGAAGGAAAGACTTCAGAAAGTGCCTGAGACAAAATTCAGATAAGTGACTTTTAAATGAACTAGAACAACAGTTAAGTCAAGTGAAAATGTGCATGTACAGTACAGTATTGTTGTGGAGATCTATAGACTGGAAGTCTAAAGGAAAGCATCTGCTTGCTTGTGAAAACTTAGCTGTTCCATTTGGAATTGTAAATAGTTGTAATATACTTTAGTTGGATATTACTGTATGCGCAGGCTTCTCTTTTCAATTAGAAAGCCGAGTTTGTTGCACGTGAGTAGCAGCATTGCAATGCTTTTTCCGTTGTGCGTCGTATAAGCTGTGTTAGAAGAAAGGACCTAGCAGCATGGCTCAACATGCTCCAGAAGTCAGGAAGTGCGTCGCGTAATACATTTCCGAAGTCAGCTGAGTTGCACAGGTGAAATTCACAGCTGAGGAGATCGGATTACAGTGATTGAGTGCATGCTTCATTTTCGGTTTCATTCCATCGGTGCAGGCACGGCGAGGCAGATGTTGGCGTGTGTGTTACGTCATGGCAGATCGGAGCAAAAAGTAAGTCAAGGCCTGTAAAAGTGTTGCCAGCAATTTTCAGATAAGCAAGGAGAAATACTGAAAGACACATTCCTAAGAGGTGAAAGCACATGGTGGAGCTTTGAGGCAGAGTGGTAAAGTTAAGAAGAGGAAGACATTATTGCAATACAGGAACCATTTGTAAGACAAGTGAAGTTCAGGAACTTGATGAAGTTAAGGAACATTTAAATTAAATTCCTTCTGGAGGAAGGTCCAGTTCACAGATTCATAGTAGTTTCTGACTTTGAGAATTTAAGGAGGAAGACAACTTCAAATGTTTACGAGCAACGTTCAGTAGAGGAATAAGTAGTCACAGAAGGGAACCTCAGTTACAAGCTGGCAAGCTAGTTGAAAGAACACCTACTTCTTAAAAGATAGCCTCTAGGCATTATGCAGGTGCTGGCAGGTAAGGGAGGGTATATATATATATATATTTCCAAAAGCAGAAGACTTGTAATTAATGTAACTTCATACTGTGTTACTTACATGGTTCCGGAGTACAGAGTTTTCAGGAAGTCTAAGGAAACCAGAAGGATCCTATCCATTTGTTTTCTTCTCCATTTCCCCTTTCACCCTGTCTGCTCAACTCAATAGTTGTTCAATTAACTGTTTGGTGTACTGGATTGAGGGATTTGGTGGGTAATTCGTCTGCTCCTGCAGTATTTTCGGCGCTGGGACCTGATATCCAGTCAGGCACTTGACTTTAATTACATACATCTGATACCCATTAGCTTGCCCCACATGGATCAAAGGCAGAACATAGAGACACACTCTGAGCAAGGAGGAACACGAGAAGGAGCAGAACTTCACGGGAGAAGGTGAAACTACTGGAGCAGAGCGACGGACGGAGGGGCGAGAGCAAAGGGTAGTGAAACCTAGGAGTTCCCTGCAGGAGGTCATTGCCTCCAAAGAGCTGTGAAAAACCTCTGGAAAAGGCCAAATCACACACAAGAAGACTGCATTGTGTTTCAAGGACACTGGCAACCCTCCCGGGTGAACAACAGAGTTGGGGAGGTGAGGCCAATTCTGTGGTACTAACCTTGACTCATGAATTAAAACTGCAAAGACGATAAAGGAATGCACTCAGCCGGTGAGTTTACAAGCGACATGAAAGACCGGTGGGTGTTAAGGAAAAATTGAAGTTGCAACAGAATATCATACAATTGAAGACTGCACGCCTATGGATGAGACACAAAAGAAGGCAGACCTGTGGTGAACTTTAAAACACTGATAACCATCAAACCAGCAATACAGAGTAGCATAGTGGTCCGGCGAAAGGAAGTAGCCCACTCGAAAGTCTCTGCGAAAAGGTGAATTCTGATTCTTATGAAGCGATAAAGTGAATGAATAAAAAGCGTGATGATGAAGATTAACCCCGGGAAAAGGGGAAGCGAAAAGGTGAATGTTGAACATTTCTGCTTATGATATTGAACTACCCAGACCAAGAGACACTGGGGCAAAAAACACAAGAGTGTGAGCTGGAGGGAAAGTCGAAGTAGTCCTACAGCGGTCTATAGCAAAAGCCTCGGACATTCGAAAGTGTTCGACATCAGGAAAAGGTTTGAACCTGACTGAGGGAGAACAGAAGTGTGATAAGTTAGGGGAAGGGAACCCCTAAAGGATGTGAATTAAGCTTGCGAAAGGGAACCCCTATAAGTGCTGTGTTTGAAAGGTCTGAGCCCGACTGAGGGAGACCTACGTGAACTTGTTGTTGAACTATGTTTTGAAAGCTGGAACGAACGACTTTAACGTGGAAGGCCAGAAGGGCCTCGATCCACGTTTTGAACTGCCTTTGTTTTGAGAACCTGAGCCAGGGTGTGTCATCCTGTGTATGGGGACCGCCTAACTCCCTGCTGTCTAACATGGGGAGGAGAGCTGACTAGGCCACATTGATTCGTTATATTCTGACACTGATTTTCCTTTGCATACATATTCCCATTTACACACTTTTTGTATAAGAGATAGGGCAGGCATTAGGTTTTGTTAGTATAGGCCATCATTGATTTGACAGAGACTGACTAGGATGGTTTTCTTTATTTTTTGATGGTAGAGACTACTCCCATCATAGCTACAGGGCAAAGTAGGAGTTTTTGCAAACCCCAAAAGTTGAATAAAGGTTTTACAAACTGTACCTCGTGTGTCAGTGTCAGTGTAATCCTTGTGATACCATGCCTCCCTTACACTACCACAATAGTCCAAAGTGGATTTTTTAGTGCCACTAAACCAAGTGTAAGACCTTCAAGTAGGCAAGCCCCTGGGAACCCCGTACATTATAGTTGACAAATTGCATAATGCTAAAATCATTAACATGGTTATATTTAGGAGCACACTGTTTACCTGCACATTTTGCATTCCAGTCGCCACATATCAACACCGGATTGTCAACCACCCATTTGCCCCACTGTGTGAAAACTAGGTCCAAGTATTCCAAAATAGCCTCAGATACTTGGGCACCAGGAAGGTCGTATACGTTGACAATCAAAAGACGTCTACTGAGGCCACCCTGCAGGATATGCACTTTGACCGCTAAGACGTTCCCTCTGAGTCCCTAGGTAGGACCAGTGATGAAACCGGGTAATTTTTAATCCCAATCATCAAACCGCCTTTCTGGCTACCGCAGGAGCCCGTCACTGCAGCCGTCTGATAAATTAAGTAGCCGCTAATCGTAATATCAAAAGATGCCAAAGTCTCTTGAAGTGCAAGCATTTCATTAATCGTTATGTCTGCCAAGGAGCCAGAATGTTTGGATAGGTGGGAGAAACCTCGGGAATTCCAGCTTCAGATAGTCATACTTCATTTAGGAGGATCAATTTTAGGTAAGAATTGCAGTAACCAATCCCAACCCTGTACATCAATCATCGTACTTTACATTTAATTTGGGGTGGGCTTGGGATTTAACAGTGCTACAGCTATTAGCTTCGAGCTGAGGCAAATGTCTTAGACATGTGGAGCAACATCTCTGAGGTCTCTAAAAAGTCAAACTTCCTACTGCACCTTCTCAGAAGTACTCTTCCTTTCCTCTCCTTCCCCCAGAAGCTCACTGTCTCCCAAGCTCTGGTTCTCTTTAGATTGGACTATTGTAACAGCCTCTTTCTAAATCTACCTGCCTTTACTCTTCGCCCTCTGCAACTAATCCAGAACAGGACTGCAAGGCTTGTCCTTGGCCTCAAGCCCTGGGACTGTATCTCTCCAGCTCTGAAATCTCTCCATTGCCTCCCAGTGGATGCAAGGATTAAATCTAAAACCCTCTGCATTGTCCACAAGGCTTTCTGGGGTCTAGGTCTAAAATACCTTCAGCTATCCCTCCGCAAATAGCTCCCCTCTCGAGCTCTTCACTCCTCTGCCTCTAACTCCCTCAGGGTCAGTCGTTTTTCAAAGAAACGAGCTGGGGTAGATCTGTGTCTTCAGCTGGGGCCTCCCACTGGAATAGCCTCCCTGCCACTCTAAAACTTGAGGAGAACCATATCTGGTTACGGAAGCACCTCAAGACCTCTTTACATCTGCCTTTACTCCCCCTCTCCCCTGCTGATCTGCTCTCTGCTGGCACTGTGCACCTGGCCACCCTCTGTCCCCTGGGCCCAGGTACCTGCTCACCCTGCTACCCTCCTGCACTTCCCCCCATCCACCCCTTACACTGGGGACTGTATCTGTATGCATACATCCCACCAGCCCACCATTTTCTTCCTTTTATGCACTTATCAGACTTTACCCAGTTCTGCTGCCGTAAACACAGCACTTGCTACTTGCTGGATGCACTACCCCTGTTTATTTCTCCATTATCTATTTATTTGTATTTATTATAATTTATCTGTTCTCCTCTACTCCACACTTTCCACTCTCCCCCTTCCATGTACTTTTCCCTTTTCCCTTTCCCATGCACTTGCACGTTCTCAATGTCACTGGGCCTAGTAAAATCGTTGTTTTGTTCTTCCCTGTCCCCCTCCCTTGCCTTGTCGCACTCTGAAACACTTGTGTACGAGCGCGATACAAATAAAATATCATATAACATGTTGTGACCAGGTTTTATATCCAGGGCAAAACCCAGGTACATTAATGATGCTTGATGTTGTCGCACCAATGTAGCTGTTTCTGGGAGGCAACAGTGTATTCTGGATAACTTACCCTGGGATGGTAATGAAAGGTTCTACGAAATGAAAGACACACAAACATAATATTCTCAGAGATGGAACGTTATGCAGAAGTGTATTAAGAAGGCAAAGTGAATAATGTGGGTCTGTGCGCCACTCTGTATTAAATTAGAGAGATATTAATTAAGGATGTGTCCTTGCTGCAGTAACGTAACTTGGACTGATATTCACTTTAGTCAGTCGGGATATGGAAACAGTATGAAAAAGGATAGGTGATGTGCGGAGCTAGAATTTCCAGAAAGTCAAAACACATTTGTTTATGAAAGAGGATTAGAATGCATTATTAGTACCCGGCGAGAGCGAAGCAGAATGCAACACGCATTCTGATTGGCTCGCGCCGGGTCCTTACCCGGCCGGGAATCCCTCCATCGGGATTCCACGGCCTTTGGCCCCGGCGGGGGGCATGGCAGCCCCTCAGCCAATGAGGATGCTCGAAGCGGGGCCATCCCCGCTCCGAGCCCCCACACGGCTGGAGCCTTTCCTCGTCCCTCACCGGAGACGCAGGTAGGTTTTTTTTTTGTCCCCCCCATTCCTATCCCGCCCTCTCAACCCCACTTACCTTCTTTTCGATCCTTTTTCGGGAGCGGACGCGCTGGGAACACTTGTCCCCAGCGCGTCCGCTCCCGATGGCCGCCATGGAAAGGGAAATGGCATTGGCCATTTTCTTTTTTTTTTTTTTTCGAAACGCTGCAACGCTTCGGGACCAAAAAAAAGCTTTTAGTGCCCCGGTCACGCAATATAACCCTCGCGTTGCGGGCATTACCGACTCAGGTAATGCCCCGGGGCCTTCGGTAAGGCCCTCACTTCGCTCGGGGCCTTACCTATGGGCCCCGGGGCATTACCTGAGTCGGTAATGCCCCCGACGCTCGGGTTATATTGCTTAAGTAGTTTATTTAGAAACAATGGATACTGTGAGCCAGTCCTAACTGGTGCATAGGCCTTATTATAAGCCTATTTTTTTAACTAACATTAACCTGATGGTGGCACATGCTAATGTTTCTTCCTTTTATCAAGGCGTTGAACAATATAGAAAATTGTTGTGAGCGAGAAAAGCCTGGTATATTAGTCACAGCTAATTTTACAATCCATGATTTCTTAGTAAACTGTTGCTTTACAATATTTAGTAAACTGTTATTTTACAATTTGTCTAAGATTTACCGTTTGGTGTCAGCTTGTTGTCAATTGTGTTAGTACAGTCATTTCATAGACATTGTCATGGTGTGTTATAGATTATTGATTTTGTACCTGTTAATACAATCAAAGTGTGTACTCATTAGGCCTCATTACACGGTAGGCGGTAAGGGATTACCGGCACCGGTAAGGCCACCGGTGCCGGTCATCCCTTACCGCCCTACTACGAGGTCCCTTAGCGGATCCCTCCCCTAACGCCTGGTTTTACCAGGCGTTATGGAAGAGACCTGCTAAGGGACTTCAGAGCTAATAACGGGACCGCAAATTGCGGTACCGTTATTAGCTCCTTCCCCATTCCCATTGAGCCCTTTGAGGGCTCAATGGGAATGGGGAATGGTTCCCGGAATGGGGACTTACCGGGTCCTCCAGGGTCGGAATTACCCGGTAAGTCCCTATTCTGGGAACACGGACCCGGAATGCGGTAAGGGGTAGCCATGGTGCTAATCTAATAGCGCCATGGCTACCGCCTACCGTGTAATGAGGCCCATTAAGTTCTTTCACAGTTAGGCAGTTGCCTGAGTTACAATGTCATCATTATATTCCGGGTCGGTGGGCTCCTCAAATCAGCTCTCCTCATCGGTGAGGTATTTCTATAAAATTAGTTTCAAATTTGTTTGTATGAGGAGAATTATGAAAAGGGTGCCTTAGCATAAAGGTTTCATTCATAAATTACCATTTAAGGTGAGTTGATGTCTTTCTCGAAGATGGTCACCGCATTTGTCTGCATGCAGAAGTGATATCAACGAAGAGCAATTTAAATGTTGATCTTCCTTAGTCACATTCACTGGGCCAATAGTAAGGACTTTAGAATCAAGGAGCTGGACCACCACTTGTGCACCTTTGTCTGCAAATGGTTGTATGGGCTGCACATCAACTGCCGTTGTGGGAACAGGAGCCAAACGGGTAAACCCTGTCTGGTTTTCGTCTGGGCCAACTCCTCAGGCTCACAGTCGAGAGGCAATATCGCAGCCAGTGATTGCACGGCACCATCATCTTTTACTGGCCAACTTGTTAAGGTGCCTCCATACTGTGCAGACCTCCTTTTTCTGCGGGTTTCTTTTTTCCCTTAAGTTCTTTGTTTTCGGCCTTGGAACAGGCTTTCGAGTAGAATTCCGGGGATGTGAGTTAGTCTGACTCAGGGTCCATGTGTTAATTCCGCCGCAAAAATATTGCGATGCAAAAATATCGCCATATTTTTGCGTCAAAATTCACACATGGACCCAGCGGGGTCACCCCCGCAACTCCTGCATAATTGTTTTATGTGCGGGGGATACCCCGCAAACCCCGCTCCCACATATCCCGAGAAAATATTACCTATGGCAAACCAAATGGCCATATCTACGGCAATATTTTTGTTGGGGTTATTATGTAGTGATACCGACTCAGGACCATTAGATGCCTGTGGAACCATTTTATTTTTTGCTGCACGCTCCTGCAAGCACTCGGCTAATTGTTGTTGTTTATGTGTAGGATAAGAAACCAATGAAGAGACTTCAACATCGTTCTGAATACGAACATTCCGATCTCCAGATGAAATGTCCTTCCCACCATTTTGCAGTGGGGTCAGAACAGGAACAGGGAGCACTATTGCGTCTGCAGCGAATGCTGGAACAACCATGTGGAGCAATTGTGAAATTGCTTCATCCTGTCATAAATGCCAGGCTATTATTGAAGTCTATGCAAAAAGGACGAGCATACTCGTCTTTGGCACGTAAGAGGTCCTCATGAATGGCGCCACACAGTTTAAGTAAAATCTTGACAGAAAAGTTTGATACTGCTGTATTTGGATGTGTTAGTGATACATCATTATCAGTGTCATTATTTCCAGTAAGTGGGTTAGTGGTAAATAGTAAAGGTGAGGCTAAATCTGCACTAGTGTCGTAGACCATTTTATGGCTCCCCAAAAGTCTTTGATGAGTCGTTAACTGCAGCGGAGCTTTACTCGATGTTTCCTTCAACCTCTAACTTGCGATCACAGCTATTAGCATCCTTAACACTGGCTATCACATTTGTTTTGTCCTTCAGTGCAAGGCAAAGTTCAAAAGGGAATTATTGTCAATATCATGAAAGGTGGCACTCATATTCTCGTGGTGAATGATTATGGGAGCAAGCCTTAAGTCAGACGTTGAAAGAGAAGTTGGAATCTTGTTCATCATGGGATAGAACGCTGTGGTTTTCCCCTGCTTCTTTTCCAGGCAAGGGGTAACACAGCCAGCGACCACCACATTGGTCGCTTTCTTGTGTACTGACTGGATGGGGGAAACTAACGATTAACTTGTTAGTTGTTTACCAGGACTCTGGTCATAAGTTTTAGCCTTACGAGTTAGGCTAGCTTTACTGCTAACGAGGCATTGACATGCAGCCCAAACATGGTCCAACTGCAATAATAGTACAAACTGCTCACCTCTGTATTTAACTGCTTCCACAAGGATTTAGCAGCAATGGTTTCCACTTTAGCTATGCGTGGATTACGCTCCGGAAAACGTCTGGTCTCTTTCAGTGCTATGGGGCCCCGACCCCTGAACCCCCAAGTGCGTCAACCACAGCTGCACACTGCATGCAATGGTGAATCCTGCTAAACCTAAAGTCAATATCACCCCCAAAAGAAGGAGGGGGTGGAAAGAACTCTCTATGTGGATATGCTGGGTGCGCAATATATATGTTACCAGCCAGGGGCTGTAAAGAAATGAGGCAAGAACAAGCTGGAACTGAACTAACTAGAGCTTAGCAGTTCTTGCCAAACATTGGCAATCTTGCAGCATCTTAACAGCACTTCGGATCCTCGTTATGGGGTATCCACTCTTGTTTAGAAGGACCACCTAGCAACAGGTCTCGACAGGCAGCCTTCACCGCCGCAGACAACAGCTCACTGGCTCAATTCCACGTCTCAAGCCATTCTCTGCAATGTATTGCTCAGCTGTCAATATCTCACAGCCTTTACCTATCGAGGCAGAGATTTCAACACACAAGATTACCTAAGGGGTCCTGTGAGTCCCCGATTATCTTTAAGAGTATTACAAATTTAGGAAAAATACAGGAACAAAACACAATCATTCAATAAGTAGATTTTTTTGGGGTCTGCACAGGGCTTTAAGTGGGCCGGGGCCTGCCGGGGCTGGGCCCCGGCAGTCTCCAAAAAGTGGGACTGAGCCGGGGCCCTGCCGGGGCCCCCGTCCCACCACACGCAACATTGGCGGGATGCATTATCCCGTCGCGGCGGTAGCCGCGACGGGAGATGCGCCTGTTTTGAAGTCAGGCGATCTGACAGAAGTGGCAGCCAACCACAGCGATGCTGTGCCTGGCTGCCACTTCTGTAAGTCATAGTAACTGCCTCTGGTGACCTCTCGCGGGAGGGGTCACCAGAGGCAGTTACTGTCCCTTTGTTTCCCCAGGTCGCCGAGGCGTCTTTAACCCTCGGCGAACCTGGGGATTCCTTGACATTTTTCGAGGTTTATGAAAGATGGCTTCAAAAGTACACAATTCAAGCCATCTTTTATAAAGCTTTGCCGACGGACAATTTTGTCCGTAGTCAAAGCTTTATAAAATATGGCTTGAATTGTGTACTTTCAAAGCCATCTTTTATAAAACCGAAATGTTTAAAAAAAAATGGCCTGAAAAGTAGGCAAACCGTAAGGTATGCACACACATATGCATGTTATATATCTGTGTGCGTACCTTACTATGGTTTGTGTACTTTGCAAGCCATCTTTTCTAAACATAGAAATACTGTTTAGAAAAGATGGCTTGCAAAGTACACAAACCATAGTAAGGTACGCACACAGATATATAACATGCATATATATGTATGTGCATACCTTACGATTTGCGTACGTTTTAGGCCACGCCCCCCACAAGCCACGCCCCCAAATGAGGGCCCCCCCTCGATTTCTTACCCCACTTAAAGCCCTGGGTCTGCAGCATAACAGAAGAGCAATGCCGAGAAGACTTGTTTAAACTTTTAACTTTACTAGCAGAGAAGGGTTACAAGGCAGACAAAGAGAAAATGCAGTATTGCCAGAAAGAGATAGTATACTTATGACAGATAATATCATCAGCAGGGTAACACCAGGAAGAGCAGCATCAGTGGAGAACACGCCACAACTAACCACAGTGAAACAAATGCAACCATTTTTAGGATTATGCAACTATTGTAGATCTTGGATATTTGATTATTCCAGCTACCCAAAACACCTGTTGCAAGGGCTAAAGGAAGTGCAGAATGGAAAGGGGCCAATTAGCTGGACAGAAGAAATTACCAAATGTTTTCAGGAACTCAAAAATGCACTCAGTAATGCACCAGTGTTAACAACGCCAGATTATAGCAAATAGTTCTTTCTTTTCCCACATTCAAATGGTCGGGTGATGACGGCTGTCCTCACACAGCAGATATCAATGGGACACCAGCCTTGGGCTTACTACAGAAGACTTTTTGATCCAGTAATCCAGGGTAATTTTCCATTACAATGGTATGTCCAGTAATGCTATATGTGGAACACACAGTTTTTGCCATTCCAGGGAAATTTAAATCCACCCTTACTACACAGAGAGCTTCGGGCTATGAGGTAATACTGTCCCACTCCACCATTCATGCAGTCAGATGTCACACAGTGATCCCCAAAACATTCATTGCATATCCCGTACAGCCAGAGGATTCAGTACATGATTTTGCAACATATAGTACCCCTGTCAGGGAGGATGCACTTGAGGAAGGGGAAGTGATTTTCGTAGTTGGCTTAATAACTATTGATCAGAGCATGGGTGAAAGGCACACAAGTGCAGCAGTAGTAAGCTTTGAAGATGGAGAGTATGAGGTAATGATCAGAAAGGGCATCATTACACGGAATGCGGTAAGGGTTTACCGGTACTGGTAAGGGCACCGGTACTGGTAAACCCTTACCGCCTTATTACGAGGTCCCTTTGCCAGACCCGACCTCAACGGCTGGTTTTCAGCAGCCGTTAAGGAACGGGCCCGCAAAGGGACCTTGGTGTTAATTATGGTACCGCAATTTGCGGTACCGTAATTAGCTCCTTCCCCATTCCCATTGAGCCCTATGGGGGCAAAAATGGGAATGGGGAAGTGCCTTGGTGAATGGGGAATTACCGCCCCGCTCACCTTGGAGTAGGGCGGTAATTTCACCATCCACCAAGGCGGACATGGTAAAATACCGGCGGCAACCATGGCATTAATAGCGTCATGGTTACCGCATACCGTGTAATGAGGCCCATAGAGTTTGCCATCACATTCTTCTGCTCAAGCGGCAGGGCTTGTTGCACTCATAGAAGCACTACAAATGTTCATGGAGTGTTGTGTCACATTTATTCAGACTCAGCATGTGTCACTTCTACTGTGCACTCTGGGTTATCATGATGGCGCAGGAGAGGGTTAAAAAATCATATGGCTCACCAATGCAGCATGCAGCATTACGATGTAGACTAACTGACATACTGCAACTTCCCTCAGTAGTTACAGTGGTTAAGTGTGCAGCCTATACAAACAATGCAGACCCAATAGCTTATGGTAATGATGCAGGAGACAGAGCAGCCAAAGAAGCAGCATACCTGGAAGTACCAGACATAAAGAGAGCCCCGAACATAGCATTGCACCAGGCGCAGTTGCCAGCCCCATACAATGCAGTACCACAGACACAAATGATTGAACTGCAGGGATGAGAACCACAACGAGAAGGATTTATGGATCCAAAGAGGGTGTTACTTGTCCTCCACAGATTTCATTTGGAGTCAGAATATTACAGGAAAAGCAGTAATGCCCCAGGAATTGCACAGCACACATATGCTGTCCAGAAATTGCACTATCCAACACATACATCTAAGAAGTATATTGCAGCATATATACAAGAGGGCTGAGAGAAGAAAAACGGCCCCTAGTCTGTGAACACTCCTGCACTAAGTTCTAGTTATTGGTAGTGCCATTATTATATATGAGAGGTCACAGGTTGGTGTAGGTGAAGCCCACACCTCTTGGTTTCGCTGGAGAGAAAGTCCTGGCTACCATGCAATGATATGTTTGGAAAAGATGATTTCCACGCTAAGTGCGGTTGGTACAGTGTACGTTTATTTCAGTGTAGACTCATGGTGGTGGTCAGCCAACACATGTTTCAACCTCATGGGTCTTTATCGTGGCTAAAGTCCAAATGGGGGGGTTGTTTCCCCGGTTGGGGTCCTCTTAGAGGTTAAACAGGTCCTGTGCTGTCACAGTCTGGGTTCCTAGATGGGCTTGTGGCTGTGTATACAGTCCCGGAGGAGCGAATGTTGTCTAGATGTGTCTTGGATACAAGAGGACTGGTTTGCTCCCAATTTCCAAGAAAATGTAGATAATGTTTTGTGAAATGTACCACCTGCCAGATAGTACAGGCCACACCCTTAAACCGTTGAAGGGAACATTGCCCCACCCCTCAGGGCCCTTCCTGAAGCTCCACATTGATTATGTCAAAATGGTTAACAGGTACAGTAACTTTCGCTAATTAATTGTTGTTGTTTCTCCATTCGCTCTTTGGCTTGAATCTGGTCTATGTGTCCATCCTGATGCCAAATCGGCAGCTACATTTATGGTGTGTTAGGTATTTCCATGCTGGGGAATATGTGATGTCCTGAAATCTGACAATAGGGCACACTTGTTTAAAGAACTCTTTAAAGAAATTACCTCCCTGCTAGTGATAAAGCACAAACTGTGCTCAATTTACCACCTGCAAGCCAATGGAATGCAGAGCACCTGAACGTTTTATTGAAACAGTATTTAGCTAAGATCTGTCATTCTTTAAGTAAGAATTAGCTACACAGCCTTCCCATTGGTTTCTTTAGCCTCAGGAATCAGTTAGGAAAAGACCACCATTTAAAGCCATACAAGATAGTGACAAGCAGGAAGCTGCACCCACCAATCACACCCGCACGCACAGCCTCCAATGCTCACAAACCAGCAGAGGTATTAGAGGATGAGTTTCAGGGATATCTTAGGGACCTAACCAAAAGTGTTAGGTTATATCTCAACAGCTTGAACCACATCCACAACAGCCGGCTCGATCACAGATCGGTGACTCAGCAGCTCTGCAGCAACCACAGCTCTTCACAGGCAATCAGGTGTTTATCAGAACTTTCATCAGAAAATGGAATCAAAGACATTTTTAAGGACCATATAAGGTTGCCTATGCCACACCATCCGCTGTGAAAGTTAAAAGACAAAAGACCTGGATCCACCTCACTGACGTTTGAAAGGACACCAGTTCCAACCCTCCTCCCCATGGGAAAGACACCAAAGGACGAGAGCCCTAAAGATGAATTTTATTGACATAGTATTGGCATTTCAGGGATCAGTGCATTCTTTTGGACAAGCAAATATTAACTGTTCTTCACAGCCGCCAGGAGCAGCACATAGAATTAGAAAAATGTGTTGTGTATTGGTTGCTTGCTTTTCCTTCTTTTTTTTCCCTTTTCTTACAAAGTTGATGGGGGTTGGAAAGGGCGGATATAATGATACTGAAGTTGCATCTGGGTTAGCAAGTAGTAACGCACCCATGATCAGATGAAAAAGGGTCATGAGGGAACAGTTGGATCTGGATCAGGGGGTTCTTTTGACAGTATTTTGGATGTGCATCACCCTCACACAGATCATTTATGGTATAATCATATGCTGGAGGTGGGAAGAGAGAAGTCAAACAATTCATGTTACATTTGTTCTTTAATACCCCATGCAAATGGCACACCCAGACTGTTCATACCCCCAAGAAATACCACCTCTAATTGCACAATATATAGTGCACCTGGCCTTATGTAGGGTGTGTGGGTTGTTTCTGGGACACAAGGTTCAAGCAACAGTGAATGCTCTGAGAATAAAGGGAGGGAGCAGTTGCAGTGCCGCATAAGACCTCAATTACAGCTGAAAGCAGTCAATTTTCACAACAATAAGTTGGTCACAGGACTGATGGGGTGCAGAGCAGGAGCACTGGTAGTGTTTTCAGAGGAAGTAGTGGCAAATATCAATGAGACCTGTTGTGCTGTGTAGAGAAGTGCATCTATCCGAACACTTGTTTATAATCCAGAATGGGCTTAACCGGTGTGCATTACACGTGCCGTGCGAGGGATCTATCCCAGGGACCATACCGACGTAATGCAGGGAACCCAATGGGGTCACGGACTCTGTTTGCAGACCCAACAGGGATTTGACCATTTCTGATTCACTCCTCTATTTTGGGTTTCTTAATCAGCAGTAGCCTTGAGAACAATCTTGATGTCGAAACACGTGTCGGCTGTTTTCAAGATTAAAAGAATTAATTTAACCCTTCATGTTCACTGTTCATGTTATATTTTTTTAACAGTAGCCAACAGAATATTACTATAATTGGACTATTGGGCTGGGTGCGATTAGTATCACACCAAGTCGCTTTGACCTGTGTAGACACAATACATAGAAAAACCGACCTCGATTAAGCAATGTGAACATCCCAATAAAGTACAGATACTTACACAATTCTCCTTATGTTTTAGGAGTGCTGACAGCATGCTTGTCGACACAAATGGATGGTGCAACAGAAAACTTTATATTTCAGACCTCAATGGAGGAACTTCAGCACTCAGGGACATTTTCTGGCCTTGTGGGAGCTTTGCATACCTCCAGCTCCCACCATTCTGGAAAGGGGTTTGCGCCGTAACAACTTTACATTCCTTGGTCCTTATTGTGCCGATGCCCATATCACTGTTATAAATGTGCCCCCCCAGTCACACCTGTGCCACTTAGCCAGTTGTCGGCCCACTGATCAATGGGCCTCCACCACCATAAATGTTCCAACCATTTCTCTGAGGATTCTACTGAAAAGATTAAAGCTATTCCCAAACAATATCGGTTATTTAGCAAGACTGAAACTTTTTTCACTCCTGTGCTCATGCCAGGAATACAGACAACTGCCAATTACAAATGGTTGCAGATTACCTGCTTGGAGCTCATACAGATCGCGAATGACACAGAGCCCGGCCTCAATGCTATCAGACTAATGACACTGCAGAACTGCTACATATTGGATCTCCTCATTGCCATGGAGGGCAGCATCTGTGCCAGTATCGGCAGCTCTTGGTGCACCTACATACCACCCCATGATTCTGACAATGGGTCCCTGACACACGCCATTGGGGCCCTGCACAATTTATGTGCATCAATGGAAAAAGAAGGTGGGGTGGTGAAGGAAAATTAGCTAACTGCCATGTTTTCATGGGTTGCTTTGAAGATGAGCAAAGCCCTAAAAGTGCTAGTTCTCATTGTTGTCCTGTTACTTAACATATTTTGCTCCCGTCAGCTGATCCTAAGGTGCTTCACAAAGACGCTGCCTATAGCGAGGATTATGATATCCCTAATACTTAAAACAGGTGAGGCAACTCCTCTCTTGAAACATATGCACACAAAACACACTGTTACGCTCACCTGATATCCTCGGGGGTGTCTGGAAGGCTCTGAGATCTGGAACACTGGATGTGTAGTTGTCCAGTGCTGAATAATGAATCTTAGTTATTTGTAGGGTGAGCTATCTGTCCTGCGTTTCTTGTGCCGGGGCGCTTGATGTTTGTTGGCGAACTGCCCGAGTTGCTTCACTGGTGCAGTACACCTTCCTTGGCCCCAGGCCTGCTGTGACCCCGAATCTGCTGGTAGGCAGGTAGGTTTGTTAATTGTAAGTCTTTGTTCTGTTTATGTTGGGAATTTGTTAATGTCTTTATCTACTTCTTTTCAGATGCGAAGGTCTTGATACTGGCGTGCCAGATGGAGAGGCACGTTTTCTAGGTAAGAGAAAGCGCAAAGGGCAGCACCTTCATTGTCTTTTAAAGCTAACCTGTGTTTTCTTCTTCTTCTCCTCACAGGCCGCTGTGGTGCTGCGAGTGGATGAGAGTGAGATGAAAAACAGGCTCCCGGAATCCATTAAGGTAAGTACAGTGCCGTGCGGTTGTTTAATATTGAAAGCGAACCTGAATATGTCTCTTTTCCTTTGCAGATGTTGCTGTGGTGCTCCGGATGGAAGCGTGGCGTAGCACGATGGAATTCACGTAAAACTGATGGAATTCGATGTTTTCGAAGTGCGCGTTCTAATATTGTTTTTACCTTTCTTGTTATTGCAGGTTGCAATGTTCGAACAGCAGCTGTGGTAGCGGTTCGCCAGAAGTCCTTAAGCTAGTACTCACAGGTGATTGATGTTTCTTCTTCTCTCGGTTTCCACAGATTGCAGCCTAGTTGAGATGCTGAGTGCTGGATGGTGTTTTCTCAGGTAAAACAGAATAATCTTGTTCTTGTTCTTGCCGGATTACAGGAAGATGCTGAAGACCAGGAGCTGGACACGGTGAGCGTCACGCTGCTGGGCGCAGAATAACACGAAGCGTGTTCTGCAGTCAGGGTGTGGTTTATACAGCCCAGGTAAGTAGTACCAGGGAAAGTGGTTCCAGGCCTGCCACACCCAAAACACTAGACCGCGTGGCTTGGTTCTTAGAACTAGACTGTGTGGGGGCTTCCATGTTGGATTTAAAGGCCCATGTACATAAATAGGACCTAGTTTGAACAGCCCTTCCTTACTACATATGAGCCTGGTGCCAAAGGCGCCACGACTGGCTCCAGGAGCCCCTTTGCAGTGGTTTTAAGACCCTCAGGGTTCTGGTGGGAGCCTGCTTGTGGCACAACTTGTGCCCCCTCCAAGTGGTCATGACACACACAAAGCATCAAATGGTCAGGATATTGAATCAAATTGTTCCCCCAGGTGCACTATCCTCCAACTGATCCCATTAATTATACTGAACATTGGGTTGATTGCGCTGCAAAAGGGGATTGTGCATTTTTAACGTGCGCCTCGAGGAATATGCTCACAGGGGAGAGAGCCTGCGTCATGTTGGTAAAGTGTGGTTGCCCAAGGATGATTTAGACAGGGAGAGGAAGCAATTAGTTAATGCATTAACTAAAGGGGGGCATGTAGGCGTGCAATGTCCTAACTGTGGAAAAAGGTTTAGATTGCGCAAATTCTATTAGCATAGAGGGCTGGTCATTTAGAGTCAGCATTGTTGCTGTTTGCTTTGGCATTTCTGCACACATGTTATTTGGAGTTGTCTTCAGGACTTGAGAGATGTGTAAAATATGAGAAACCAAAGGGTGTCTCACCTACTAGTCCCTGGGATCTCTCTCTCAGGTGGCCAGCGCACGGCCATCTGCCTTTGTATCCAGACCCTTTGGGGGTGGACCAGTGCAGGAGGATCACTTGGGTGAGGGGTCTTCCCGGAGTGGGGGTGAGAAGACCGATGGTAAGACGCTGTATTCCCCCCTTTCCCGTACCCATGACCCATCCTATTTTATAGGATTCTCCAATGTCCCAACTTCCCCCCTTATATACACAAACACTGGGCCGAGGAAGAGGGCGGCTGAGAGTAAAGAGGCTATCCCTTACATATCCCATTGGACATGTCCCGCTAATCAGGTCAGGCAAAGTCAGCCACTTGACTTTAATTACATACATCTAATACCCACGTAATACCTATTAGCTCTCCCCACACGGGTAAAAGGTGGAACATAGAGACACACTTTGAGCAAGGTGGAACACGAGAAGGAGCAGAACTTCTGGGGCGAAGGCGGACCTACTGTAGCAGTGCGACGGATAGAGGGACGAGAGCCAATGGTAGAGAAACCCAGGAGCTCCTTGCTGGAGGTGGTTGCTTCCAAAAGGCTGTGAAAGACACGTGGAGAAGGCCAAATCCTAGACGAGAAGACTGCTTTGTGTGGCAAGGATGCCAGCGACCATCTCGGGCGAACGACAGAGTTAGGGATGCAAGGCCAAGCCGGTGGTATTAACCTTGACTCGTGAATTCAAAACTGCAAAGACGATAAAAGAATGAACACAGCTGGTGAATTGGTGTGCGACATGAAGGATTACCCTGTTCCAAGCCTCCTCATTGGCTGAGTGGCTGCCACACCCACCCCTGTTGGGAAGGAACATTGTGGGAGCGGGATTCCCTGTCAGGTAACTCCCCGGCGAGGGTCAATGAGCTTTCTTGTAACAAGCTCATTGTCCCTAGCTGGGTAGTAATAACATTTATAGAAGTTGTATCTCTTTTGAATTGTGTCTTGGATAACTGGAAGTGGTGGCAAAGCATCATGGCTGGGAATAACATTGATGCTATTTTAAGAAAGTGGAAAGTCCTTATTTCGCCAAGAAGAAAAGCTTTGTTGTTGTTGGAACTATGGTTAACAAAACTTTACCTTGATATTCAATCATCAAGAACTAATCAAAAACTTTACTACCTACATGGATTTCATTGTTTCTTTTTGTTGAACATTGGAGCTGAATTCACTTTGAATACTGGGGAAGGGAACTCACCCAGATAATTGAGAGGTTACCAAGAAACTGTGCATATCATTGTTGATATTATTTGAATTGCCATATTTTGGGCCTCATTACGACCCTGGCGGTACGGGGCAAACGGTGCCGTAAAAGGTGCCGGCGCCGTTTACCCCCGTACCTCCTCATTACGAGGTCCCCTCGCGGGACCCAGGAAGCAACGCCTGGTCAAACCAGGCGTGCTTACCGGGTCCAGCCAGGGGAAGATGGAGCAAACAACGGGCCAACTCGTAATGGCCTGTTGTTTGCTCCCTCTCCCATTCCCATTCAACCCTGTGGGGGCTGAAGTGGGAATGGGGAAGGACCGGGTCCGGGCCCTTGGAGGGAGGAATTACCGGGCCTTCCGAACTCGGAATGGCCGGGTTATTCCTCATTCTGAGGACCCGGACGCGATTTCGGTGGCAGCCATGCCGCCAATAGCGGCATGGCTGCCGCCGAATTCGTAATGAGGGCCATTGTCTTTATGTATTTGATGTTTAAGTGTGAGGGCCAGGCATCCTGTGTTAGAGGGTTTCCCATTAGTTTTGTTAGGCAGGGAAATCCTCATCACTGTTGGGTAGTGGGTCATTTCATATCATTTATAATTTAATAAAATGGTATGTTTTGATCAATCATCAAAATGTTGTCCACCTCGCATTGCTGACCCCTCACAGAGTGCAATCTTCCTTGACCCCTTGGATTGTTTTTATCGATCGGTTTTTGGGCCTACCTTTCAATTGTGAATCATTGCGATAAGAATGGTTTGCTAAATATTTGATTGTGCATGAATAAGAGGAAGAATTAATTACATACATGTGCTGCACCTCTGCTTTTGCAGAGAGGTATGCCTCCGAAAGAGGACACGTCCCACCCGCCCTTTCTTTTCTTTTTGTAAACTTTTTTAATTGTGTTTTTGGTTTTATAGAATTTTAAACGTTCCAGAATTATTTTGAAGAAGACATTAAAGAATACATATTACATATTAAAACATAATCATCAATCTGTTAAATGATATATACAATATGCATGAAAAATAAAGCAATACATTTCCTATATACCTATATAAAAGGGAAAAACGCATAACACGGAACAAACAGCAGCCTTGGCCCCAATGAGACTTAGTACTTCTGTAATTAATCTATTTAAGGCTAACAGGAGTGAAACACTATCTCCCCGCATCAGTTCACCCCAGAAGAATTCACCCAGTCATGTTGTTTCTTCTGGGGTGTGCGCTTTGAAATGATGAATTCTAATCAATGTAAGCTTCGGACAATAGAGGATGAGGTGTTTAAGTGATTCAGGGAAGGATGTACAACCACACATTCTACAAGGAAGTGGGTGCCATAGTTATGCAAACCAGGCACCAGTGCAGTCTAGGGTTGGCAGCTGCTTCTAAGTTGAAACGTAGATATACATTTGCGAGGCTCACTGCAAGGGAAGAGATAGATGTATTTAAGTAAATGTTTTCTCTTCCTCAGGAACTTGACATAGTCTGTGTAGGTCTGGTACAAATCTAGAAGATCAATTGTATCAGACCAATCCTTGGTAAATAATGTATGCTTTGCTCTAGCTTTTCTATGAAAAAGCTCCTCCACAACTGATTGAATTTCAATTAATAGATAAGACAATTTGCGAATTCAGTGGTTGTAAGATTACCATCTCCCCAAGATCAATATAAAGGGAGTTGGTTGAAGGCGATAGAATCCTAGCAAAATTAGCTAGTTGTCTACAATACACCCTACATTGCAGGGAAATGAACTCTAGTTCATGTCTGATAATGGTATTAGGAATAGATTTGGACAGACCAAGGGTTTCCATACATATAACTCCGCAGAGAGTGTTAGGTTAGTGGCCCAAGGGCATTGTTGTCATATCTAGACCATAAGGAATTATTGCTTCCACTTTTCCAAGATAGTGGCGAAGTAAATGAAGCTGATGTTTAATCTTCTTTAGCTGGGTTATCAAAGGTAATGTTTTGATCTTTAGCGAAGCTTTCCATTAAGACATTGGACAGCTGTTGGTGAGGTTGTATCCCAAGTATCAAATGGAAGTAACCTGTTCAAGCCTTTTTGCGTCCAATTTCAAATATATAACTTTAGGTATCATTTTGGTAGTAAAGGTGACAACCTTGGACTTGTTGCCGTTAACCAAGAGGTTATTGTGATTGGCGTATGCAAAGAACAGGTCAAGCTTTCGCTGTAGTCCGATCTGGGTCCTGTCAAAAAAGACCAGGTCATCGGCGAAAGCTAACCAGTTCAACCTGAGGTGGCCTAGCTTTATTGGAAATGACATGGCACGGGACCAAAGATGATCAATGTCGCTGACAAAAGCAACCCTGTTTCAGGCCTATTTGGGTCTAAATGTGGCCTGAATCATTCCCTAACTGGTCAATCTCACTTTGATTGATCTACCAGTGTGTAAGATTGCTAGCAATTGCACCATTTTTAGCAGGACACCCCAAATTAGCATCTTGTTCCACAAGATGGTACTGTTGACTCTGTCGAACGCACTACTCGTGTCTATTGAAGCCATGTACGTGGTGCCAGCAGAGCCATTTTTAACAGCAGCCAACAGATGGGTCATGATAGTGCCATTTAAATCTCTGCCCATAGATGGTCGAAATCCCCCTTGGTAGCGTGAAATAACACCCAAATGCACAAGCCAGCTGTTTAAATCTCTCAGTAGTAAAGCAGAGAACATTTTACTTGTAGCATCAAAGAGAGCAATAGGCCTGTAATTGCTAGGCTTGTTAATATCCCCTTTTTTATAGATTGGAACCATAATGGATTCTAACCACATGCAATGGAGGCAATGGGCCTCATCACGAGTTGGGCTGTAGCCCTTAAATGTGGTGCTAACAGTATTACCGCCGCATTTAAGGGCTGGCCCTATCACGAGTTGGGCACCAAACCGGCTGTTTTTCCTCCAGCTTTTTTTCTGGAGCTGAAAATCCCTGTTTTCGGCGGTATTACAGCCGGCTGCATTAGCCCACAGTATTAGCACCGAAAATTCCCCATTGGATCCAATGGACCCAATCAGGAATGGGGATTTACCGTTAAGGCCCAAACCGTGATCCAGTGGTAATAGGCCAATCTATAGGCCAATCTATTGCCACCAGGCTGGTCGGTGCTAGGGCTATTGCAGTCGGCGGTATTACAGCCAGGAATACAGCCCAACTCTTGATGAGACCCAATGTGTACGAAAAATAGACAAAGAGAATTTGTAAAGGGCCAACCCATAGTTGGGGAACACTCTTGATCGTATTACCCGTTTTTATCGATAACAATGGTCCGAATGGTACATTTGACCGATTTCGGCCAGTACCATTAGATCGATTTTTAAAAATACTGAACATGTGGAGCGGGGCTTGCAGGGGTGTCCCTTGCTTCACGTGTTCAGTATTTCAAGGCTTTGTGGGGGGGCTGCTTCCTTGCAAATGGAAGGGGGGGACCAAAAAATAAAAAAATAAAAAGGGACAATGCAGTGTTAGATTCAACCCGTGTTAGAGAGACGGTCTGACACCGCAGGGGTGCCGGAGAAGAGATGGCAAGCAAACAGGTAAGTAGGGGAAGGGCGGGGTTGTTGTAAGGTCAAATTTGGCCAAAGTAAAAAGCGATTCAGGGTGAAATTGACTACGGCCAATTCCGTCACAAATCATTTTACTTCGGTCAAACAACCCAAATCCCTCTTGATTACTAGGAGTGCTAAACCGTCAGGACCCAAGCCACTTCAGGCTTTTGACTTTGCGATGACCCATAGCAAGTCATTCTAATCCCACAGGCTGCCTCCCTGGACCATAGACCCAGTTATCCTGGTGTCTGCCACTTTCTCCTTTTCTGGTTTAGCATAATTTGTCAGAAAGAAACATTGTCCAGGTATCTGCAGCAATAGGGCATGATGTGTGTGACCTAGTCGAGCCCCCGGTTAGAATTTATAGTGGGCCAGAACCCAGCAGTATTCGTATGTTTTAATATTTCCAGAATTAACTGATTATCTTTGGTGCATCTGGGCTCTAAGTGATTTGATGTAATTCTTATATCCCTGTTTAATGATCTTTTTTCATTGACGGAAAATTGCTCTTTGAAAGGTGTTCCTGTGTCAAACCTCTTAGACATTTTTTCTTGCTTTTTTTGGCTTCAACCACCCTCTTGTCATAAACATGTATCCGTTTTATGAAGCCCATAGGCCTCCCGTTAGATGATAGTTGGAGAATTGTAGTGTTAAAACAATGAACGAGGAAAGGGTCAATCTGAGCCATTAAACACACATTAGGTATTAGTTTCCTTAAGGCTTTGGTGAAATGGTGACACGTGGTAGGGTTCCATTTAACAGTCAAACCACCCCTATCTTGAGAAACCATTGCCAAACAAAGATATAAAGTGTACAATGTGATGATGATCACTAAGTTCCAAATCTTCCATAATTAATGGACTGCACAGGGGACTTAGGTCTTGAGAAACATATGTAGTCGATCAATGAAGTTCCCCAGCCCATGCCAGGTAAAGGGGTTGTTAGCCCCTTCGCCCTCCACCTATGTACACAGTGACAAACCCCAAATCTACAAAAAGGAATACCAATCAACCCCCCAAGGCTTTGCCATCCGAGGTTGCGCATCTGAGAGCTGCAGAGATTTCATTCAGTCTGGCACCTTCTGTACAGTCCAAATTAAAATCGCCCCCTATAATGATAGAGGGCAAATGACCCTGGTCTAGCCAGTTAAAAATAGTAGCTCCCAATGCCTGTTGTAGTGAAGATTTTGTCGGGATTCCAATATAAGTTTATAAAGAGAATTTCAAGGTGTGATGTCTCAAGTAGTAACGCAACAGCAAGGAGACCTTGATGGGATGTTTCAACTTCATAATAGTGAGCTTTTATGTTTAGGTCAACTGCGATTGCTAGACCACCTGATGGAAGTCCCAAAGTGCCCCTTTTTTGGCTATTTTAATGAAAGTTTTGTAGCCCCTTGACATTGTCTCTTGGAACATTACTACATGTTTATCCGTCAAACCATAATCGTATGTTGCGAGGGCTTGATTGGGTTGCCAAAACACAAACATTCTAGGAGGTTATTGACAATTTCGCATGGTTAAAGATAATTTGGTGCTGCCTTGGAGTTAGCAAACATTTTTAGGGCAGCCTTCAACCAGGACCAATCCTGCTGTTGATCCTTGACCTGGGCTGCGCAAAAGATACCACTGGCAGAGGCTCAACCATTCGCACCTAACACTGCATGCAGGTCATTGCTGATTCCTTATATTGCTTCCTTCTGTTGTAATGTGGTGCCCGCTAGAAGAACTTCAGCCTCCTCAGTGGTTTTGAGGCATATAAGTCATATACCAGAATTCTTAATGTTGGTCGTTCCTCCAAAACAAGTCAAGCCACTATGTTAGAATAAAAGTGGCAGACCAGTCGATCTCCTCCTTCATCAGGAAATTCCACAAAATCGATGTCGCCCGTATGGAGTGAGCACAACGTGGGAATAACCTGAAAATGTCTCGGAGCTTGCTTCTGTTAATTGTTGAATGACCATTAATATGGATGATGTTGTCCCAGTCAATAGTTTTAATTGAGTGAAGATTTATCCCAGGTGTTTCTGAAGGGTATCTGCAGAAATGATCGAATACAAAAATACCTAATGAGAAATGAACGTATTTTTTGGTCTGAATTTATTAGGTATTTTTGTTCATTTTTATTAAAAAATATGTGGGTTGGGGTGGGGTGGGGGAAGTGTGAGAACCGAGGGTCTCCCGCCGCATTATTATTAAAAAAAGAATTTGATCAAAGAAAATTCGGTAATTTCTCAGTAGGTCATTTTTTTCCATCATTTCACAGTAATCCTTTCCGAAGCATAGGAATGAGCGGGTATGATTGTAGGTGCACTCGCTTTTTCAGGTGGCTTAGGGGCGTAATTAACCAAGTCTTCAGCAAATTGGCCTGAAGCAACTATTGGCTCCATGTGAATTCAATCCACTAGGATGCCAATTTCCTATGTTTGCCTTTTTATGTAAGTATGTTTTTGCAACATGTTAACTTTTTCCTGCGCCAAGTTACCTCAGGGTTAGTTGCGCGATATAAGTACAAATATGATGTCTTCGCCCCTGTGTGTTATAGGCCATTGATGCGCGTCTCAAGTAAGAGATCTAATGCAACATCCCTTGTGGGATGTAGAAAAGCCGTTATCTTCCTTTGGTGTCTAAGCTAACGGAACTGCATGGGAGCTACCGGCCACCAAATGCCCGGTAGGCGGTACAGTAGTATTTTCCTCGGGCTCCTGTGTGTTCAGGTCAATGATTTTACCTTTATTTGGGAATGATCTCCTAAATATAATAGATTGTTTTCTTTTATTGTTATTGGCTGCCCCATGCGCTATAGGCTTCTTCTTTTGTTGGCAGTTTTTCTTTGGTTTGGTTTTTCGGTTATATATGGTAAATGGAGATATCATAATCAATTCATCATTGATAGCCCGCCCTGATTCAACAACAGGACCAGGTTGAGCCCAAGGTGCGTCGAACAACACTGAGAGGTACTGATACGAGAGCAATTCTTTACCAAAGGAGTTGACTGTTCGGTGTTTGACTATCAATCATGGGCACGTGGGACGTTGCTGTCACTCCTGTTTGTGAGATCCTGTCCCTAGCCATGCTTTGGTTGCCTCTGACAGATCAACTAATGATTGCATTTTGTGATCCACTGCTGCTAGTTTGGCTGAATTCTCTTGGACAGCGTCTTTGATGTTGTGATAAAGTCTCAATAGTGATTCCAAAACGAAGTACAACGCTGAAATAGAGGCTTTTCCCAAAGTCTCCAAATGAGGCAAAATGTTCGACTTGCGTCTTGTTTGGGTCTTTCGTGAGGTTAAGTAGTCTGTATTAGATGATGTTATAGAATGGTTTGTTCTCAACAAAAAGCTGAGCCACAAATCAGGTACAGTAACAAACTACTTATTTTTTATTCAAGCCCATCTTGTGACACATGTTTCGGCACACCTAGTGCCTTTCTCAAAACAGGGAATTCATTTTAACAGTACTGTACATTACTTCTTGCCAAAACAATTAAGGCACGTTAATGTGCATTCAAAAATAAGAGCGATGAGGGAGTGGTGAGGGGGAGGAGTGTTAGGTTTAAAGAATACATTAACAGACAACATAGGGAGCAAAAAAATGAACAAAGAGAAAACACAAAAGAAAAACAGACGTTTTACGGTTTGTTCTGAGTTATACATAGGGCCTCATCACGAGTTTGGCGGTAACCCTTAAATCTGGCAATAGCGCTTTTACCGCCAGATTTAAGGGTCCGCCAAATCAGGGCTTCGGCTGATGTCCCTACAGCTCTTAGCTGAGGGGAAATCTGCCAAAATTTCGCGCTCATACCGCCGGCGGGAAATCCGCCGGTGGTAAGAGCGCGAAATTTCCCCATTGAGCCCAATGGGGAATGGGGCATTCCTGAATGGGCTCAATGCGGAATGGGGATTTCCAATTCCGCCAAACCTGTGATCCGGCGCTAATAGCGCCGGTGGGTTTAGCGGTAGGGCAGATAACACCAGCGCTATTAGCGCCGGCGTTACCGCCCAACTCGTGATAAGGCCCATAGTTATTCACTTTGTGACATGTTAATCCATTTGAGCATATTCTGACATCATTAACCCTCTTTTCCTATTGACTTTCTTTCACACAATGTTTAAAAGTGTGTCTTATATCGGTAACTGTCATTCCATGGTTATTGACGTTCTTGAGGTTGTCCATTAACCTAATCTGAATGAATTACAAATGATAGGCGTACAATGGTTATTGACATTCTTACAGCTGTCTATAGATAACTATGAGTTAAGTCCCCATATAGTGTAAATGAGTTACAAGAAATAGGCATACAACAGGATTTGAATCTTACCATGCAGGCATGTTTTTCTTTCTCACGACGTCTACTGTCCAATTCACGGGTTAGTCCCACCTGTAATACAGCATTCCTTCTCATTGTAGTGCACCTAATATGTCCTAAGTTTCATTTCCTGGAATCTATACCTGTCCCCATTCGCGATGGTAAATGTAAGGTCGATTTTAGGTGACACCAAATATAATTGTCATTGGGCTTGAATAAAAAAGAAGTAGCTTGTTACTGAACCTGATTTGTGGCGCAGCTTTTTGGTGAGGACAAACCATTCTATAATTTCATCGGACGTGGGGCATTGACCTCCGTGTTTCTCACATGTGAGACACCCCATATACCCTAATTAAGTTAATTGCTGCAACCCCCACTTAAATCCGTATTAGATGGTACTCTCAAGTTAGATTTCCTCCTAGGTGAAGAGGCATCCCTCCCTTGGGGATGACCTTGGTTGATGACCAGAGACGCTGAGTTGTTGCAAGTAAACAAGGAGGCCCCTTTGTCGCCCAGATCCCCCATTTCACAACATAAGCGCAGAAAGGACTTGTCCCGTTCAACCGAATTCTCCCATCCTTCTTGACAGAGGCCTCTACTGTGGCACCCAGCACTGGTTGGTTAAGGTGCCTAGTCCGAGAGTCGACTATGACCCCGGTGTGGGTTAAGAGATCCTCTGAACGCCCCTCTAGGGGTAAACATGACATTGGACCCTTGGAGGTTGGCATAGCCCCAGCGGTGGCCACGATTGGCTGCACCACCCCATCCTTTCGTATGTTATTGTTGGTGGCAATGCTATTAGTGTTCTGTAATCGACGGCATGCTCTGGGGTCATGCAGAAAGTTGTGATTTTGGGCTGCTTGTTAAATTTAGGTTTCAATTTAGAGCCCTGCTGATTGTGTTAAAGGCGGGGACTCAGGTATCAAGGTTTGCTCCGTTCCCCCAAGATCACACAGCGTGTCTAATTCCGTGGTCATAATGCGCTTGCTTTGGAGAGAGGCGGCCATAAAAACTGAAAGTATGTAAGCCTGTCAGCAAAACGATGGCTCATTTGCAGGAGACGAAAAGATGAGATCAAGCGTGAAGGGCGCGCAGTACATTCTAATTTGAGTGTGAAAGTAAAATGACTGGCGCACCCCCGTTAAGTGCTGTGATTATGAATTGCACGGCTGACTCTACTCAGTCTACTGTCTCTGGCGTCTTGAGAGTAAAAGGAAATGAATCCATTGAGGTGCTTTATAGACCGCCACAGAACACGAGAACACTCAGCGCCCTCCATGAAATGCCACAAAAGAAAGACTTATCTGCGGCAGAAACGCCGGTAATGCAAAACATGGCAAAGCAGAATGCGTTCACAAGAACACTCAGCGCACTCTGCTGCGTGCAGCTGGTTCTGAGGATTTTTTAAATTTATGTTTTTATTTTAAAGATAAAATAACACAAAGGAAGCAGTAAAATGAACTGTAAGATCATAAACAAATAAGTACAAATAATAACTTAATCAACGCAAGCATATACATAAGAACGGCCAGGAGAGAAAAAAGGGGGAGAAAATTCACATGGGCCCTCTGCAGGTGGGAGGTGGGTTTGCAGGAGGAAGCGCCCCTCCCCAGGGGATATGGGCAACACCTTTTAGGTGCTTGCCTAGTGGCACCCATGTGTACAGGGAGGGACACTAGACCTCCTAGACAATAGGGACCCAGACTACTAGGCACACGAGCAGGCTGAAGGTGGCAGGGACAACTAACATACTCCTGTCATACAGGTGGTCACTGACAGCTACATTAAAGGCCCTCCTCCATAGCTCTCAACTCACCCGCTTTTGGCGGGTGTCACCCGCCAAAGCATCTACACACCCGCCCACCCGCCAGCTCATCTGTTTCATCCGCCTTGGCAAAGGTGGGAGCTACGATTCATATTTTTGCCGGGACCCGATTTCGAGATCCCGAAATCGGGTCCCGGCGTGACTCTTCCTGCGCGAATGGAGGCGTGAAAAGCAAGTGTCAGGCTTTTCACGCCCCCATTTCCTCCCACTTCCCCTCCCTGGCGCTCTCCTCCAATGAGAGGATTGTGCCTGGGAGCATTCCTCCCCTCCCCCTCCCGTAAAAGGTCAGCGACATAGAAGTAGGGCTGCCGTTTCATGTTTTTACGGCAGTCCTACTTTTATGTTTATGGCCTTTCTGGGTTTTCACCCGCCTTGGTATCAAAAAAGGTTGAGAGGTATGCCCTCTTCCCATCCAGAGGGAAGGGAGGACACAGGGCCTTTGATGTAACAATGGGGGCTACCTGCCCTCAGGCCCTTTTTGGGACTATAAACAAGGAGGGCAAGGTAGCCCCTCCATTGCTCCTGTTCGATGTGCACTGGCGTTCCGTGCACACAAAACTGGCACCTGCAAGAGAAATGAATTAAAAAAACAACAACTCCCTCCCTTACATAAGTATTGCCAGGTGTAGGCAGCACCAACAATAAATGACACAATACGACAGTCAACGCTGGGATAAGGGTAGAAAGGTAAAACAAGCCCCACTAAAGAAGTCTAATCACTGAAATACAAAGAAGAGAAACTACAAACGCCTCGCAAGAGGCTAACAAAAACATTGAAATATGATGGTTAAAATGAAGGAAGCAAATGGAGAATTAAATAAGGCTACATCTAATGATGGCGTAAATATTGGAAAAGGATGAAATGCCTCAACACGCTAACGCCTCGTAAAGTGGCAATATAAAAAGGATACATGCTGTACAAAAGAAGGAAGCCGGTGGCTAATCAAGGAAGCAGAAATATAACTAAAATACCAAATGGGTAAAAGATAAACCCAGAGAAGAACTAACGCCTGCCAAAAGGCAATGGGGAACATGGAATATGCCACATAAAAGGAGGGAACAAGTGGCGGAAAGTGTACCGGACACGGCTCCACGCCCGGTCATTACAAAGTCTCAAGCTTTGGTATGAAGGGTGGCAGGGATCAGCCTCAAGTTGGCCTTATGGTAAGGTAGGGTCCCCGCTCACCTGATCCCTTGTTCCCCTAAATCGTTTTGTTTTATCATTATGTTTTTGTTTGGTTGGTTTTCTTTACACATAGCTCTTTACACAATAAGGTTTGTGGCCAAAGATTGTTCACCCTATCTGTCTGTCTGGTCTCATGATTATGGTACGGGTGCATGGCGGTATGTTGTAGTTATTTGCATTACTCCAGCCATCTTGTCACTCACCTGCACCGCTTCCCAGCACTAAAACACTTCCAGGCTTATAGCACAGTTAAACATACAGATCATTAACTGCACTCCGGATTTCATCGCATCTGTGATGCTGTTCCTTCGCATGAAAAGACACTGTTCTCCTAGAAAGGAGCGACAATCTCAGCAGCCAATCTTCCACACAGGGGCTAGTGTCACTCTTCCAGAATTTCAGGATATGTTTCTTAGCAGAATTGTGCGCCACAAAGCACGGGAAACAGAATTAGTTATCTGGACAGGTCTTCAGCCAAAGACGCTTTGCATAGATTTTGTATTTGGTGGGTGAGAGCCCACTGAAGTGTATAGGCATACAAGGAGTTTGGCGGATGAGACAACTGATTACAAGGCAGGTGATACCTGCCAAAAGCATGCGAGTTGATAGGTGTAATTTATGCCTTTCCCGTGTGTGGTGTGCACACCATGAAGTATCAAGTAACGGAGGAGAGTTAATAAATAGAGGCGGCCCGTGTCACGAGGACCTCCATGACAAGCAGCACTGTGTCTGTGTCATCTATCATCAGGCGGGTAGGCCTCATCTAGACAGGGCTCTGCCCAACAACACTGGTGACGAGGCGGTTGCCACGTCAGATCCATTCCACTTGGTTGTGAACCCGCAGTGCCACCGCTGGATTCCCTCGTTGACTATGCGAGCTGCTAGACGACCTCAGGGATGGCTAGGCAACGGCTACACAGCAGCGGTGCCCCGCAGGCCCAGCCATACCAGGTTTAAAACTCCTGCTTTTCCCGGGCCGCAGGCAGTGCAGCAACCCATGTAGGTTACCTAAACTCTCCCACACGGTCACCTGACTCGGTGTGTGTGAGGAGAACAAAACAATTATAATTATAAAGAAAGACACCACCTGCTCCACACCAGGCACTGCTGATATTACGCAGCGATAGGAGGTTGCAGCGCAATACATGCCCACAAAATTAAAACACCATTTGACTATGCAAAACCCATCAGTCTAAGAAAAGGGGAGGACAGTTATCTACCTTAAAGGTAAGGGTTGCACCTCCCACCGGGAGTGCTTGTGCGCCCCACCACCAATAACAGACATGTCCAGCTCCACATTATATACTACACTGTGCCACTAAGTAAAGACCGTTCAGCAACACAATCTCCACACGAGGGTTGCAGCTCCTAGCCAGAGTGATTGCGGGCTGTTAGGAAAGATTTCGTAATTGTAGGTAATTTTCCTTCCATGTGGCAACCCCTAAACTTTTTGCTGTTGTTTTTCACCTTGTTCTTGACTTTGCCAGAGAAGTGCAGCCTTCTGCTGCACTCCTCTGGGCTTTCGCTCCTTTTCTTATGGGGAAACTGACATGCCCTTAAGACAGTCAGTACCGGGGAACGCTGTTTCCCGTAGTTTCTTTTATCATGTTGCGGCTTTAGTGCAACATGACACAAGAGGGCACTGTAAGCTAAGTTACAGCTCTCTTGGGTCTCTAGCCTTCTACAGGCCCTAGATACTCGTTTAGGATTGTATTTGATCGGTGCAGGTCATTCAGGGACTGGAATGGCGGCACCGATCGTTTTGTGTATTTTGAGCTCCTTTTGGCGTTCTAAGCGCGTTTTTCGCGCTGAACCCAAAATGGTGGCCTGGCTCCCAAAATGGCCAGACCACGAGGCTCATTTGTCCTGTCCGCTGACCGTCTTGCTCCCTTCACCTTCCCCAGGTCGAGCCGACCCGGGGCCTTCCTTATTTGGGCATGTACTTTCCCGCGAAACACGGATGTTTTTGCGGGCTTCTACATGTCTTTTGTGTGCCTCCAGGGTGTGGGCTGGGATGTCTGGTCCCAATACACATCCTGGGTTCCAGAGAGTCTAGGGTGGTGTGAATGCCTGGGACCACCGTGGTCCGTGATTGGTCCACAAATGGTGTGTGTGTTGATGAGTGGATCTCCCATTGGGTCCCCTCCGTTTTGGCGCGAAGGGAACCGTGGATAAGAGGGGGCTGGAAACGCCACTACCAGGTCGATCTCCTGAGTTCTCACGAACGAAGGAATACAGGAGCCAAGTATCCTGCAACCAAGAGGCTGGACCGAGGAATCGCTGGTGACCCGCTGAAGGACTCCTCCTTTGCACTGCTGTCGTCCTGTGAAACCCTTTCCTCCTTTGATCGAACCAGAAAGCCTGTACTGGTGCTTCGACCTTTGGAATAGCAGGAACAGCTATTCTCGGCGACTTCATCATCTCCTGCCAGTAAGCCTTCGGAAGCGTCTCTGGGCCATCCAGTTGACTGACCAGCTTACAAGGGAGTCTTGCTCTGTAACCGCCGCCAGGTTGTGTTGTATTTCGAGTCCTTGTCACTCTCACACGCTTAGTACACTTGGCGTTCCCAAGTCTGAAGTGAGTAGTGTACATTTGGCTCAGATACACATGGCCGCTCCGTTGCCCTGCTGTGGTGACAAAACTGTGCAGGTTTCTTCGATTGGGACGTCTTTTTTCTCTACACGACGATGAGGCATTCCCGGCTCTTCTGAACCTGCCAGCTGCTGAAACTAACGTGGAGAAGCCTGGGTCTGCTTGCATCGGGGACCGGTGAGTAGTATAGCTAGGATCTCATCGCCCTCCTGCAGTAGCCCATTGCTTTTCCCCGCTGTGTAAAAACAGCACCCTTTTGTCCGTACTCGCGCTCTGCTTCTGCTCACTGTGGAGGCTGCGCTTGAGTCGCGGAACCTGTTCTCCTTCTGTTGTGCACTAACCCAAACTGCCTGACTTCCTCCGAAGAGCTTCTCCTTTTGCCCGTTGGCACCAGCGTGTGCAGGTACTTTGAGCACAAGGCTCCACTCTTCGCAGGGCTCGGACTTCCATCTAGTTAGGTGCCTCTGAAGGCGAACTGAGTCTAAAGCATTGTATCGCACTGCCTGTTTTCCTTCCCTTGCAGGTGGACTACACATTTCGTGCATATAACGCTTGCGACTGTCGTATTTGTATATATATTGTATTGGTATGGTATGTGTTGGCTTAATATTGTGATATTGTGATTTTCTCGCTAGGGTCATTGTTTTAAAGGCCTTAAAATAAATGTGTATATATTTTTGATATAACAACTGTTTGGAGTAGTTTGTAAATGATCTTGCTTTGTGTGCTCATTGCGGGCTTTCAGTCACCCTCACCCCTCTTGAGACCTAGTCATGACCGCCGCGATCGCTACCTTGATTGGTCTGGCTCGTCCAGAGGTTACCCTGTTCCAAGTAATTAGGTTGGCCTTCTGAACTTCTGCACCACCAGGACAGAGTTCAGAAATCCGTCTTAACAAATTTGTGTACAGCGGTGGGATACGACTGAAGGTATCCAGTGTTGCGCACGAACTAAGGCATTTCAGGTTATTCCAACCAGGACACGTAGTGAATTGTTGTAGTATAACTTTAAAAAGGCCATAGTCCTATCTAACAGTATGGAAACAAATACCTTGTTAACTTTAAATGCTTCCAAATTAGAAACATTGAAGAAGATGTGTGCGGAGAGAGGTGTTTCCTCTCAAGGCACGAAATTGGAAATGATCCAACGAATCGTGGCGTGGCAAGAAGCGCAGCTTGACGCTATAACTTCTGAGGACAGTGCAGAAGGTGGTGAGCTGCTCTCACTGGTAGAACCGACGGTTCTGCCGCTGCACTGATCCATCGCGACCACGAGGACAGGGAGGACGAGATGTCTAATGTTTCCTCTGCCAGTGCTGATGGGGAGGCTATGCTTGAATTCAAGAAGCAAGAGCTGCGGTTTAGGCAGCAGGAGCTTGAATTCAGCATAGCCAAACTAAAAATCGAACAGGCAGAAAAACAGAAAGACAGGGATCACCAGTTGGAACTGGCCAAGCTTCAGGTTGCAAATGGGTCCAAGGGTCCTGGACATGGGTCTGGGGCCTCCTCTCATCCACGGTTTCCGAAAGATCTGCTCAGTGTGTATGAAGAAAGGAATGACATTATGGACTGGCTGAATGCGTTTGAGTATGCATGCGAAGTTCAACAAGTTGACAATGCTGATAAGATTGCCTGGTTAGTCAGCAGACTGCCCCATTCTGGCTGTAGTGCCATTATGGAAATGTCGAAGGCTGAGCGAGCTGATTTCGCAATGTTAAAGCAAACTCTCATTTTAAAGTTTGGGAAGACTCCGGCCCAATATTTGAAACGTTTCAGAGAGTATAAGAAAAAGGAAGGTGGTACTTGGGTATCTTATGTCACTGAATCCTTGAAAAACTTAACTGGCTGGGTCGAAGGTTATAAGGTTTCTACCTTTGAAGGCATGATAAATCTTGTCATGCTGGAACACATTTTTGCTTCTTCTTCCCCGGAGCTTAAGCAGCATTTGGCCGATTCGAAGGAGATAGATCCTAAGAAGCTGGCCATTGCAGCCGACTTATGGGTGTCACATCGAGTGTGCCATAAGGACAAAACTCATCCTGGTAAGCAGGAGGAAGGGAAAAAGTCCAAAGATATGGAGGGTGAACAATCTGCTAAATCTTCTTCCCATAAGGGCCACAAAAAGAAAAATAAGGGTAAGACACAAGAGAACTCGCAGGGTAGTGGAGGTCCGCCTCTGAAACAGAACTCTGGTTACAATAAGCCTCCCTATGTAAACAGACCCAATGGATCTTGTTTTGCTTGTGGAGCAACTGACCACGTGAAGGGGGATCCCCGTTGTAAGGTTAGACCTTTGGGGGTCCACTCCGCTAATCTGGCCTTCTCCTCCTACGAAGAAGAAGAGATTACAGGAGCATCCTTCTCCTCAGACTCATTTCCCAGCGGGATAGAGGCTGAGGTAGTTTTAGTGTCCCTGGGTTCCTGGGAGCCTAAAGTCGCAGAGGCTTATGCTAGGATTCCGGATAATACCAAGCACTACTTTAAAGACAGTGTGCTGATCAATGGAGTAGATACTCCAGCTCTTAGGGATAGTGGGTGCAGTCGCACTGTAGTGGATTCTACCTTGGTAGACTCAGAGGAAGTTGCCAGAGCTACTCTGATGCCCACTAAGTTGGCTGACGGCCCCCTCCGTATGTTTCCAGTAATACCTGTAAATCTTACTTTAAATGGTACAGCAGTCAGGATTCCAGTGAGCATTCAGAGAAACGTCCCGGGAAAGGTCTTGTTAGGTAATGATGTCAGAGCTTTAGGGCTCGTAGGAGACACTGCCGAAAGACCCTACACACGGTCTCAAGCACGGCCAGCATTGGCCAAGTCCAATACGCCGCCCCAGCCGAAGGGGAAACCCAAGGCGAAAGGAGTCGACAAGTCAAGACGAGGGAAAGAGAATATTCCCCCGAGCTCGCCTACCACTGCGGTGGAGGAAGTTGGTCAATCACCCGGGCCTGATGAGGAGGTGGCGATGCCTGAAGTATTTGACCCCAACGATCATCCTGAACTAAAAGACTTGTTAGTTGAAGGAGGTCCTGATAGGGACGAATTCAGTAAAGGCCAACGTGAGTGCCCATCTCTGGAAGGCCTAAGGAGACAGGCCTGCGCCCAGCTTGAGGGTGAACCTCCTGGGACGCATAGGATTTATTGGGAAGGTGGACTCCTGTATAGTGAGCCCACAGAGTCTACAGAAGGAGACCATAGGAGGTTGGTGGTTCCCCTTGCTGTTAGGCCCTTCCTCCTGCAGTTGGCGCATGAAGTTCCCCTTGCTGGTCACCTTGGTATGAAGAGGACCAAGCAAAGGTTATCCATGCACTTCTACTGGCCCAAGATGGGGGTGCAAGTAGAAAGTCACTGCAGGAGTTGTACCTCCTGCCAGTTGTCTGGTAAGGTTGGCGCGACAATCCAAGCTCCGTTGGTACCGCTCCCAGTTGTGGGGGTACCATTTAAAAGGGTAGGGATCGACATTGTTGGTCCCCTTGACCCGCAAACATCCTCGGGCAATAGGTTTATCCTGGTGCTGGTCGACCATGCAACCAGATATCCTGAGGCCATCCCATTGAAAACTGTAACTGCCAAGTCAGTTGCAAAAGCTTTACTTGGCATATTTACTAGGGTTGGCTTCCCTAAAGAAGTTGTGTCAGATCGTGGCAGCAACTTTATGTCGAAGTATATGCAGGCTATGTGGAAAGAATGTGGGGTCACCTACAAGTTCTCTTCTGCATACCACCCCCAGACCAATGGTCTGGTGGAACGTTTCAACAGAACGTTAAAGAGCATGATTGGGGCTCTGGAGGAACCTCAGAGAAGAAAATGGGATCTTCTTTTACCATGCTTACTGTTTGCCTACCGAGAGGTACCACAGGAGGGTGTTGGCTTCAGCCCCTTCGAACTTCTGTTCAGTCATCCCGTACGGGGACCCTTAGCCATCGTCAAAGAGGGATGGGAGATGCCCACTCCCCCTGTTACTACCAACGTAGTTGATTATGTGCTAGGGCTCAGAAAACGGATGGTACTTCTGATGGGCTTGGCTAGTGATAAATTGAAGGCAGGACAAGCGCTGGTGAAACATTGGTACGACCAGAAAGCTTCCCTCATCAACTTTACACCTGGTCAGCAAGTCCTAATCATGAATCCCATAAGGCCTCGAGCTTTACAGGACAAATGGTCAGGCCCTTACACAGTGGTGGAGCCCCTGGGTGAGGTTAACTATTTAGTGGACCTTGGAAGGCCTGGACAGGCTCCAAAAGTGTTTCACGTGAATGGGCTGAAGGCTTTCGTCCCAAGAGTCGAAATCGCAGCACTGCTACTGGCTTCAGATGTTGAGGAAGAGGAGTCTGAACCTCTCCCCGACCTGTTCCAGAGCGGTCCTTCAGATAGCTCCTTTGAGGGTGTCCGAGTGGCCCCTCACCTGACTTCTGATCAGCAGGCTGAGGTGAAAAGTTTGCTTAGGGAGTTTTCCCCCCTGTTTTCACAGTCGCCTGGTTTGACACCTTGGTGCAAACATAACATTGACACAGGAGACAGTGTACCTACCAAAAGTAGGGGATACAGGATGTCAGACAAGGTACGGTCTTATATTAAGACCGAGGTCAACAAGATGTTAGACCTTGGGGTGATTGAACCCTCTAGTAGTCCTTGGTCCAGCCCTGTGGTTTTGGTTCCAAAGGCAGGCACTTCTGAATTGAGGTTCTGCGTGGATTACAGGGCTCTGAATGCTGTCACCAAGACAGATGCACACCCCTTGCCTCGAACAGATGAGCTGGTGGATACTTTGGGTGCCTCCAAGTACCTCAGCACGTTTGACCTCACTGCTGGCTATTGGCAAATAGCTTTAGCAGAGCATGCCAAGGAGAAGACAGCATTTTCTACTCCAGACCGCCTTTACCAATTCCGGGTAATGCCGTTCGGGTTGAAGAATGCACCTGCCACTTTCCAGAGGCTTGTGAATCATGTGTTGAATAGGTTGGACGAATTCTGTCTTGCATATCTGGACGATATAGCAGTTTTCAGTGCTACCTGGGAAGACCATGTGAAACACCTCGGGATTGTGCTCCAGGCTCTTCAGAAAGCACTCCTGACCATAAAGGCTAGTAAATGCCAGATTGGACAAGGCTCAGTGGTTTACCTTGGACATGAAGTAGGTGGAGGGAGGATATAGCCTCTACCCAGTAAAGTACAAGCAGTACAAGACTGGCCTACCCCCACTACACAAACCCAAGTGAGAGCCTTCTTAGGACTTACGGGGTATTACCGCAATTTTGTGGCAGACTATGGCACCATAGCTGCTCCTCTGACTGCCCTCACAACTCCGAAGAAACCCAAGAAGGTAACTTGGACCGACGAGTGTGAGAAGGCCTTCAATGGCTTAAAAGACTCCTTGTGCCAGGCCCCTGTCCTCAGGGCCCCTGATTATCAAAGACCTTTTATCGTGCAGACGGACGCCTCTGACACTGGGATAGGAGCTGTACTATCACAAGTAGATGAGAAGGGTAAGGAACACCCTATCGGTTTTATTAGTCGCCAGCTTAAGGACAGAGAGCTCAGATGGTCCACGGTAGAGAAAGAATGTTTCTCTGTTGTGTGGGCCCTAAGGAAGCTGAGGCCCTACCTCTATGGGACCCACTTCACTGTGCAAACTGACCATAAGCCGTTAAAGTGGCTAATGAACATGAAGGGGGAGAATCCAAAGTTGCTTAGGTGGTCCATAAGTCTACAAGGCTTCGACTTCACTATTGAGCATAGGCCAGGTGTCCAACATAGCAATGCTGATGGGTTGTCCAGAATGTTTAACCGACCTGAACAAGAGACTCATCCAGGGGTGGATTAGTTCCCCCTGTCCATAGTCTGGGAGGGGCGAGTGTTAGGAAAGATTTCGTAATTGTAGGTAATTTTCCTTCCATGTGGCAACCCCTAAACTTTTTGCTGTTGTTTTTCACCTTGTTCTTGACTTTGCCAGAGAAGTGCAGCCTTCTGCTGCACTCCTCTGGGCTTTCGCTCCTTTTCTTATGGGGAAACTGACATGCCCTTAAGACAGTCAGTACCGGGGAATGCTGTTTCCCGTAGTTTCTTTTATCATGTTGCGGCTTTAGTGCAACATGACACAAGAGGGCACTGTAAGCTAAGTTACAGCTCTCTTGGGTCTCTAGCCTTCTACAGGCCCTAGATACTCGTTTAGGATTGTATTTGATCGGTGCAGGTCATTCAGGGACTGGAATGGTGGCAGCGATCGTTTTGTGTATTTTGAGCTCCTTTTGGCGTTCTAAGCGCGTTTTTCGCACTGAACCCAAAATGGTGGCCTGGCTCCCAAAATGGCCAGACCACGAGGCTCCTTTGTCCTGTCCGCTGACCGTCTTGCTCCCTTCACCTTCCCCAGGTCGAGCCGACCCGGGGCCTTCCTTATTTGGGCATGTACTTTCCCGCGAAACACGGATGCTTTCGCGGGCTTCTACATGTCTTTTGTGTGCCTCCAGGGTGTGGGCTGGGATGTCTGGTCCCAATACACATCCTGGGTGCCAGAGAGTCTAGGGTGGTGTGAATGCCTGGGACCACCGTGGTCCGTGATTGGTCCACAAATGGTGTGTGTGTTGATGAGCGGATCTCCCATTGGGTCCCCTCCGTTTTGGCGCGAAGGGAACCGTGGATAAGAGGGGGCTGGAAACGCCACTACCAGGTCGATCTCCTGAGTTCTCACGAACGAAGGAATACAGGAGCCAAGTATCCTGCAACCAAGAGGCTGGACCGAGGAATCGCTGGTGACCCGCTGAAGGACTCCTCCTTTGCACTGCTGTCGTCCTGTGAAACCCTTTCCTCCTTTGATCGAACCAGAAGGCCTGTACTGGTGCTTCGACCTTTGGAATAGCAGGAACAGCTATTCTCGGCGACTTCATCATCTCCTGCCAGTAAGCCTTCGGAAGCGTCTCTGGGCCATCCAGTTGACTGACCAGCTTACAAGGGAGTCTTGCTCTGTAACCGCCGCCAGGTTGTGTTGTATTTCGAGTCCTTGTCACTCTCACACGCTTAGTACACTTGGCGTTCCCAAGTCTGAAGTGAGTAGTGTACATTTGGCTCAGATACACACGGCCGCTCCGTTGCCCTGCTGTGGTGACAAAACTGTGCAGGTTTCTTCGATTGGGACGTCTTTTTTCTCTACACGACGACGAGGCATTCCCGGCTCTTCTGAACCTGCCAGCTGCTGAAACTAACGTGGAGAAGCCTGGGTCTGCTTGCATCGGGGACCGGTGAGTAGTATAGCTAGGATCTGGTCGCCCTCCTGCAGTAGCCCATTGCTTTTCCCCGCTGTGTAAAAACAGCACCCTTTTGTCCGTACTCGCGCTCTGCTTCTGCTCACTGTGGAGGCTGCGCTTGAGTCGCGGAACCTGTTCTTCTTCTGTTGTGCACTAACCCGAACTGCCTGACTTCCTCCGAAGAACTTCTCCTTTTGCCCGTTGGCACCAGCGTGTGCAGGTACTTTGAGCACAAGGCTCCACTCTTCGCAGGGCTCGGACTTCCATCTAGTTAGGTGCCTCTGAAGGCGAACTGAGTCTAAAGCATTGTATCGCACTGCCTGTTTTCCTTCCCTTGCAGGTGGACTACACATTTCGTGCATATAACGCTTGCGACTGTCGTATTTGCATATATATTGTATTGGTATGGTATGTGTTGGCTTAATATTGTGATATTGTGATTTTCTCGCTACGGTCATTGTTTTAAAGGCCTTAAAATAAATGTGTATATATTTTTGATATAACAACTGTTTGGAGTAGTTTGTAAGTGATCTTGCTTTGTGTGCTCATTGCGGGCTTTCAGTCACCCTCACCCCTCTTGAGACCTAGTCTTGACCGCCGCGATCGCTACCTTGATTGGTCTGGCTCGTCCAGAGGTTACCCTGTTCCAAGTAATTAGGTTGGCCTTCTGAACTTCTGCGCCACCAGGACAGAGTTCAGAAATCCGTCTTAACACGGGCCCTGACTCCAAGGCCCACGAATACGTCAAGTGTCAGAGACCTGACAGCCAGACCGAAGTCTAGTAAAAGGCCCGGCCATGATACCGGTGGTGGCCCCACATCTTCATCCTAGCCACTGTATTTCACTGCACTTACTTAAGCTCACCCTCCCCATGGGAAGTTGCACTTACCTTTTTGTAAAGACTGGAGGGGGGGTATCTGTACTCCTGCCCTCTATATGGCAGAGTAGAAGCACAGAACACCCCAGCCAAGATTCTCTATTTGATAAACGTGGACGAGCAATCAAGGCTTAAGCTCTCTGGAGGTGATGCGGGCTGGTTCTTAAGTACAGTGTAGTCCCCAAGCCCCCCACAAAGGAATGTCCACACACTATGTTAGTCAGTGCTCCAGATAAGATTTTGAGGTGGGTGTATTTAGTAAAGGCAATTTCAAGAGAGTAAAAATGAGTTTTGTCCTCTGAAAGAGAGTGAAACTTATCCAACACATACACCCAATGCATACGTACAATCAGACCCATAGACCAAAAGCATTGTAGATAAAAGTTGTCTGGCTTGTGCAGAGTCCTTCAGTAACAGCACATCACTCCACTTGGCATATATCCTCCCTGAACATGCTAGCTACGCATCTCCACTTGACACATACTAACGAGTATGCCACGTACTCTGTGCACATGGTAAAGGCACATCTTCTTTCAGCATTTTCAGAGATGTGCTGTTAGCATTTGAAGTGCAAATTTGTGTCATTTGCATGTGTAAATTGCACCATTACACTGTGTGCATGCTAACAAGCACATCTCTATGCATATGCTAATTGCAAACATTGTTTTCACATATTGATAGAACATGTTCTGTTTAGCAAGCCTGATATTTGTACACGTTGACAGGACATATCTCGACCCATAGTGACCTCCAATCTCTTCTATGCACATGCTATTGGCACATCTCTTCTCGTCTGCTAATGGTGCATCTTCTATGTGCGCATACTAGTGGGACAACTCTCTGTACATGTGTGATAACTGCGTGCATGTGCACAGAGGAGATGTGCCTGCTAACGACATGCCTTCTACGCACATGCTAATGGGACGTATCCTCTCTGCACATGCTAACTGCACATCCCATCCCTGCACGTACTAACTGCACATCCTGTGTAGTGACGAGATGTGCAGTTAGCATGTGAAAACTCCACATCCTGTCTATGCACATGCTAACGGCACATCTCGGCTCTGCATACTAATTGCCCTTCTGTTCAAATGACACATCTTTACTAATTACGTACTATGGGGAAATTGTTCTGTGAGTGCTAACGTAGCATCTCCTCTGCCCATGCTATAACAGCACATCTACTCTCTGCCAGTCTTAACGGCAGGGCTCCCTCCTGCACAGGCTAAAACGTTGCATCCAAAGAAAGGGTGGAAAGCTACTGGGCAGGAGGGCGGTCTGCACTTCCCAAGTTCCAATTACGTGACGCAGCCTTGATGGGTGTGGCGCAGAGGGAAGACCGCAGAGGAGTCACTTCTTTCTTACAAGAAATGCAATAATGAAGAATGACCGTTCACACAAGTTACCATCAGTGCTGGAAATTGACAAAATGTACTGGGGCCAGACGTACCCGATTTTCTCCTTCCCCTTTCCTTATTCAGCCTGACTCGGACATGTCCTCGCCAGCCCCCACCACAATGCCCAACAGTGCTCCCCTGGCATTCTGCTCTGTTGTGCTGTAATAAATCAAGTACCATTCGAAATGGGATAATAACCGTTACCACAGTGCTTAAAAGCTGAAGGAATTTGGCTAAAAGCGCTATGTAAGAACACATACTCCCCTTCGACCTGTTATTGGCATAGCCTCCGTACACATGCAGCAGCACATCTCCTCTCTGCACATGCTAACCAAGCATCTCTTTTCTGCATGCACCAGTGGCACATCACCTCCCTGCATGTGCTATTGGCAAATATATTCAGTTCAGGCTAATGGAACCATTCATCCCTGCATGGGGTAATGGCCCATCCCTCGTGGTATCGCCTAACAGCTAGCGCATGTTTTACTACAGCCAGCATAACTTTATAAATTATACATTACAGAGCAGGTTTACAACAGGCAGCAAGTAAAGGAATAATTACAGATGTGTTGGCTCCCGCCCCTTTATTTCAGCACTTTGAGGGGTGAGGTGGGGGTGGCTGGCGGCTTGTGAGAGTAAGCCGACCTACCTGAGCTCTCTCCCATGCAGGGGCACAACAAAACCTACATTTCGGGGTATAGGAGGGGGGAATTAAGTCGTGATGAGAGGGGCCACTTCAGAAAATAGGCAGGGCAAACTTGGAGGAACAACTATTGAATAGTATATTTTAAAGCGCAATATGAAGAGAGGTGATGGAAGACTTTCTTGAAAGTAACAGCTTTAAAGTTTTACTGTGTTTGTTCAAGTGCATTTTTCTGAGCACACACAGTAAAACCTTAACGCCGCCAGTTTGGGGAAAAGACTTCCCTCACCTCCCTGCCTAACAAAATGCAAGTGCGCACATCCAGGGGTGCACCTAGGCTAAAATGTAGACTGGGGCTAACCCTTCAAATGTTGGGAGAGGCACTAACTTCAGAGACTGTGGAGGAATGGCAAACCTACTTGTGTAGGGGCATCCAACTTCATTACTCATTATAATAAGAATATTCTAGTGCAGCTTCAATGTTACAATCAGTTAACGGGTCTCTCTTTTGAGTTTGAAACACCCACTTCTTGCAGAACCTGAAGGTCCTAGAAAGTGTGAAAATGGCAGATGGTGTGCAATGCAAAACTCAATATCCTAGCATAACAGGGCATTGCAGAGTGTGAGGCAGTACTATGGACAGCCCAAGCAACTTCAGTGGCTAGGAACAACAGGGGAGAAAATGTAATGTTGGTTCTACCACAGTCTGCTATACCAGAATCTCTGGTGCACTGACTGGCTGGTGACACTATGTCTGCCTTTCAAATCCAGTGTTACAAGAATAGGGGAGGGCCAGTGCAGCAATAATGCAATTCTATGCAGCAGTATTGGAGCCACTCGCAGAGGAACACCAGTTTACACCAATGTGTCCCTGCACTTATTAAAACTGTCCTTTTGTAAAGGTGTAAACTTATAAGCACTACAATTTTTGCAATTGAAGTCAGGGTGAGATTACATTATTTGCCCAGCATCACACACTTACGCTAAACAGCGAAGCTGGGATTTTAACCTGCTCTTTCAGTTTGGGCATGGCCACCTTCGTCTGCGCTTTACTTGGAACAAAACTTTTTGTTTTGGGTGTATACTGTCCTATAGAGTTTACTTGCATAGTAAAGCATCATAACATGTAAATCCTTACATCAGCATTGTGTGCCAAAATAATATCACTGTACCTTTATTTTCCACATCCTTCATGGAAAACTAGAAGATGCAAAAGGCAAAACATCCTGGATTTACCCACTTCATTTTCAGTGCTTTAAAAACACCCCAAAAATAGGTTGTGCCATAAACTCATTTAGGTTTGGAGATTCGTCACAAACTTCCAGCGTGTTATGTATGGTTATTAAAGAATATTCAACTAAGGACATCAAAGCAAACTTTACTTTTTGGCATATCAAGCTATTAGACGTTATGGGTATGAACACATTTTAAAAGGGTGCATGCTTTATTGTTTTGCTTGCTTAGCTGTCACAGATTTGGTCTTTCAGTTGGAAATTCACCATCATGTGTAAGAAAGGCTATGCAGCTGACAAAAGAAATGCTACAGTGCCATCTAGTGCTGGAAAGTATGTTTTTTAAATTGATCAATCAAAGCGTACACGGTACGCAGTAGAAAATGAAATCCTCCGTATTTGCCATAATTACATGCGTAAAAAGGCACAGTACGCATGTTATCTGCAGGGCTGATGTTAGTGATGACACAGTTCTTTATTACACGGCCACATTAGTGGCCGTGTAGTTATGGTTAAGTTGCTATTCCCAGAGGAAGAACACTTTTTGGGTGGCTTGTAACTATAACTTTGCTCTCCCTGGATGAATCCTCACCAAACTTTACAAATATAGTATATGGCCCACTCTGATTTTTTTTTCGCAAGGTTTGGTGAGATTTGGTCCAGGGGGGGCAAAGTTATAGGGGGGTCCCAAAATTTCTTTTTTTCCCATAGACTGAATGGGGAAAAACACTGGACAGATTTTCTCCAAATTTGCAGCAGGATCAGCGGGTTGGTCCCGAAAGCGTGCATTTGCAAATTTGGTGAAAATCCGTCCAGTACTTTTTTTTTTAAACGATCAAAAAGTAGGTCTAAAAGAATTAGTGATATCTATGTCCGCTCCGTGGTCACACTTCCCTGTTCGCTCCACGGACAAGATAATGATTGGCTAATCAGGTGTGTCATGTCCGCGGACATGTGACGCATTCGCTCATTGGATGGTGAAGAGCGTGAAGTGAGTGAGATTGTTCCGATGCTTCTGCCATCTTTGATCCGTGTTTTGATGTCCGCGGACATCGCTGCAAATACATATAAAAAAAATAGAACATTGCACTTTTTAAACTTATCAAATACTGTCTCGGAAGGGTTGATGTGGCTGGGACAGGATGTGGCAGCAAGAAGTAAAAAAGTGGTGTTTTTTTTGTCACGAAAGTTATACCGTACATTTGGAGGTGTTCCTCAATAGAATGTGCATAAAGTACAGGCGACGAACTAATGTGTCTGTGTTACAATGTATTTAAAGTAATATTGGAGTCAGACTGGCGCCCCCTAGAGTTTAAAGTACAGGTGAAGGACTAATGTGTCTGTGTTACAATGTAGTTAAAATAATATTGGAGTCAGACTGGCGCCCCCTAGAGTTTGGCATCTGAGGCAGCCACCTGCAGTGTTTAATGGAAACAGCGGCTCTGCATATGTATGCGAGTACCATTTCTCTTGAATGCGTTGAGCCATGTTGTTGCAAAGTGAGAATGTATTTGGATTCTGAGTGAAGGTCATCTGCTTTGATTTTTTGGTTGCGAGCTTAGGCAGCCTACGCATGGGATTAAAACTATAAGGGTCACTTGTTTTTCGACCTTGAGGGAAAGGGAATATTCAGTAAGAATGGAGGGAGAGGAGGTTTGGAATAATGAACATTTGATAAGATTATGCATTCCAAAAGTTTGTAAGGAACACGTAAAATCAGTTTGTGAGGATTCTTTGGTGCAAGAGCATTGCAGTGTGAGTTACAGAAAGAATGGAAACGGTGAATATCATGTAAGTTTCCTTTTGACGACTGTACACCGGAACAAGCTTTAATTTATTATTATCTGAACATTAATTTTGGCAATGTAACTATAGTACTATCTTTCTGTGTGGTTGTCATTTTTTTGTGGTTATGGGGAGTGCAGAATCTATGTAGACTATCACTAGATTCACCCAGGTTCAACGCTAATATTTCTTTAAAATGTCATGTATGACCATATCAATTTGTGCATCAGTTTCCACGTTCTTTTTGTCTTTTTTGAGATTGTTTGCTGTGTTTGCTAATCGTTAGTATAAACTGTATGCCGAATTAAGAAATCAATAGATGTATTGTAATGAAGGTTGGGTATTGATACATATTTTCTGTTATGTTTTCAAATAGCTACATGCTGCCTTACTGCTATTGCCATGGATTCCAGATGCCAACTGATGGATTTTTCATTCGCCAGGTGCACGTAGTCGTCAACGGCTGGATCACTGTGACTGTTTTGTGGGACGATCACCCAGGGCCCATATGTCCGTACGCTGCAGTAGCGATTAGGAGTAAAATAACATCTTTTATGGTGGTCTAAGCGCAAGTTCATGCTGACGCCCTGGAATTCACTGTGCGACCCAAGCGGTTCCTTTATCGAAAACAAACACTTTGTGTATGGGAAAAGAACAACGTGTGCCTCACGATTGACAATTTAGATCACGAGCAAAGAAACAAATTTGCAATTTGTTTGAATATGGGAATAGTCGGATGTTCTCAGAGAGTTTATTGTGAAATAAAAGTACTTTACAAATTGTACAGTGTTATTGTTTTCTTTTAAAAACCGGTTTAATATTTCAAATTGTGACGTGCTATGTTATTACTCGATGTGTGTTGCTTTTCGGGTTCTGCGTCACAGCACATAGGCGATTATGGGCGCATTTGGCTACGTTGAAGATGAACGTCAGCGAGAAAGGTGTTGAATATCACTAGGGTTGGTAATATGAGGGTCAGGGGCGGAGCATATGATTTAGTGACGTCAGGGTAGTTCACCTTAAGCAGATGCAGCAATGGATAAGAATAGCACAAGACGGATGCGTCCTGCTCTCACATTTCGTATGTTTCTAAAAGAGGAAAAATGAGGTAAGGTGCATTGGAAGTGTTTACTATAGATCAACGTATGTACAAAAATACATGGTCGAACCTTCGGGACAATAATATTTTCTGAAAGTTGCACTCGTGAAACTTATGAAATAATGTTTGGGGAGGTGAGGGGTAATGCTGATCGGTGGAATATTTCTGACGTGAATTCGAATGAGTTTACATATTTTTTTGGGATTTTGTGCACACCTTATATGACAAATCATTTGTGTATTCTTTTGACAGTTTTGAAAAAATAAAACGTGGTTGGAGGATTTCCAGCAAATTTGCATAAGGCTCATTGGCAACGATCGAAAAGCATAGTTTTGCAAATGTGGCAGTGTTTTCTTATTTGGCAAATGTCATAATGTAGTTTAAAAAAAACAGCGGTATGGCTTTAATGTCTGAGGGGTACGCTTTAGTCATGGGTAGTGGCCAGAATGTTAGGGTCATCGTATAAGGTCATGATCCTGACAATGTGGCTACTGGCCATGACCAGAAGGAACAAAACATAGGATTAAAGTGGCCGTGTCCACCTGGGCTTTGTGGTAAAGTTATTCGAAATTAGGATACATTTGAAAGGGAAGAAAATTGTGCTCATGGTAATATGGGCACAGGGTTTTATTTTTGTCTTTTGTAGGCTGCCATGGAAAGCGGAGAGAGGCCCTGTATGGAGCCCATGCCTTCCCTTTCCATGGTGGCCATCTTGGAAAAGGATTTTTTTCCTAAACCGGGACGGTATAGGACAAAAAATCCTCTTTTTTAGTAGCACGAGTTACCACTTTGGAAACCTAACCTGCTAATGGCATTCATCCCCCATTTTAGGGGCTGGAATGGGGGGTAATGGTGCAGAGACCTCGTTATCCACTCTCTTTTTGATTGTGCTGATAACTTGGCCTGCTGGCCTTTTATCCACCGTTCTATTCCCTGGGTCGGAGGATGAACGCCACAATATTCCCATTACCATAACACAAAATGCAAATGGAAATGTTGGAAAATCTTATTGCGTCTATTTACTTTACTGAGAAATATAAAGTAGATGGAGTGTATGCAGGTTTTTTTAACTTCTATTTTTTAACTGTGAAATGTGGTTCCCAAAGGAACATTTATTTTGTTTTTGAATGGCTTTTTCTTTGGCAGGAGAGGTAAGCACGAAAGTTGGGAGGGAACTGAGGGAAGAGGCACCAAACACTAATATGGAGGGCTAGGTGGACGGGGGAAAATGTTGTGCGTGTGTTATTTCTAAGGTAGGGCGCAGTGTTTCTCATGCTCCTTGATTACAGCAGTGGTGGTGTCTCTTGGGGAGAAGGGATGACCTTAGCTGATGTCATTTTAAGATAAATAGCAGTTTTGCTAAAAGTATGTACTGTGTACTAGATTGTTTATGGCTGAGTACGAATAGGTATTGGAGCTGTGCAAGGGAAATGTTGAAGTTGCAAGTTCCTACAACAGTAGAAAATGTACTTCCACATTGTCCACGAAGTACAGATTTATTGTGAAGTGAGTACGGATTCTTGGACACGTCATCATGCTGTGCGCCACCATATGGTCATGTGGCATTCTCCGGAAGGTGTGTAATGAAGTCAGATGTTTGTAGAGATTGTGGTTAAGTTGCACTACTAGAAACCTATGACATTCAGTAAAAAAACTTTGTTAAACGGATGTTGTGGTTAAGTTGTGCTACTAAAAACGTATGAAATTCAGTAAAAAAACTTTGTTAAAGGGACGTTATGGTTAAGTTGCACTACTAAAAACCTATGAAATACAGTAAAAAAACTTTGTTAAAGGGACATCATGGTTAAGTTGCACTACTAAAAACCTATGAAATTCAGTAAAAAAAACTTTGTTAAAGGGACGTTATGGTTCCAAGAAAAACTGAAAAACCCCTGAGATTCGCCAGTTATGGTAAGCTAAGCAACCATAACTCGCGCCACTACCGTGCACTGCTAAGGTATTACCCAAATTGGTCATTTACAATTGTTCGAATGAACAATTGACCGAATTTAAAGGTTCACAATTGACCTTTTCATAATTGACCAAAAATATATATATATATATATGGGTTTTGGGGGGTTTGGCGTTGGGTGGGGGGTTGTGGGGGTTCCCCCCACAAATATGGTACAATTGGCCTTCACAATTCGGTCAATTGTGAAAAGGTCAATTGTCATTCGAGCAGTTGTAAAACGATCAATTCGTATACAACCCACTGCTAAGACTAACACCCAGGATATCAAAGATGACATCACAAATGTCATTGATGACATCACATGTCTGAAATGTGCAGAGAGCCTCTGCTTAGTCTTCTTGGTACCAAGATGACAGCTAAGGGCGCCTCGTGCGCCAAATGCAGTAGGAAGGGCGTGTAAACCTGGGGTACCACCAACCTCTTGAGGGCACCATGTTCAGGCATAGTGGGCTCACTACAAAGGAGCTCACCCTCCTAATACATCTGGAAAGACCTAGATACTTATCCTTGTGCCTGGGTCAGGGCCTGTTTCCTCAGACCCTCGGGAGAGTGGCACTCTCTCTGACCCTTACAGAAGTCTCCCCTAGAGGCCCCCCCCTTCAGCCAGCAGGCATTGGAGGTTGGGGTGATCATCTGGGTTGAGCACCTCTCCCGCAGAACGGTCTTCTGGCTCTTCTCCCTCAGGAATTGAGTCTATGTTTTCCACTGGACCCAGCCCGTCCGGAGCATGAATCCCAGTGGGTGCTGCTGGAGCAGCAGGAAAAGAAAGAGCCCCCTTCGCAGAGGTGGCCTTCTTGCTCTTCCTTCTTGTCTTGGGTTTCCCCTTCGGCTTGGGTACCTGACTCACAGTCAGATCCGGTGTTACCTATGACCTAGTGACTGCAGCAGCAGTCAGGGGGAGACCATCAGAGATCAACCTCAACTCCACTAGATCATTGCCTAACAAAATGTTAACAGGTACATTGCCCTGAACCAGGACAGGAAGCTTTGCTGTCTTGCACGCAATTGTGATGGTGACTAGGGCTACAGGAGATCATTTGGGAGGCCCACCAGCTAACCTGGTAGTTCTCAAAGGAGCACCTACATAGTCCTCTGGCATGAGCAGGGTCATGTCCACCATTGTCATACTTGCCCCAGTGTCTCTCAAACCAGTAGAAAGCTGGCCATTCAGGAGGAGACCCACTTGTTAGACAGCCTGGCCAGCTTAAAGGGATCTCAAATGTTCTGGTCAGCAACATACTGACGCAGCTCTGGTGAACAGGCTTCGGAAAAATGCAAAAGAAAACAAAAAGGGGGGACAAATTAACAAACGTTTTCACTTTGTAACCATCAATTCACCCCATCATGATAATATGAGCAGCACTCACCCAGTCAATCCAAGACCCATTCTCTCTTTTCTTATATTCCCTGAACCTTTTAAGGTATTGGGTGGGTGTCTTGCCAAACTTGGCAATCAAAGCAGACTTCATGCACTCATACTAACCCCTTTCTTCCACACTCAGTTTCAGAATACAATCATAACCAGTCTGAGGCACTCGGTTTAACAAACACATAGCCCAATCTCTTTATCAACATTGTGGATTCCACAAGCCATTTAAAATGCTTTCATCCATTGGAGGATATTAGAACCCTCCACATACACACTGTAAAGACTAGAGAGGGTGTCTGTACTTCTGCTCTCCATATGGCAGAGGACTCCAGCCAAGATTCTCTATAGGGTAGCGCTGGTCAAGCAATCAAGGCCTAGCTTCTCAGGAGGTGATGTAGGCTGGTTCTTAAGTACAGTGTAGTCCCCAAGCCCCCACAAAGGAATGTCAACAAAGTGTATTGGTTAAAACACAGTTTTTAAGTTCAAGGTTATATACAATCAAGGTTATATACAATCACAATAACTCACTTTGTGCTTAGTTAATCTGTAATGGCAAATATTTACAGTTCTAAAGTGGTAACACAATCATTATCAGATCTCATTAAAGTGCATCAACTATACTCTGGTTAAATGTCACACAAATCACGTAATAAACGTAACCAACAATAGTCCTATGTTTTGTTCCTTCTGGTCATGGCCAGTAGTCCCATTGTCAGGATCATGACCTTATACCATGACCCCGACATTCTGGCCACTACCCATGACTACAGCGTACCCCTCAGTCATTAAAGCCATACCGCTATTTTTTTTAACTACAATATAACATTTGCCAAATAAGAAAACACTGACACATTTGCAAAACCATGCTTTTCGATCGTTGCCAATGAGCCTTATGCAAATTTGCTGGAAATCCTCCAACCACGTTTTATTTTTTCAAAACTGTCAAAAGAATACACAAATGATTTGTCATATAAGGTGTGTACAAAATCCCAACAAACTATGTAAACTCATCTGAATTCACGTCAGAAATATTCCACCGATCAGCACTAGGCACAGTTCTGTGTGAAGATACCCCCACCGGGGCAAACCTGTAAAGTAAAGATATATCACAAGCCCAGTCCATATATTGTTCTAGAAGTCTTATTTCCTTTTAAGATAGTTCTACAACCCCAATGTACCTGGCATAGCAGAGTTCGTCGTCGGGTCGTCGACGGATCCTTCTTGAGCGGCTCCCTTTAAGGCAGGAGCCACAGATCGTCGAGATCCCACGAGGAAAAAGGGTTGAACGACGACCGTGTGGTGGCAGCTTCATTCCAAGTGGTGCTCATTGACGACGGAGCGTTGGCGCCCTGTAAGGAAGAGGCATGCGGGGCACCTGGGTGACGATAGTTCAGGACCGCAAAGAGATTGTGAAGAACTGTGGCCCCAGCAATGGCATTGAGTCGCCCGGCGTCTCTACGGTCGTCAGGCGGTGGGAAACCCACTGGCGGATGCTCCTCATTGCATCGGCATCCTCGACTTTCTCCGGCGGGACAAAGCGGTTGACGGTGCAGGCGAGAGCGTCCTTAGATCAAATGTTACTTAGACAAAGGGAGCACGGCGGCTCCGGTCAGCGATGGCAGTCATCAACGGTGATGGAAAACAGTGTCCGGACGCTTCTCCTTGTGATTCCGCGGTGGTCCCCGTCTCCGGTCGGCAGCCTGTCGTAGGTCTGTCTACCAGGGAGGTTTGGCAAAGATCAGCTGCTGCACGATGGTCCCTCGTAGCTCAGGAAGAGGGCGCCTAACCAGGTCCTATCTGGGTCAGTCCTTGGAGATACAGCTGCTTTCAGATCGACCAGGTAGAGCAGCAGCAAGACTTCTTTTCCTAGTAGGGCTTCTAAGCTTCAGTTTCAACTCCAGTTTCTCTTCGGCTTCTGAACATGAATTCTAGCAGTGAGAGGCCCACCCATATACTAGTTGATCTCCCATTCATTCTGCTCGGTCACACTCAGGCAACCAATCGTTCAGAAGGGCATTCATGCAGGCAGGCAGCCAATCAGGTGCATAGTGCATTCAGGCCATTCACTTCTCTCCAGACACTCACAACAAGTTATGTGCATTGGGACACTCAAGCCATTCCACACTCCACACTGCATTCATATCAGTTTCGGACAGGGCTGTCTCAGTCATTGTGTCAAACACCAGAAACTAGACATCCACAACAAGAAGTGCATATTTGTCACACACTCCATTCACCCAGGTCCCACCCACAGGGTGTACCCACAACCTACAGTCACTGGGAAGGGAAGGCTCCAGCCAGTCTGGCCTGGACTTCACAACACCACCATATACGGAACTGCCACCCAACAGTCAGTCAGGGGGAAGGGACAGAGCCAGGGCTTCCCAGGACTTTGGGAAAAAAAGGTAACAGGCAATAGAAAGCAAGAGGCCACAGGGGCCATCTTGTTTCCTATCAGGAATCAACTGATTCCAATGCCAGGGCCTGGGTATCCCAAAATGCAGGATACTCAGAGCACCTGTCAAATTCAGCATGGAGCTGCGACTAGCCCATACCCTGCTGTGGGCCACACACAAGTGCCCAAAAACATACACTAGGGGCACAGGGTTGCACCCCCACCCATGGGTGCCATAAGGGTATCCCATGGGTCTGTACACCAAACCAAAAACAGGAAGAGCTGCACTGCCAGGAGTCCCACATGGACTCCTGGGCAGAAAACAATACAGAACACAAATGAAAAAGGACTACAGAACAAGGCCAGGGAGGCCCTGTCGCTCCAATGCATTTCCAGCATCACACACACCAACCAAATCTTTCATAAACTTGGGGGTAGGGGACCTGACACTCTCAACTGGTTTTGCAGAAGTCTCCACTCGTCAATTACTCTATGAAAAACTAAGCCTATATGAATGCCCAGCCTTGCTACTAACCCTTATTAACCTCCTTCATATGAACACATCAATGCAGGTCAGAATTACGCTCGAAGGTTAACTTTCCACATCCTTTGCTAGTAAACAAGGTCTCTAAACGAGGTTGTAAGCAAGGATGTATATTGGCCTCCACCCCTTTTAAATAATTTATCTTGGATATGGGTGAAAACATTTTGGAAACCTCAGCTGAGGCCCCTAAACTAGGTACTCAACAGATGGCATGGTTACTTTATGCGGACAACCTCGTCCTTTTGTCCCAAACTCCAAGGGGTCTGCAAAACCTTCTAGATAAATTGGATGATTATGCTCAAACAAATAAGCTAATGATAAACACCAAAAAAAAACCAAATTGTAGTATGTGATAAACGCATAAAACAAAGCAAGCAACATGGTTTTTGCAGAACTCCAAACTTATGATAGTACCCCAATACAAATATCTGGGTGTCTCCATCAATAGCTCAATGAGTGATATACTAAGTTTAGATATTAAACTAGTAAATCTCACATCGCAGGCAAAAATCTTGGCGTACAAGTATGGCAAATTTACTTGCAGTCATATTATGACATTTTACCAACAGAAGGTTGTACCCATTATGATTTACGGTTCGGAAACAAAGGCCCCTAGAGAAAAAAAGTGTTGCAATACATTAGAGACCCGCTAATGGAAACAGGTTTTGAAACTTCCGAAATGTACACCGATGGCTATCATACATTTTGAATTGTGGTCTCTATCCCTGTATGTACAGGTCTTAGGGAAAATGTGTTGTTTGTTACGAAAGTGTATTTTGGGTACCAACTCAAACAACATCTTGAGTCCGGTGGCCCACTATCTATTAACATCCTTGCATGTCTTCCCACAAACATGGCGAAATTTCATAACAGATGCTTTGACTGATGCGGACATCTCTTTGGAACTCCTAATAGACAACCCAGGGAGGGCAAAGATTAAGCTCTATCAATATGACTGGATATGCACACAAGGCAAATATAACACCTATATAGACTTCAATTTATCCTTGTTTGGCCATAAGAAATTTCGCCATATGGCCGACTATTATATTAAGTGTCCAAGAGTTAGATTAAACTTGTGGCCTGCAAATGATAAATTGGCAAGGAGAAGTCTTATAACTAAATATCAGAACTTTTGTTGATTCTGTAAAGGACACAACCCAGAGAGAAACGCTGAAGCACATAGTTGTGGAGTGTCCTGCACTTATCCCAAAACAAAGTTTTTTTAAAGAATTACTCGATATACAATTTCCTCTGTGAGTAAAATATGGCAAATCATCTTTACGTGCTCTAGATCTCCAGTAAAAATTGCGCTAGTGCACTTTCTGGACTCTATTCTTCCGCAATTGTCAACCTAGATCAAGAATTCCACTTATGTAATACCTGCAACATGGTTCGGAGTTATAATGAATAATCAAGAATGGAAAGTATATATATTCATCCCATGTCATTTATGGGGACGTTTTAAACTCTAAATTGTAACTTTCCTTCTTAAGGACATTGATTTTAAGGGGCCGTTGATCCAAAAATATGAATTGCTACATATTGATTGTACTTATTGTTTCATTTTCTGATGTTTTTAAATAATTAATTCTTTAAGTGTTTTTGTTATTCTAGGAGAAATACCCTTTGTTGCTATTGTCAATTTGTACTAATGTATGTAATGTTTGTAATGATTTGATTAGTTCATGAATTTGAAAGGTTAATACTTCAGCCAACCAAATAAAAACATTTTTTTAAAGAAGTCTCCACTCTACCTTTCTCCAACTGGATTCTTTGACATTCAGTGTCCCTATCTTTCAGTATCACTTGCTGTGCCAACTCCTCATTCTTAACTTCAGTTTCCAACTTTTTATATTCAAAGGCCAATTTCATCCTCAAGAATTATAGTTCGAAGGCATTCCCTGAATAAACATTGCTGGGTTCTGGAATAGAGGCAGCGGGAGTGGCGGCACTCCCAGAAACAGATTCAGTAACAACCGCAGGGGCCTCAATGGTTGCATCCCCCCTTCAAGAGCTTCACAATCAGTCTGGTAGTCCACCAGGGCAGCTATCAGCTCAGCCCTAGACTTATTTTCAAAGTCTAACTCCCTGGCTTCACAAGCACTCTGCAAAGCCTCTACGCTCATCCTAGTCAATTTACCATTTGCAATAGATTTCATTGGTTGTAATGTAGTTATCTAGTACACAACTAAATCTTAGTTTAACAAAGTGGATATTTGTAAGTGGCAAGGTTACACACAGATTCTTAAAACCATTAGCATCCAATCGCTGCCACCAGTGTAAAGACTGGAGGAGGTATCTGTACTCAAACCCTCTATATGGCAGAGTAGAAGCACAGAACACCCCAGCCAAGATTCTCTATTTGGTAAACGTGGATGAGCAATCAAGGCTTAGGCTCTCCAGAGGTGATGCAGGCTGGTTTTTAAGTACAGTGTAGTCCCCAAACCCCCACAAAGGAATGTCCATATACTATGTTACTGATAACACAGTTCTTTATATAAATAAGGTTCAAATTATATACTCATACAATAACACACTTTGTGCTCAGGCAATACCATAATGATAAATATGTACAATTTTTATGTGGTACTCTTTGCCTCCATTAAAATGCACCAACTGCTGACATTTTCAAATGGCATACAAATCAATAGCAAAAGATATCAACCATAGACTTTTAGAAGGAAAGCAAATGAACAATTGGCAAAATACTGCCCCCTACCACCAGGCACAGTTCTGTGTGAGGATCCCCCACCTGGGCAACCTGTAAATAAGATATATATTGACAGGCCCAGTCCATATATTGTCTAGCAGAGCCTTATGTCCTTCTACAAATGTTCTACTACCCCAATGTACCTGGTTTAGCAGAGTTCGACGTCGGGTCATCGACAGATCCTTCGTGAGTGAACTCCCTTTAAGGCAGGAGCCACGGATGGTCAAGATCTCTAGAAGAAAAGAGTGAACAATGGTGTTGAGGCAGCAGCTTCGGTCCTGCCGGTGCTCGTTGAGGATCGGTTGTGGATGTCCTGCGAAGATAAGGCGTGCGGTGGACCTCGACAACGATAGTTAATTGCCGCAAAGAGTCAATGAAGAACGTAGGCCCAACAAGGGTGTCGGGTCATCAGCGCTTGGCGTTGGCAATCAGGACTTGATCACGGCTTGCTTTCGAAACTTCTGCGGCGTCTTTGAGGACTTCAGGTGCGGGTGGCGGATTCTCCTCGGTTCGTCTGTGACCTTGACTTTCTCTGGTGGGACAAAGCCGTCGAAGGTGATCAGCAAGGAAGGCCAAAGTGCTCCTAGGCAATGGGGCATTGCGGCTCCGGTGATCAGCGGCACAGCGCCAAGCTGTCCCCACTTCTGGGCAACACAGCTTCGACGGACATCCAGCAGGTTACGGCAATCCTCTGAACCCTGGTCGACAATGATGGCCTCGATGTCCCGGTGCTGCGCTTCGAGATTCCTCGGCGGTTCCAGTCTCTGGTTGCCAGCCTTTCGAGGACTGACTTCCAGGGAGCCTTGGCGAAGGTTAGCTGGTGCACGATGGTCCCTCGTAGCTCAGGAAGAGGTCTTCTAGCCAGGTCCTCTCTTGGATCAGTCCTCGAAGGCACGACAGCTTTCAGATTGCGTCGAAGGAAAGCAGCAGCAATTCTTCTTCCGGTTCGGCTTTGAGAGTAAGCCTCAAGTTTCGACTACAGCTTCTGAACAATTTCCATCAGTGAGAGGTCCCCAGTTATACTGTTGGTCTCCCATTCATTCTGCTGGTTCACACTCACGCAACCAATCATTCAGAAGGGCATTCATGCAAGCAGGTAGCCAATCAGACTCACAGTACATTCAGTCCATTCTTCTCCATCCAGACACTTACAACAAGGAATCTGGATTGGGACAAGCACCCAGCCATTCAGCACTCCACACTGCATTCACACCAGTTTCGTGCAGAGCGGTCTCATTCATTGTGTCACATACTGGAAACCAGACACCCATAACACAAGGTGTATATTGGTCACACACTCCATTCACCCAGGTCCCACCCCACAGGTGTACCCACAACATACAGTCATTGAGAAGGCCCCACTCATGGCTGCCATTAGGGTATCCAAAGGGTCTGTTCACCAAACCAGAAAGAGGAACAGAGTACAGGACAAGGACATGTAGGCCTGGTCCGTCCAAAGCATTTCCAGCATCACACTTTTTCCTTCTTAAGCACTTCGCCCAAGCACTTCTCCATGAGCACCACAGCACCTATCCCTCACCCCCATCGCCTCTGCACATGCACGTTCTTAACACTCACAAGACATAGCAGGTTTGTCTCTCCTCCCTTCATTCTAATTTGTTTGTACTATTCATTTGTACTATTTATCCTTTGTAATTCATTGTCTCTCTTTCTCTGTCCCCACACTGTTGCCCTGTGGGTGCCTTGAAAGAGTTTTGCTAAGTGTTTAAGCGCCTAACAAGTGACCAATAAATAAATAAACAGTCCATTTAAATATTTAAAATGGCAGATGATGCCAGGGGTGTACCTGTGGGTGCCAGAGTGCTATGCCCGTCCATGTACATCACGCCCCTGCAAGAATTCAATGTCTCTGGAGCCTTGTCAGCCCTAGGGCCCAGGTGGTCCACCTGGGTGATTCACCTAGAGATGTTCCTAGCAGCAATGAGCGAAGACAATGATGCTACGAAGAAATCAGTTATGCTCTACTCGGCTGGCTCTGACGTTTATAATATATTTGAAACTCTTCAACCTGCCGACAGAGCCTTCAACGCAGCCAAAACAGTGCTCATAGAGTACTTCGCACCCATGGCAAACCTAGACTACAAGAGATTCCTTATGAGAACCTCTTTGCAGAAGGAAGGGGAATCCTTTGATGCCTTTGATAGTAGACTGCGGCAGAAGGCCAGGACACGTGCATGGCCAGATGAAGAACATGAAATGCGTCAACAGCTAATTCAAGATGTTCATCCATTAAACTAAGACGACAAATACTGCGAGAACCAGGTATAAACCTATTACGCATCCTAGAACTAGGACAATCCCACAAACTAGCAGACATCGGAGCAGAAAAGATATATGCCGCCATGAAATCAACCAAGCTGGAGAAAGCATGTGCTCTAGGAAAACAACAGTACTCTAGTACTTGCCACTCCTCCCCGATCTCCCTGATTTCTCCCCGCTCCCCAAGCAATTGCATAACTGGTTGTAACAGTGCCTTGATGCCCCTGGGTTTAGCGCGCTTTATAAATGAATAAAAAATGTTAAGAAATAAAATCCAGTTCCGCAAGACAAAGGACCACCGTGGAACGAGAAAAAAGGTTGAAGCAATGAGGTGACCCGTGCCCCACTCCAAAGCCTGCCAGCAAAGGGTCACATCTGTGGGAGATGTGGACAAACAAACCATTTTGCCCGGGTCTGCTGAGCGCCAGCACCATCGACACATTTGTGTGGGCAAGCTGGCCCAAGTCAATCGTTTCAGAGACAGTCACGGAAGGTAGCCCTAGTCGAACAGTTACTCCTGGTGGAAGACCAGTCCGTAGAGGAGGAAACAGGCGAAGAGGACATATTCTTCATTTCTAGTATGTCTGAGCTCAAAGCTTCAAAACAACACCACCCGAAGTGTGCAGTCCACATCTGCGACGCCCAAATTCCTGTGTTGATCAACACTGGAGCATCTGTAAGCGTCATGTCGGACAAACATTACCGCAAACTGGAAGATGCTCCACCCCTAAAGGACTTGCAGGTACGAATATATACATTTGTGGGGGGAGGAGCCACTGCCACTGAAGGGTGTTTTTCGTCACATCTGTTTGACACAAGGACACCACCTACAGAGCAAGATTCATCAACCAAATTGAGCAACGTTACACTACTGGAATGCATGGCGGCGGAAGCTCTACACATTGTGAACATTGATTTTGGCGTCTATTACAAGACATTCAATCCCTGCTAGCTCGATATGCGACTGGGTTCATAGGCATAGAGAAACTCGCAGGCGATCCAGTCCACCTTCATATCGACCCAACCATCCAGCCAACAGCGCTGAAGCATAGGCGTGTGCCTTTCCACCTAAGGGTCGAAAATGAACTTGAAAAACTGGTCAATATGGACATAATTGCAGAAGTGGAAGACCCGACCCTGTGGGTCTCTTCGATTGTAATTGCCAGTAAGCCCAAACAACCAGACTCCATTCATATACGTGTAGATATGTGCTTCCCAAACAGAGCAATTAAAAGAGAGACACATCACGCCAAGGCTTGACGATATTCTAGCTGACCTACAGGGAGCAACATTTTTCTCGAAACTGGCCTTTCACCAACTGGTGTTAGACCCAGCTTCCTACTATATTGCAACGTTTACCACGCACCGAGGGATGTATAGATACAAACACCTCACCTTTAGCATTTCCTCGGCCGCAGAAGTGTCTCAAACCACAAAGCGTGGAGCACTAGCAGGCCTGAAAGGGGCTATCAATATAAGTGATGACATCATAGTCTACTCCAGTTCAGAACAGGAGCACTTGGAAAGGTTGAGGTACATCTTGAGACGCATCCAGCAACTGAGACACACACTAAACAAGGACAAATGCGCTGTATTACAAAAGAAAATTGAATTATTTCGGTTTGTGTTTCAAGAAAGTGGGATTTCTACCAATCCTGCAAAGGTAAAAGACATCCAGGAGGCAGGGGCCCCTTCCAACGCATCCAAAGTATGTTGTTTTCTTGGAATGGTCATGTACTGCCGAAGATGTATACGTAACCTGGCCACCCTGTCTGAGCTCTTCTGAAATCTCACAAAAAAGGACTGCTTATGGAAATGAACCACACTGGAAGAGCACCTTCGAAGAAATCAAGAACGCGCTTACAGCAGAACACACTATGGTTTTCTTTGATCCAAGTAGGAGATCCTTGTTGACGCCAGCCCATTTGGTCTTGGTGATGGCTGATGCAGCTGAATGAATGTGAAAATGCCCATCCGGTAGCATTTGTGAGCCATGCCTTCTCTGCTACATAACAGAGATACTCACAGATAGAATGCAAGGCCTTGGCAGTGCTCTGGGGCGGCAAACACTTCCACCTTTATGTATATAGCAAATCGGTGACCGTGGGCACCGACCACAAACTGCTTATACCGATCATGGTTGGCTCATCCTCCAAACCTCCTGCCTGCATCGAGAGATGGCTACTCGCCCTAAAGGAATATGACCCTGAGCTGGTATACCGCCAGGGGAACGTCAATGCTGCAGACTACTGCTCCCGCCACCCCATGGAGACGAGGCAGCAAGGGTGAAACGAGAAGGATACAGAAGAGTTTCTACATACCTTGACGTCAGCCGCAACACCCATCTCCAAGTCTAAAGATGACATAAGGAGGAATCAGCGTACAATGAATGCTTCCGATTATTGCAGTGAGCCGGGACCCGTGGAGAATGGAAAAAAGAGTCCTTGAGAAACTAGATAGGCACACACGCGACACAAAGATGATACTCGAACAAATGCAGCGTGTGTTTGCTGAACTAATATTTATGGACAATGGCTTGGTCCTCAGGGGGTCAAGAATGGTTATCCCCTATAGGTATAGTGCTGCAACGCTTACCTGAACTCTGCGGGGACACCCTCTACCAAATTCTCCACCTTAGCTAACTTCTCAGTTTGCGCTGTTATTTCTTCTCAAGGATTCTTCTAGAAGCTGTGACAATTCACCTATATGATATAGAGCAAAAATTCCTCAGTGAGATTTCCTAGTTAACTTGAAGCAATGGCCATGGTTTCTTATTCTTGATTCCTAATCACTCTCTTTACCTTGGATGGTTTTATGGTGGGCTCTCCATCCTGCTTCTGAGCAGGGACGCTTGTTCTGAAGAATGGTTGCATTGACCGGAGTGGATGGAAGTACACCTATGAATGGATGGCTGTGAAAAAATAATAGGCTTGCCTTGTGGAGGAAAAATGTGTAAACTTAGGACAAGCAGTGAACTAGGAAAATATGGATATGCTATTGAGGGTGTTCAATGTAAGAATGAGATTTGAGTCTGCCTGCAAACTCTAAAGGTAAAAATTACGCACTGGACCTCTATCAAAATGAACAAAGGGGCATTGAAAACATGGACCCTAATATGACTTGCTAAGAGATATTTACTGCTTGAGGATTAATTGCGCAGAATCTGCAAACTTACTAAATTTCCTATCAAGAAATTAGTCACTGTGTGAATGTATGGTGAAAAGCTCTCATTAATAACCATTTTGGAACGGTTTAGTAAGGACCTCCGTGACGCGTAGCGCTCCTCCTCATGAAGGTCGGAATGGGAGCCTTCGCAACGTGGAGCGTTCTTCCTCACTACACGCAACACTCTGTGACTAATCCAAAGGGATAAGAATGCATGAGCAACGTACCCCCCCCCCAAGCAACGGAGAATTATACACTGAGTTACAACATACACAGCACAGGATGAGTTCTGTGTATGTCACGTCTTTTCTGCCTACCCGTTATTGTAACCTAATTTATTTGAACACAACCTTCACAGAAAATAACATGTGTAATACTTGCGGTAAGGAGTTTTCAAAAGGGGCGAAGGCTGCTAAAGTGAAAATGCCTGTGGTGACGTGAATGAGCTTCTTGTGACAGAAATTTTCGTAACCAAAAAACGTATGAACTGGACTAGGAGGGTGACTTAAGGGGGAATTATAACTAAAGGCCAATGAACTACTGAGAAATAATGTAATACTAAAGTTTACTAAAGGGCAACGGATCTGCGGTAAGCGTTCACTGCAACTGCAGAACGACGCGAAGCGTGGAGCACACAGGGGGAGGGGCTTAAGTATGCAAAAAAATAAAATGCCTAGACACGCACTGCAGCTTCCAGGAGGAAAACTTGTCAGCCATGTTAGGTAGTCAGGAAGTTGCTATCTACTGTTTCCTTAGCATTGTTGCGTGCCCACCATCCAGGAATGATAGGCTGAAGTCCAAGTCTTTTTACATGTCAACCTAGGAACTTTACCAGTGATCATGACGAGTGCCCCATGAATTAGAGTTTGCCCACAGAGGCCATCAATGGGTGGCCAAAACTAAAGAAAGGCTCCAGATGAAAGTCTGGTTTGCAGGCCCCAAGGACAAAGTAGAAGTTTTTGTCTGTGCCTGTGTGTGGTGTCAAGCAGCAATACTGCACCAGAGGGAACCCTACATCAAATCTATGGACGGGAGCAGCATACTCTGGGAAACTGTACACAGGGACTTCCGATCCACCTGCCGAGAAACACATGTCATCGTCCTAGTAGACCAATGGTCACGGTATCCAGAGGTAGAGTTTGTGGAATCCACCTTGCTTGAAGATGGTGTGCCTGTTCTAGAAAAGATGTTTGCCACCCTGGGGCTTCCTGCTGAGCTGTGCCCAGACAATGGCCCACCCTTCCAAAGTGGAGGGTTCTCCGATTATCTTCAGACCCTGGAAGTATGACATCGAAAGTTGACACTGGGGTGGCCTAGAGCAAATGGTGAGGCAGAGAGGATGATGCGTACCCTCAATAAAGTATTTTGTATTGCACACTGGCAAGGAGAATGCGAACAGAGGGCCCTGTACCAATTCTTATCAGAGTACTGATCCACTCCCCAACTGGTGTGCCACCTGCTGAAGCCCTCTTCCAGGGATGCGAAAGGGAACTGTTGCCAGATACTCGCTTTGCAGCCCTGGTGTGACCTTGTGCTCAAAAGAGGGAAGAGAACGAATGAGAGGAAAAACATCAGGAGGAGGTTACAAGATCTACATCTGGAAAGAGGAGATAGAGTGGTGATATGCTCCAGACACCTGAAAGGAACAATGTCCCTATACCCCATGAGCCTAATCCAGTGGAGGTGATAAAGACCAAAAAACTATGATCACTGCCTTAGATGTGCCAGTACCTAGAAATTCCAGCTTCTCCCAAAATGTTGTGGAGTCACCAGAAGGAGGAGGGGATGATGGTACAGGCAGTCCAAGGACGGCGGATCCCCCACGATTGCCAGGACAGCGAGGAATCTGATCTGGGGTAACCCTTATCCAGCAATGACGAAGATAGACCAACAGACCAAGGGGGAGGTGTGAATATGAGGGAAGAGGATCCCAGAGGTGAAAGGCAGCATACAGAGAGCGAACGCTGCATGCAGTCAACCTACCTGAATTACTTTTAAATCAACCTTCCTTGATTTGGACATCAGTTGGTTAAGTGCCGTTGGTGATCTGAAACAGGTTTATGTTACACAGACTAGTGCCACCTGTTGTGGCCATGTAAGAACAATCTGTTTGGTGTTTTTTAATTATGAAAACGAAGAAGTGTGGTGTGTGTGCGCACACCTTTAATCACATCATGACGTATTAAGTCACAAGGGAGAGTTAATAAAGGCAGCCCGAAGCGGTACTCTGTCCGTGTCAATTATCATCCGGTGGATAGGCCTCATCTAGACGAGGCCCTGCCCATACATGCGTACCGTCCCGATTTATGCGGGCGACTCACAATTTCTTCTTCAATTTACTTTCAACCCTCCTAAAATATTACAAACACCAATTCAATCCAACAGGAAAATTACATTCTCCCGCTTTCTGTTACAAAATCTCCCTCACAGCCGTGGCAAAATGTTGGCATGTAAGCCTGCCGCACAAAACGATGAACCATGTAATGAAACGAGGCCCATTCAAATGGGGAGATGGTAATCCAGTCCTGTTTTTCCTTTCAATTATGTAATTTGAGTTACGGAGCGATGTGCATTACTATACGCATGCGCGAGCCTCGTTCCGGCTCGCACATTTACGCCTGTTCCAGCCGGAGGAGCAGGAGCTCTTCGGAATCGGTCCCCATCCTGCAGGAGCAGCGGGGCCACTGAGGAGAAGCATCTCCTTGCCTTGATTACACTACGGTAAGCGCTGCCATCCTGCGCTGTATTTTCAAAAAATGCATTTTCTGCATTCCATATTTGCACTCGACCGTTCCGGATTACCCTGCATAGAAAATCGTATGCCTAGAATCTCTAGGTACTAAGGAGCACCTCTTTGTTTATTTCTGCCTCATTCCGGAGCACGAGGAAGTGCCCCCATCCAACATGGCCGACCGTCGCTTCCTGGAGTCTCATCTGCCCACACAGGCTCCCTGCACAAGCCAACGGCATCCGCTGATTGGCTATTGAGCATTCTTACTCCCCATTGGGCACCGTCAGGCGAAGCCGGCCCACGTTCACTAAGGCCCAAGGAACGAAGGCTGCTGCCTGTTTTACGCCTGCTCTATGCCGATCGTATGCCGATCCCAACTTAATGGGATAACTCTACTCTCCTTCTCAGTGCGCCGATTCACTGTCAAGCTGTGCAGACTACGCACTGCACGCCCGACACCATAATCTGCATTGGAGTCGATGCTCCATCCTCCCTGTGTAAGTCATTGCCTTAGATTAGCAGCACCACGTGACTTGATTGCCATCTGCTCGTTCTCTTATTGCCCACCTACGAGGAGCACATGCCCTGTGCACTCACTGTCTGCTCATCCCATGTGCTCTCCAGTGGCACCAAACCTGTCCATTGCAACATCGTCTGCTACTAAATTGAATTCACCGGCAGTTCATTACCTTGCTCTGTTTATTTAGCCTGTACTCACTGTCTGATTACGGTCTACCACATTCACAGTAATGTGCATCTGCTCATAACTGCATACTGTGTACCACCGTGCCTTGCTGCATACAGCTGCCTTATCTGATTATGCTATCCTTGTCTACTCATATCCCGTGTACACTGTATCCCACGATGTGCATTAAGCCACAGGGTAAATAACTAGCCACATACTATTATTGCTGTACCCTATGATCGCTATCAATGCAATTGTGTTGTGCCTTATGGTCGCTAACTGACCACTGCAATTGTGTTGTGCCTTATGGTCGCTAACGGACCACTGCAATTGTGTTGTGCCTTATGGTCGCTAACTGACCACTGCATTTGTGTTGTGCCTTATGGTCGCTAACGGACCACTGCAATTGTGTTGTGCCTTATGGTCGCTAACGGACCACTGCAATTGTGTTGTGCCTTATGGTTGCTAACTGACCACTGCATTTGTGTTGTGCATTATGGTCGCTAACGGACCACTGCATTTGTGTTGTGCCTTATGGTCGCTATCTGACCACTGCATTTGTGTTGTGCCTCATGGTCGCCCTTCTGGCCACTATCAGACCACTTGCTCTTAGACCATACTAGGTCAACATGCCCATCACCAATAGCCTAACTGCTATATACTCACCCTTGTACACTTTCAGTGCCCTACCCACTAAATTACTGCCTACCTTTCTCCTCCTTATACTGCACTCTGGTTGGACCGTATTTAACCACACCACCACCCCTGTCCGCCACTCTCAACTGCATCACACCACAACTATGCCATCCTTCGCTCACCACACCAACCCCTACCTTAACAATCCAGCCTTCTGGATCCAACACTTCGCTACTAGACCTTTACCAAACATACCCTCCTCCATCACCTTGAGAAATGCTAGACTTGGCGCACGACTCACCCACGCTTCCCATCACTCTGCGCATCGTAGCAAACCCCCCCAGACCCCCACACCGCCCACACTCACGCCTAATCCTCCACCATCCCTTTCCAACTCCTCTAACTTGAGCAATATCAAAGGTGCGCTTATCAATGCCAGATCACTCTCGGCTCACGCCCTTGAAGTAGCGGACCTCATCCTCAACATCGACCTTGACTTTATAGCAATCACCGAAACCTGGCTCCATCCAGCCTCAGGTCCTCTTCTCTCCCTCGCCATCTCTCCAGGCTATAACATTATTAGACATGATCGTAATTCCAATCAATCCAAAGGTGGTGGCATTGCCATCATCCATAAAAATGCTCTAAACTTTCACCTCTCGGCCACACACCACTTTTCCACTCTGGAAGCACTGACAGCCAAACTGGCTATTACCCCTAACCACTCTATCAACTTCCATCTACTCTACCGGCCACCCGGCCCGCTCTCCACCTTCGCGGAGGACCTCTCCAACATCTTCACTCTCAACACCAAAACCAATTCCCAGGTCACAATATCGGGGGATTTCAACCTAGGTCTTTCTGACCCCAAGGACACTGCTGCCATGACTATTGACAATATCCTTACGAATGCTGGATTCACACAGTTCATAAACCAACCCACCCATGACAAGGGTAGAACCCTTGATTGGCTAGCCGCCCATAACTGTCCCATCAACATCACCTCTAACCAACAGTGCTCATGGACTGACCACAACCTAATTACATTCAACATCGAGTCCAAACCCGTCAGCCACTCAAGCATCGCACCTGCTATGGCCACCCGTAATAAACGTGATATCACCTGCGACAGACTTCTCCCTCTCCTCCTTCCAGCTCTCAATGACCAGGCTCTTTCATGCTCTGACCCTACGGCCTTGGTCGACGGCTTTAATCGGGCTATGCTTAAAGCCCTAGATACCATTGCACCCTCTAAACTGAGAAAATCCAAACCTCGAGCCCACCTGAACTCCTGGTTCACACCCCAGCTTAGAACTTTACGCAAAGAAAAACGAATTGCGGAATCTCACTGGAAAAGTAACCACTCTCCAGCCAACAAATCATGTCTACTCCTGGCCACCCTTAACTACAAGGAAGCCATACTCCAGGCAAAAAAAGACACATACAATAAACGTATCGAACAAGCCAAATCCAACACCAAAGAACTGTTTAAAATCCTAAAAGAACTTGAAACTCCCGCTGAACTCCCACGCTGCAACATATGAGGATGTCAAGAATGCCTTCAAAGAACACTTTCTGCCCCTGGTGAACGAAGACTTCGAAAGGTTTATGTGCAGCGACAAACAATCTGGGGAGGAGACATTAGACCAGTTCTGCAGGAGGCTGAGACATCTAGCCAACACGTGCAGATGGGAGAATGAATAGGGAATAGTGCGCAATCAGCCCATTCAAGGGTGTAGCTCAGGGAAACTCAGACGTCAGGTGCTCGGAGAACCTGGCCTAACGCTGGCACAGATTCTGGACATGTGAAGTGCCTATAAGCTGTCGAAAAGCAGAGGCGCCAGAATAGATGCAGCAGTCCGCCCAGGAAAGAGCGAAGAAGCATATGCCATTGGACGTTCAGCGATGAATGCGACCCAAAAGCCACAATGGGCTCCAAAGAGACCTGAGCCATTTCAAAAGCCTGACCATCCCCAACTCTGTCACTACTGGCTATGACCTTCCACACGCTGGAGAGTGTCTGGCGAAGTCAAGGGTGTGTGGACGCTGTAGTGTGATGGACACTATGCGAGAGAATGCAGGGCGGCCAACCCAGTGGCTGTTTCAAGGGGCCCAGCGAGAGTCAGCAATAATAGCCCACGGAAGCAAAAGAGTGTCGCCACAGTTGAACAGGGGATGCAAGAGCTGGACATAGCCGAAGAAGAGGAGGACGAAGAAGTCTTCTTCATTTCAAAGATTGAATCAGGTTCAAGGAAGCGACATCAACCAACCTGCGTGGTCAACATTGGGAAGTCACCAACACCCATGCTGATAGACACAGGGGCTTCCGTGTGTGTCATGGCTGCCGGACATTATGAGGCACTGCCGGGCCCACCGGTGCTCGACAAGACCCAAGCCAGAATCTACACGTTTGAAGGCAGCATCCCCCTACCACTACGAGGAGCATTTACAACGTCAGTCCCCCATGGTCAATACTCCATCAAAGCCAAGATCTTTGTGACGGAGATCAGTCCACACTCTCTGTTAAGCTGTGCAGTGTCCGAAGCCCTGAACATTGTACATTTTAACATGTCCGTGTACCTGTCAGACATACACAACATCACGGAGCAATATGCCGATCTGTTCAAGGGCGTAGGCAAACTACGGGGAGATCCCATAGAAATTGACAAATCTGACAGACCCACGGCCCTGAAACACTGACGTATCCCATTCCATCTAAGGGCACAGGTAGAACAGGAACTGCAAACCCTCATCGACACTGACATAATTAAGAGGGTCGAAGGCCCCACTCCCTGGGTCTCGCCGATTGTAGTGGCCGCTGTGATGCTGGAAATGCATCGGAGGGACAGGGCCTCTGTTTCCTTGTCCTTTACTGCTTTTTATTGTGTGTTCTGTCGTGTTTTCCGCGCAGGAGTTAATGTGGGACTCCTGGCGGTGCAGCTCTCTCCTTTGGTTTTGGTGAACAGACCCATGGGATACCCTTATGACACCCATGGGTAGGCGTGCAACTCTGTGCCCCTAGTGTATGTTTTTTTTTACACCTGTGTGTGACCCACAGAGCAGGGTACGGGCTGGTGGTAGCTCTGTGCTGAATTGACTAGTGCCCTGAGCGTCCTCCATTTTGAGATGCCCAGGCCCTGTTATTGGAATCGGTAGATTCCTGATGGAGACAAAATGGCCCCCATGGCCTCTTGCCTTCCATCACCTGTTAACCTTGATCTTCCCGGAGTCCCAGGAAGCTCTGACTCTGTCCCTTCCCCCTGACTGGCTGTTGGGTGGAAGTTCCATATATGGTAGAGTGGGGAAGTGCTAACCAGACTGGCTGGAGCCTTCCTAATGACTGTATGTTGTGGGTACGCCTGTGGGTGGGACCTGGGTGAATGGAGTGTGACGAATACGCATTCTGTGTTGTGGGTGTCTTGTATCTGGTGTTTGACACAATGACTGAGACAGCCCTGCCCGAAACCGGTATGAATGCAGTGTCGAGTGTCGAATGGCTGGGTACTTGTCCCAATACACATAACTTGTTGTGAGTGTCTAGAGAGAAGTGAATGGCCTGAATGCACTGTGTGCCTGATTGGCTGCCTGCCTGAATGCCCTTAGTCGTGATTGGATGCTGGAGTATGACCCAGTGGAATGAATGGGAGATCAACAGTATATCTAGGTACCTCTCACTCCTAGGAATCGTGTTCAGAAGCTGAAGTCCACTATGACGAGTAACTGGTGTAACGGAAGCTTGACCTTGAAGCCCTGCTGGACGAGAAGAATTGCTGTTGCTCTCCTTCACAATCTGAAAGCTGCTGTGCCTCGAAGGACTGACCCAGAGAGGACCTGGTAAGGCGCCCTCTTTCCGAGCTACGAGGGATCATTGTGCACCAGATGATCTTTGCCAAAGCTCCCTGTTAGACAGACCTTCGACAGGCTGCCGACCCGAGACGGGGACTGCTGCGGTATCCCAAAGAGCAGCGCCCGGACTGTTGTCCGCCACTGTCAACGACCGCTGTCGCCGACCAGAGACGATGTCCTCCCGTTTGCCTAAGAACTTCAATTGATCCAAGGACGCTCTTGTCTGCATCATCGCTGCTGTATCGTGCTGGAGAAGGCATGACCGTCGACGTGCTGAGGAGCATCCGCCGGTGGGTTTCCCACCACCCAAAGACCACAGAGACGCTGACGACTCGACGCCCTTGCTGGGCCACAGTTCTTCAAACTCTTTGCGGTCCAGAACTATCGACACCGAGGTGCCCCGCACGCCTCTTCCTTGCAGGATGTTTACGCTTCCCCGTCAACGAGCACCGCAAGGAACGAAGCTGCCACTTCACCGTCGTAGCTCACCCTGTTCTCTGTTGGACGTTCGACAACCATGACTCCTGCCTTAAAGGGAGGGCACTCAAGAAGGGCCGTCGATTTCCCGAAAAGGAACGCTACAACGCCAGGTACTTTGGGGTTGCAGAACTATTGGGAAGTCTCTTGTGAACAATATATGGACTGGGCTTGTATCTTTATTCTACAGGTTGCCCAGGTGGGGGGAATCTCCACACAGAGCTGTGTGTAACGGTAGTGACCAGTATTTCTGCCAATTGTTCTTATCAACTGCTTCTCTCTTTTCTCTATTGTTGGTTTCCTCTATGACTTGATTTGTGTGCCATTCTAACCGTACAGTTGATGCACTTTAAAGAGATCTAATAGTAATTGTGGTACCACGTAGAACTGTATATATTTACCGTTGTTGATTTTCTGAGCACAAAGTGAGTTATTGTGATAGTGTACATAACCTTGAATATTAATTATATAAAGACTGTGTTTTAACCGGTACATTGTGCAGACGTTCCTTTGTGGGTGCTTGGGGACTACACTGTACTTAAGAACCAGCCCGCATCACCTTCCTGAGAAGCTAGGCCTTGATTGCTCGTCTGTTGCTACCACAGTAGAGAATCTTGGCTGGGGTCCTCTGTGCCTCTCCTCTACCATATAGAGAGCAGAAGTACAGACACCCCCCTCCGGTCCTTTACAGCCACCAAACTCAAACAACCAGGGGTGGTGCGTATCTGCGTGGACATGCGGCTGCCTAACATGGCCATCAAACGCGAGCACCACCTGACACCGACGCTCTATGATGTTGTAGGTGAACTTCAGGGTGCTAAGGTGTTTTCAAAACTAGACCTTCGCTCAGGGTATCACCAGTTAGAGCTGCACCCTGAGTCCCGCTACATAACTACCTTCACCACGCATGAGGGCCTCTATCAATACAAGAGTTCTTCAAAGACAAGATCAAATTCTTTGGATTCGTGTTCCATGCTGGTGGCATTTCCCCAGACCCGGAGAAGGTAAGAGACATTAGAGAGGCAGCACCCCCAGAATCCCCTTCAGACATTAGAAGCTTTCTGGGGATGGTAAACTACTGTGGGCGGTTTATCCGGGACCTGGCCTCACTCGGAGCCACTGAGGGCCCTCACAAGAAATGACGCCACGTGTGAATGGTCCGCCCGAGAACAGAAGGCATTCAACACTATCAAAGCGGCACTGACCGTGGAAGAAATGATGGCCTATTTTGACCCCAAGAGAGAATCGGAACGAGTGGTTGATGTCAGTCCAGTGGGACTGGGTGCAGTACTGTTGCAGCCAAACGCACAAGGCCAGATGCATCCGATAGCATATGCCAGCAAGACCCTGACTGACACTGAGAAGAGGTACTCACAGATAGAAAGGTAGGCGCTTTCCATTTTATGGGGCTGTAAACATTTCCGCCTATACATATTGGGCAAGCCTGTGTCGGTCATCACTGACCACAAACCACTGATCCCCATCATGGCTGGCGGGTCCTCCAAACCTCCTCCACGAATTGAGAGATGGATGCTGTCCCTGATGGAATGGGGGGTTAAGCTTCAATACAGGCCAGGCACCAATAACCCGGCGGACTATTTGTCCAGTCACCCTGGACCCAGCAGGATGCAGGACAAACCAGAAGAAGAGGACTGTGCCGAGGTAATCTGACACGGGGTGGAGGCTGCCATGCCCATAGCGCTAACCATACCGGAGCTCGTTGATGTGTCCCTGGCTGACGACTGTTTTCAGCTCATAAGGACAGCAATGGCCAACAGAGACTGAAAGATGGCATTGGCGAACACAGCACGGAAAGAACGGGGCGCCCAACAGGACCTACAAGCGCTGTGGCGCACCTGAAATGAGCTGTCCATCTCTGACAAAGGGTTAATGCTGAGAAGACGTCAGATCGTTGTGCCACGGATACTGGTGAAGAAGGTACTAGAACTAGCTCACACTGGACATCAGGGCACAGCCAAAACCAAGGCACGCCTACGAGCCAAGGTATGGTTTCCAGACCCGATCATCGGGTGGACGAGTATATACAGCAGTGCATCAGGTGCCAGGTGGCCGGCCGGTAGGGCGGGAACCCAACAGTCGATGAAAAGAAGTGACCGACCATGGGGCACAGTACATGCCGACATTGGCTCTACAGGGAGAGGCGACATTGGCTCTACAGGGAGGGGCACTTACTTTTTGGCAGTACCCTGAAATAGAGCTAATGGAATTGACCGCCAGTGATCACACCATTCATGCACTGGAAAGAATCTTCGCTACCCACGGGTTTCCTTTTGAGCTATGCTCAGACAATGGACCCCCCTTTCAGGGCCAACAGTTTGCAAATCACACGGAGGAATGTGGAATAAAACACCGGAAGGTGACCCCGCCCTCTGGCCGAGGGCCAACGGTGAAGCCGAGAGGTTCATGCGCACCTTGAACAAGATATTCAGGATATCTCAGAATCAAGGAGGGGGAACTATGGAGAAACCTCTACCAATTCCTCTGGAAGTATCTTGCCACTCCTCACCAATCCATGGGAGTGGCTCCATCAGAAGCCCTTTTCAAATGGTGCCCCAGGGAGCTCATACCAGAGATGGATAGACGAGAGCCTGGCGACATCGACGACCAAAGAGTACGAGTAGAGCGACAGGTACGCAATGAGTAAGAGAGCAGCAGGAGAAACCTCCAACAACCTAACATCGCAGTAGGGGAAATAGTACCAGTTTGCAACCGCCACCCAGAAGGAAAACTGTCCCTAACATATGAACCCAAACCGATGGGCATAGCACACGGCAACGGATCAATGGTAACAGCTGCTTATGGGAGAGGGACAGTTACAAGGAACGCATGCTTTTTCAAGAAGATAGAAGCCCGCCCGTCCGAGGAGAGTCCAACCGAAGGGGAAACAACGACTCCGAGTGACAGCAGGAGTGGAGGTGACCAGCTGGCAACTGATCCTCTGCGTCTGTCCGAGAGCGGCAGCCGAAGGTACCCAAGCTGGGAAGGGCGCAGATGTCCGGCCCGGATCAAGGACTTTATAATGGACCCTGATGCCTGAGTCGCAGGGAGGAAGGTATTGACCCACGTTGGGTCCACTTGTTGATTGTATACGTGCCCTACCAGTGTTACCCCCTGTTGGGCCATGTGATGACATATTCAGGGTCTCTCTGTTTTGTTCTTTATAAAAAAAGGAGGAATGTTAGAGTGATGTGCATTTCTATACGCCTGGGCGAGCTTCGTTCCGGCTCACGCATGCGCTCTAATAAAAGGGAAGCCGGTGCAAGGCAGTTGCTGCTGGGACCCCGAAGTAGGAAAACATGTCTGTGTGAGTTTATTGACAGCTACGTGCTTATGCTACAGGGAGGCCCGGGGTCCAATTAGAGTATCACAACTTGCATTCCCGAATTTGGAATAGAAAAATCCTGGACTACAAGACCCATAACAGAAAGAACTAGAAAAGGCCATATTGGCATACAAGCCTAGCCGCCTCTTTCCTGTGCCTCGTCCATGCACTTCTCATCGTTGTCGTCTCTGACGTCACAAAAAACACCACCCTCACTATAACCCCATCCTGATCCTTCATAGTTAATCATGCAAAAATCGTCAAAAAGACAATTCCCATTTTTTTTTAGCGCCTCGCGTCCACGATGGATGGCAAGTTCGGTCAACTGGCTGCCAGGCCGTCTCCATCCCATTCTAAATCACAGCTAAAAACTCCCGCTCTCACGAAGGCAGCCAGCGCGTTCCGCAGATAGAAATGACAACTATACACGTTGAGCAAAACTAAGTACGTCACGTTATTTGGCTTTGTGGCAGGTCCGCTCCTCTAATACGAACTAGTCACGTGACGTCGTCCAATTGCTGTGTGTGCTTACGGAGTGGCTTTTATTTTATCAAGAGTTTCATTTTGGAAGGAGAGCAAGCCAGGATACCAAGAAATAGTTCTAGTAAACACGTGGCAATAGCGACTTAAAATGCATGGCTTTTAGGTTATTTTAAAATGAATGCTAAGGTTTTTCAGAATAATAAAATAGTTAGGTTACTCTCATGCTTTATCAAACAAGGAGTCCCGCTTTCAGTTATGATATGTTTTAACATTCCACAAACATCTTGACGTTTTTCCAGCACGTTTTATGCGTCTAGCGGCCGCTCTTCCAGTAATGCGCTGAAGGAAACCCCTCTGTAAAATGGCCGTCTTCTTTAACACTGGACAGTGTGCCGTCCCCGGGCTCTTTTTATGTGACAGTGCTGTGTCTATAGTTCAACAAATACGAAACCGCCTACAAATTAAACATTTTAAAAAACTGTACACATACACGTTGGGTTTTAGTCTTGAAAAACAAACTCCCATTTGTTATAAGTGAATAAAGGAAGATCCTGCCGTCCACGTCAGTTTGAAGGCGAGGCTTGTTTGGGGCGTCTTTTGACTGGCGCTTGCGCCTCTCCTCTCAGCCTGACAGCACTCTTTCATTGATCGTGGTAGGCACCGTGTGTCCGGCTCCGGGTCCCTAGGGCATCAGCTGCCGGTCTACGCTGCATCAGCAACATGGCCTCCTCGTGCTACGAATACGTGACCGCCGAGCAGCTGGCCGGCTTTGACAAGTACAAGGTATGGAGGCGCCTGTGTGGAGGTCCTGGGCTGATCCCACGTGACAGGGGTGTCGCCTCCCTGCGGGCGGTGCATTGTGTTGGGGGATAAACCCCCGCTTCCAAATGCACTACAATATGTTTGGGAACCACTCTACTCTGGCATGCACAAGGCTCCAGCTGAAGGGATGCCCCCAGCAGACACAGGGACACACCTTTCACTGATGGGGGAAATGCTGGGGTACTTTTGAGCACAAATGCCATACTCATCTGGGCTCTGCCTGTCAAACAGGGCGGGTCTGTATTACAAATGCAAAGTGGGGAGTGGGCGGTACCCCCTTTATAACCGCCAACGTCACATACACATGTCATTGAATGGACAGGATGCTAAACTCTGTCCTGTTTAGGGCTCCCGCAGAGCTGCCAGGGTTTTATTCTACGTATGTGTGACATTTAAATATTTGTAGTGTGCTTAGGTGTGACGTCTCCATATTTCTGCGTGACATTTGGAAGAGGTTTGTGCAGCAGATGCCGACCCCAGGGTGGGACTGGGGTATAACATTGTCTTGGGCACCAATTAAAAGATGTCCCACAGTTGCAAATGACATTGTATTCCTTTTGTGATAAGACTGTTTGAGTGGTGCCCAAGGGTTTAAAAAAAAAAAGTGATGCAAATTGTGACTTTTGAAGAATATTTATCCAGTAACCATGGTCAAAACTATGAGCCTTCTCAAAGTGGCCCATAACTTGCCCACACTAGCATTGTGTGTGTCGGGTTCGGGCATTGCCCTATTGCCCAGTCCGAGCCTTGCGGACAACTCCTAAAACAATGTGTTGCACAGAGCCGCTGCGTGCTGGTTTGTGGGGTATTGTCCAGTTTGACCAACTTCCATTTGACTGTATCTTTTTGATCTAATTCGGTAGGTCAAATGGTACACATTAATGAAAAAATAGTTGTGGGGTAAGGGAATAGGTTGAGGTGGGAGGAAGTCGGGGGAGGTGCAGTGATCTCCCCCTGCATTATGGGGAGTTGCAGGGGGTCTCCCTCTGCAGTAGGTAAAAAATAATTAGGTCAAAAAAATAAATTATATCAAATGGGCAGTTTTTTAGGTCAAACAGCCCATTTCCGGTTTGCATTAGTAAACCTGAGCAGGGAGATACCCAGGTTGCATATAAGGTCTTTGGAGACAGAAAGATTACTGATGAGCAGCAGGTGTCTGTAGCTTGAGCGGTACCTCCTGGGATTTTATTTCTGCTGCTCTGACACCTACCCTAAGGGTGGAATTTTCCTTGACTTGCTGGACTACAGCAGAGTGAATTGAAATATGTGAGTGTCACAGCATGTCAGGGGGCGATGAGCAACTTTCCTTCTTGCCTTTTCTCCAGGGACGTCATTTCACCAGAATCAGGGGTAGCAGGGTGACATCACACAACCCTGGTCCGTCTGATGCCATCACATGAAGTGATGTAATTTGACCCTGCCCCCAAGTGACATCACAGGAAGTGATGGAAAATGACCTTCCGAATTTTCAGAAGTGTCTAGCACCTGTGTTTTCAGGTGCTCTCATCTTAGCCAGATATAAGAACCGAGGCACAGAGGGAGGCTTGATTTGTCCACGATTACACATTTGGGCAATGTAATTTTCCAGATTCGACATGGGGTCTGTATGTAAAACATACCTAATGCAGTAAGGGTAACCGAAATCTCTAACGCAGGCTACAGCAAGTGTATGAAACATCTATAGATCAATGGACACCAAAGTACATGTTATCCGTGTTGTTGCTGTGTTAAACAAGCCAATAAAGCACTGACCTAGGGAGACGTGCCCAGGTGTTTACCCAGGAGAAAAATGCTGCACGAGCAAGGCCTGAAAATTAAATCCTTAACCATTGCTTCTGGGATCTCAGCCTTTGATCAGGGTTTTCTTTTCTTCTCCAGTGCCACGATGCCCCTGGGCGACTGTGCGCTTTACAAGTTATCTTAACAGATTATGTCGCTGCAGTGGCACGGACTACCGCAAGTGAAAGAAGTAAATCAAAGCTTAAATGTTTAATGTAACATAGAAAGAAGGGGGCCCTTGCCTGGTCCACACATATAGCAGCCACCGGTGGTGGCTGGTGAGTCCTTTTTTTTATTTTTTTGCAGGGTGAAATATTTGCTATAAGTATTTTGATGGCGACCGAGCATAGCAAGGGACCCCGAACTAACAAAAATGTGTTTGTGGTGTGGGGGAGATTCTTCTCCCTCATCAGAGAAATGTTTTGAATAATGGGTTAAAATGGCGCATTACACCGCACACTTTCTGGGAAAATTGGGGTAAAAGGCCAACAGGGTGTAGGGTAAATCATGAAATGAAGTAAAATATATGTAAGTCACCATAAGTGCACAGTGCCTTTCCCAATGCATTATCATGCCAGTCCCTGCAATATATGCCAGTAAAAGAAAACATTTTTATGCTGGCTGTTCCCATACATTCCATGCTGATTCCACCAACATATGCTAGTATTCCCATATAAGACCATACTGCTGTTTGCTGGATATACCTGATGAGCGGCACACTTCTCTGGGTCTGTCATCCTGATTGCTATGGGCTGAGTGTGGCTCCCGGTGGCCTGCGTGGTCTCGACTTGCGGTGCTCTGGCTAGTGTAAGAAATGCATGTTGGCATTAGTAAGACAGACACCAGTGACCACCGTTGAAGGGTGCATATTGAACTTTCACAAGGGGGTGATAAAACGCCTATCTAAATCTACAATCTTGTCAAATAAAAAGGGCCTATACTTAAAAAGTATATTGCAATACTTACCACTAGTTTGCAAATAATGGGGGTTAATGTTCATGAAAATGAAGTGTTCACAAAATATGTCAGGATGCTCGGGCCGTTGGGCTCCCTTCCCCACGTTTTCAGAACGGGCAAGGTGGGTCACTTGAGAAAAGCATGCACTCTGGCTTCTGGGGCACAAGGATGCAGTTCAGTTTCCAGAGTCCAAGACCTTCTGTATTCAAGTCTCTCTGTCTTGCAATTCTCTTGATTCAGAGAGCCTGCTGCACAAAACATTAAGGAAACATTCTTTCCACTTCAGTATTTCACATGTGCACACTTCAGGTGTTCACTCTGGATCTCACTCAACCCAGCTCAGATCCTTTCAAAGAAAATGTCTGGACCTCCCCACCCGCCCCGGCTGGGCTCAGATCCCGCTCAATTAGTCTCCCTCAGCTGGGCCCGGACCAATGGCGATGTACTTTAAATGATGGAAGACTTTCGAATGTGCATAGGATTTAGCTTGACCCACTTCGATCTGAATCTTCTTTTTAATTCATTCAGCATTAGTTGGATACCAAACAGTCTCTGTTTGGTGTCTCTATCGATTGAGCGCCCACTTGGCACCAGCCCACTCTGAATCTGGTATCTTGACTTGACCTCCCAAGTCCAATTACTCTTGTTAGTTTCCAATTATATTCGCGTTGCTCATTGCCAACGCCTCACACACTGTTCTCTTTGTACAAAGTTGCTGCTTGCACCCCTGGTTCAAAACACGAGCTGGTTCGTTAGCAGTCTCTCAGACTCAGCAGCTTTGTTGTCTTTTCTGACGCTGCTTTGTTGTAGGAGCCAAGGACAGTACCACGACTGCAATTGCTCCTCCCCGCCTGGGTTATCGACCTGGTAGAGCCCTGGGTACCTCCGACACACTGTACAGGTTTAATCCGCCTTCGTTACTGGTCTTCGGTTTCTTACGTTCAAGCTTCACAAAAGTTATGGTCCTAAGAGTTCCAGCGTACTACCTTCTTGTGACCCTCTCACCGTCTTTCTCCTTGTATTAAACTGCCATCTCGGAACTGCTGTCTCCTCGTGTTCCTTGCCTCGCTCAGTGTGCTTATGTGCTCCACCTTTTATCCGTGTTGGGAAGGGTGATGAAAGGCCGGTGTGTATAATGATCCGTATTTGCCTGACCATGGTGTTGGGACATGTCAGGTATATGGCTCTGGTTGCCACTCACGGTGGGCTGTCTGTGAGAAAGTGTTTGTGTCAGGAAAGGTGGGGGCGGGGGTTGAGTTCCCAGGTATCCTACCTGGTAGGATGGGGAAAAGGAGCCATAAGGCAGGGGATACCGCGTCTTACCCTTAGGTGTCCCACTCCAAAGACCCCTCATCCAGGTGATCCTCCCGCACTGGTCCACCCCCAGGAACTGGATCCAAAAGCGATTGCTGTGTCCTGGCCACCTGGATGACCGATCCCCGGGGACTAGCAGGCGAGACATCTTTAGGTGTCTCACATTAGTGGGTCACAATTAACGATGTGGCTTCAAGCGTGAAGTCTGACTTTGCCTTCTGGTGGCGGTTGCACACCAACACAGCATCACCAATGTCCAGCTTGGGTTCTAAAGCTCAGCGGATACCGCTCATGTCGTTGTTGGACTGTATTCGTCTGGTCCTTACCTTTGCCGGATTCGGGATGACGGGGATTTTGTGCTGGAATTGCAGTGGTCACTGGACGATGACCTAGTAATGAGTTTGGAATGCACAATGTCTTGAAACGCTAGTGTGTAGGCACGCTATAAATAAAATATATCATATATGAATGAAGATTCAGAGGATCTGTTACAACTCATATTCCTTGTTCTTCTGGCTCTCAATGAAAATCCTGATTACGTTGTTCAGGGTGCGTATCAAGTGCTCAGCGTCACCATTTGCTTGCAAGCAAGGTGTGATCTTGCAATGATGATTTCCAAGACGCTTGAGATACTCTTGAAGTTCAGTACCCTGTAATGGCAGGCCATCATCTGTTTTGAGAGCTTCAGGGCTTCCTTTTGTCAGTGATGTTCTGAAGCCTGTTTATTAGAGCTCCGGCAGCCATTGAGTGTACCATCTATGTTTTGGGGTAGTGCAAGTAGTCATCAACCAGTAGTAAAAGTTAGTGAACGCTTGGTAGCCAGTACAAATCCGCACTGACTCTTTTCCATGGGACGATCACACAGCTCTTATTTTCAAAATGGCACAGGGTGTGTTTACTCTCACTGCAGCCTGAAACATTGGGCAGTAGTTGATGGAGTCTTTGACACTGTGGTCCATTTTCGGAAACCACACTAGTCTTTCAATCGAGCCTTGGTCTTCACTTGATGTTTCGCTCTCGGCTGCCTTGATTAAAAGACACAGGTAGGCGCAAATGCAGACTTACCCTGACTGCTTGGCTTTGCAGGTGATTACTATTAGGGCGACCCACAGAATGGGCCCAAATAGCCTCTCAATGATGCCAGCTTTCTTGAGTTTGTCCAGTGCTTCCTCAGCCTTACACCTTGGGTGCAATGGAATGCGGCAGTGCCTTTTGACAAACTGGTTCCGCTGCGTTGTCCACATGTAGCTTTTGAATTTTCTCTTGAGGCAGCCTATTTTATTGCACATTTGATCGGTATTACTTGAAGGCAGTGCTTCAGATAAGATTTCGAGTTAGAAGTATTTTACTCCCTCCTTTTTAAACTTTTAAAGGAAATGAGATTTCAATGGAGCAAAAACGAGTTTTTAGCCGATGCGTACACAAATTTAAAACTGGATCGAAATCCTTATCAGGAGGAAGCTGACCGCATTGTGACAGCAAAACCTATCATTAACAGATCACACCTTTGACTCAGTTGCAGAAACACCAGCTCACACTTAGAACAGATGATTACTAATACTCTGAGCTCCCCTTGCATGTAAAGAAAAGGTACAACAGCGGAGTAGGCTTTTTAACGCTTTGCTGACCCAGAAAATGTCTGCTTGAGTAGGAGCTGTGCAGGGTTCCCTAATACAAACAGAAAAGGCAAATTGGAGCAACCTCACTGTAAGTTCTATTGAAGGTGCTGAACCAGCGCCATATAGGGGGGTCAGACTTAAAACCTGCGGGAGTGAGCAGGGGCAGTGGGGAAAACACGGGATAACCAAAATATAGTCCTATCATGGGAAGAGACCACGTGGGGGATTGTGGGAGTGGGGATGCATTACTTATATTAACATCCCAATGGACCCACGTATAATTAGCACACAAAAGAGATGACCTTTCCTAAATAGAACACATGCTACGGGGACAACTGCATTCCTGGGAAATCCGGGTCCTAGCACATTATCAGCCTTCCGCCGCCCCCGACTGGGCTCAAGCTGCGCATCACAGGCAGACTTAGCCAGCTGCAACATCACTGGGTGATGTCAACATGGGGCAGCAAGCCAATCCAGCGGGCACTCTGGGATGGAGAGACCCGAGCCAGCGACCCATTCACATGGCTACAAATGCCTTTCGGCAGGTTATGTTAAAGGAAGCTGAGTGGATTGACGTTCTTGGAGGAACCAATGAAGCAGTACGTTTTGTGTCTCTGGGAAGTGGCCAGCCATCAGAGTATCCACTACAAGCCATGCAAAGGCCAGTATTTGGAAGGTACTGTGTGACGGTCTACCTTCCCACCAGAAGCAGGGTGTCTTGTCTTTTCCACAATGGTGATGACCAATGGCAGAGTAATAAAGCATCAGCAGTCAGCACAAATGTTATATTACTAAAATTGTTCCTGGGTGGGGTGAGAATCATTGTGGTGCCACAAAGGAGGGATGTGTTGGAATAATTTTGCCCTCTTTTCTCCAATCACATTTTACCAACATATGCACAGCACTAAGGATATAATAATAATTTGGCACTTATATCGCGCTACAAACCCTCAGGTATCTGAGCGCTGCTTATTATTACCCACGGGGTGTGGTGCTCATTTATCGACCTCGGAAGGATGAAAGGCTGAGTTTGGCCCCGCCGGGATTCGAACCTGCAATAGCAGGCTCTGCACGGATGTCAAAGCGAGCGCTCTACTCGCTGTGCCACTTGACCGTCCTAACGCAGCCAATGACTGTCTTGGGAACGTTGGAAAATATGTACATTCTTACCGTAACACTTTCAAATGCTTGGACTATTGTACTCATCCAATAAAACTAATATTTGCTGTGCACCCAGTTGTTCTGTCTTATCAACCAGTTCCAGGCCACTGTTCTGCTTGATTTGTGCTTTGCCTGCTGTAATAAACAGTCTTACTTCTTGGCCGGTGAGTGCTCTTATTTTGACTAGGATTTTTATATGGTGTGATCAGAGGACCCCTGAATACATTTCATCCTCTAGAACAGGTGGAGTGTATCGGTGCAAGGTAAAGCAAATGTGGATAATTCCCACATAGAACAGGTGAACATAACCTTCAGGACTGCACACTTCACTCCTAATATAGAAAAAGACATGCCATGGACGTCAGATTATGCTTTCCTCACTTAGAATAGGAAGGTTGTGGGTCTCAACAATGCACAATGATCACACACGGAACAGATACGCTTTGGGTCACAGCAGTATAAGTTCCACTTGCGTAGGGAAAGCGCCACCACACTGAAGAGGTAAATGAATGGCCTCTTCAATAGAAGCTACACTCGCATAGAACTAGAACATCATCCTGAGTGGGCCGACCTCTTCTCTCCTTGCCTCTACCTCTCAACTTCTCCTCCTCTGGGACCTCAACATCAACCTTGATGCTTCTAATCTTTCTTACTCTCTTTTTCGTCCCCCCGTCCCTCTACCCTCTGGTCCAACACATCCTGCCGCACACACCTCGGATGTTCTCATCTACTCAGACATACCTTCTCTAACTCTCTCTTGCTTGGACTGACCACTTTCTGCTTTCCTCTACCCTAAAACTTGCTGTCCCTCAGGCAAAGCCCACCCCAGCATTGCCACCTACCTTCTTGGATATTGGGCCCATGAAACCTGTGTCGGTGGATGCCTTTGCCTCTACTTTCTCTGCTCCTCCTACTCCTGCGGGTGACTCGCACTCTGACACAGCCCTCTCTAACCTCCATTTTTCTATCTCTTAACACTCTGGACACCCTTTCCCCTGTCATGAGAATCCATCTGAAGACTACCTCCAGTGCAACTCTTGGTATGACTTGGGCCTCACCGCCCTTAAACACAAGTGCAGGGTGACTGAGAGGAAGTGGAGTGCTTTGGGCGCCTCCTCTGACAAACTGGCGACCACCTGCTCCAAAGACAATACAGACTCTCTGTCCTGTCCAGGAAGAGAGCACACATTCAAGCCTGCGTCTCTGCGGCCTCTGACAACACGGCCAAACTCTTCATAATCTGCAAGGAGCTGGCCAATTCTTCTGCATTCTCCACCTTGGTGTCCCCTTCGACTTATCTCTCCTTCTCTCCCCACATCAGACCTTGCTAAGAAGACCCACTACCAGCTGCACCTCCTCGGGTATCCTTCATTTTCTCACTTTCCCCCAGAAGATCACGGTCTCCAGAGCCCTGGTTATCTCTATGCTGGACTACTGCAACAAGCCTCTTTCTCCTTCTGCCTTCATCTACTCTCTGCCCTCTGCAACTAATCCAGATCAGGACTGCAAGACATGTCCTTGGCCTCAATCCCAAGGACTGTATCTCTCCAGCGCTGAAATCTCCCCACTGCCTCCCGATGGCTGCAAGGATCAAATTCAAGACCACAAGTCTTTGAGGCCGGGGCTCGCACTACATCCAACTCTCTTCCAAATACCTTCCTTTGCTCGGCTACTTCCAACTCTGAGGGTCAGATGCTTCTCCAGGCTGAGAGCTAGGGATATATCTCTCTCTGCAGGTGCCTCCATCTGGAATGGCCTCCCTGCCCCCCTCAAATTTGAGCCGGACCACCTGAAGTTCGGAAGCAGCTCAAGACTCTCTCTCTCCTGCTGACCTACCTGACTGCTGCGCTGGCTTCCCTCAGGGTCTCACTGGGTACCAGCCTTCTACATGACCAGTCTGCCCTGAACTGCCCGCGGGCCTACTGCACACTTCGTGCTGTAACTGTTACCTCTACAGTCCCTGCCTCCTTGCACTTACCCAGAGCCGCTCTACCCTGTTTGCACTTACTCGGAGCAATGGTGCCTGATTGCACTCCCCATTCCCTCTCCATCGCGCTTCCCTCTGCACTTTGTTTTGTCGCACTTGCACGATTTGAATGACAAGGCCTAGTAAGATCGTTTGTCTTGTCCTCCCTCTATAAAAACTTGTGTATAGGCGCATTTTAAAGGACCTGTCATATCATAGGCCTCGCAGTCCAAATTCTTGTTGCAAAAAACAAGCCCAGAATGTGCCACAGTGATAAGTTTGAGCACCAACCACATAGAACAGGAACAGTTACATCAGCAGTGCAATCGCCTCACAGATCGGATTAATTGATAGTGACTTGTCCGAATATGTAGGCTAACTTAAATCGAAAAAGCTCTGCTTAGTAGGAATTCAGTAAACCATAATTTGAAGAAATTCAACTGTAGAACAACCAATTCCCAGCCACTCTAGGGATGGTTCACTTCCTAAAGCATGTCTCGGAAGGGGATGTTAATATTACATTAGGTGAAGTCCAGCAATACGACCTTCATTATTTTTCTACACAGGTCTGTACATTTGATCTCTACTGTATATATTGTTTTAAGGTGCACACACCTGGCCAATTACACAGTAAAGCAAACATGACGTGTATTGTGTGTTTTGAGGTTCGACAGCAGAACTTTCTTTTTCAAGTAGATTTTTATTGGCATTTTGTTTAAACTTGAGATAAATTCCAGCAGCCCTCCCACCCCCGCAAAACCCCCTCCTCACCTTCCCAGGGCTTGATAAATCCAGTCCTTTTGGTTTTGTTCTTTCCGTTTTCTCCCATTAGGCTCAGTTACCTCCTCCCTCATCTTCCTCTTCCTGTTGTTTAGTGGGTTGTCTTTGGTTTGTTGTTGTGGCCGAGTTTGCGTACTGGGGAGAGGCTTTAGACTCCTAGTAGTTTCATCCTCCTTGGGCTTCACATGCTTTTGGAGTCTTCCTTTTAGAAATGTCATCACTAGATCCCAGTCCATAAGGAATTTCTGGTGGTCCCCCCTGGAGAGAGTATGACATCTATCCCATGGCGACAAAGTCCAATACCTTCCCCAGCCATTCGTGCTCTGTGGGTGCAGTCTTCGATTTCCACTTGTAGGCTAGTAGCAGGGCCCCAACAATTACCAGAATCACACAGACTTTGCATTGTGCTCTCGTGGGGAGGTTGTCCAGTTCTCCCCCCAGGTCCATTATGAACAGACCGAGGTTGCCCCTCTCTCCCACCCATAGTATTTTTCCACTGCTTCTTGGATCATCAGCCAAAATGGTTGGACTTCCGGGCATTCCCACCAGATGTGCCTGCAGCTCCCCTTTTCCCCGCATTCCCTCCAGCAGAGTTAAGATGTGGACCGGTAGAATGTAGATAGTTTAGTGGGGGTTAGGTACCATTGGTACATCATCTTTATCCAGATGTCCTGTATCTGTGGTGACTGTCCAACTCTGGGATGTTTGCCAATAAACCTGACCGTTGGGTCTCTTCTATTGTATGGTCCATCTCCTTTTTTCATGTTAGAGCTTTTTGCCGCTGCGTCCCATGTGTTTGCTACCAATGATTGGATTTCACTACTGTACATGTTGTGAGGTCTGTCTTCCCTGGGTATCCAGAGGACCTCTTCAAGCTCCGCCCCCACCACTGCCCTGTCCATTTCTCTCCACTTTCTTTCTCAGTCGTTCTATGACCAGTCCCTGATCTGTGCTGCGTGATGGTACGCCTTCAGGTCTGGCCCGCCCATGCCCCCTTTGTTTCTTGGTAGTAACATAGTCTTCTTTGAAATTCTTGTTTTTTTGCTGTCCCAGATAAAGGCTCGCCTGTGTTTCTGAATAGCCTGGAAGTATGATGAGGGCCATAAATACATATAGCAGCTTTGGTAATAGGACCATCTTCCATACATTGATCCTTCCCATCCAGGAGATGGAAAGAGGGGTCCAGCTTTCCAGCATATTTCTGGTGGATACCAGAAGGGGGCTAGTTTGTGGTGAATAGCTGGAGCAAAGGTTTAGTGATATGGATTCCTAGATATTTTGGGCCTGATTCATGGAATGTTTCCTTATGGGATTGCGCCATTATAAAACACTTCCCATGAATCAGGCCCTTTATGTTGTTGGGGTCCAAGAGTATAGAAAGCTGGCTTTTAGTTATTTTTCCCTGTCTGGTGGTACTGACAGGTTCAGTATTTGATTTGTTTCTGTTTATCTTTAGGCTTGCGACCTTTCCGAATTGGGCCAAAGCTTCTTCCAATGCATGTTGCTTTTTCCCCAGGTTTGTTCTCGTTAATAGCATGTCGGCATACGCGGCCACCTTGTGTTCCCTCTCTGCGAAGGGAACTCCCTCAATGTCCTTCTTACCTCTAATCTTGCTCAATAAGGGCTCTTGCTGAATGGCGTAGAGTTGGGACAGGGAGTAGCCCGGCTTTGTTCCTCTTGTTACCGCTATTGGGTCCGACAGGTCTCCGTTAATTAGTAGGCGTAGAGAGGGACTACGATAATTAGCTGCTATTTTTGTCATGAAGGTTTCCCCCAAAGCCCTTTTTGGTCATGGTTTGAAATAGAAATTTCCACTCTACCCTGCCAAAGGCCTTTTCTGTGTCTAATGCGAATAGCAGTGCAGGTGTGTTTTTTCTATCTGTGGGAAATTGGGTGTAATCGTGCGTCTTGTCTGTTTCTTATGAAGCCTGACTGGTCGTGGTCAGTTTGGGTAGGCGGTGTTCCAGGAGGTTTGCTAGGGATTTAGTAAAGATTTTGGCATCTGTGTTAATGAGCGCTATCGGCCTGTATGAGCCGCATGATGTCGGGTCCTTCCCTGGTTTGGGCAGCAGTATGACATTAGCCTCCTCCATTGATGGTGTGATCCCTCGCCCTTGCCCCGGTTAGGTGGGGGGGCCAGGGTTTCCTGGAATTGCTTGTAATAGTCTGTTGTGAAACCGTCCGGCCCTGGGGCTTTATTATTTGGGAGGGGCGTGATGGCTTTGCAGACTTCCGCTATGGTTATGTCTTTCTCTAGTTTTGCCCTCTCTTGGTATGTTGTTTTTGGTATGCTGCAGTGTTTCAGGTATTCTAGTTTGTCCCGCTCTTTACAACTTCCGTCCTGTATAGGGTTGCGTAGAATTTCATAAATTAATTCTTTATTGATGCTTGGTCGAATCTTATCTTATTTCCCCCATCTGGTGTCCTGATTTTAAGGATGATCCTGTCTTTTTCCTCTTTTCTCTGCATCTTTGCTAGGACTGTGTCCGATTTGTTTGCTTTTATATAGTATCTCTGTCCAAGATGTTTTAGGAAGCGTTCGGCTCTACTCGTTTGTATGATTTCGAGTTGGGCCCCTTATTGTCCTTTATTCCCTCCTGTTCTCGGCTGTCGACCCTGTTGCCATCTTAAGCATCACAACGTTTAGCTTGGCTTCTAGATCCTCCTCTAAGAGTCTGCGTATTATCCATCCCTGTATCGTTGCTTTAAATGCTTCCCAAATTGTGTGGGGGCTTGTTTCCTGCTTGTCGTTGGTCTGAAAGAAAGTTTCTATTTCCTCCCTCAGGGTTTAGTCTTTAAAGATATGGGCCGGGTATTTCCATTTCCATAGCCCTGAGTGGTATTGTTTCCTTTTTAATTTTCAGTGTGATGGGGGCGTGTTCAGATATTGTTGTTGCTCCCACCTTTACGTCTTCCACTTGCCCCAGCAGAGATTTTAAAATTCAAATGTAGTCTAGTCTCGATGCTGACACGTGCAAGTAAAATGTGTAACCCCTCGTGTTCCCTCTCTTCTCCCTCCAGACGTCCACCAGTGATCGTCTATTTTTTGCCACAGTTTTTTGAGGGTTTATTTTGGGAGAGGGAGATTCTAGCACTCCTGTCCCTTTCTGGGTCCCATGCTAGATTAAAGTCACATGTGAGTAGTATTCTTCCCTTCGCAAATCTCTCCGGTGTTCTTAGTATCGTTTGTACAAACCGGTCTTGCCCTGAGTTAGGTGCGTAATTTGTGCCAGCATGGTAGCCTCTCCCCTCGGAGTATGGCGACTTGAAGTCTGTGTTGACGTCTAGCAACTTGAGGTCCGAGTTGTTCCTTACTGCTGTTTGGACTCTCCCCTTCTTTGGCACGTTGTTCGATTGTTGGACTAGCTTATAGCCTCGCATTCAGTTCTCTTTCTCTTGTATGTAGGTTTCTTGCAAGGTGATCAGGTCTGGTTCTTCTCTCGACAGATGGTGATCTTGTTTTTTCCTTTTTATTGGCGAGTTTAGGCCTTTTAATGTTTAGTGAACTTTCAGAATTGATTCCTTGGCCATTATCTGAGGGTTTTTCTAGTTGCTGGCTTTAGTTTGCTTGCTTCCGTGACGGGACCTAGACCCGGTCGCCCCCCGCCCCCCCTGTTTCGCCCTCCCATCTCGCCTGGAGCTTCCCCCTTTCTCCCTCCCCCTGGATCGGTTCAACCGGCCTGCCTCTAGCCCCTCCCGACTCCCCTGGGGTTGAGATCCCGTCCTCTCCAAGCTTGGGGGCCTTGCGGTTCGGCCCGACCCGCCCTTGAGCACAAAAGTCCCCTACTTATCCCCCCCCCTCCTACCATTCCCCCCGCTGTAGGTTGCTTTGTGTTTCCCCTCCCGGGTGCTTGTTTGTTCTTCCCACGGACTTGCATTTAAGTGAAGGAGCTCCTCTCGGGGAGTCTCTGTCCTGCTGATTCTTCTTTGGTGATGGGCCTAGGCCATTTGGGGCCCCTCATTTACCTCACTTTTTTTGATTCTTGTGTGGACCATTCCCAAGCCTTTCTTTTCAATTACTCTTTCGATAGGTTTTGGGCCTCGTTGCTGGTTGGGTCAAGGATTTTTCCTTTTGGGTGTATTCGTGCATGGCTACCAGAATGTCTCTTGGTCTAGCCCCCGGTCAATTTGTTTTTGGCCCCACTCGGTGTAAGCGGTCAATCTTGATTTCTGCCGGGTCCGATGCGTCTATTAGATCAGCAAAGATTTGGCATATTTTGGCCAAATCCATCTACGAAAGCTTCTGGTAGCACTTTGACCCTAATATTCACTCTCCTTGATCTGTTTTCAAGATTCTCTGTTTTGTGAGACTCGTCTGCCAGCTCCTGCAGGGCTTTTCCGTTGGTTTCCCCTCTTGCTTCGAGCTTGTGTAGGTCTCCCTGCACTTCCTTTAGCGCCCCTGTTAGGTCTCTCATTTTATCTAATTGGAATTGGATGGTGTTCGCCATCCTATCCCCAGTTCTGGAAGCATTGTTTGAGGAACTTTTGTGTGACCCCTCTTTCCTCTGTATTTTGTTCTTAAGGGGCCTCTACTGCGTCCCTGTCTGCCTCCTGCTCATCGTCGGGCTGTTTCCCCCATCTTACCTCCACAGTTTCTGAATCGTCCCCTTGTGTGGCTTTTTGCCCCCTTTCATGGGGATCTGGCTATCTTTTCCCTTTGTTCCATGTTGCCTTGGTTTGTGGGGGGGGGGGGGTGTGGGCCTTTGGCGTGGCTCTGTAAGCGGCACAGTATTCCGTTTTGTTTTCGGTGTGGCTGAGGGGGTAGTGATATGGGCTCCTGCCGGCAGTGATCGTGGTTTCTACTCTGGCCCTCTTGCCGCCCTTCTGTTTATTGGGCTGCCCCGACCTGTGGTCTGTTAGAGATTATCTCCTCAAGAGGTGTTGGAATTTGCTGGTGGCCGCGGTTTATATTGGGCCGCCATGGGGACTAGGCCCAGGGTTTTTTCTTGTGGACAGGGTCCATCTGGGTTATGTGACCTGTTCTTTCCTCTGCCTGGGCCCTTCCTTTGTTGCAGTGTGGTGCGCCTGTACCTCTCTTGTCTGCCTTTGTCAGCCTGGAGGGCCTCTTGTCTCTTGTCCCTGAGCTGCTCCGGCTAGCCTGTGTGCCCCAGTGCTGATTAGGTGGATTGCAAGGGTTTTCTTCCTCCACTGTGGAGGGGCCTCCCTTCCCTTCTTTCTTTTGGTGGCCGGGTGTGCGGCCGGTGGTGCCCCCTGAGATGTATGGGGCTTGAGCGCCGGGCAGCGTTAGGAAGAGGCTCTTGAGCTGTGGTTTGTGGAGCGGGTCTCCATGTTCCTCCTGTGGGGACCAGGGGTCATGTACTTGCTGTTTCTGCCACCGGGGCCTTAATCGGGTGGATCGGGGGTGGGGTGCAGAGTCTTACAGCTTCTCTGATTTACACTGGTTGCTCTTCCTGCTCCGCCTGGCCCGGCTCTTTGCAGCTTGTCCCTCCTTCTGCTGGTCCTTTTCGAGAGCTGGCGGTATTAAGCCTCCCTCCCGGGGCCCGCACCAGCTTTGTTGCTTGCTGTGCTGCCTCTTCCGACCTTTGGTCTATGATCTACCCTGCCCCCCCAGCAGGATGATCACTGCAGGCGTATGTATGAGGGCGGCCCTGGACTGCACTGGTGGTCCAATGGGTGCCATTGCTGGCGCCTCTTTTGCCGTTGCTTTTTCCCACTAGGGACTAATTTCGCCTTCTCCGTTCCCGTTGTGGGACCTCCGCAGGGTTCCCTGATTCAGGTCGAGCCGACATGGACTCCGAGCCTCTCAAATCCCAGGAGGGGATTTTACAGTTTATCTAAGCCTGTTTTACGTCATGCGGGGATGGAGCACACCTCTGTGTGGTGTCCATCTTGGAATGCAGCAGAATTGTTTTTTGATGATTAATGAAAGTCCTCATTTCCCAGAACTAGTACTACATAATGGTATACCAATGTTATGATACAATAGTGCAGAGAGGTAATCGTATGGTCAAATATTGGCTGGACAGAGTTGGCTTTACATCCTCCATAGAGCTGTAAACTACTGACCGAGGTAATAATAATCACAGTGCTTAGAAGTTGGGGGAAACATGCATGAAGTGCTACATACACAGTTCAATACCTAACTGTGTTACTAATACAGGGACATGTTTTGCTGAGTTTCTATTTAAATTACAAATGTAACGATTTAATTTTTTTTTATTGCATTTCTTTCGTTGGTACAATGCTTTCATTGGCTGGAAAGTTGGAATGTTTTAATTGTAGTTTTGCTGATTTGAAAAAGGCTGGGACTCCTGTGATTGGTGTAATAATTGATCACCCTTCTGCCAGGGCTCTGCTGTTACTATTTGTAGTACCATTTCCCACATTGACTGCAAGTTAAGGTTGAATGGATGTTAAAATAGACATTGCACACTCGTCTGTCCCCCAGATAAGGGTTTGAGGTGGCAGTCTTCTGCACACTGTTTTTATTATTAAACATTTTAAGAGTAATAATGATTTGCCTCTGTAAGAAGAGTGTATGTGACAGGCAACCAAAACATGAAAATGAATAGGACCCATTAAAATCAAAACAGTCTTGTAGCAAAGATGTCTGGCTTCAAACAATTTATCACATTTGTGGAAAACTTTCGCCTACACAATATTGTGTATAATCACACCACATAGATGTATCTTGATGGTAAATGCACACAGTACAGGAACCTTTGTGCATCACAGGCTTAGTTTCTCTGAAAAAAGCATAAGTTACAAAGGATATTTTCCAAATTTAATTCAGTTTTCCATCTTTGTAATTTATAAGATATTAAAATTCCAGAAAATTAAATATACATTATGCTTATGTTTGCTCCATGAGCATCCACAGACAAACGCAGCAGAAGTTGAACAGAGAGCAACCATTCCTTATCTCACTGTGCGCACAGTTCAGAAAAAGACTGTCTGCTTTCAGAGGCTTATTCATGGTCTGCTCTGTCATCCATGCAGGTACAATCAAAAGAAGTGTGGTGGTTTCTGTACGCATGGAAAGATAAAAGCTGTCGAATTTGCTAGACTTCAATGTGTAAAAAAGGCCTGGTACAAAAATTTGGAGCTCTGCTTGAAGGTTTTTGAGATCTGAAGTGTAGTTGTAATGTAAATTGGATCAGGTTTTGTGTCTCAGTTACTTTGAAGCTGATGAGCATGTCCATCCCCACTTTAGCAACAAAAACTCATGCCGAAAATGCAGTTCGTCCCATGCAGTATCTTGGACATGCACATCCCTTTTGTGGGAGATTGGTGTGGTGTTTCAGTATGCAAACATGCATACTTTGGTATGCTGTAAACAAAGCAGTGGCTTGAGGAGGTTGAATTTAGCGATTTGGAGCACATTTAGAGAGGCACTCGTGTCTATTACTGCAGACCCTCTGATTTCAATTGGCTATACTTTGCAGTGGGGCAGCTTTGTTTTGCCACTTTGTGACTCTTGGTGGTTTTCGTACACAAACCTAGTCTTTGCTGGACTTGTGTGCTTCTGCAGGCTGTGCAACTCACGCATGTGGGACAAGCCTCCTTAGCTTGTTGGCCATCGCTGATTTCTTTTCAACGTGGCAGGTCGTGAGTGGCATATCTTTTTAGAACATTGATTTCATTACACTTTCTACATGCATACCTTATGGACGGCAGTCCTAAAGATCCTGTGGGTTGCCTCCACGTTGAAAGCACGGGTGCTGGGAGCTGGACCACTCCCCATTTCTTTTATCAGGATATCCGCTTCCGGTGTTCCCCTGGTGTTGGCTCTGGGTGGACACTGACTGCTGCTTCCTCTGTTGGGTGGCCAGCGCTTGTTTTGCAAGTGCATTTTCTGGTGTCTGTGAAATGATTTGTCCATTGTTGTTGCTCTAGCATCCCCAGATTGTTTGTGTGTGTTTTTTACGCCGTTTGCTTCATTTCACACTAGATCCTTTATAAACAAAGATCGTGGCTCACCTTGTCCCAGTATCTCTCGGCTTGCTGCACCTTTCAGTTCACTTTCTTTCCTCGTGTGTGATTTCCTCCAAAAGGCTCCGACAAGCCGTCAGCTGTCGCCTTGGTCGAGGCAGCTAATTGGCTGTCGAGGTCGGGCCATCTCCCCCGGCTGTAGCACAACAGGGGAGGCTTACGCCGCGGCTTCTCCTCCACAAAGGTGGGCGCTATGGATGAGAGCCGCGGACCCGACGGCTTCTCCCTCGAAGCTGTAGAATGACATCCGCTCTCACAGAGGGAACCTGGACCGTCAGTTCGGTCCGCGTAGTGATTCCCTCAACTGTTTCTTCTCCACCACAACGAAGTCAACTGGATCCTGAACAATAATCAACTCAACAGGGCACAACGGGTGCCAAACGAACTCTCACTCTGATACGGGCCTAGGATCAGTAAGCCCATTCTTATGTCGCCTCCTCTCCTTCCTCCGGACCTTCTTCCAACTGCTCTCTCTAATTTTTTAAAACAAAACCAGAACAATCCTGCATCAGGTCCGCATTCTCAAAGTCAGCAGCTTTATCATTGGTTCAGTTGCTCGTCTCTCCTATGCACAGGCTTGACATTCCACCCTCCATTATGACCTCATTCCCCAGGGTCTGATTTGCTTCTTTGCATGGAACACTGATCTGGCTCTGGTCTTCCTTCTTTTCCACCGCCTTATCACATGGCCATTTCAAGTATCTTGTGTTTCTCGCAGGATGTTTCTGCAGAGTTTCTCTGATGTACCTGCATGAATGATAGGGGTCCTTGTTCACGTTGACCATTTCACATAAGGTGGCTAGGTGTCGTGGTCTGGCATGAAAAGCATTGAGTGATTCACTCTTTTGTTGCCCCTATTGTCGCAGATGAAATCACTCCTAGTTAGGGTTGGCTTGAGATGTGCAGATAATGCGGCTGGTGCTGCATCGTAATTCTCCCAATTCTGAGGGTTTGATGAACCTCATCGCCCCGTCCCTACCGGATTTAGTAACGTGGACCTCTTGACTTCTGGATCTGTTTCTGATTGTGTTGAAATGGTGAATCTGGTGCCCCAGCCAGAGTGTCCACCTTTGGCCCCTCTGCTGATCTCTGGCTAGATCGACATGTGATGGCAGTGGCAGGCTTGAGCTCTTGCTTGCCTTGCAGGTCCGCTGCAGCTGCATCATCACTTGGGGCAGACATGTTGTAGTCTGGTGTGAGTGCGCCTTTTCTAAATCTGCGCCAAAGGCAGGTTGGCTTCTTCCACTTGTGGCCGACGCCCAACTGGGGTTTCTATATCTCAGGCAGCCCTTTCCTTTCTCTGCAGGTCCGAGTTCCTTGCGCAGGTCTACATCAGAGGAAGGTAGTGCTGCGCAATCGGGAGCCTCTACGTCCGACATATTTATAAAGTGCCCACACAGCCCAGGGGCATCGAGGCGCTGTTACAGGAAGATGTCTTAGTTGCATATGAAGCGTTGGCCCTTATAGGCCACAGAGAACTGTTCTGCTGCATCTAAAGATTCAGGAATTGGAAGTGCCTCGTCAGATACTGGCTGGGTAAGGCCTACCAACGGTATTCTGAGGATTCCTAACTTGCTTGTACTTTTGTTTACTTCCTCCCCCCAGAAGACGGGCCCATTTGGTAAGCCCGGGTTCCCTATAATCGGGAGAGAGACCTTCTGTGGCTTCTTGGGCCTTTCTTTAACCTTGATGTCGCTTAGCTATTATCTTGATCTCTGTAGCCATTGCGTTATAATGGGTTCTAGGCAGTGCGCCGCCGCCCATCTTGGCGCAGCAAGCTACGAAACCTTACAATACGAAAAATGAAATCATTTTATGATGCACTCAAGAAAATATTTGTTCAAAGTGCATGTATGGTAATTGTATGAGTTGGTTGTTAGATTTGTTTTCCCTTTCAACCTGCACAGCAGTCTGCCATCGGTTTTAAATGAGAAAAACACAATACATTAGGACACTTTGAGCCATTTAAACTCCAGGAGGTCATTGACTCCAATTAATGATTTGCCTCCGTTTTGTTCGTTTAAAAGTAGCTTTATCAGAGGAGAGGGACTACTTCGTAGTTGTATTGAAACGCAACCACTCTGCTTTCAGTAGGAATGAGTGTGGCCCCACACGGAATACGAGGACCCACAGAGTCTAACGGGGAAGTGCCACAGATCTAAAGATAACCTTTCCTAGTTTAGATTTGACCAAATAGCATGTTGCTCACCATCAACTCTTAGAGGATCTTTTACTCTGAGTCGGTTGTGAAAAAATAGGGGCGGGGGAGGAGGAAGGCCAAAAATATCTACTACGCAAGTCTACATTTCAAATTTTGTTTGCCCCTACACATCGAAGCATTTGTAACGCCTTGTATCCCCAACGCTTTCCCTCCAGAAGCCCCCGGGGGGCTCTCATGGCTATAATGCCCATAGTCTCGACAGGGCGAGAGACTGGTGATACTCAAACCCCCTCCCCCGTCTCCCCAGCCTTGCACTGGGAGCAATCCGGCCACTCCATGCACAGCCTGCGCTCTCCTCGGGGAAGATGCAAACTCGCTGGTGTTTGCCTCGGTGCATGTTAGTTTCTGACCAGTATTTATCGGCTAATTCACAAACGCCAATCTCTTGGTGCATGCCTAAACGGGAATTGCAGTCTACGTGTAGTCTGTCTGTAAATGGGGGCGACTGGTTGTGGATTAAAATGACCTTCCAGAAAGGGAAGCTTTTGGGTGGAGGGGGTTGGGTGTTCCAGTTCCATGTTCTGAAAGGGCGAAATGTCTGTGCACTGCCCTCGAGACGTTCACGGGCACTAGTCATTAGCCGGCGATATTTCACTATTGGCGAGTAAGACATTGTGTACTGTGGAAAACTGGCATTCATGGATGGAGGCCAGTGCCTTTAAAGCTTGGCCGAAAGGTTGCTACTTGATGTTTGTATCGCTTAATGGAGCTACAAGGTCTGTCCAGCTGCATGCACCTCTAAGGTTGGGTGTGTTAGCTAGGTGAAGCCAGACGACACTTGATATGGCGACCTGATGCTTGCTGGCGAGTTTTGTCTGGGATCACTGTATTCATTACACTTGTTGTGAATCTGGAGGCAGCTGAGTGGGTATCTAGAGCGGTGCGATTAGTCCCATTTAATAATTTCTTGATTTGTGCAGTTGTATGCTAGGGGAGACTCCCTTACACTCCCACCCCCTCTTAATCCCCATACATAATTAATTACCCTTGCCCACCACACACATGTAACCACCGAAATTCGGGAACACCCCACTCCCCCCCCCAGGCCTTTTTGCATTCGTTATTTTTGCACTCGCAGTAAACGAGTGATACCTGCGTAAAGTGCAGTGGCATGGTTGAGTGTTGTAACCAGTGCTTAAGTGGGATTGGAAATCGAGGGGGCGGTGCTCTAGGGGGTGTGGCCTAAGGTCACGCCCCCAACGTGTCTTTCAAAAAAGGTAGCAGGCGCTCCTCTCCAGAAAGAAACTGGCATGATAACTTGTTCTGAGATGAGTTTGCAGCACACGCTTTTTGCTCAATGTACCTTTCACAGATGGGAAATGTCCATTTGCATATCAGTCTTTGTCCCACCCCCATGGGCAGTCCAGCACCGAAATGCTTATGGCAATTCCTCTCTGAACAAGAGTACCAACAGCAACCCCATACACGTGTTTCAGCCTTGTTGGGCCTCATCAGTGAGGTGAAGCTGTCCCGCGATTAAGGGGGGAGCTGGTAAAAGAGTTGGAGTTGGGGCACACTGGCATCATTTACATTTGATGTGCCCAGCCCCTCCTTTTAAACAAAAGGGCTGGATGCACCAAAAGGTGTGACACCAATGTGCCCAAGCTCGCACGCAGCAGGCAGCCCTTTCATTTAAGGAGCCTGCTTTAACCACGGGCTCCTTGAATGAAAGGTCTGCCCAGTGCGAGGGCTGGAGGGCCCAGTGTCTCCTTTTGTTCCGAGTAACTTGTCCTCACCCAGCATACTAGTTACTACACACAAAAGGAGAGCTGAGCAGTACAGCCCTCCTCCTGTTTCGAGTACATAGACATTAGGCAGCCTGCACTACGCAGTGACACCTGCTGCTTGCAGGTGTCAGTACTTTGGTTTCGAAAAAACAAAAGGTGAGGCCTTTTCTTTTTTCTAAATCGAAGTGCTGACACCTGCAGCCAGCTCATGTGACCGTGCCGCCTCTTAAATGGGGCTGCCTGAGGTGTCGGCTGGTTGGGGCGGGGCCCCCGGCTCGGGAGCCCTTTCTGGAGACTGCTGGTATCCTGCCCAGGCTGGCCTCGGCCCACTTAAAGCCCTGGTTGTAATGCATGCGTTGTTGCCTCCACGTCCCTCTTCCTTTTCCTAGTACGGACTCTGGGGTGCTAGACCTCTAAGCCTGGAATCCTTTCCCAAATCCCTCTTCAAACTCTGCCCCCTTTCCTTGGGAGGTATAAGAACCTCCCAAGGAAAGGGAGGTTCTACTTCTACTTTCTACTCTGCCTTGATCGCTTGTTTCTGTGAACCTGAATCTCCCACTGTTCGTGCCGTGGTGGATGTCGCACCTGCACCCTCTCCTGACTGAGGAGCTTGGCGAAGACCGGGAGATTGTGGGGTGCACCTAATCGTGCCTGCTGGGCACTGCTCTGGCTGCTGTTGGATCACAGTTTAGAGATGCCCATGGATCGCGGTAAGCTATCTGGTGCTTCCTTTCTTTCCCTTTCCCTTGCACCCCGAGATTACCAACACTAAGAGTTGCCATGGGGTTGTGGGTGCTGGTGGGGGTGAGGTTTGTGCTTGGATCCTGATACATGGAGTTAAGTGCAGCCCTGTTGGCAAATTGCGTGCTATCTGGAGCATGTTTACAAAAACAGTAAAGGCCCGTTTGTCGTGATGTGATGTTGAACGGTTCAGGTTCGCGGTCTTTCTGGCCTTTCCCACAGTTAAGAAACCCCTCTCGTGCGTGTGCAACGGTGCAGGTAGCGTGCAGCAGTGCCATGGGCTGCACCTCATGCTGTAGGTGCTACCTGTGCCTTCCTCACTAGGGACTTGTTCTGACCTTAACTGGGGTCCACAGGTGAAAAGGATACACTGGATGCCGGGAGATCTTTAAATGATGGTTTATTCGTTATATATCAGGAGATTCAGTTACAGGATCCGAGAGGAGCCCACTGGCCTCCCACCACCCAGGCTACATCATATCAACTGTCCTGGGTGGAACACTCCACCTACAGCATTCCACTCAATCATGACCAAACATTCCAATCATGACATCAAACCTCAAACCCTCAGCATACACACATGGAGAATACTAAACAACTTAGCAGGTAAGGGAGTATCAACCCCAACAGGACAGCCTCTGGGGATGGCCATACCAGAGGTGCAGGGCCAGTCTGGCACCCAAGAGCCTCTTGCTCTGCGCCGCTGCATCTATCCTGGGGCATCATTCTCATGTTTTGGAGGGTTATTTACCATGTTGGGCAATCGTGCTGGGCACTTTCCTGGAGGGTGGTGGGGAGTTTAGAATAATTTCTTGGACAGGCTCCCTAATTTTTCTCTCCGCATACTGAGATACCACGGGAGAGCCGTCTTGCTCGATCCGACACTCTTCTTACCGAGGGCTAGCATGCAGAGGAAGCCAATGCTGGCATACGTATGCCAAAATGCACCAGTTGGGTGTGTGCTTGCACGGCCTTCCACTTGTGGTTTGAGCATCACGTTACAGTGGGTGCTGCTAACATCAGGTGTGCTGGGTTCTTTATTTCTGGCGGATTTTGTGAGGCTGAAATGCTTATTTATTGTTTGTTTGTTAGGCGCTTATACAGTAAGTAAATGCGGTTTCAATGTGCCCACAGGGCAAAGGGAGGGAACAAGGGAGTAAAACACAAGAACATACACAAGAATATTAAACAGTGGAGGGGAAAAGGAAAAAACAAACCTACTATGCCTTGTCTTGTGAGCAATAAGAACGTGCAAGTGCAGCAAGGAAGAGGGTTGAGGGGGTAGGTGATGGGAGTTTCCGTGCTCATTGGTGAGCCACAGATTAAGTACATGGAATGGTGAGTGCTACACGGCCTGGAGTCGCGCTGGGTGTAAGTGCGAGCTTCAGGGCGGATGGTGTGCCAAGGCCAGTGCTGAGGGTAGATAGAAGCTGGGCCAATTGAGTGTGGGGAGGTCGGGGGCCCTGAAGATGCATAAGGGCCCAGGACACCAATCACAGCAACTGTGAGATTAGCAGAGGAGAGAAGACGGGAAGGAGGAGGTAAAGAGGAAAGTCTTGCAGAGCTTCTGGAATTTAAGAAAGTCCTGCTCAAGGGGGAGGCTGTTCAATAGGAGGGAGCCAGTTGAGGGAAGCGATAGACCTCCTGCCCTCTGTTTAGCAAAATGGCTTAGACACAGAGTTGGTGCCAGAGGATCGTAGAGGTCTAGAGGGAGAGTATTTAATAAGATAAAGTTGAAGATAGTGTGGTCCTCGGGCCCAGACAGCCTTATGGATGATTCAGAGGGATTGGAATTTAATCCAAGCCAGTGAAGACTTTTTAGGGTGGGAGAGATGCAGTTCCTGGGCTTAAGGCCAAGGATAAGTCTTGCTGCCCTATTCTGGATTAGCTGGAGGGGTCGCAGAGTGGAAGAAGGTGGGTTCTGGAGAAGGCTATTGCAATAGTCAAGCCTAGAGAGAACCAGGGCTCGGGTAACATTGAGCATCTGGGGAACATGAGAAAAGAAAGAGCTAAAAGTGGGAGTTCTTGGCAATGTCCTGAATGTAAGGGAGGAAGGAGAGAGAGGAGTCTTAAGATGACTCCAAGGTTTCTGGCTTCAGAAGAAGGTACAGGGGGAGAGCCATGGAGGAAGGCCTGAGTGACAGGAAGAAAGAGTGAGCAGGGGTCCAGATGGGAAGGTTCTCTGTTTTACAGGAGTCGAGGCAGAGATCGTTGGAGGTGCACCAGGATTGGATGGCCAAGGTGCCAAGTATGACTTGGGACGAGCTGTCAGTTTGGAAGGAGGTCAGCCAGTGCAGGGCCCGTTTTGAGGGTATCATGGAGCCTTTGTATGAGGATGGAATGGTTGACCGTTTCAAAGGCGGAGGAGAGATAGAGTAGGATGTGGACAGCTGGGGAGTTGATGCGAGCAGTTCGTCACGGGTGTTCAGATAGAGCAGTTTTCGTGCCTCTGTATGCTCGGAATCCAGATTGATGGTTGTTGACTTGGGGCAGGGTCAGCTTCTCCAGCAGTTTTCCCAGGAAGAGGGTGATGGAAATAGGGCAGTAGTTGGCTGGACAGGTAGCGGTCTGCTGAAGGTTTTATCAGGAAGGGGCGCACAAGGGAGTGCTTGAGGGAGCGTAGGGAAGATTCAGTGGCAAGAGTGATTTCAGGAATCGGTGAGTGCGGGGGTAAGAGAGCCAATATTATCCTTGATGGTCCTGGCTGAGCAAGGGGAAACCTGTTTAGAAGAGACCTTCATGGAGCGGATAACTCTGGTAACTTCTCCAGGGGAGAAGGCGGAAGGAGGCGAGTGAGTGGCCAAGGGGGTGTGGGATGGGTTGGGAGGGTGGCTAACGAGGGTGTCCAGGATGTCCTGAGTTTGGGTGGCAAAGTGCGTGGCCAGTGCGTTGCAGAGGGTCTGGGAAGGAGAAGGGGAGGAGGAGACTGCAGAAGAGTTGGCTAGTTCCATGCAGATCTTGAGAAACTGTTGCCTCTGAGGGCTCTTTTCTTGGCACGGATGGTGTCTGTATTGTCTTTGGAGCAGGCGGCAGGCCAGTTTGTCAGAGGATGAGCCTGGGGTTTGCCACTCGTTTTCGTGCAATGTGTGGAGGGGCAGTTTACTTTCCACATATTCACCATGAGTTGAGATTTCATTAAACGTTTGTGCTTTGTCTTCAACAGAAGAACAAGTACCCTATGATAAGATTCTCTATGCCACGGGTACCAACGTTTGATCTTAATATGAGGGCACTGCAGTACCTCCTGCTCCGCCACCTTAATTGTACGGAAGGGATGGAGCAACGCAGAGTTCCCAATCCTTCCATGGCGTCGGTAAGCTTTTGGCAGCACATTTCTTAAAGGGATTTAAAGAAAAAAAAGTGATGGTTGAGTTACAGGCACTCAGGCCGCTGAGCTACCTTTGCAGCTTTCTGCTCTGAGACCCGTTGCTCAGTTTTGCAGAATTCTGCTATAGATGTGTATCGTCTACTGCTCCAAATAACAGGCCTCAACGTTTTAACTTGCCGTTGCATAGTGATAAATGACTTGGCATGAAAGACCTCTTGTGTTTGTCGACAAGTGAGTGGGTAAGTGACTTTTTATTTCTGTAGCTTGACATGTTTACCCCCCGATATCTTAGCATGGTGCTTTTGTGTACTTGATTCAAAGGTGAATAGTAATGAGCTCCAGCCACTGTCCACTAAGTGCAGTATCGTGTCGAATGAACGGCCGGAAGCTGAAGCCATGTGGAGGCAGCTGTTGCAGCCCCGCTCCTAATCCAAAAGCAGGAAGGTATCCTCTGTGTCCACACTGGCCTCATTGCAATTTGGCAAAATGCACGTCTCGGGTCCCAGTACGGTTCGTGATCTTTAGCGCCCTGTCCGTGTGCGCCCTGAAGCCCTCGGGCGAGTTGGCGTGTTATGAAAGTTTAAATAAATAAATAAATGGCCTGCCCGTTGGGACCTCCCCAAAAACACTGCCTTTTTTTAAAAACTCTCTTGAAACGCCCTAAACAGGCGCGTTTCTGACACAGACCGGGGGTCGGGAGTTCCACACACACAAATACCCCATGGAATATGCCTAGCCCCCCTGGCTCCCGTTGGAAGGAGCGCTGCTTGCTTCTCCACGTCTTCCTGCTTCTGGGCTCCTGCAGGGGGTCGGTGCGGTATGCGTTCTTCACTATTCGTTTCCTGGGTGGTCTCTTTTCGAGATGACGCGTGAAAATGCAGCCCGGAGACCGCATATCCCTGGTACTAATCTAGCTAATCAAACATCCCTGCAGCTTTCATCATGGATTTGAATGGCATGATTCCTAAAATGCCTGTCTGCTGTACTGAAGCCTGTCTGCTGAGGGGTGTGATATACCTGTACTCTAGCCTGTCTGCTGAGGGGTGTGATAGACCTGTACTCTAGCCTGTCTGCTGAGGGGTGTGATATACCTGTACTCTAGTCTGTCTGCTGAGGGGTGTGATAGACCTGTACTGAGGGGTGTGATAGACCTGTACTGAGGGGTGTGATAGACCTGTACTGAGGGGTGTGATAGACCTGTACTGAGGCCTGTCTGCTGAGGGGTGTGATAGACCTGTACTTAGGCCTGTCTGCTGAGGGGTGTGATAGACCTGTACGGAGGGGTGTGATAGACCTGTACTGAGGCCTGTCTGCTGAGGGGTGTGATAGACCTGTACGGAGGGGTGTGATAGACCTGTACTGAGGCCTGTCTGCTGAGGGGTGTGATAGACCTGTACTGACGCCTGTCTGCTGAGGGGTGTGATAGACCTGTACTGAAGTGTTGTTGAATATGTCAAATGTTTGACTGCGCCGTTGTGGTTTTAGCTGTTGCATACAGGCGTCGCTATCTCTTTTACTGTCTGTTGGGCATGTATCATGATTGTACTCGAGAGTGATCTCGGGGCGTGCTCATACTTGGTCCATTTGGCATTGGAAATCACTCGCACTCTTCAGGAGTGAGAATCTTAGGTTCCTCCCTTCCTTCCAGGAGAAGTGCTGTTGTGCTTTTGTGTGTTGTTCTGTCTCGAGTGGTGTGGGGGGAATGATTTATGTTGCTTCTCAACAACTTACTAGGGTGGCCAACTTTACAAAATAGTTTCACAGGACACTACAGTTGCGGTGGTGCATCGGAAGCAGTTTGTGGTGCGCACACTTTCAGACTGCATCTTTTTCCCCCTACACCCTATCCACTTTTAACTTCCGGTGCCAAATGCCTTGTAATACAAGCAAAGCCCTAAGAAGGGCTGTTCTGCGTAATGGGACTGACCAGTTGGGTTTCTCTTAAAAGTGTCTATTGGGATTTCTGAGGCCCTATGCCACAAAAGCCAGGCAGACCGACTAATTGGGGTTTGTATAGACCTCATCAAAAAAGTGACATCTTGGAAAGCTACAGGACACGGTGTGTCTGTCTTTGATAATCTAGAGCGTCATTGGCAGTGACATTAATGGACGTTTCCATGTATCAGCCAAGAGCCACATAACTCTATGGTGTGCAATATGGGAGTGCTCACTGCTGATAATATGTAAGCACTCTAGAGGGGGGGGGGGATATTTTAATATCGGAAGCTGCACACGAAGTCACGGTATTCCCAATTTTGGAAGATCGGGCAATGTGGGATTAACTGATTTGCCCAGGATCATACCCACTGCCTAAGCGGCGAAACCAGAAATAGGGCCCAGTCTGCGATGTAAGTTCTTAGCTACATATTTTCACAGCTATAGTTCTTATAAGTATTCGGGGTTGGGGTTCAAGAGATGTAATAATAGTTTTGTAGTAATGCCTTGAAAGGGGAAAAAATAAAACTCATAAGAAACTTAACTGCTTACTGTAGAGCTCGAGTAAAACAAAATACAACAGCTTTGTCTCCTCCTGAATGCAAGATTACAGGAGCAGTATCCCAAAGCTATGCAATACGAAACCAATTTCTGTTGGGTTTTCAAACTGTGTTAATACTCATTTGGGATTTAAAACTGTTCGCAGTGGAAAAAAAAGTGTTGGCAATGCCAACAACTTTTGTGTAGGTATGGGAAAGGCATTTGCCAGGCACTGCCCTACTGATTTTAACAGGCCATCAATGGTAGCATCTGCACAATGGTGCGAGTACCTGGGCATATACAAGTAGTGCCTGGCCAATGCCCAATACTTCTAAACAAGCCAAAACTATTGTTTTTTTTTCCAGTGCTTGTTTTTAAGAGGACTTCAGTTTAGGACATGCATAGTATAAATCGAGTGGCTGGTGACAGACTTGGTGAAGACTTTTTTATTACACCAGTGGCGCGTTTGTAGCTTCAATTAAGTCATTAACTCTGACTGCTCTGAAAAAACACTGGCATGCACTTCAAGCACGAGGTTTGATGGTAAGGCTTGATAAAGCTAGTTGGAAGAGATCCCAGGAGGAGGTGTTTTGGGCAGGGAGGGGCAGGCAGTGGATGGGAATGGCCACAGGGATGAGCATGACCATGGGCAGTCAATGGGTGGGTAAACAACCAACAACACCTACGAGCTATGCGTTCCTCCTCATATCTCCCTGGCTGTACCTTAATGAAATCGTTTCACGTTATAGGTGGAGCTTTAGCCCCAACGAGCCCAAACTAAAAATGCAGAGCAGTTTTAAGGGACCCAGCTTCAGTCCTTATTCCAGCAGCGTTGTGTTCCCCTCCCATTTTATCACCACACCTCTTGATGGACCATAGTCCTTCAGCAGACACTCCTGTGTTGCCCTATTAACCCACGCCCACCACCCTCCTCCCTCTTATTGTAATGCAAAGCTGGGAAGGCATTTTACAGCTAAAATGAACAGATGAACAACGCGCGACTTTCACCTGTTCCGGATAGGCGCTCTGCATGACGCGGGGATGAAGTCCATTAACACGGCACCGTCCCACGAAATATGGGACTGATGGCGGCTCTAGCACGTGGGTTGATCACATGTGGTGTTTTGCTACCAGTAGTGTCATCAGTACGTTTTAGCGTACCCTGGAAGCTTTTTGATGTGTAGCTGCGGGCCAGCGCTGATCGGGGCTACTGTCCTTTCTTGCTTTACTTGGCCTTTGCAATTCGATATTGCTTATTAGGCCCAGCGCCCGCCCTTATTATTTCACGCTTGCACAATACTTGTTGTCGCCTGCTACAGTGGTAGTCTTATTTCCAGGTAGGGGATCTGTGGCAGCTGTCCTCTGCCTGTGACGTGTGGGGGACTGTTCAAGGTTTACTCGGTTGCTGATAGCCGGCCCGATGGTACGGTGTGGATCCTGGGAGTATTTTAAAAGGAGTGTTGCTTTCATTAGCCCTGTTAACCTCCAAAACGTAGCCGTAAGGAGATACTGTTACTCTATTAAGGTGCAGACGTCCTTGTGCTATTTCACGTTCTGTTTTTACCGATTGCAAAGTGCTATGTTCGAACACATTGCCGGACTCGCAAAATCTACTAGCCCACTAGCATTGGCGAGTAGTTTTTATGAAAGGCATGTACCATTTGCACGATACTCGACCTTGCTGGCGAGTATAGGGATGCTGGAAACATATTTTACATTTACTGCAAACACACTTTGCAGTAAATGGCAAATACAGGTTTCACTGTGGCTGCTTGACAGCATAGCAGCAAATATGAAGTGCGCTTATGGCGACCTGCACCATTTTACAAAAAGCACTGGTAAATATTTTGTCACCAGTTGCTTGGGGCAAGTGCATTTCTCCTAGTTTGGGTCTGTCAACTAAGGAACTGGCCCTGCAGGTCTAGTGGAATTGTTCAGAAATTGCAAGGCCTGCATTGATTATGCTTGTTCGAACGTATCCACAGGCCGCACACCAAAAAGGCTGCATTTATTAGGTAGATTTGGTGCGGCATTCAACAGGCGGGAGAATGGCCATTTGTGGGGGTTTTACCCTCGAACCAAGATAGCAGGCAATAGACCGTAAGCGGTTTGTTCTGTGATGTCTCATCTGGAGATGGGATGTCTGTTCCAGGGGAAAATGTTTGGCCTGGCACAGGGTTAGTCGGGCTTGCTGTGGTATGGGAAGATCCCTCCCTGTGAGCTTTCATCCCTCTCGGTGATCCCTTCTGTGGAAGAATGGGTGGTTTCCATTGAGGTTTCTGCTTGACGGATGGAGCTACAATGGGGTACCTGGTTACACTGGATGCCCTGCGAGTTGGTACAGGCTGCACTCCTCCGATCTCTTTATCTGGAGCGGTCATGTATCTGGAGTTGCTTTGCTGTTTTCTAGGTCGGCTTGGATGGCTCCATAAGCTGCTGTACTGTGCCATATCCTGGCATGTGACTGGGCGAAACAGGGTATTCTGGTGTAATGATGCATTTCCTTTGGCATGCTCTCCATTTAAGTGGGCACTTGGAGAGTTCCTCGCCTGTATTACTCACATTTTGTTTTCGTGGGTATCTCTCATGTTTCATACGATTATGGATGATGTTTGACTGTCTGGCAGGGGATGTACATTGATCTCACTTGTCCTTTTCCCGGCCCCCGGTGATCCCGATTAGGTGGTCTCCTCTCTAGTGCTTGTCCCGATTAGGATTTGCTAGCAACCTCCCCTCCTGCGGGAATGGCAGGGATTTCAGAGGTCTGGGGAGTGGGTCTGTGCTCAGCTGTGCTTGGTTTGTGGGGGCTGGGACTCTTCCCTTGTTTTGATCTGTCTCATAGTTATTACTGGGATGAGAAGAAGTCAGGTTGTGGTTGTAATATCTAAATTGCTTAATGGTAATCTTCATTTCATCGAGTCCTACTCTTCCTCGTCCCAGTGCTGACACCTGCTGCAGCCTTCTGTCTTTTGGAAGGATTCGTCTGTGTCTTGGGTATTTCCACTGAAGCATTTTGGAAAGGGGAAGGTTCTTAAACCTCCCAGGGCCAAGTGGGCATGGTTTTCAGAAAAAAATAATTTTGCGTCAGGGTTCCTGGTTTGGAGGTGGAGCAGTGCATAGAGTTAATACTTGGATGAGGAAGAGTAGCACTAGGGGTAATGCAGACAGTAATTGAGGCATTATTCAACATCAAGTAAAACTGGTAGTTGGAATACTTCGGGGCAGGTTGCAAAATGTACACTTGCCACTAGCCATTGGCTACTGATATTTCACTCTTGGCGAGTAAGAAATGGTGTGCTGTGTGTATGCATATATTTGAGGTGACTTTTTTATGGCTGGTTAATAGCTTGCAACTTGAATCTTTGCACCCTGTATGAGAGGGACATTTATTTTTACAAAGCCCTTTACAGATCCATCTAGGATCGCTGTGGGATCCGGTTGTGGCTTTTTGATAGGTTGAGTTTGTTTAGAGCTTGGGGTCAGAAGCGTTTACGTCTGACTCTACTTGTGTGCTGTCACAGCACCGCCTGACCCTACCTGACCCCCCCCGCCCCCCACCTTGAGCATGCCAAGAGGCCGTTTATGGACAGGATAACTTGTGAAAGTGTGTGTAAAATGGAATCTGAAGTAAAGTATCACTTTTTGTCTGCATTTCCTTTTTTTACCAAATCAACTTGGCCACATCAGAGCAACCAAAACACACATACACTTGCCTCTCCCCACACACGCACACACACTCCTCTCTCCCTGCCCGCGCGCGCTCCTCTCTCCCTGCCCGCGCGCGCTGTGGGATGTATTTATCCACGCATCCAAGCCCTACCTCAAAACTGTGCAGTACTGACATGGAAAACATCATGACGGCCAGAGCTTCCCGGAAAATGCACAGGGAAATGCATGAAGAATAGGCTGCCACTCATTTTTGCCGATGTTATGGGCACAGAAGGACACTGCCTAAAACCACCATTGGACTACCCACACAGTAGTCTGAAACCATTGGGAATGGCAATGCTGATTGCCAAAAGCAAACCCATAACTGTTGGGAATTCATTTTCTTAAATCCCAAAAAGGGGTGCAGTACCAGTACTCACCACTATCCAAAAGCCGGCGTTTTAAAACCACCAGATTTTGTCGAAAACTGAATAAATGAACCCAAAACATGCCAAAGAAAGACATTTTAAGAGGTGGATCCAATGTAAAGTTATATTCTGAAGTGACTTGAAGGTTTATAACAAGACTGGCTGAGCTGTGGATTTCAGCAGTTTAAGTAAATTTGGACTGAAAGACACTAAAAATCTAAGTGTTTAAATTGACTGAGTGACCTACTTTTGAGTGTCACATAGGTTTCAATTGTTTAAATGTCATAGTTTTAAACTTAGAATCAGCATTCTAGCTGCATATGTAAAAATGTTTAGTTTTATTTGAATGCAGGAAACTGGGGAACAGAAATGACATGTAGCTAAAAACTGGCTTAAAGAGATTCCAATTTTGCCTGGCAACTACCCCCCATCAGGAGTGAAACTTGAGTCACAGCTGTGTTCCCAGGCCTATCTGCCTTTTGCTGGCCACACTAAGGATATGCCATCTCTCTGATAATTGAATTAAGGGGAGCCCCCACAGAATACAGGAGCTCTGAACAAAGCCCTGTCCTGACTCAGGCAAATGTTTTATTGGCGGCAGTCGTAAAGGGAGCTTCCTCCTGGAAGTAAAGGGGAGGGGCACTGCCTGTGAGAGCAAGCTGGCTTGGCAGAACTGGAAAAACCAGAAATTCAACCTTGTGCTGGGGAAAACCACACCCCTTTGGGGCCAGAACATAACTCTAAAAAGATGAATAACTCATAGTACGGACATGTGAAAATTTTATAAATGATACCATAATTCTTATGATTTTTCTGCCCACATTTTAAGAGGTTTTTAGAACCGGTGGCATGTTCAGGGGGGTTTTAGCGGAAAAGAGGATATTACTCAAAATATGTGCATGTGAAAAATCTGACACTTCATCAACTAATGACCATACTCCTTGCGCACATGTGTGTAAATTTGGGGTAATGTCCGGTATTGCAAACCAGTTAAAAAGTGCAAAATATTGCCATTTCTGAATGCAAGCTCCCAGGAAGAGCAGAGTTTGAACAGGGTATACCTCCTGTGATATGTGATGGGTGCATGTAATTTCAAACCACTGTGTAGTTATGAAATATGTATTTGGTTCAAATCTAGATTTGTGTGCAAGTTGACAGGAGGAGTGGACTTTCTGCAGGCTGTAAAATGACATCACTCTGACACAACCTAGCCCCCCCAATCAGGGGAGAAATGAAAGCTTGGCCAATAAGTGGAGAAGGGCTGGCTAGTGATGCTGCTCACACACACCCATTTTAAAAACACATAAAAGCAGAGAGACAGGACAGATAGGGACCTTCAAATCCATTTGCAGCTGGAAGCTCTGCCGGGAAAATCCATACTTTACCTCCATCAACCTTCAGAGACCCGGACCAGACCAGCAGAGTAGAGCTGACCTGTTAGCAGAACCAGAGAGAGCTGACCCAGATCACTGTGAAGTGCAGAGACCAGAGTCCAGTCTAAAACCTGACCAGATCCGTGGCGAGGCCCATTTCACTCAAGAATATAGTGTGAGTACCTAGAAAACTGTGCAGAACCAATCTCTTAGTTAAAATAATATAATTCAATCTATTTTAATCTAAGTAGAACTGCCTCCTAACTGTCACCTGTCATTTGTAAAGCTGTCACCTGTGATTTGCTAGTTGCAAGCTGCACTTGTCTTTGTGAACTTTAACATTCCAAATCCGAAAAACGACCTTTATTTAATCGCTCATATCTCCGTAACCGTTTGTGCTAGAGACTTGCAGTAACTTTCATCTGGAATCTGAGATCCTAGGCGATATTGATAGCCCTTGTAGTTCTTCTGTAATAGCGCCCGGCGCATTCGCGAATTTTGCCGCGATTTGAAAATTTCTCCACTTGCAAAAAGATAGCTGCTTTTGCTTTCCTCTGAAAAAAATCGTTTGCCTCATAAAAACTATCCCTGAATCATTGCAAGAGTGAGCCTGGACTAATATTAACTAGATACCACTCACCCTGAACCTCTGGAGGGAATTAAAAGCATTTTAACATATTTTCACTCCATTGCCAGCATATATCAAAGCATTTTGGGCCGGTGTTTTAAACGTCTGTAGTCTAAGTTGCTGGGTGAACTGAATTACATTTGAATTGCATTTCTGAGAATTGTGTGCCTTCCTTCCATTTCCTGGCATTGCATAAAAGAGGGGGGGTGAATTGTACAAGAAAGTGATTACATTGTCTTTGCTGAAATCCTATCAAGTTGTTTTCTTTACTGCATTTCATTCCACATTGCATCCATTTGAAACCATAAAAGTATTGTTGCTATCTTATCCATTTCATGTCAACTCCTTAGTGATTATAAAGAAGTGTGCTAGTGCCAGATTCTCCGTTGTTAATCTTTATCATATCAGATGAAGTGTGATATTCAATTATTAATTTATTATAAAGCGTGATATATATATATATTTCTGAGGCTTGTGGAATCTGCTTAGATCACATGCTGTGCATAGGCCGACATCTAGTGGAAGCTGCGGAGTATTACAGTTTGTTTTTCGAAACTCGAAAATGGGCGTCGACACAGGCGTGCCAGTAATACTATCCCTAGTGTGACGTCCACTGTACCCAAGATCCCTCACGCGTCTGGGATCCTCAGATTGTTTTTTTCCGCCATACTGGTCGGAAGCATCTTGCGGAGTCCCCTGGCCTTAGCCATACTTTTGCTATTATTGCAATTTAAAATTATTTATTAACATCCTTCCCCACCCCAACGTCGAACATCGATCTCGACGACGGCTGGAGAAGACATCGACCGTCGGCTGCTGCACGACGTATCTGGGCCTCGGAAGGCCGCTGGCCTCGGCCCGGGCCTAGTAGGCCGCTGGCCTCGGCCCTGCAAGTAGGGAGAGTGGGGGGTGGTACATACTCTTCACTCTTGGTATATAGGTACACTATATTTCCTACACTTACCAGCCCGCTGCCTCAAGGTGCGTATGGAGGGTACCCCTTTCCAATTCTGCCCCAAGTGCAATCGCAAATACCCTTGGGTCGACAGGCACGCCACGTGCAATCTCTGCTTGCCGAGGGACCACCCCGAAGCGAACTGCAGAGCGTGTAGTAGGTTTAAACCTAAAACACTTAAGGACCGTTCGACAAAGCGTTGGGCCCACCACGCCAGGCAGGCAGCCATGGCAGCGGAGGGCGCCTTCAGCGATGGCAGCGACGCCGTACTTTCGGACGGCGAGGGCATTACGGCGTCGAAAGACTGCCGAGCGCAGGTCCCCGACCTCGAAAGGTTGTCCGGCAGGGCGGCTATGGGGAAGACCCCCGGCGACGCAAGCGCTACACCTACACACACTAAGCACACTAAGTCCAACCGAACCTCGACGACGTCGACTTCTCGGAAAGAGGCACGGATAGAACGGTCCGACTCGGTGTCCTCTGGGCGCTCTCGATCGAGATCGCCTCATGACGCAAGGCAATCATCCACTCTTGCCAAGAGTGCCTCGCTCCCTAGATTAACGGAAGTTCGATCGTCGGAAGACGAAGACGACTTCCACCCCCAGGCCGCGCTCCAAGAGACCGAGAGCGCAGTTAACACCAGCGAGGCCCCACGCTCGAAACAAGATACCTCTCCCGACCCTCGGCGCCAGGCGTCGAAAGTCTCTGGGGCCTCTAAGGGGCAGGGAAAACATTTTTCCACGCACGGGGAGGGAGGGAAACAGCGGAAAGCTCAGCCTTCCACTCCTGTAAGACCATCCTTCCACCCCAAGCAGACAGATAAACATAAATCTACTGGGACATCAACATCCAGCAAGGGTACCCTTGATAAGTCCTCTAAGTTGCCTACTAAAGTCATACCCTGTTCCAAAGAATGGTCCAGTGAGGACATAGACAGGGTCATGTCAAGGATGTCTTCCTTAGCGGATTTTTATGACAAAAACCCAGAACATTTCCTTTCGTATGACCCTCAAGGGGCCACACCCTCAGGCTCCTCTGATCCTATCCCCCTAAGTAAAAAGGCCCGGGTCGAAAGACCTGACCCCTTCGAGGTGCAGCCTTACTCTACTCCATACTCTACTCCACACCCCAGATACCAAGGACAACCTTTCCCTGAAGGGGACCAGGAGTTTTCAATTATGGAGGAACGAACCGGGTCTGAATACTATGCGGAGGATGAGGACCTGGAGGAGGTAGAAGATGAGGAAATTTACAGAGTAGATTCCCCGGTAGAGAGCGAAGCCCCAGTTACTGACTCGCCAGTTGATAACCAACCCCTCCTTAATGAAGTTCTTGCTCGCGCAGCAGAACATTTTCACATCGACACCCACGGTATACAGGAGGAAAGGGACTTCGCAGAAGAGTTGGTGGGAGAGAGGAGGCCGGTCGCTCAGACCATCCCTATCCTTAAATCCTTCCAACGTAGAATAGATCCATCCCTGGTGAATCCTAACCTCACCAGAGCCGTCAACCCCAGAGTCGAAAAACTTTTTCGGGCAGCCCAGTCTGACCCTCTTTATATAAGAGGTAATCTTAAACCAGACTCCCTAGTGGTTACCAACACTCGGAAGAGGGCTGGGACACCCTTATCGTCGTCAGAAGCTCCTCCCGACAAGGAGAGCAAAAGACTGTACGGGTTTGGCAGGAAGGTAGCCTCAACGTCCGCCTACCAAGCAAGGATTGCAAACTCCACCACCCTGTTGGCAAGTTACAACTGCCATCAATGGGAAGAGGTCGCGGCGCTCATAGCCTCTGCTCCTGAACCGTTAAAGGGCCAGTTGGCTCGGATCTCGGCAGAAGGGAGAGCCGTGTCTGGTTGCATATTGAAAGCAACTTTCGACGCTGCAGACAACGCAGGAAGATTGATAGCAGAAGGAACTGTTATCAAGAGACATGCGTGGTTACGGCAGTCGGGGTTCAAAACAGAAACACAGGCTTCATTAATAGACAAGCCGGTGGAACCAGATCTATTGTTTGGGAAAGCGGTCGAAGACGCACTTAAGAATGCCAAGGACGAGTACGAGACTCTCAAATCCCTTGGCCAGCTTACCAACAAACCCCCTAATCAGAGGGGGAACAGTAATTTTCGTCGCCCACGCGGCCAAAATTCACAAAGAGGCAACTATGCCCAAGGACAGGGTACACAATGGAACAACAACCAGCAGTCTACCCAAAGTTACAGTAAAGGTAACAAGAGAGGTCGTGGAAGAGGCAGAGGCAGCCCCAACAAGGGAGGTGGCACGCCTCCGCCAAAGCAGTGACGCTCAGTTCAGGGTGCCTTCTCAGGCAACCCCAGTAGGGGGACGCATTTCCAACTTCACCCAGGCTTGGGAAGGGATCACCTCAGACAGATGGGTGCTGTCAACAGTGTCCACAGGATATTGTATAGAATTACTGCAGCGTCCCCGGAACCACCCTCCACGACAAAGAATACACTCCTTAGAACATCAGAAGATCCTTCTCGAGGAGATCGCCATTCTGCTAGAAAAGGACGCGATAGAACTCGTCCCAGGACACCAGGTAAACAAGGGTATCTATTCAACTTACTTCCTTGTGCCAAAGAAAGATTTGACAATGCGCCCAGTATTGGACTTACGGCCTGCCAACAAGTATGTCAAGCCCCAAAAATTCCGTATGACCACGCTACAAGAGGTAATCCCCCTCCTAAAAAAGGGGGACTACATGGCAACCTTGGATATGAAAGATGCTTATTTTCATATTTCCATGCTCCCGGCGCACAAAAAATACTTGCGCTTCAAAGTGGACAGTCGCCACTACCAATTCAAGGTACTGCCCTTCGGGATAGCTTCAGCACCAAGGGTATTCACCAAGGTACTGGCGGTGGCAGCTGCACACCTACGCAGGGAGGCAATCCCAGTGTACCCTTATCTGGACGACTGGCTCATAACGGGGGAAACCCCAAGAATTTGCAGGTCAAACATTCAGAGGACTATCGACCTCCTCCACGAGTTAGGCTTCTCTATCAACGAGAAAAAGTCAAGTCTGGTGCCAAGCACCTCAAAACAGTTCCTAGGAGCAATCCTAGATACTCAGAAAGGGTTGACCTTCCCCTCGGAAGAGAGAATTCGGAATATACTACTGCAAATTCCACATTATCAGTCAGGTCAACAAATAACGGTACGCAAAGCAATGCGGTTACTGGGCATGATGGCGTCATGCATTTACCTGGTCCCCCACGCGCGTCTGCGCATGCGTCCCATGCAGGAATGGTTGGCGAAACAGTGGTCTCAGGCAAGTGGTCAGTGGGACGATCTAGTGGTCGTTTCGCCAACACTCGTACAGAGCTTACACTGGTGGACAAAAGAGAATCTCGCAAGGGGAAAACCCTTTTACGATCCCGAAGTACAAGCAGTGGTAACTACAGATGCTTGCCTGACTGGGTGGGGAGCTCACCATCTCCACCACACAGCTCAGGGTCTCTGGTCTCACTCAGTAGCCAAGAACCACATCAACCTGCTAGAGCTTCTGGCAGTATTCCGAGCGCTTCGGGCGTTCGAGCCCCATCTACTAAACTTGTCGGTGCAGATCCGGACGGACAGCACGACAGCCATGTTCTATCTGAACAAACAAGGAGGGACTCGTTCGCCAAATCTGTCCAAGCTTGCCCAGAAAATCTGGATATGGGCACTCAGACGGAACATCTTCCTATCAGCACAACATGTTCCAGGGGAGCTCAATTCCCTAGCGGATGCCCTAAGCAGAGACTCCCTTCCAGAAGAACACGAATGGGTCCTTCACAGAGAGATCGTAGAAAATCTCTTCTCTCAGTGGGGTTTCCCCACTATAGACCTATTCGCCACAAGCGAAAACAAACAAATGCCCAGGATTTGCATCCAGGTTCCCCCAGCCAGACTCCCAAGGGAACGCCCTGTGGATGAACTGGTCAGGGATGTTTGCGTACGCTTTTCCACCAACCCCTCTCATCAGAAAGGTGGTGTACAAGATGAACAAGGAATCGATGACGCTCATCCTAGTTGCTCCCATGTGGGCGAGACAACCATGGTTTCCACACCTACACAGGATGGCGCTGTGCGAGCCCATCAAACTCCCAGCCTGGTACAACCTACTGTTCCAGCAACAAGGTCTAACAGTGCACCAAGAACCCAACTCAATGAACCTAGCAGCATGGCTCCTGAGGTCATAGAGTTTGGGCATCTCAATTTACCACAGAGGTGTATGGACATCCTAAAAGAATCCAGGAAACCAAACACAAGGCACTGTTACTTTGACAAGTGGAAGAGATTCGTTATTTGGTGCCAGAATAAACAAATCAACCCAGTTGATTGCACTCCTTCCAACGTGGTAACATACATGCTCCACCTGCTGGACGCAGGTTTGGTTTTTAACTCTCTGAAAGTACACCTGGCAGCCCTCTCGGCTTACACCACATCCCATAACAAAGTATCGTGGTGGAAAGTACCAGTAGTTAAAGCCTTCATGGAAGGAGTAAAGAGACTTCACCCTCCTATTTCGAACCCACCGCCAGGATGGGACCTCAATGTGGTGCTAGCTAAGCTCATGGGCCCCCCTTTCGAACCCATGCATAAAAGTAGTCTCAAACACCTGACTTATAAAACGGCCTTCTTAGTAGCCATTACCTCCATAAGAAGGGTCAGTGAAATTCAGGCTCTGTCAGTGCAAGATCCTTTCTTTATTATCCACAAAGACAAACTGGTTTTACGCACACACCCTAGGTTCTCACCTAAAGTCATATCTAAATTCCATGTAAACCAGTCCATCGAGCTTCCGGCTTTCTTCCAGAACCCGCAAAGCTCGGCTGAGGTGAAACTACACACCCTTGATGTGCGTAGGGCGGTCCTCTACTATGTAAATAAGACCAGACCGCTAAGAAAAACAGATCAACTGTTTGTCTCCGTAGCTACAGGCAGAGAGGGGGATCGCGTCTCTAAAGGCGCGATCTCGAAGTGGATTATCAACTGTATACAGCTGTGTTACTCTCTTTCTGAAAAAACTCTGCCTTTTACGCCAAGGGCCCATTCTACTAGAGGCATTGGTGCCACTCTGGCTTTCATTGCAAATGTTCCCCTCGACACCATTTGCAAAGCAGCTACTTGGAGCTCTATTCACACTTTTACTCAGCATTACTGCATTGACACTCATTCCAAGACAGATACACAAGTGGGACAAGCGGTTCTAAGACACCTGTTTGCTCATGACCCTTCTCACATCCCACCTCCTTCTTCGGGTACTGCTCGCTAATCTATGCACAGCATGTGATCTAAGCAGATTCCACAAGCCTCAGAAGGGATACATTACTCACCGTAATCGTATTTCTGATGCTTGTATCTGCTTAGATTCACATGCGACCCACCCTTCCTCCCCTCCGAGAGAAGGCGCATGATTGCTTGTAGTCTTACCTTCTGTCTATCTGCTTGGATTATCTGTACTCACGCTACTCCTCATGCTTCCTCATGTCAGAAAAAATACAATCTGAGGATCCCAGACGCGTGAGGGATCTTGGGTACAGTGGACGTCACACTAGGGATAGTATTACTGGCACGCCTGTGTCGACGCCCATTTTCGAGTTTCGAAAAACAAACTGTAATACTCCGCAGCTTCCACTAGATGTCGGCCTATGCACAGCATGTGAATCTAAGCAGATACAAGCATCAGAAATACGATTACGGTGAGTAATGTATCCCATATATATATATATATATATATTGTTTAAACTATCAACTTGCAAAACAGAACTACTTCTTGGCTCAGTGGGGTCAGGAGGATTCCAAGAGCGGGGTGTTATATAGGGGTAGTCATCCAGAACGCATGAACTGGACATAAAGATATATCAATAAGGGTTTTCATTCAGTATTATAGACTAGGCGTTGACTTAGCTGTAGTGTTGAATTGAATCCTCTTACAGCGCGCTCCTCTCTCCCTGCCCGCGCGCGCTCCTCTCTCCCTGCCCGCGCGCACTCCTCTCTCCCTGCCCGCGCGCACTCCTCCCTCCCTGCCTTCCCGCCCAGCACGCACACAGTCCTCCCTCTCTTCCCGACCAGCACGCACACAGTCCTCCCTCCCTCCCTTCCCGACCAGCACGCACACAGTCCTCCCTCTCCAAAAAAAAGTGCCCTTCGAACTCCCCGTTTACTGCTCGACTTGCCCTTCCCCACACACCCCTCCCCACAGTAAAAGAGAACTGATTCAAAAATATGGATTTTATATACTCGTGATCATTTGCTGGAGCTTTAACGTCTTTACGCAAGAAAGTAAGCAAGACATGCACCAGTGGTAATCCATAGGATGTGTAGAAGTTCCTAATCTCTTCACCTTCTTGTGTACCTTTTTGTAAAAGGTGTTGATGGCACATCTCCTAGGTAGAAGTAAATGTTGCATTTGCTAGTCAAGCCATTTTCATTAATTCCTCTTAATAACAGAAATGTCCTAGCCCTTAAGGAGGTTCTTGACCCATTCCTAATGGTCGCCTAAAAAGGCTCCTAGACACTTATTTTGCCAAGTGGTAGCAGGGCCGTCTTTACTAGTGAGGTACACTAGGGGACCCAAGGTTGAATCCATTTCTCCCGTCTCCCCAAGCCTATATTGACATTAGAAACCAGTTGGAACAAGTACCACTAGGGTCTAGAGATGTATCTACAACTAAATCATGATTCCCTTTTTGGGGATTGGTACATTTAAATCTGAGGATTGAATAAACAGTTTGTTGTTGTGGTTGTTCACATTTTGCCAATACTGCTCTATCCCAGGAAGGGAAAGGTATAAGCACATCAGGGATATAGTGCCCATCACATTGTTGTCGGTATGCAGTGATTTTCTTTTGAAATTCCGCAGAATGCTGTAATAACGAAAATGTTATAACGAAAAAAAATCACATTTTTGTTTATAATGTATATGAGGGGAATAAGTGGTTAAAACGGGTGGGGAGAGGATTTGAAAGGATAAAGAAACAGGGTTTAGGGGGAGGAACCTGCCAAAATAAAATTACGAAAATCAATATTTTTCGTTGTAACATGTTCGTTATTACAGCCTTTCCTGTAATTTAATTCGTTAAAATCACATGTAACCATTTTTGTCCTACTTATTGTTCCTTCATAAGGTTCCCACCACGATTAGATTCGCTTCATAATGGCCCAACCAAGCAGCATGAATGCCCACCCCATTTCTCTTTCCTTCTTTCTGTTTTTCACCGATCTCCTATATAATCTGAGTCTGTTTCGCCAGAGACATGTAATGCATTCCCGTCAGGCTTTCAGGGGTTCACTTGAGCACATCTGCAGTCCCGCTGCACACCCACAGAGTACCGTTGAATGTATTTATACATTTTTCGGAATTGTTACAAATGGCCTTCATAACACGGTCTTAAATATAGTTTTGGGGTTTTTATTAGAATTTTCAAGGGGGAGTCACCAATGGCCATCCCTCTCTTGACTTTCTATGGGCTTCCTCCATCCTAACCTGGACTTCCCTAATCCCTAAAACGATGATCAGTAAAAGTTGTTAACCCCTACTGTCTAAGCCTCCATCCATAGCTAACAAGCGTTTAAAGACCAAGGCCTTATATATCTTTATCCCTCTAGGAATTTTCTTAGAGTGCCCTAACTTGATACTTCCCGGGGTTTCAAAAATAGGACTGATTGATGGTTGTGCACTGGGCATGGTGGTTTTGGACCATTCCACACCAGTAATGGAGGAAGGGCAGATATGAGGTAGTGATGAAAGGGCCACATTTTTAGTGTTTTGCAGAACTGGAGGACGGTGGTGACGTTCAGCGGCACAGAGGGTCGCGGCTTGGCACGAGTATGCCTGTGTCCATGTCATTTCTTTGAAGGGTTGGCTTTCTCTAACAGTTGATGGATTTGTTAGAGGAGGTACAAGCCCCTCGAGGGTTGTGGAGTTTAGCTGCCAGGTATGTGGGCGTGCCCTTCATGGCTGCATTGTAGATGCTGCATAGCGAGTGGCTTTGAATAGGATCCTGGGGGGAGCCAGTGAAGCGTGTGCAGTAAGTGATATGTTATGGCATGCGTGCCCTGTTCACATAGACATTACCTTTCACGGCATGATATGTCCTGTGCCACGTCTTGAACGGATAAATGACACTATGTCGTCGGATCTCAAATCGTGCACTTGCCACTAGCTAGTGATAATTGACTCTCGGTGCATAAGAAATTGTGTGCATGTGGAGAACTGAGGGGGCAAGTAACCTTTTATGTCTGGCCCCTAGCTTGCAGCTGGAGTTTAACCCCAGATTTTCATGTTGTGCACGTGCACGTGCAGAGCATGAGTAAGCAAGTAGGAATAAGTGGGGACTTTGCAAACTGTGGTTGGCCAAAGTTTGCACAGGCATTATGTATATGCCTACTCGTTGGCACATGCGAAGGCTGGCGCATTGACCACACGTGCGCTGAGGTTAATCCAGTGCCAACACTGGTGCAAATGTTGGCATTGCCCCATGGCTAAGACCAGCCATATTTGGTCATTGTGCCGCAGCTACAATTAGCAATGCAAATGGAGCAACTTAATTTGTGCTGTTTTAGGGCAGGTGCCACATCTGCAGATGCATAACGGGAGCATATATATATATATTTGTTTTTTAAGGAGTAAAACATTTCCATTCCCAAACGGGGTATTTGTTTAGGCGAGCTAAAGTGTTTTTTAACTCTGAAACTAAAATCATGTTGTACCTAATCATTCATGCAAAACCCCAAACTCCTCTTCCAATGCGGCAGGAATGTTATCGGATCGCCTATCTTTGGCTCTGCTTTGCAGGCACTGCGGGCGGAGGTGAGCATATCCACGGAGGTGTGTTGGTGGAAGCAGGGGGCAGGCTTCTGTGTGTCCGCTGTTGCCTTTTCTTTGTTGGAGTATTTCCAGAGATGGAAACAATTTGGGCCATTCGACTGTTGAAAAGCAATATTATTTTACCATATTGGTCTATACAGTTTTCTTCACTCCCATAAATCTAGACTTAATGAGCGTGTTCTTCCTATATGTTAACGGGCCTCAAAACTTGCCAATAGCTTTTGGCTATGAAAGGTCATTCTTCACAGCGAGGAAATGGTGTGCTGTGTGTATGTGTAAAATTGAAGGGGGCGAGTAGCTTGCTATGATTAGCTAGTAGCTTGCAACTTGAAGTGTTTTCTCCTTGTCACTAACTTGGACATTAGGAATGAACAGCCACAGATGCAACATGTGACATTGAAAACGCTTGGGGTTTGCTCATTGGGTCGCATGTCATTAGAAAGCGTCACCAGACTGTTTTGCCTCAATTTACCGAGTTTGAGCTACTGTTGATAATGGCTCTTGACAATAACCACAGGCATATGAAATGCAGATCTCTGTATTGGCCTCACTGTTCCTTAGGCAACTAGCTACTAATCCTTAGGTCATGGATAGGCAGCTGTTTCGGAAGCGGCTTGACCCAGAGATCGACGTCGACAGTGGAGGCAGAGCTTGTGAGCCCGGAGCAGAGTTGGCAGTGTCTGGCTGTGGAAAAGGAGCCTGAACTTCGCCCACCCAGTCTGAAGAGAACTCATCTGAACTGAGGGATTCTCCACCCCAATGTACTGCAGAGGAGCAGGGAGTGCAAGATGGAGCGGACGCTGAAGAGTCCATAAGTGTTTCAACTGTAAAAGTCCGCTATGAGCAATGTGAGGAGGGGGCAACTACAATAACAGTTTTGCTAGAAGTCGGTAAACATCTGTATATGTTGCATGTTCACAGACACTGTCGGTGATGGCGTAAGTGCCCTCTAGTGCATAAGAGCCCAACGCCCAGAAACGAATTAAAGCGAAATAAAGCACAGGAAAAGTTAAGCTAATCCTAACACACTTTCAACCAAGGAGTTCCACCAAATCTCTCCATCAAAAGGGGAAATGGAGCGTTTGAGTAAGCCAGTGTCTAGAGCAGAGCAACAACATTTATCTGATTAGCTTCAAACTCACAAGCCCCCAGAACCCCTCTCCACCCCCAAACGTTTGCTTAGAGAGTACATCTTTTATTGAGATGGTACAGAGGCGCTCAAGAATAAAGGCCAGCACCACAAATTCAACAAAGACTAGTGGCTCGTGCTCACGTTTTTAGTTCGCTCTGCTGAATGTTGCTATAGAAAACCTGGAGGGTTACAGCAGAAAGCCCTTTAAAGATAGCTATTCAGATCTGCCCAAGTATGGGCATGTTGATCAGATGCAGCCATGGGAGAAAACGTGGGCCTTTCCACTCCCGAGGAGATGACCACCAAGAGCTGTGTTGCTTCATTAAATGTACAAAAGCCAATGGGGTGCCAGGATCAAAGCGGTGCCGCTGATTGCTCAAGCAAAACGTTGTTACCACCGCCCCTGGTTTGCTGACGCGGGATATAACCAGCTCGTAATCCAAGAAGCCACCAGTGGAGCAAAGCAATGTGAATGTCCAATGGGATAAAGAAGTTGTCCCTCAGTGGATGTCCGACGCTCTTGTGGAAGGGTCCTTAATGCACGTGAAGGCGGCTCCTTCTACGACCCCGAATCCACGTTGGCTGCGCCTGATGCGCAGCACCTCAGACCACTATGGGCATGCTCTATTGCTGCAGCCCAATGAATAGGGTCACCAAGCAATTTAAGGGGGTGCAGCCAACTCTTGAGCTTTGGGTGGACAAAAAACCGTACAGAACCCTATAGAAGGAGGGACACTATCCCTGTGCCAGTACCAATGTAGAAAGGAGAAGGAACACAAAGGCTGGCTTATGTTCAGCTCTGCCAGCCTGCCATGAATTTGCAGAAACATTGATTCTGAAGGTACGGAGGCCAGGGTAGAGCAAGTACAAGGGTTGGGTGCTGCTCACGCCTATGTGCCAGTTGCCGAAGTTCACAGGTAATGCAAGACTGGAGTCATCACATCTATAACCCAGAATGAAGATGCTACTAGGACTTGGGAGTGAGTAGCGCTGTTCAGAAAACGAGGCAGAGAAACTTCCCCGAAGCCCTCTCGTTGCCCCAAAACTCCACAGGATTTGGCAGTATGTCCCCAGAAAGGTCTTCACCTACAATTGTACAGCTTGAGCTTGCCCTAAAAGAGCCCACTAAAATGGTGACGCACCTATGAGAAGAACGCACTCAAATGCACTCGGGGCCCACCTTCACTCTAACAGAGCCTGGATGAGATCCGTTCTGCCAAATTACCTGGTAACAGGAAATGCCCATAAAACGCCAAAAAGCTCCAGTTTGCAGTCTTCTACGACTTCACTTCAACTGGTTCTATCAGGTACGAGGCCGACAATCGCGTCACATGGGAGAATGTTGTACGGAAGGTGGCCCAAATGTCTAATCATCGCTGGCATCATTGGTGCACGCAATCTCTGGTGGGTGAAGTGAATGCATAGGAAATAACCCCAAACCCTCTACTAGCCCCTCTTTGGAAGAGACTGAAGGAAAGACCCTAGACCCTCTACTAGCCCCCCTTTGGAAGAGACTGAAGGAAAGACCTCATTGCAAAAGTTTAAATAGTTTTGGCTTTGTAGGTCCGGTCTGTCAAGGCGACATGTATAAGTTAGACAAGATTTGTTGAGCTTTAACCAAAGTAAACTATATGTCGCGTCTTACTGAGTTGTGGTTAAAAAAGCCGAATAAACCCCTACCAAAATTAGTGCCTTTAGAAAATACTCAGAGAGAAGACAGCGCCAAGTCTAGGTTCCAGAAACAAATGTTTGTTTTTATCATATTAGTTGCCCTCGTTGATGACGCGTGTTTCAGCTGTGCTAAAAGCCTTTTTCAAATGGGGGCCTTGTTGCTAATTATTAATGCAAACTTCTCCAGCATGGGGTCTGGCATGGATTCACATGCTCATGAATATTCCCCGTCGTCAGGCTGGGAATCCTCGGTAAAGAAAAAATCAGTATCAGTTTCGCTTCTGATCTGTCTTTCCTAGTAGTAACCAATCACTGATCTCTGCATTATACTGACCACAGTCAATGACTGCCCTCTACCTAAGCCCCGCCTCTGGCAGCCATCTTCAGATTTTTACCGCACGTTCAAGTGTTGGGAGTCCTCGTGCTTAGCTCTCGAGCTTTTACTGCGTGTTTCGTGCTTTTTCAGGTGAATTTTCACATTTTTTCGGTTAATCGAGCCTCAAGCTCCACCGTTTCTACTCCCGTTAACGGCTACCCGTTGCGGGATTTTCCTACGCCCCTCAAGGGTGAAGATTTCGTCGAAATCAACTTCTTGGAGGATTCCAGAAGATTCGCGGCCTACTTCGAGATGGCCCAGGATGCGAGTTTGTCGCCCGGACCCAAGCTGTTTCGCAGCTGCCCTGGATGCGGGCTGCAGAATGTGTTTAAGGAAGACGAACATTCGCGATGCCTCTACTGTCTTCATGGGGACTAGACTCATGTAGAGAAGTGTACAAAGGAGGGTAAGTCCTAATTTTTTGTTGAAGGGGGATTGAGCTGAAAACGGGACTTGGTTCTTGAAGAGCTATTCTCCGCTCGTTCGTTAGCGTGATTTCGTTGTTGTTTTTAAGTTTCGAATCTTATGCGTTTTAGTTTTGTTTACCTTCTGAATGATTCAGTAGGACGATCTTTTCTCATCGCAGTGCAGCTCCTCTCAGTTTCGGCACGGGAAAACCAACTTGTTTGAATTTGGTGCAGAATATGTGTGTGTTTTTGCTGGACTTTTTAATTTCATGTATTTCTTTCTAAGTCTGGAGGTGCCTTGTGGAAAGCACCGACTACTTACACAAGTGTATAACCTATACTATTAAAATTTGTGTTTTTACTTTGACTGCTCTCTGAATAATGAAATACTTCTATGCGACCCTTAGATAGATAAGAAACATATCTATCCAAAAAATCCCTCTGTCCCTGTTCCCCTGCAAGGCGGACGAAAAGAGGGGTAATTGAGCTTGTGTTCCTTTGTTTTCTAATGTAGAGAAGGACTGCCAGTTCTGCAAGAACTTGTCGGAGCGGACCATGCGGGACCGTCGATCCCGTCTCGCAAGCTGGTTGGAGAAGGACTCGACGGGTGAGAAGAAGAAGAAAGAGTCCGAGCGGGCTTCTAAGTCCTGTGCGGGCGCCCCAGCGAGGGGGGCCCAACACCAGGCCAAGAGCCGCGAGTCCACTGGCTCCGGGAGCGGCGAAAGGTCAGGCTCTTCGGTCGCCAGGCTGGGCGCACCTTCCCCAGCACCGTCAACCACGAGTCAACGCTCCGGTTCGGGGAAAAGAAAGTCCGAGACCCCGGGTAAGCTTCGGGAGAAGCCCCGTTCGATCTCGGAAGAGGAGGAGCGAGGCGTCGCCCCTCCCCCGAAGGAGAAGGCCTGGGACACACCTAAGGTGGTGAAGGCCCCTACCCAGCAGGCGAAGGCCTCTATCGAGGCTATCGTGGCGACTCTTGCCAAGCCGGCAGAGACACCGCCAGCGGAGACTTCCTCCGGGACTAGAGTTTCCCTGCCGTCGTGGCCGCCATGATGGAAGAAGCGAGGGGGGCACGGTGCCCTCCTCGAGCTCCGAGTCAGCCTCGGAGGAGGAACTGACCGAGGCCGTGAGGAACCTCAAAGTCCAATTCGAGAAGGTTCGATCCCGTCAGGAAGATCCTCGGGAGATAACCGAGGAAGACGACGATGGTGAGGAAGAGCGGCCTTCCCTTCCGGCGCAGCCGGATCCTAGGCCCCGGGATGGCTCAGCGGCCATTTTGTCTGCCATCCAGTCCTTATGCTCTGAGATAAGGACGACATTCCCACGGCCCAGGCCGGAGGACCCTCAACCTGGCCCGTCGGGAAGTCCTCAGAACAAATGACGGAGGACCCAACCCTCTCCTCAGCTCGCCCCCGTAAGGCCTACAGTTCCCTCCTCATCCTCCCACGAGCCGGGAGATGACGGGGCGTTGGGCTCGACGACGGGTTCTGAGGGCGACGACGACGGAACGGGTGTCCCGTCTCCCGTCGCACGGGCCTCGCCGCCCGACGAGATTGGCTCATTCCACGCCATGATCGCCAGGGCGTCCGAATTGTTCCAGCTCTGCCCGGAGGAGCCGAAAAAGGAAGGTTTCCTCTATCAGCGCCGGAAGGCCAAGAGGAAGACGGTCATTGCGGTGCCCCTAATCGATGACATCTGGGAGGAGGGCCTGTCGGTTCTCAAAAACCCCTCCACGGCACCAGCCAAACGGGACCGGTACGAGAAGAAGTACCGGGTCAACGAAACCTCTCCCCTGTGCCTCAGGGCCCAGCCAACGCCAGACTCGGTCGTCGCGGCGGCGAAGAAGAAAGTGGCAGGGTCAGGAGCCTCGACGTCGAATTCCCCGCCGAACGGCGAGGGAAAGAAGTTGGACGCCATGGGGCGGCGGGTCATTTCGTCGTCGGCGGCGACGATGATCAAAGCGGCCAATGCCCTGGCGATCGTGGCCCGTTACGACAGGGAGCTCTGGTTTAAGCTGGCCCCCATATTGGACTTCCTGCCGGACGACAAGAGGTCCGAGGCCCTGGAAATACTGCAAGAGGGGCGAGGTGGCGTCGGACCACGCCATAACGGTGGCAACCGATGTTGCCGATACCGGGTTCCGCCAGCGGGGCAACAGTGTTTGCCTACGACGACGGGGTTGGCTCCGGGCGACCGACTTCCGTCAGGACGTCCAGACCAGGGTGTTGGACATGCCGTTCGACGGCAGCAACTTGTTCGGGAAGGCGGTGGACGAGTCCCTCCAAGCCATAAAAACGGACACGGAGACGGTCCGAGCCCTTCAGAAACGACGGCCCTTTCGGAGCTCCGGAGGCAGACATGGTGCCTCCAAGGGATCCAGCGGTGGCTCGTCGTACTACCGCCAGGCGGCACGCTCCTCGTCTCAGGAGGCCTATAGGGGTCGCGGCAAGCAGGGAGCGCCTCGCCGCCGTCGGCAAGGTGGCCAGGGCGGCAAGGCCACCACCTCCAAGCAGGACTGAACCGGCCGTGGCCTCGGGCCCCCACCGAAGCACCCCGGTGGGAGGCCGGCTGACGAATTTCGTCAGCGTGTGGAAGTCCATCTCCACCGACCGTTGGGTGCTGGATACCCTGGCAAGAGGACACTCTATCGAATTCCTGAAGAAGTGCCCTCACGTTCCACCTGTGGCCAGGAAGGAAAATCACGTCCCGCAACTGCTGTTGGAGGTACGGGCGATGCTCAGGAAAGGCGCCATCAAGCTTGTCCCGAAGAGGCTCCGGGGTGTACTCAAGGTAGTTCCTCGTCAGGAAGAAGACGGGCGGCTGGCGCCCCATCCTGGACCTTTGTCGTTTGAACAAATACATCAGATCACAAAAGTTCAGGATGGTCACCCTCCAGCACGTACTGGGACAGCTGGAGGAAGGCGACTTTCTATCATCGTTGGACCTGGAGGATGCATACTTCCACGTTCCCATCCTCAAAAGTCACCGAAAGTTCCTCAGGTTCGTCGTCCAGGGACGCCACTACCAATTCAGAGCACTGCCGTTCGGATTGAAGTCGGCCCCCAGGGTCTTTACCAAGTGCCTAGCACCAGTGGCGGCGCGGCTGCGCCTACTGGGGATTCACGTCTACCCCTACCTGGACGACTGGCTCATCTGCTCAAGGACGAGGGAACTCGCCGTCGAACACACTGCGAGGACCGTCCAGCTACTCACAAACCTGGGATTCGCCATAAACTACCCGAAGTCCCACCTGGTGCCGTCGCAGGTGGCCCTGTTTCTGGGAGCGAAGCTCGATACAATGAGGCGCCTGGCGGCCCCTTCGGAAGAACGGACGAAGACCATTCTAGGCAAAGTGCAGCGCCTGCTAGCCACGGACGTGGTCAGGGTGAGGTCCATCAAGTCCCTCCTGGGGATGATGTCCTCTTGCATCTACCTGGTGCGCCTCTGCAGACTATGGATGCGCCCTCTTCAAGAATTTCTCGACGCCCGTTGGATACAGACGACGGGCACCTTCGAAGACCGGGTCCCCCTCAACGAGGTGTTCCAGCGGGCGATTCAGTGGTGGGGCGTTCGAGCGCACCTCACGGCGGGCAAGGACTTTCAGACGCCGGCGTACCAGGAGACGGTGACGACGGACGCCTCCCTGGAAGGTTGGGGCGCCCACACTGGAGATTTCCACGCCTCTGGCTCCCGGAGGAGAGGCTCCTGCACATCAACGTCCTGGAACTCCGAGCCGTGTTCTGGGCTCTCAAATCGTTCCTCCCGTCGCTCAAGGGCAAGGTGGTGCGGATCTTCACGGACAACACCACGACAATGTTTTACATACGGAAGCAGGGAGGCACCAGATCCCCAGCCCTATCCAAGGAGGCACAGGATCTGTGGCACTGGGCGGTCGCCCAGGGGATGTTCCTGGTTCCCTTCCACCTGGCAGGAGAAAGCAACACCATCGCCGACTCGCTCAGTAGGGAGCTGCGCGTGTGTCAAGAGTGGGAACTGCGCCAGGATCAGGTGGATCAACTCTTCCGACGATGGGGCAGACCCCAAATCGACCTGTTCGCAACAGCGACAAACTCGAAGTGCAAGAGGTTCGCCAGCAGGTTTCCCCAGCCGAGAAGCATGGGCGATGCGTTCTCGTTCCCCTGGGACGGCCTATACCTGTATGCGTTCCCGCCGTTGCTGCTTCGACTCATCAGCCAGCTCAAGAGGTCCCGGTGCAGGAGGATCCTCGTCGCACCGGCGTGGCCGAGGCAGATCTGGTTCCCGGACCTTCTGGACTTGTCAACGTCCCCTCCCATCAAGCTGTCGGCGGACGCGGACCTTCTCTCCAGGGAAGGAGGCGCCTTCTTCCACCACGACCCGGCGTCGCTGAACCTGCAGGCTTGGCTCCTGCAGCGCTAGAGTTTGGAGGCTACGATATACCGGCCGATTGCAGAGAGGTTCTTGCAAAGGCCAGGGCGTCCTCGACTCTCAAATGCTACGGTCATAAGTGGAAGAAGAGGTTCTCTATCTGGTGCCGAGCACAGAAGATCAACCCCCTACGGATTACGGCCCCTCAAGTGCTGCCGTACCTGCTATCGCTGGCAAAGGCTGGGCTATCCCATGCCTCCATTAAGATTCATCTGGCGGCGATCTCCAGATATACCAGAACCACAGGACGGACGTCCCTGTGGTCCCATCGACTGGTAAAAGAGTTTATGAAAGGACTGTTCCGGTCGTTCCCGCCGGTGAAGGCCCCGGCGTGGGAACTTAACGTGGTGCTGACCAGGCTCATGGGGGCCCCCATTCGAGCCGATGCACTCCGCACCTATGAAGTTTGTGTCGTGGAAGACTGCGTTCCTGGTGGCCATTGCCTCCGCACGACGAGTGGGAGAGATCCAGGCCCTATCCTGCAAAACACCGTACTTGACTTTCCATGCCTCGAGGGTGGTGCTTAGGACGCACCCCTCCTTTATGCCCAAGGTGCCGTCGGACTTCCATCTTAACGAGCCCTTGGTGTTACCTGTTTTCTTCCCGTCTCCTTCGTCGCCGGCCGAGAGGACTTTGCACTCGCTGGATGTGGCTAGAGCGCTGAAGTTCTACGTGGACCGCACGAAGAGTTTCCGGAGGACATCACAGCTGTTCGTGAACTTTGGACCTGTGAATCAAGGGAAGGCTCTCTCGAAGTCTTCTATTTCCAGATGGCTCTCCGGCTGCATCATGCACTGTCACCGGTTGGCTAACCGACCGCTGCCAGGCCGTCCCAGAGCCCATTCGACCAGAGCGATCGCTGCTACTACGGCGTTCTTATGATATGATATGATATGATAGTTTATTTATATAGCGCCTATACACAATGTGTTTCAAAGCGCTTCAAGGGGGGGAGGGGACATAGGAAAATACAGTTACATTCTGAGAAGCCCTTGAAACAGTACAGAATGTGGAAATAACTATCATAATAGGCCTGTCGACATTTCTGATAGTGCAAGTGCATAAACAAGTAGGGCAAGAGGTAATGGAAAGGAAGGAGAAACAGAGCAAGCAGTAACATTACTAAGTCTGACGACAATTTACGCAGTGCAGGTGGTAACAGGAGGAGGGGAGGGAGGGGGGGGTAATGGGACGGAGAGGGAAGGAGAAACAAGGCACGCTACAAAGCAAAAAGTTGGTGACAATTTGATAAGTAGGGGAGGGGGGAGGGAGAGTACAAGGGGGGAGGAGGGGGACAGACATGCTGCTATCAAGAGTTGAGGGCACAGGTGATAGCAGTAAGTGCTAGGAGGGGGAGTCAGAAGAGGAGCAGAGTAGGAGGGGGGGAGGGAAAGGTAGTAGAGAGGGTGGAAGTGAACGAGGGGGGAGGGAAGGGGCAGGAAGGGGGGGGTGGAACACAGAGGGGGAGCGGAGGGAGGGGAGGGGAAATCGCAGGCAAACTGGGGGGGGGGAGGGTCGCAGGCATACTAAGGGGAGAGGAGGGGGCTCACCCCTGCTGGTGTGCCCCTGCTGGACATCTGCAGGGCTGCTACGTGGAGGTCGACGCACACATTCACGAGATTCTACTGCTTCGATCGGGATTCCAGGGAGGAGTCCAGGGTCGGCCAAGCAGTGCTGCGCAACCTGTTCGCTTAAGGTGAGCCTGGTGAGGAGGTAAGAGATGCTTAATGTTGAGTTTTTTGTATTGCTTAATGTTGAGCCTTTTACCACCCTCCGTGGTTGTGCATGTTTGTACTGCTATTTAATCTTATATTCATGAGCATGTGAGTCCATGCCAGACCCCATGCTGGAGAAGAAACAAGTTACTTACCTGTAACTGTTGTTCTCCAGCATGGGTCTGGCATGGATTCACATGCGAACCCTCCCGCCTACCCCTCTGCGGCTCTTCACTTGGTCATACTGCCACTTCACGTGCTACCAAATCTGAGGATGGCTGCCAGGGGCGGGCCTTAGGGAGAGGGCTGTCATTGGCTGGGGGCAGTATGACCCAGAGATCAGTGATTGGTTACTACTAGGAAAGACAGATCAGAAGCGAAACTGATACTGACTTTTTCTTTACCGAGGATTCCCAGCCTGACGACGGGGAATATTCATGAGCATGTGAATCCATGCCAGACCCATGCTGAAGAACAGCAGTTACAGGTAAGTAACTTGTTCCTTTAGTTGCATGTCCCATATAATTATCTGTGTGATGCTCGCCAATAATTGGGTTCAATCCCTTCAGAGTTCCCTTCTGGCGTTCTCTCACGTGTGTCTAATCATCATTGCAAAAGGTCCGGATGGGGAAAAAGTGTCCTGTTCAGCTGTCTGGTTTCTTGGAGGAAACCCATTTTATAGGATGCTATATGGTGAAGGACACGGAGGCACCTGAAGCAAGGCAAATGCCTGCAGCTGGGGATGAACCTCCTAAGACCCGCGCTGTAATATATCCAATTCAGCAGGCATCCAAAGTGGTGTTTGGGGGCAGCCAGTGGCAGCAAGCCCTGCGGCATCAGGGGATCAATGCTGAAGATTTTGCAGCTCTGAACATTCCGTGTGACTACATATGCTGGAGTGGCTGTGGCGTTCAAGCCTCCTTCACAGACCCCAGTGCTTTTTCTGGAGGAGGGAGGGGTGTGATGGCAGATGAAGGACCGGAAGTATATCTAGACAGAATTGTAAAAGGATTGTCTTCTGCACAGCAGCTTGTGCGCGCCAGATGTTTCCAGTGGGGTACAATGTGGCATCCAGATCCTCTTCCCGCCCTCTCCCCAGTGGAGATGAACAGTGTGATGAGGCCCGGGACTGGCCTTGTCACATAGGGAAAAAAGCCCCTCTATGGGCATGGGCGGGGGTGGGGGCCTAGGGCGAAGCCATGAGCCACTCTTCACTTTGAGAACAGGAGTTGTTGAGGGAGCCCCAATTCCTACCCCCACACTCCAGTGCCATGGTTTCTTGACAGTGCACCTGTCTCAAGTCACATGCCTCCAATACCAGATGCATGGCAGATTTTTCTATTTCTTATGGAGACACACGGTTCCAGCTTGCAACAAAGCCAAACCATTTGACCATGTAACTGGACACCAGTGCAGAAAAGCCAGAAATGCCATTGTTCTCCGGATGCAGCAGCAGCAGCAGCGATCCATCACGCACGGGAAAAGGAAGCTGCGGCCTCGTACACAGTCCCGTGATGCTGACCAGCCTCCGTGCGGAGAGGTAGAGGGTGCCAACAAGTGAAGGCGCGTCCATACGTGGCCAGCAAAGGGACAGCGTGGGGCTCCCGAACAAACCCTACACCACAAGGGACCACAAAGTGGCAGCCCTTCTCCGAGGGGCACCTGGAATAAGTCCCCAGAACACGAAATAACCATGATCTTCCCGGCCGCCATTGCTGTTCACCGGGGACCCTAGCAGGAAAAGTGGATGGGGCTTACCCCCACTACTTATGACTTTTGATTGTTTGACATGCCCCGGGTGGGGTAGATAGGACATGATTGCAGAGGAACAGGGGCCCAATCCCAGCAGGTGATGAGTTATGAAAGACCCCGACAAGTAGGGTGACTAGATGTCCCAGTGTTCGTGGGACAGTCGGGGGGGGAAATGACCCTCCGTCCCGGGATATTAGAAACCCCGTCTGGGGTTTGCATGGTTGGGCGGCTACGGAAATTAAAATTGTCGTTTTTCACGAGAATTTTGAAGTTGGAGGATTGGCTCGAACCCCCAACCTTTCAGGTACAAGTCACAACACTGTCTCTCTGGCACACTACCTGTAAATGATTGTATAGTAAGCCATGTAATAGCATTTAGAGAAAACGCTTGTTTTGAATGAACATGCCAAGATTCACAGACAAAACTGCACAAATGAGATCCTATACAGTTTATGGAAAGGAGAAGTGCTGGAAATATGATTGGGTGGTGGTTGTGGGGGGTGGGGCGGTTATTCGTGGGCTGTGATGGGTAGTCCCTGTTTTATGTTGGTGGTGGTCCTGGTTTTTTGTTTTGGAAATCTGGTCACCCTACCGACAAGAAAAGTGTGGGTTACCTAGACAAGGTCAGGGGAGGAGAACCTAGAGGCCAGCGTGAAGGGAGGAGGCGTATTCTGGAGCGGATCGGGTGTTGCTTAGGGTGGTACAGCAGTGTAATGAGTGTTGTGTTAAGTCAGTTAACTGTAGGCAGTGGCGGTGAAGCCTATGGTATTGAGTGAAAGGATGGTGACTGTAGGGGAGGGGTAACATCAGAAGGGTTAAAACGAGGGACTGGAGTAAGTGGGTGACATTGGAGGAATGACGAGGAGGCAATAGTTCCGTCTTATAGGAGGCCCAAACGCCACCTCATAGCCAAAAAATGAATATGCTTTGTACACTTTTACAAAATTGTGCACAACTCTAAACATAGGGCATTTGACTAGTATATGCACTACTGAACATGTTCTGTGCCTCGTTCTCTGCTTGACCACAGAGGCAAAATCCTATTCCCCCACTTGTATTTGGCCTTGTTCTTGGCCATCGCAACTTTTTTCAAGCAAAATGGTGAGGACGGGAATCCTTAAGAAACCCTATGGGGCGTTTAGTATGTAATGTACTAGTACCGCCAACAATTTCCAGCAAAACTTACATTCGCCACTAGCCAGTGATGATTGACTCTTAGAGAGAGAGAGAGAACACAACACTGAGATGGCTTTCAACTTGAAATGGCTACTCCTGTCTTCACAGACGTATGTGGCATACATTAAGATTTTTAAAGGCATTGCATGAATTTTTCTTGTTCTGTATAGTGCAGTTTACAAAATGCTCCTCTGCCATTTAATTGGCCTGGATGTGCTGAGGCCCGTCTTGCACGGGCGCTGGTAAGTAAGATGGACTGTTTTGTAGAGGTCTGCGGTTGGTGAAGAGGACTAGTCCTGGCAAGTTTCCTCACCGTTGCACACTATTCCCAATACGCTGTTGGCTACATCAGCTGGCTCCATGTCCCATTAAGCTATCTAGGAGGAACAGTGGAAGAAGGGAGCTAATTAGCTCGCACTCCTTACGTCTTGATCAATCAAGTGTGTGTAATGTTGAAGAAAATGAATACCTACTGCCTTGTTGAATTGCAGTTTGTTTTCAATCATTTCTAATGTCTCTTAATGAATTGTATACGTTTCTTTCTTTTTCCTGTCACTTTGGAAGTCTGTTAAGATCACTTACTAAAGCGTTAGGCCACCACACAGGGATAGCTCAGAGGGTTGAGCGCTCGCTGCTGTGATCTGAGCCTGATCTGCAGGTCGCAGGTTTGAATCCCGGCAAGCCCAATTCAGCCTTTCATCCTTCCGATGTCGATAAATGAGTAGCAATTTCGGTTGGGTGTTATTGTATGTATATGTGCTCTTTAAAGCACTTTGGATTAAGGCGCTATATAAATAACACATCATTATTTAACAAAAATGTCTATGGGTATGGCTATGTTCGTTAAAGTGCTAGCTTTACAACCGTTTTTTTTCTTGTCACTTCATATATAAGTAAGCAATTTGATTTGCATTGCAAATATTCGTTTTGAATAATACTATGTATTTGAGAATAATTTGGTCTCTGTGTGAATGCTGCCGTGCAAATAATAATGCAAAGAGGTCTCAACTGCTTTGATCACAAATGACAGCTCTAACGTTGGTTTGATGCCGGGGGCACCTGTGGTAGTGCTGTTGTGGTTCTTGTCCCCAGCACCCGTGCATTAGGGGCGCCCTTTTTGTGATACTGACTTCACCCCTGACTTGTCACGCTGTCTGAGACACCTCGACCAGTGCTTGACCTGCCAACCAGCACTAAGAAAACGATTCCTGACTCGAACCGCTGTGTAGGCCAGCCTTCAGCCGTCGCCCAGCCTCGCTCCCCGAGTTGCTCGCCGCCTGATACCTGCAGCTGTCTCTTATCTTGAACTCTGTCGCAGAAGCGGCAAAGCATTCTGAAACCGACTCTACACCGTCGAGCACCAAGAACTTCTACAAGCACACAGTATATTGTGTTTCTGTCCCCCTGGTGCTTCACTGAAGGCCTCTAGTGACATTTTACGACCCATTGCTCCCTTTGTGCTGGAAGCAATTATCCTTGAACGATTGAGATTCATTACTTTACCATCTACTTTCCTGTCAGTATCCAGAGTGCATCCCTTTTCCTTCTTGAAACTGTCTGTCCTCTGCATTCCTTTACAGGGTGGGTTGTATTTTGTAGTGTGCTAGAACTGTCTGTTGTGATAATAAAGTCAATATTTTTATACATCCTTGAGTGGAGAGCCCCTTTTATCATTAGGTAATAATTGTATTGTCGCTGTGTTGCAACTAATCAACGATCCACAACCTTGCAGAGAAAAGCCTGCCGTTTTGTCCGCGTTACCATAATTGACTTGTACTAGAGGTGTGGGGCTGATTGATGGTTTGGAAACTGATATTCATCCCTGGACCACTGGTGCCCTGAAACTTGATTCGTCACAGCTCTATTACTGAAAATGAGTTGTTCCCCAAACACCTACAGTAGCATCGGCGGCACGGAGGAACTGCAGCTCCTTGTGGGACTAAGCAAGCCACTTATGCGCCCACTTCTGCCCAAGTGTGCCTTCGAATGTTCTTTTTGCCACCAATCCCCATGCAGAACTGGAGGGGGTGTGTCTCCCACTGACTCCATCAATGTGTGTGCTGACACTTCAGCTGCGGCCAACGCACTGCATTTCTAGCTGAAATGGGAACCCTGTGATGTGTCGGGCTGCTTTCTGCATAAGCAGCACCATGACCCTACTCCCCCTCTGCCTAATGTGACTCGCCCACGATTGGATGGAAAACTCTGGTAGAAGTAGAACCACTCTGTCAACTGCAGCTCGGTGGCAGGGCTATATCGCTTTGGGGAGGAGTTCATCTCTGCCAAAGATGTTGGCAGTTAGTCTATACCTAGAGTAGATGGACGCCCCCCCCCCCTTCAAAGCGATAGTGAGGCGGTGTTACGACGGGATGGAGCAGAACCCTTCGCGAGGACTCCGACCTGCTGGATTGAGGCGGTCATTACAATGCTGCGGCTGAACGGCTTGCAGGAGAACTCGGGATAGACCAGGAATAGGCTTGTAGAATTGCACTTGCATTTTGAAGAGAAGCAGGGCCACCGTTTGGCTTTCCGTCGTTTTCCAACCCATAAACGAAGACCACGCATTATTTAGGTACAGGAGTGACATTTGGAAAATAATGGGAAATGTGTGAGACTGGCGATGGGGTCTCTGCTGAGCAGAGGGAGGGCATGGCTGAGGTTTGGCTATTGCTCCTGTTGCTGCTTTTTTGGAGGGGTTTTTCCAGGGAACTACTATGTAGTGCACCGTATTGTGTGCACTGCACCCACCCTGGCGTTCTGTTGATTTGCAACCTGTGACGGTGGGCATTCGACTTCTTGGATCATTCCCTGTCTGGTTTGTGGAACAATGAGCGTGGCATTTCTGCTCCTGTGCACATTTGTCGGGGTTTGTGAAAGTTCACAGATGCGGCCCATCCACCATTGTTCTCTTTGACCAGGTCTGAAGAATGTGTTGAAGGATTGGTACCACGTGCCAAGATTGTGCTTGCCCATCTAAGCTCACGAGGCTTAGATGGGCAAGCGACTGTAAAGTCGTTTTGAGCCCTCATTGGAAGGCAGGAGCTTCGAGCACTCGGGAGAGTGAGCATTCGCCCTTCGGCTGTGAAGGATTCGGATAGACGTGCAGCTGAAACTTCTTTCCGACAGGGACACGGTCCCAAATCCTACCCAGTCGTCCTGTGACCCTGTGAATGATGTACACAAGCTAATGCGATGCGTGCTTTCATAACAACATGCACCGTTATTTCAGTGTTTTCAGCATCTTCGCAGTAGGAACTGGTGTTGGACTGGGGACCGTTCCTGGTCAAACTAGTTTTTTATTTTCCGATTCTTGGACTCTGTGACGCTTTTACTTTTACGTCCGAGTACGAATACTTGTAGCCTGTATGAGTGCAAGGTTTTTGTATGTTGCATTTAAGTCTGAGCAGATGTCTTGCTAGACTCGTGATGTGAGCATCTTATTTCCATGACTCCTGCCAGCTCGCGCATGGCACTTCACACGACAGCCTCCCGAGATTAAATCCACACATTCCTCCATGAATGTCTGTATTGTTCGTTAGCCTCATAGCTTCTGACATCCCAAGGCACTATGCTAAGAGAACACATCTGAATTCACCAATGAATAATCCCATGTCTGCAGGGCTCTCCAGCCACAGCTTGATGTGTGTGGAGTGAAGTGCATTTGACCAGCAGAATATTGTGCTTTACTTTAAATATTTGATAACGAGCACTTATGCAAAAGCACAGCTGCCTTTCTTGCAAGCCATCCTCCTCTGTAGCCACTGTTATTTTGCATTATTTGCATATAATACATGGAAGCCTAGACTAGTTGTGACATCACAACTGACCTGTAATAACAAAATTACATCACAACCGCTCTGTAATCCGTTATATGCTTCAGTTGAAAGACTTTTGAATACCGAACAGAGTGAAAGCAAGTTTTGAGCAATATTGAACATTAAACTGAGTGAAAGCAAGTTTGGGAAGCTGCCTAAATACAGAGAACTACAGTATATGAGAAAACGGGCATGAGCAAAAACTTAAGGAACCGCATGTTATGAACACACATTGGCAAGAGCCAGGGGAGTGTAAAAGTGTAACGGGTGCATTGTGATCAACCAAGCCACCGTGCAGTGTCTGGAGCATGCGACACAGGTGGAGAAATCGCAGAGCACTGTTAGATACACTGGCCTAGTGTTGATGGAGAAGTAGCAAGGAAGTGGAACCAGTTGCGTGAACTGTAATGGGTGGACCGTACGGTCAGACAACTGCGCCTACACCGAGGGCAGCCCTGTATGGAAAGGACCCATGAAGACGACTGTTTATACTACAATAAACTTTGTGACTTGATTGAACTGTCTATGAGAACTAGACAAAAACACCAAGATCATAAGCAAATTCCTAAAAATCGTACTAGACCTGCAGGGCGATTTCTTTAGTTTACATACTCGACCTAAGAGAAATGGTCTTGACCCAAGGTGACTGATGACAAAATATTTACTAGTGTTTTTTGTGAAATGGTGCATGTTGCCATAAGCACACTTCGTATTAGCTGCAGTGCTGTCAAGCATGTACAGTGAAACCTTTATTTGCAATTTACTGCAAACAAAGTGTGTTTGCAGTAAATTAAAAATATGTTTCCAACAACCCCATATTCGCCAGCAAGGTAGAGTATCATGCAAATGGTATTCACCCTGCATAAAAACTACTCGCCAATGATAGTGGGCTAGTACATTTTGAAAAGCTGGAAGATTTGAATTCTTGGGGAAGGGAACACTTATGCCTTTTAATTGGCTTCACCTTCCCCAAGTTCAAAACAGTTCACAAGTCAGGAGCTGGAAGAGGCTCTAAACATTTCCCTTGAACACTAGTCATTTTGATGCTGACATCCCTACGCATTGTATACAGTTAGAGGTGAGGCAAAGTATAGGTTTTGGACACACATACATTTGCTTTATACTTCCTGACACTATCCTTAGTTTTTCTTGAGGCAGGGCAGTCCCACCCTGGCACAGGGCAAGTTAGGCCTTACTCCATCCTTCATTTTGAACTTGATTCTGTTGTCCGTGTCTGCTTCTTGATGCCCTCACACTAGGTGTAATGGAGATTACCAGTAAGTAATCCCACCTCCTCTTTTCTAGTTCATACATGTGAAGTTCACCAGAAAGCTTTTGATTGACTTGCTTACTTATGAAATGACCTGGCCTAGACTTGTGTGACCCCCGGTGTGCCTTTATAATCCAAAAGCAGAAATGGGTTTCATGGGAGATCAGCCCATAAGAACCATTGAAGCAAAGTAGTGATCGGCCTGGCCTGACAGTTTGAGCCAATAACGGCACATAGATCTGCCTGGCATGATCCCTGCCTAATCTACTTAGTTTATTTCTATAGCGCAGCCAAACCCTGGGATAACTGGGCGCATTGGACACGAGGAGCATCATAGGTTACAGGAAGGTTGCACATGCAAGATACATACAAGGATAATACAATAGGGAGCATGAGGACCAGGCTATAGTGTGGTCTGTGATACGGTTATAGGCTGGATGGGTTGCAGATAGCGTTTAAAAGCATGCAAGTATCCTATTCTTACTGAGATGTGAGCCATGTTTTCACCTTCGCTCTGAATGACCAGAAGGACTCTTCGGACCGGATAATTAAGGCAAGTGCGTTCCAGCATTTCGCAGCTATCGCGGGGAAGCTAGATCGCCCTGCTGTTTTCAGATTGAATTTGGGAATGTTTAGTTGGTGCATGTAAGGGGTTCTAGTGGGTCTGGATGTGCTATGTCTGGAGAATTTGTCTGATAAGTAGTATGGGGCAGTCGGTGAGAGGCATTTGTGTGTAATCACGAGCAATCTTAGTTTGATTCTGTCCCGGATAGGGAGCCAGTGGATTTCCTTACTGATGGTAGAGATGTGGGCCTTGCGAGAAAGGTTAAGGGCGCATCTAAGGGCATTGTTGTGTAATACCTGGAGTCTGTTCAGATTGTGATTAGTGGAGCCTAGGAAGAGTGTATTACAGTAGTCTAGTTTGGATAGTATCGAGGCTCTAGACAATGTGAGGCAGCTGGTGGTTGAGAGAAATGGCCTACAGGCATTCATGAGTTTAATAGTATAGGCCATGGATGAGCTAATGGCGTTTGTTAGGGAGAATTCTCTGTCAAGGCTAATTTCCCAAACCTAGTGAGTCCCCCAGCAGCTTTGCTGGATTTTTGGGGTTTATTTTTTTCTCCTGCTAAGAGTGAGACTCTCTTTCTCCCACTCTTGGGCATGATTTGAGAATGTCCTTTGACTGTGAATGTGTTTTTTGGGCTATGGGGTCTTTTACTCCATAAGGCTTCATGTGTTTTTGGTATGTGTTACACAGCACCCTCAGTGCAGTAACACAGGGGTGTCGTAGTGACCCCCAAACATAGACTCCATGCCCTGGGACTGACTACTGTCTCCCAGGGCATGTAAAGTCACCATTGGCTTTACTAGTCTCAAATTGTGAACAGAACCAGTACAAACCATCATATTGTGGAAGTACTGGTAGGGGTAATTTGATTGCCCCTGGGTTAGTTTTCCAAGGGGGCACTGTCTAGTCCCCCCTTTGTCGAGTTTCTGGCTGGTGGCAGTGGATACCACACGAAATATTCCACCGTAATATTCACTATGGGATTTTCCCATTGATTTTAAACGCACCACTTTTTGGTGCAATGTTAAAGATACCGCCGGGTTATTTATTTAATATTTATTCCCCGGTTGGGTCTTTTTGCCAGGACTCGGTTTTAAAATGGCGTTTGTGTTCGCCTCTGAAACTCTAACCCAAGTCGAGCCCTTTTTTCCACTTTTTGGCGGGCTTCTCCACAGAAGCCCTCCAAATGGTGCCACTCTGTCTGGGGTCTACAGGATGTGTGGGAGGGGGATTAGGCACCCTGGACTGAGTTGCCTTGGCAACTCGTCGCACTCTTGTGTGATTGGCCCAGTGGTGAGCCGCCCGGCTCACCAATTAGCATGTTTGAGTGACAGCTAGGCTGTTCAATGGGGGGTTTTCTGCATAAAAGCAGGGCCTTGGGGACTGGAACTTCAGAAGTTGCCACAGGACCGAATCCGAAGAGGGGAGAAGCTGAGCCATCTACGACGACACCACCAGTGGAGCCCTGCTGTACGAACTCGCCACTTCCCCCGACGACAGAGGAGATCTTCTTCCAGGAGAGTCTTCTTCCCTTTGAGCTGGTGGGACCAACCAGTTCGCCTTTTTCGCCTTCCTGGATGTCTCGTGGTCGAATCGCCCGTGCCAAGCACCCTGGCGGCCAGATAGCCACGCTTCACCACTACCGCGAATAAAAGGGTCGTACCTTTTAATCGGGAACTCCGCGGCTGGTTTCTTCCCTGACAGTGCAACGACCTCCAGCTTTCTTCCTCATCGAGATCATCTCTTCCTCTGGTCGAAGCCACAACTTGCACCCGCTGCCTCCACTGGAGCTTTCTCACCATTTCAGGTACTGTGTCCCGCCTGGTCTCCCTTGCAACAGATTGTCCAAGGTGTAAATCTTTGACTTTCTAACTGAGTGGAACTCAGACCTGCTAACTTTGCCTTTCTGAACTGATCCAACCTCTTTTTGACTTTTCTGCAAAGACTTTGAGTGCATTTTCACTGTGTGATCTTGGGCACATTCCGCCTTGCTCTCTCCAAGAGTGGGCCTGGCTTATGAACTTTTTGCTCTACAGTAGACCCTGCCTTTCTTGACTTGCTGTGGTTCCTTAAGTGTTGGTACTGTGTTATTTTCTTACTCTGTCTTTTCTCTCGCTTTTTAAATGAATTATGGAGTGCCATCTACGGTTACACGCTCACCTCTGTTTTGTTAAATAAGTGGTGTCTTAACCTAGACTTGTCGAATAATTAACTAGGGAGGTGTATGTACTTATAGTGACAGTGTTTGAACTTGCTTGACATTAGTGCCAGTGTATTTTCAGAAGTGTGTTTTTAAATAGATAATTATATACTTTTATACCAAAGCTCTGGTCAGTGTTTGCTTGTTCTACTGTATTTTTAGCCCTATTGTGTACACTCTATTTACTGCCTAACTCATCTTGAGAGAAGTCTGACTGCTCAGCCACAGCTACCAGGTAAATCTGGGTGGTGCAGACTGCTACCAATTGGGTTTACTGCTTACTCTTGTGGTCTTAAACTTTTTGCAGTGGTCCCTAAGGGATCTGCACAGGTTTCTGCCTAACAGCGTTTGTTTTTTGAGCGATCGTGTGGAGGCGAGATACACGCCCAGCGTTTTGACCTCTTTTGAGACTTGTTTATGATCTTTCCATCAATGGTAAATGATTGGTAGCTAGTGCCCAGTTTGTTAAGGCGGGCCTGGGATCCTACGATGAGCAGTTCCGTCTTGTCATCTTTCAAGCAGGCTGTGGGTGGCCATCCATGCTTGAATTTCGAGGTAGATTTCATTAAGTTTTGCAGCATCTTTCTCATAGCTCCCAATGAGTGTGATGAGGACCTGGGTGTAGTCTGCATAATTGGTATATGTGACACCCAGTTTGTCAAGTCGGTCAAAGAGGAGCTTGGTAAAGATGTTGTAAAGCGTGGGTGAAATACAAGCACCTTGGGGTACTCCACATTGGATTGGGACAGGATCAGCTGCAGCTGAAGTGTAAGTTACTAATGCTTACACTTCAAAAAGCCAGATGTATTACCTTTGATAATGAGTACTTAATGTCTTTCAGATGGGGGATGGGGGATGGGCGATAAGAAAGAACCTAAATCATGCTGTCTCACCGGACAATATTTTTAGCTCTTGGCTTGTTGACCAAAACAACTGTCCGAAAAAGACCGAAACTGACTTCATATTTCAAATGCATCTCAAGTAATACATTGTCATAAAGGGTACCAGTTCTCTCTCCCAGGAATTGTTTGCTGGAGCTATAATGGAGCCCCCCTCCCACCCACACCCTCCTGGCACAGGTGCAGTACCAGCAGATTTCGCTGTAGAGGATTTATTACTCCATTGTGATTACTGGAGGCCTGATCCATGTGATTTCTAGTCTCTACCCCCGCAGATGTTTCATTCAGAAATGCAGCATCCACAAGTAGGTGACCAAATACTTTCTAAAAGGCTGTTTTTGTTTGGTATATGCTTACGCTGCCCTCTGGTTGGGCTTGACCTCCTTAAATGCATCATTGAAAGGTAACTTTGGCCATGTTACTATGATGAATGACTCACCCCTTCCTGGAGGTCACTAGGTGGATGGTTCTTGGAGTGAAGGTTTTGCTTATGTAGGTTTGGGGCGTGCCCGAGGTGAAGTGAAATTCATTCATCATGGACACGTAGTCTCCGCTGGTATTTATCACTTAAGTTGGATGGATGGATGGATGGATGGATGGATGGATTGATTGTAAGTGAGCCAGCATGTCTTGGTGTTGATGCAAGCTTCTAGGCCAGCATGGGACGCTCATGACTAAGGGGGAAATTGGGGATTTTTTTCTGCTCTGGTGAATGGGACCTCAGCAGAGGAAGTGATTTCTCTGTTGCGCTGCGATGACAGTTTGCACAAAGTCCCGCTTCTGCCACTATGCTGAAATCCAAAGCAGAGATGTGAGTTTTAACTTTTCTTAGCGTAGGCAGAGTTAATGGTCCTTGCGATGTGGATTTGAAAAATCTAGTTGTATACGGCTGAAGCCAATGATTTATCTGAAAAGTGGGATTTGCGCTTCCTTATAGACGTTGTTACCTGTTTACAAAAGAAAGCTTGTCAATGCACACGTGGAATGATGCTGTTGTGCCGTCAGATGCTATGAGGATTACTAGAGCACCAGTGTGAAGGTAGAGCTGATTGCCAGCTGCACAATGATCGAAGGAAAAACCATGGTTGATATCAGACGCCAAACTATCTCCATGTAGAGAATAAAGCATCGTAGGTATGTCTCAACCCTTGCGTCGGCAAGCATTGCAGTGTAGGGTAAGGCAAGATCACAGGCTCTGATTTCATTACTGCGCTTCATCTTGATCTGAAATCGGATTGGTATGTACACAGTCAATATGGGTAGCTTTTCCATCGGTTTGTCAGGAATGGGTACTTTGGATACTTGTCTTCAATTTTGTTGTTTCAATGGGTCCATTTGAACTATTTCTTGAGCTGTCTTGATTGGCCCTGATTTGAGAGAGAGCTGGTGCGAGAAGTATTTTGTGACATAGGGGCGTTTAAGATCCTAAAACGTGGACATGAGATGGCGCATCAAGTTTTGAGTAGAATAGTGGAGATTGCAGCATTGGACTGGATTGGATTGGCTGATAACATTTGAAAAAGAATGGGTAGGATGAAATAAAGAGGAGCTTTGACTAGTGATGCAGGATGCAGGAACGAGTATTCAGCAAGCATGTAGGCAATGTCCGAAGCAATGTTGCGTCCAGAAGGCATTTTAAGACCAAGATTGCCGAAGACTTGTTTGTATTCTTGGCGAACTGGTCTTTTGGCCGCAAGGTGGTGCTTGAGAATATTTGGGACTGGGGAGTTTTAATTATTTACTCTTTGTTCTGAGATTTCTGTGCTATGTAAAGAGACGGAAGCTTACTGGGGTTGCATGCAATGCTGGCCATAACGCTACTTACTTTCATAGACTTTGTTGTGAAGGTGTTGTACTGCACATGTAAACTAGTGATTTTTTTCTTTCGTCAGGATATGTTTTCTGCCCAGGGTTTTCCAGTCCTTTGCTCCAAATAAGTCATTTGCATGAGCCAGTAGAAGGAGGAAATCTACTCCTGTAATAAAAATGTCTTCACCAGGTCTGCTTTCAGCCATTCTATGTATAAGCGCTATGTATTTCCTTCACTGAAGTCCTGTTACACACAAGCATTGACCAAGCTTGGCGGACCCGAAGATTCTGCCATCAAAGAACACCTTGCCATCTGCTGCAGAAGGGTGCGACGAATCATCCTGTTGGTTCACAGAAGTGAGCAGTGGGATTCCAAAGATGTGGGATCCCGCGGTGCCACAGGAGCAAGCTCATGGGAGGTATTCTCTAGCTACGGCACCTCATGCAACTTCTCTGAATAGTTCTAGTCTCAATCTTTTGGGCTTTGACGCTGACCAACATAAAGAAAATGATGGTAAACAAAATGGCGATTATTTGGTTATGTGGCACCTCGGGAAGCTGCAATATACACTCCAGGAAGCGCCGTCTGATGAAATTGTTTTCCAAGCTAACATGGGAGCTCTAACGTTTGTATGTCTTTTCATAAAGACACTGGGAGAGCTTGGTTTGTGGTCATAAAAAAAAATTCTATAAAGTCTTCTGGGAAATGAGCTAAACGGTAAATTATTGTAGATCATGATAGAGCTGGCATTGGCTGGTTTCAGTCACATTTCAAAATGAGCAGTATTGGGAGCTGGATGGCTAGGTTTTATGATGATCACACTAGGTGTCATGGCTTGTGTTAGGATGTCAATCTGGACAGACTTGCTCTGCTGATGCCCGCTGTGTGATTAAACCAGTAAATGACATATCGAATAAGGAGTTGGGGCGGATGGATATTGGAGAGCTTTCAAAATAAGGGGATTGTCCAGAATGTAAAATTTAATGAAAGCGTGTTGATATAGATATTTCATAATAGCGCCAACCTATATTGCAGCAGCATATACTACATGGTCGTCACCCAAGTCGCCTCCTCCTACCCACCACACGTTAAGGCTTCCACAGCAGCCATATCAATCGGTTGGGAGAGTGTAGTGGGGGGCGGGGGAGGGGGTGATTTAAGCTGAAGAGCCTTGCATGACCAGCAAGTAAGGCAGTGGACCAGAAGAATGGGATGTTGGAGGCTCCGAGGGCCTTGACCTAAATTACTCCCTCCCCTGCAATGCCACAGATGTTTGCATGTATGGGATTTTATGAAGCACACACTTCGCTGGGGATGCACCCAAGGGTTAAAAGTAGGTTGAAGGGGAGCTAGGAACTGATGGGGGGGTGGGTGGGGAGGGAAGCTGGAGGCAGCTGGGGCAGGGGCGGGGTGGAGGGGGATTCCAGAGGGGGAGAAAGGGTAGAGTGGAGTGATCCGTGATTAGCGAGAGGTCCTTTGTGGACCCTTGCTGAAGTGTAGGGTGCGGAGGGGCAGTCTCATCTACATTGGTAACCTGTTGCAGGAGTCTTGGCATCTCGGCAGCCATTTTATCTCCGTAACTAGATGGTCCCACCCATGTTAGGAACGTGATGGGTAAGAATCCTTTGTCTTCTGGAAAACCAATCAGTTATGACTAAAGCTTCTGCCTTCCTCCGGGCTGCCACGCTGCACCTAGAAGTACCGCGGAACTAGCACCTGAAATGAAAAAAGGAGCACATAAGAGCATTCCAGCCTCCGTTCTTTCATGCATGTAGCACACGCTGGCTGCTTGGCGCTCTGTTCCCGAGACACTGTATTAATGTTACTCAGCACTATGTGGAGAACGCATTATTCTGCTCCGGGTTTCTGCACACGCTTAACTACATCTGCATCAAAAGCATCTTTCGAACATTTTAAAGTTTGACATTTGATTTTAAAGACCATTTTAGTAGTGTTTTAGATCAGATGTGAAGAAACGGTGGGCTACCTGGAATAGTTAGCAAGCACAGGTGTAAGGCAGTGTGGGGCCCGCTCAGACTAGTGCATTTGGATTACAATCCCTCCCCTGCAGCTGTGCACATCATCTTGCTGGGGCAAAGTGAGCTCCGTTGTACCACCCGTGCTGGACTTCAGCCTGCAGAAACTGTTACCAATGCTCTCCGTGCGTCTTTGCAGGCTAATTCAGAGGCCGAGTTGAGCGGGAAGCACTACAGGGAACCTTATCATTGATGATGTCAGGCATGCACTGCTTTAAGATTACGAAACCCTGTTTAGGACCTGCAGAAGATGTCGCAGTTTGAGAGAGGCCTGCTCAGGAAAAAAAGGTGGCCTTTACAAGGAGGTTTTCAGCAGGTTTCTGGACCCGACATACATTTATTTTTTTTTTCCTTTTTACATGTTCTTTCTTTGTCTGGCCTTTTTGCTTGTATTGAATTTTAAATATTTCAATACAAATGTTAATACAAAAAAATAACATTCCGAAAACCCTGTTCCATCCTCAGTGTTCGGGGAAATCCTGCTGGTGAGCTTTGGGAGGAGGGGTACAGAAAAGGAGCCCGTTTTCTCGACGGCATTGGTTTGTTCCAAGGTCTTGGTGCTTATTGGGAGAAAGCTTGGTTAGTTGTCATCACTTAATGGTTCTACTATGTCATTGTTTCTTGTTGTCCGCTGGCCTTATGGAGATGTAGTTTTTCAGCCAGGTATGCAGGTTTTTCATCCCTGGTTTTGTAATTGATGCTGGCTGACCTGAAGATGCTTGGGGCTAGGAAGGGAAGTCTGTATTTTATATGGCTGCATTTCCTCCAAACAGTGATGCATCTGCCTGCTGTATGAAAGAAGACCTTTAGGGGTGCTTAGGTGCGTTCAAGAAACCCGGCAAAGATAGCATTGTTGCCATACTAGTGGGGCTGTACCAGGGCTTGCCCTAGTTCTGAAGTTGGAGGGAAGGATAGGTAACAGGCTGTCTGCGTTTTCTTGGTGGCACAACTTTTGAATAAGATCCCTGTTAACTGTGAATTTGAGAGATTTTGCACATGGAGTTAATTGGGACACAAATGCTTGAAGTACCATTTGTTTTACCTAGTCCTGGGCCATGGCTGCCTAGGACGAGCTGCGTAGAAGGCACATTTTTTTTTTTTGGGGGGGGGTTTAGTCTCATGGTGCAGCAAGATAACCACAACTGGTTGATGTCAAGTCAATGCTTTAGTCAGCTTTTAAAAAATGTTTTATTATTTGCTGTGCAGGGTAGGGTTAGTCAGCGTTTGGGCAGGCATGTTTTAACTGTAGCACAGTACTGTGAGTTGCGGTCAGGTGTAATTGAAAAAGACCTGTTTGGAGGGATTTGCGAAATGGGAGGATTTTGGGGGCAACCGAGCCAATACCTGGATAGAGTTCGAGGGGGTGGGTGCATGACTGGAGCAAGATGGTTTGTAGGTCCTCCCTTTACAGACGACTTGTGTTCAAGCCGTTGGTCAATTTGCTGCACGAGGAGCATGTGCCATCAGATATGTGGAGCTTAGCCGCCAGATAAGTTGGTGTACTACTTGTGACTGCTTTGTAGATAATACATGCAGTCTTGGATAGTATCCTGGCCTGAAGAGGAAGCCAATGTAGTTTGCGTAGGATGGGGTTGTTTTGCTCAAAGTTCTGTGCACCCATTACAAGACCTGCTGCAGCTTAGTGGACTGCTTTTAGGGGAGCCAAGTGAGCAGCTACGGGCCCTGTCGGCGGAGCATTTCCCCCCCCCCCCATCAATGTGCGCGACTACAAGGGCCTGCACTACGGTCTGGAAGTGCTTGTGTTTTTTTTTTTTTTTTTTTAAGGCTAGAGATTCAGAGCCAAGCTGTTTGGGTCTGCTTGGATATGTGTTTCTGGAAGGATAGGCTGCTGTCAATTGTGAAGCTGAAGGATTTTGCCGACTCTGAGAATTCTGGATCAGATCCTTCTAGGTACATATCATTGAACCATTGTTGGGCAAGTTGTTTTTTAGTGGGCGGACCGATTAGGATGAATTCAGTGTTGGGTGGGTTTAGTTTAAGGTAGGCAGTGGACCTCCAGACCTGGAAGGGTAGGTAATCGCGAAGACCACTGATGTCTTGCATGCTATTTACTCGCATGTACATCCGAGTATCGTCCACACATATTGGTGGATGGATATATTGGGATCTTTGAGGATCGTGCCCAGGGGCTCCATCTAAAGGTTAAAAATGATTGCTGAGATGATGGAGCCTTTGGGGACTCGGCAGGAGACCTGGAGTGGGTTGGCATACAAAGATGTCACCTGGACGGCCTGGTGTCTGCCTTGGAGGTAGGAAGTAAATTCAGGACCATGCCAGAGAATTCCTTCTTGTTGGAAAGGAGGGGGAGAAGGATGCAGTGGTTGACTGTATTGAATGCAGCAGAGCGGTTGAGTAGGACGAGGATGCCTGAGTCTCCCTTAACCATGATTTGGAGGACATCATCCACCACCTGGGTGGGGACTGTCTTGATGCTACACTCTGGTCATATAGGAGGTGGAGTTATTATATTCTGGTGAGTAGTTGTGTAGGACCTACTTTCCAAGATTTTGCCAATAAACGGGAGGGTCGTAATGAGGTGGTAGTTGGCCAGCTCGTCTGGATCTAGCGTTGGTATTTTCAAAAGAGGTCCTATGAGACCAGTCTTGAGGGTGTCTGGGAGTAACCTTTCTGTGAGGGATCCCCTACTGATGCTGAGGAGCGCATTGAGCGTCGGGCCTGTCAATTCTTTAATGATGTAGGCCCAGGATTATATTGTCTGAGTAAGGAGTTGGTGTTAGAGAGGGTGAATCATTTTTAGGAGATCCATGGGGGAGAGAATTCGGTCCAGAATGCGTGCTGGGGAGCTAATGCTGTGAGAAATTCGCTGGGCTCTCAGATTTTGTATAATTTTCTGATAAATGTGTTGCTTCAGTCACGTTGTTCCTGAGTTGCTGGTACTTCTGGGTTGGGAGCGGATTTGGCACAAGCTTTACTACTTCAGAGGGCTTTTCTCCTGTCAGTGGCTGCTACAATCATGGTGGAGTAGTAAGCAGCTTTGATCTCGGCAATCGGAATCCTACGGTTGGCACAGAGAGATTTGAAGTTGGTGAGGTTTCCCAGGTTACGATGTTTGAGCCACCATTTCTCTGGGCTCTGGAGTATTTGTTGGCGGCTAGCTTGGGGGGGGGGGTGTACCAAGGGGCAGATTGTTTTGGTCTTAGCCTGGCTGCTTTTTAGGGGGGCATGAGTGCCCACCAGTTTAATATAGCATAGTTGAATAATTCTGGGAAACCCAAGGCATTGCCATTGGTGCGGAGGTCTCTCAAAGTTTGCTTCTAGCTCATTGACTGGGAAGGATTTGATTGAGCAGCGTTGGGTGAGGGGGCGTTCAGCCTGACCTTTGTGGGCCATAGTGGAGCGTGTGACGGAAAATAAGGTGGTGGTGTGGTCTGACCAGTCAAGTGGGATAGGGTTTGTACAGGTGATGCAGGGGGGATGATGTAAAGACTAAGTCTAGAGTGTTACCTTTTTTCTGCCTGGGGGAGCGCACAGTTTGCTTAAGATCCATGGAGCCTGTCTGTGCGTAAAGGTGGCTACGAGTTTGGTTGTCAGCCTGTGAATCTGGGACATTGAAATCTGTGATCAAGACATTATTAGACTCTGCTCGTTTGGCAGAGGAGAGTAAGTTGGAGATGTCTGAGTAAGGCGGAAGTGATGGTTAAGCTGCAGGGCAACGTGTTCACTTACTAGGGTGGACCTTTGGATTGTTAGGCAGCTAGTGGTGTGTGCCCTTTAGCCCTTGATGCCATCAGACGAGAGGCTGAGGCGCTGTAGGGACTCTCGGGAATCCTTTCTACACCACTGCCAGGTAGCTCTTCTCTCATCTGGTCCCCAGGAACCCTCTTTTCGCCAAAATGGATATTAAATGCGACTACATCACAACATAGAGAGCACTGAGGAGGTGCGCAGGCTGACCAGGCCGACGCAAATTGGAAACATGCCACTTGTCTGACCCTAACATAGCTGCTTACCTCGGGAACCAAACGCCAGCCAATATCGGCATCTGCCACGGATATGCCGGCCTTCCGCTGCACTTTTGCCACTTGTGTTTTGCCTCCACCCGACCGCCCCCAAAGTGAGCCAGAATGAACAATTGAACGGCGGATCCCTTCAGTCACTGAGGAAAAGAATGAGGCAGATTGTGGGTGAAATGCGAACGTCCAGCCCTTGCATCTCCGTCCGAGCATGCTCTAGTATTCTGGCGGCCATGCCTAGCCGCCCACCGGGCATTCGGTCCATTTGCTGTTCTGAGAAGTGTCGCGCTGCATTCCTCCGCCCACTCTTGCAGACGGACACGACACACGTGCAGTGAGTTTGCTGAGCTACCCCCCTGCTTCTCCCGCTTGGGTAGGCAAGCGCGTTTATGAATTCAGGCTTTGCTGGCCGGGCCCACATCTTCCTCCCATGGCTTCTTGCATAAAGCGCTGGTTGTGTGTTGTGCTGATGAGCAAAGGCTGTGGGATTATCCGTCGTCTTTGTACAGAACGTACAGGGAGCAAGATGGCCTCAAGTTGGGAACGGCCCTTTAGTTGGGCCTTCCCAACTATCGTCTTAATGTTCTCCAGAACGCTGCAGCTGGACTACTGCTTGGGGTAGGCAGTTCTGGAAGTGGACGGGAGCTGCGCTCTTCCACTTTTTTTTAATTATTTTATCATTCTTATACTTTTTATCTTAATAAACTGTTCCGGAATGGTTTAGTTTTAAAATAAAAGTGCATGAAGAAGTTGAAACCTGCACTTCAGTGCACTAAACATTCCCTTAAACAGCAGGCGCATTGGTTTGGGTGTTTGTATTGCGTGTGGGAGGGGGCTTGGTGATTGGGGGGGGGAGGGTTTGTGGACGGAGGGGGGACGCAGTCCAGCAGGGAACACAGTTCCATTACTTCTTTACGTACACCTTGAGCACTGGGGGTAGGCTGCGGCAAGCAATGTCCCTGCTTTTGTAGAAGGGAGTGAGTACTCTTCAAGGTAGTCTGCGTTCTACACTGAGCTTTCCACGGATTCCTTCTGGAAAAGCTGCTGCACCCTCTCCTGGTAGCACTCGGACATACAGCTCATGTTTGCTTCTTTGTGTTTCTAAAATTCAGACAAAGAATGGAGGGAGGGTCTTCTTGGTTGAGGACCCCCCATCTCTGTAACTCCTATTCACCCTCTAGTCAACCACCGTCTTTGCATGTTGAAGCTCCCTTAAGCGCCATGAAACCCTCCCGGGCATTTGAGAGCTCTCTGCAACTCGCATGAAATAAAGATGACATTGGTGTGCTTGAGGGCTATTGGTTATCGAACCTTAACGGGTTTTGCAGTCTGTAAACTCCGATACAGCTGCATGGAAGAGGAGGGAAGTTCGCCCGTAGCAACTGGGCCAAGGATCTGGACCGGACTCCTTCATCGTGCGAGGGTCGCTGCTGTGACGCGTTCTGTAAGCGAGAGCAGGGACCGGCCCTCCGAATATCCCGCGGTCACTATATGTCTAGTGCAGCCCTAGTTGCCGCCGGCTTCTAGGGCAGGTTGCATGAAGGACATCAAATGCTCACCAGGGCTGGCTGACATTCAAAGAGGGGGGCGGGGCAGCATTGCAGCTCTCTGGTAGTGTACTCGCCCATTACAAATGGGGGAAAAAAAGATGATTAGATGGTCATGTCAACTCCACAGCCTTTGTTTAACAGTGTACACATCTGCTGAAATTTTGCGTGCTTGAGCACCAACATCTTTGCCACACTTGACCCACAAACCATGTGCTGCACTGCCCCCTGGGGCATGGCGACCCTGAAGGACCAAACTCGGGGGTAGCAATGGGCAGGATGCTGTGGGTGACGGTTACTACAGCATCTCACGTTGTGGGAAAATATAATGTTCGAAGTCCCTGAACCATTGTTCAGGGACTTAGAACTCGCGCCTTGAAACACCTGTGTATAGGCGCGTTATAAATGCCATATCATATCCTTGTGGCGTATTCATCATCGCGCTTTTCTCTGGTGGATCTTCTCCATCCCACTTTAGGTTGTGCTATGTGCTGTTTGCGAGTTGCTGATTGAACACTCGGTTTTTTTAAAAGGTGGTGTCAATTTCTTGATGTATAAGTTCCTTCCAGATGCAGAGTGAATGAATGGGGAAACTGCAGGGAATGGTAAATGGCAAGGCAGTGGAGACGTACACTTTTTGCGCACTCTGTGAAATGTTATGTGGTGGGAAATCCTGCCGGGGTGCATTGGCTTGCTTTCCAAGGAGGCTATCCTGGGAGGCAGGCACTCCCTTTCCCTTTCTCTCTCCATGTTTGTCTGGAGTGAGGGGCACTGCCCTTTTCTGTGTATCCCTACTTTGACATATGTAGGTATGTGATGTCACCGGGGCGCCTGGGTTGGAATGTGCAGACACTCCCTGGCCCTTTGTACTATTTCCTCACCATCTTTCTTGCTGGGTTTTGACATTTGTACCTTTTCTTTTCCAAACCTATTTCACTGATGGTTTAAAAAAAAAAAGATCACTTGCTGCAATATTTGTGACCTAAAGTTGCGAACAGAGTTCTGAGGCGGGTGCCTACACGCCGGCCATCTTCTGTGTGTTAGACCCTATTATGTAAACCAAGAAGCCATGGGTAGAAGGCTTTGGAGTCACCTCTTTACAGCACAGGATGTGACCATCCGTGTCCTGTGCCTACCCTACACTTCAATGCTTAGCCCAGAGCAATGGACTACCAGGCCGTGGCACCTGCGACTTCAGCGATACATCCCTGCTACGTCTAAAAGGTACATGGCGACCGCTGTTCATTCCATCGTCTCGGCCCATTGGGGCCATTATGACAGGAGCACAATGGTAGGGAATCGGTCCTGGCCTTGCCATTAAAAGGAGGTAGGCCAGCCCAGACTGTCGATCCCATGTATGGGGCCAGTGGCATGGCAGCACGTTTCTCCCAGGGCTAATTGGAGCAGTTCTTCCTGAGATTAAGGGTGCAGATTCCTTTATACATATATGTAGATTTAAAGGACATCGTTAAGACTGGTACTAACCAGTAATATTACACAAGGAACCTGTAGATACTAATAATATTGTCATCAAATGTTACACTACTTAAACCATGTCTCGTTATATATTATTAAAACCTATGTTCATTATTTGAATATTCCAATTCGTGGATACCTACTTATTAGAGAAGACCAACCTCTTTAGATCCTTTAATTGTGCACGTATCGAAGTGTTATACACTTAACAAAATAAGTGGCCAATCCTCAACATGATAATGAAGAAACCTGTGAAAACACACCCCTTACTAGATGCCCCAACAGCCCACAATCACTTGATTTTATTCACAGTCAATATACAAACATTCTTCACAAAGTTATGTGGGGTTAGTAAATGTGACAACTATTTAAAAAGATAGCATATTAAAACGTTAAAAAAAATCAAAAATATGGGCCACAGATTCTATGTCCTGCAAAAATGAGGAGGTTTCTACAAAAACTCAAACCCAAGGTATTCACATTAAAAAAGCTCCCTTCGTTAACATAAAAATCGTTACTTTTCAGTACGGTGTTCCAACCTCCTGTACCTCCTATACATATCCATGCCATCCTGCCAAACAGCATGTCCTCACCCTGCATGTTGGCCATATAATATCCGGTACAGCAAAAACTGGCCAGTTCTCTTCAGATTGACCTTCATTTGGACTTGTAAGAGAGTCCCACTACGCGGCTGATGTACCACGTGATTTCTAGAAGGGCAAACGTAGGATACATGTGTTGGTCTGTTCTCGCAGGACTTTTTTTTAGAGGGACGACAACTAAATCCTTTCGTTCTTCCCTGCTGTTTAAGCATGAGTGGCCACTCGATTCAAGGTGACGCTAGAACATGAACAGAGCTTTATGGTCCGTATGCTATATTGGAATGGTTGAGCACAAACTCCACAAGAGTGTGGCGCTTAATGCCGCCTACCATATTGAAAGAAAAAAGGGCATTGGACAACCGCCATCCTTTCACTTACTACTGTGAGTTTCTTTCAACCACAATTTCCTATTTCATCTGCATCTGAGCGGGCAAATGACATTTCATGTAAGAAGTACCATACTGAGACCTCTTTAACAGGGAACTGCTCCTCATAAAGTCCCATGAATGCCCACCTAACCCCCCCCCCCCCAGACAAAGGTTCCAAGTATCACCCACACGACTGTATGCAGGAACATCCCGTTTTGAGAAAAGGGTTTTATTATTTCTGCCTGATCCCAATTTACGCTGTAACCGGAAAGGCTGCCATAATTGATGAGATGCATGAGAGCAGGAAAGGATTGCTTTGGTTAAGACATGGATACCAATATGTCATTGGCACAGGCCAAAGTTTTAATTCAGGGCTATGCAACCTGTGGATCTGCAGGTATTTTGGTCTACAACTTCCATCATCTCTCACCGTTCACTGTGCTGGTTGGGGCTGATGGGAGTTGTAGTTCAGAACATTGGCCACAGATTGCAGGCTGCTGTATTTTCTCAACATATCCAGCCTCCCTCCCCTGTATTTCCATCAGTGAAGGCTCTAAAGCGATGATAAATATTATGGGGGTAAAGACCACAGATTTCACGATTGATGACTATTTGTGATTTCAGGCTGGTATAAAGCAAGCTGGCCATATCCGCAGATTCTGGCCGACCTATGATTCTCTACTTGTCACGATCAAAGCATATGCCACATCGAGGGGCGGCGATTGCTGCCGTGCGTATCCCGCTTCCTGAACTGATGTATTCAATTGCAAAACAGCCTTGTGTTGTCATATGCTAATCCTCCCTACACAAAACCCACGTGATCCAAAGCATGCGACCCGTCCAGCCCTCTGGTCTGTTGCTAACATGATGACACGTTTTGCCTTCAAAGTTGATCAGCAAAAGGGGTCTAATTTTGATATTGTTTGTGGTCTTGGCCTGGGGCAGGGAGGTGATAAAAGCTAATTTAAGCTTAACGAAAGGAACCCTGTTTGGGTTGCAGGTCTCATGATTGAGAACACTGAACCAATGCGTGAGCTAGCATGCCATTGATCCCGTGGAAGAATGTGTCTGTGAAGCAGTCTGGCCCGGCAGCCTTACTATCTGCTAGCGACTTGATCACAATAAGACTTGCTCCACGGATAGGGGTGCCTCCAGGCTCTGGCGGAAGAATCAGGATTTTTGGTGAGTCGAGCATGCAGAGAAGATGATGATTTCCTGTATTTTTCTGGCTCACTTGAGAAATGTATAGAGATTTTGTAAAAGGTAGAGATGATAGTGGCATTGTTTAGTTTTGGCTGTTGGGTGGCACTGAAAGTGCTAATTTTAAGCAGAAACTATTGTCATTGAAATAAGAGCTTTATTATATTTTTATTTATTCATGGTTTAAAAAACCTTTACAAACAATATTTATACAAAATAACATCTTATTGGTTTACATAAAACAAGAATCATAAAAGAAATAAAAACACTAATTTTCATATCAAAAGTTATGAGAGATTTTGAACATATATCCAGGAATTCGATCATGGTTTAAACCGTTCGAATTGGATTTCTATAAAAGCATACTCAAAGCAAAACCTTCCATTAGTCTATTCCATAGATGAGCAGAACAATCTTCAAAACGAGGGTTAACGAACTTTAGAAACAACGTCGTTCTTTCATTTTTTAAATGTGTACAGTCCAAAACTATGTCATAACTATTCAATATGTTCATCAAACCAGTGGAGTAACTTTGCTGAAAATGTTGGGGGGTACATGACATCTGAAGAAAAGGTGCTCCAGCCAAATGAATGGGGACAAAAAGGTGTGCCATGAAAGTTGGGGGGGGGGGACAAACGCCCCTGTGCGCCCTAAAATTACGCCCATGCATCAGACCCAGAGAATCTGCACTCAATATTTCCACTTATGAGGCATATTAGACCATTGTGATACACGCTCCCGAGTATGTAGTTGATTTAATTTGAACCTTAAATATATGTAAGAAACCGTTTTACACGGGAAAGATATGATGTAAGGATAATGAGGAATCCTTTTTCTTGAATACTTGGCATAATCTGTATAAGTTTTGTACCTCGTAAGAGATACAATAGTTTGCATCCAATCTCTTTCATTAAGTTTTTTTTCTCGACATAGGCCGGACGAATGACCAAGTCTTCTTGTGATACTTGCAATTCAATTAGAATGTCATTCATCTGTCTTAAATAGGCGTCCAGAGTTTTAGATGAATCATCTGAACTCATACAATGTAAATCACAATATATCGAGAATAAGAGCTTTAAAGGGGAGCTCGGATGAGGGCCTGTCCTCCTTTCAAATGGAGGACATATGAAGATGTATACATGGTCTGTAGGTGCTGTTTGGTTATGTGTCGCCCATTTAACGGCCATTAGTAAGTGACATTTATGTGATATTTTAATTTATTTTCTTTCCTTCATTTTCTCCCATTCCCACCTAGTGCCACCCAAAACCACACCCCTTCTGCACTCTTTCCTTGCATTTGTATTGCGTGTAGAATATGACAGCCATTTTTACTTTCCAAATGCCGGCTGCTATATGTTCATGTTCCCAAATAATTTACTTGTTTTCAGCTTAAATAAAAATATTTTAGTGATTGTAATTTAACATTAAAAAAGAAGTATAGATCTGCTTTCATCGACAATTTCCATGTACTTATCTCTGGGTGTTGATCTCGTTTTATGTGATGTTAGCAGTACCTGATTGGATGTGCAGTTTGTTAGTGATGTTCGTATGATTTCATTGGCTCTGTACTCTGTTCGCGTTTCGACAAGCTATCCATTTTGTTTGGAGATCGGATAGGTGCAGCAAAGGTGTTTTTTAAAAAAATGATTTAGTACTTTGGTTTACAAAAATGAAAACCTTTGGCTATTGTGTTATTTTATAATTCTATTAAGGTTTTGTCAGGATAAAAAACATTTAAAAAAAAAAAAAAAAAAAACATTAAACAGTTCAGACCCAGAACATTAATATCAACTGTTCTCCCTTAATGCAGTACAACTAGGGAAAATCAAAGTAAGTCTGTGACCCTTCAGTGTTTCTCATCAACCTTGATGTTTTAAGTCTCTGCATATTTGCACGCCTTCAAGCAGAGTTCTCCACCAAGTGTCAAATCTCTCTCAAGCGGTAGATTGAAGTGGTGAGGAACTTTTGAGGGATATCAACTCTGGACCCCCGTGACCAAATTAGTGTTTTATTTCCATTTAGAAAATGTCACATAGATGTGGGAAACTGCAGAGACATGGAGTTCCTCGACTCCGTTGCAGACAATTGGTTTACATAAGTTTCTTACACACTATTTATTGCGTCATAAGTCATACATTAAGACACAAACATCTGTTGTATTGGTTTAACCAAGGTTTAATCATGGCCCTTTGTGGTGACACGTGTTTCAACACTATTGTGTCTTTTTCCAACCAGGGCATATCTGTGGATTAATTCATTAGACAAAAGTGTAAATAAAACGAAATTAAATTCCAAAGTAAAAATAACAGTAACCGCATTGGGTATAAGTAGAAAAAATAGTACGAAAATTGTGCGAATCACAGTATTGTAAAGAAAACATGAGTTTGTACGCTCATTCATAATGAGTAGAAAAACCAGAGATTCAGGGGGGCGAGGCGGATCAGGGAGGGTCAGTGAGGGTCATTAAGGTTGTAAGAGAAAATCACAAATAAATACAAAATAAACAAATGAATAAGGCATAATACTTAGGACCGTTTTTGACATTCCACAATAAATTAGTCTTATAGTAATTCAAATTTAGTTAAACTTAGGTAGATTACAGTGGCTACTTTTTGCAGGTTCCAGTGGGGGAAATACAGTAGTGCCAGCTTATTACCGGTTAGGCGCTGTGCTGTTATCAAGTGCATTGTTTGTAAGCATGTGGGTAGATATTTAGGTAATTACAGTAAGTATGGGTTGCCTCTTGAATAGGGAGGATCTTACCATTCTCTCTGTCGAATTTAGATTTGGGTTGCTTAATTCATGTGTTAATCCCACCTAGGATTTAATAGACCTTGTAGGTTGTATTAGTAAAAAAGGGGGGATACTGCACATAGTTAATTGCCATGTGCTTAAGATTGTAATGTGATGGTTCATCATAGTTTATGATTGCATGTCAACACAGTGCATTAAAATGCATTAGATGTGACTGTGTGGCTGCAAAGATGCAGTTACTAAAATACTGCATCATTCATTGCCGAGAAATTCCATAAGTTCAAAGTTATTCGTGTTCAAAATGAGGCAAAACGCTGTAATTATTAGCCTTCTTGTAAGGCTGTCTCATTACACGTTTATAATAATGGGTGACACTCATTGCTTTAACTTCTAATTACGTGTCTATGGATGCTGTCTAAGGGGTATCTGCTTGGTCGTTCCGCGTTATAAATTGACAGATAATACAAATTCCTGTGATCCATTTACCAACTCGTAGGCAGATTGCCTTGCGTGTCTAAGAGCGCAATGTGGTAAATTAACAGTGTATCAAAAAATACACTTAATCCCTGCAGTGCAAGGGGTGGTCGTATTTACACGAATCCCTGCCTTGCCAGGTGCGCACCTGAAATGGATGTCTCGTCTTGCGTTGCGCGTCGGTTGTTGGGACCGGCACCACTGTTTGGTTCTGTTAAAAAATGTCTCCCAGGAGACGGATTGGTCCTACCTGGGTTTCCACTAGCTAGGAAACTTGGCGGCCATATTTTGGGAACCGTCCGGATATACTAGCATAAATGCTGAAGAGACATTGGAAAATCAAACTTTATGTTGTAGCGTACCCTATGAAATGTAATTTAGATGTATAACGGGCGGTATACTTACATGGATGCTGAAAAGGCATTGGAAAATCAAACGTTATGTTATAGCGTTCACTGTGAAATGTAATATACAAGTTGAGCGGAAGGTGTGTAAATTGCACTTGAAAATATTGGTAGCTCTGTAGCGCTGGGCCTGTGAAAGCTGCATTTTAGAAAATGGTAGTGCTGTGAACTTGCGCTAAATTGGGATTTGTTAGACCGGAAGGGATACACATTGCTTTCTGAATATTCTTGTCATTCCATAAGAAATACATTGATGACAAAGAACGGAATAATAGAGAAAAACACAAACATTGGGTCGAACTGAGGAAAGACTTTAGAACAAATATCACATATTCCTAAAAAATTTTTTAAAACGGTATACAAATGAAGACCTCATTTTGGAACAACTCTCAATTTTTTAAAGGAAAGATGCCATCTCACTGTGTGAATTCAGACCATAGTCCATTGATCAGAAAAGGCAAATAAGTCTCGCCTCCTCCTGTCGGAGTTTCAGTTCTTGGTTGTCTCCTCTTTGATTTAGGGTGACTCTCTTAATCCCAATAAATCGGAGAGATTTTTTGTCTTCCGTTTGGTGTTTTACTTGCAAATGTTCGGCCATGGGTAAACTCTTGTCTTGGCTGCCAATTCCTGATCGATGTTCTCGAATTATCGTACGTAATTCCCGAATGGTACTGCCAATGTAGATGAGCTGGCACGTGCATATGATGGCATATATCACATACTTCGAGCGACAGTTGATTGGCTCTCTCAAGCGTTAGTCTTTCCAGATTTCACCCAAATAGAAGTGTCTTTCGTTTGTGAACGCCGGACATTCAAGGGTCAGATGTTTCAAAGATTCTATAACATTTAAATCTTGGCACAATCTACAATGCTTGGTCTCATTTTTGTCTCTTCTGCTATAATGATCGTCTCTACAAGGTAGTTCTCAAAAACCAATTTGGAAAAAGTCAGATATTTTGTCAATCTGTTTAATTTATAGGAGTCAGACCAGAAGTCTTTGTATCCATGATATTTGTATATTTCCTCATGCGTTTCAATCCAATCATATGTGAACATTTTTTTTTCTTCACACAATCCGGATCTTAAGATGGAGTTTCTTCCGTTTCATTCAAGTTTACTAAGATGGCGTTACAGGTTATTTTCCATTCTAAGAGTGTCGGCTATGTATGTTCTTCAGTGGCTTTTTTCAGGGCTTTATAACCGCCCGACGATTATTTTTCCAGGCATTTACGGTAGAAGGAAATAACTTTCCACTCTGAAATTGCTTTTGGCGATGTTAGAGCCAGTTCTTTCCAAATTATTTGGATAGAGAAGGTTTTAGGCAGTTGAAGTACCGTCCTCCAAAATATTCCTTCTAGTATTGGCCAAATTTTAGCCGATTTGAAGAAAAGAGGTTTCTGCCCCATACGTTAAGATTGGTATAACCTTTGTTCTGTAAAATGCCACCAACTGGGCCATAGAGAATCTGCAGAGACGTCTTAACAGAATATTTGCTTGGCTTGCCAGGTTTTTTGCCTTATTTCTGAGGTTGGTGATTCTCGGGGCCTCATTTCTGTCGTTGTTGATTCAAACGCCCAGATAGGCAAGAGACGTTACTTCCAGCTTTTTGTTTTCTGTATTACTGGCCTTTTGCTACCTGTTTAATTGTGTGGGTCAAAGTTTTACAGTTGGTATTTTCCTATAGCACCTTTTTATTAAATCTGCTGTATTCAAACCGCAGGAAGCGGATTTGCATGCCTGACCCCAGCGCCAAAAATGGCGCATGCTGGATCTGCTCAGAAAGCATTGTTTGTTTACTTAATGTTATGGCTTCAGGCCCTTTATTTGTAGTTTTGAATGCGGCTACTTTATGCATTTCGCTCTTGTCGGTACTGAGCTGCAAAGCCCATAGCCCCGCCAATATCTCTCAGCAATCCCGTCCTTGGAAGCTGTATATAAATAGCAGGATGACGAACGTTTGGGCCCTCTTTTTTATGATTTATAATTTACATTTCTGGCAAGATTAGCTGCTTCCACTATTAAAAATATCTCCATCCATCCCTGGCTAACCTCTGGGTTTTCCCTGGAGACTCCAGGGTTTTACGCTTTTTTTCAGCATCTCTGGCAAAAACCATGGAGTCTATGGGTTTTCTCTGTAGTATCCGGGTACCGTCCAAGCATCCATCCAATTGGCTACAAAAAGACTGCTCCTTTTCGCCAATCGGGTGGGACCCAGAAACGGCCCACATTTTCCTTGTCCCCACACTATATGGGCTCGTTGGTGGTGCGCAGCTCCAAGTGTTTTTTTATTGTTTTTTTTTTTTTCGACCCCTACATCTCGACCAGTGATTCAGCAGATTCTGCATGGACCCAATGCAGGAGGGAGGGAGGGAGTGGGGAGAGAGGGAGTAGGGAGAGAGGGAGTAGGGAGAGAGGGAGTAGGGAGAGAGGGAGTAGGGAGAGAGGGAGTGGGGAGAGAGGGAGTGGGAAGTTGCAATACATCTGATATGGGTCATTCTGACATCGGGTTGGGGATTTGCTTTTCTGTAAAACAGGTGGGTGGGGGAGTCAGTCCCGGGTTCCTGGCCTACAAATGTAGGCAGGTATGCCGGCTCCATCGTGAATTAAAAACGTATGTAGTTGTTGCCTTGCGTCGGTTTACTTGAATTATGGTTTATTTGGACAACGTGTGTGAACATTGTATTATATTAATGGATTTGGAACAGCTGATGGAATGAGGGAAGCATGCTCGTTTGTGTGGTTAACGCAGGTGTGCATGGTTAAAATCAGCACAAATATGTGAGTTGCAATGCCACTGCAAGACAAAGTGTTACAGAAAAAAAAAGAACGGGGGAAATGCACCAGACACACACAATTAATTAGAGAAAATGTACAAGCCATCCAAACTTCCATAAAAATGGTCCCATATTTATTCAAATGTAATGCAGTCTAACATGGCAAATGACTGATTAAGCTCAGGTTTGGGAGTGAAGCAGTCAACTGCAATGCTAATGGGGAGTTTGAACAAAAACAACGCGAGTCGCACTGGGTATCCAGCATTAGACAATGACCAGGAGCTACCACATGAGAACCAGAACCTAGTGCATAGTGTTCTCAAAATCTAAATTCCACATAAGATGCAAACGTATCATGTTGTCCTTTTATTTATGATCCATCATGCTTTAAATGCCATATAAATGTGTCTTAATGTGCATTTAGAGTTTGTTCCAAGTAAACCTATAGATGTGTTTGCTCAGCATAAGTTGGCCTTGGGAGCCAAACGGGACTCCTGGGAACTGTTGCTGCTACAAGCAGGAGCTAAATAGCTCCCAGCTCTCCTAAATTTCGAACTCTGACGTAATGAACATGTTGCAAATTGAAGAGCCACTCACTTGAGACGCAATTGCAGTAACTTGAGCGATCTCGCATCTGAGATGAATACGATTGCCAACAGATTTAAGGACTGGGGATACAGGTCGCAAGACATCAATATAGCCACAACCCAGGCCAAAACAATTGATTGCAACTAGTTACTATTGCCTAAAAACACACTCAGCAAACCAACCAATGTACGTGGTTATGTTACCACATTCTCAGCTTTCCCCAAGGTTATCAGTACTAGCTTTAGACAGCACTGGCGATTCCTGAGACTTGATCAAGATCTGCATCAATTTGTTACAGATTAACCTCAGATGGTACTTGCGAGAGCCCACAGTTTTGGCAATGTCATAAGTCCAAAATAGTCTGTCCCGCAACTAGGACATGGCTTCCACCTGCTTTTGGGCTTTCACAAATGCGTAACTTACCACTTCTGAGATTTAAAGTTTTTATTTTCCAAATAGACAAAATATAACAACAATTGAAAAGATGACATCAACAAGCAACCTAGAAGCATCTAATAAATGTTAACAAGCTCAATAACATATCGGGTCACATAAATACCAAGAGAAAGAAGCAGAAAGAAAATGAAGAAAATAGATCAAAGATTAAAGAACCAAAACATAACTACATCTTCATAGATTGCGATCAGTTAATAGAGCATCATATAACAAATCAAAGAATTGAAAGAGTAAACCATGTTGGCAATATAACTAACATTCCAGAGACCTTGCAGTCCAAATAATAGGCATACATCATCCATATACCTCAAGGAAACTTCCCCAAATGTCCCAACATTTATTAACGTCTTCTGAATTCTTGTAAATGCCTTCTCGTAAGTGGAAATAGTGAGTAGTTCTTCCACCCACTCGTCGATGTTAAAGGAGCTGCTTGACTTCAACATTCTCAGTATCATCCTCTTGGCGATCATACACGCCCAGAGCAATCAAGTTTTCTTTCCAAAGTTAGAATCGTCCAACGGAGATGTGTCACCTAAAATCAAAAGGGATTGTACAGTTCAAAACCAATCCTGATCTTTCACATGTTCCCAAAAATGTTTTGTTTTCGGGCCAAACCAGCCACATGCACCTTTGCACTTCCAGCAGAGATCGTCCTCCGAGAGTTGCCTCCTAAATAACTTGGCTTGTGTCCAGTAGGTTCTAAAGAGAATTTTTGTTTGTGATGCCCTAAGGCCCCAGTCCAAACTCATCAAATGGGTATTCTCGCAACAACGTTGCCAACATTTTTGATCAATGTCCTCTCCTAGCTCTTCTGCCCAGACGATTGGCAATCTTAGATCCTCCTTTCGGCAAGCCTTCAAGAATCCATATAACATGGCCGCTGGATGAAAAGCACTTGAAAATGTTTGTTTGTAGTGCCGAACAGGCGACATTTTGAGTTTTTTTTAGTTCAGGCACTTCAAGACAATTTGACACAATAGTTTTCAGTTTCCTGTATTCAGCGACTGTACAATCCGCCATGTTATGAGATTGATATGAGAAGTTGTGTGTATGAGATCCAGTTTCCCCCTTCTATAAGATCATGGATGTACTTTATGCCCGACGGGAACCATTCTGACCAATAAAAGGTTTTCCTCTCTGGTTAGTTAGTCTGGTCTGTGTGCAAAGGATCGAGGATTCTAAGGCTGTAAACCATAATGTAGCAACAGGACACCAACATTACAGGCACACTGGCAAATGAATTACTCTCTGCAAGTCAGTGCACACTTACTATGCTCTTAATCATGTGAGCCTGTATGGTCAGGCACACATCAATACCATGAAGTAACCTTGTTTTCTCTTCACCCTTGGGTCAGTTTTTCTGGTCTACAAGCCCTCCATGGTGTCTTTTCAAGCCCTTGTTCAACTAGGGCCATCGGCAAACTCGCAACTCGGCCCGTAATCCAATAGCATACATGCAAAGATGCTTTCACATTGGTTAAATATATTCAAGTCATATTGGGCACTTATTGAGTTTGCCTACCTCTCACCTATATTGTGGTTGAGCACACGCTTGGGCATGAGGCAATTAGAATCAAGAATTCTGGAAACTGGATAAAATGGCGCTGTGCATTCAGCGAAGTGTAGCCAACCGTCTCGCTAGTCCTTCACATTGTATTTATTGACGTTGCAAGGCAACCGGAGCGGCTTCCTTGCAGCTATCATACCACGTTACTCTCCGGGACACCTTCAAGACATCAATGCACACTCGACCATAAAATCACGGTAAGTGATCACACTTTCTTCGATCTACCACTAACCGCAACCTACTGATAGCTTATTAACTAGGATACTGCCTCTTTTTCATTGGATACTGCCTCTTTTTCATTGGATACTGCCTCTTTTTCATTGGATACTGCCTCTTTTTCATTGGATACTGCCTCCTTTTCATTGGATACTGCCTCTTTTTCAGTCTATCAAAGCAGAATCCTAAATAGCGCTCCAACGTTTGGCGTACTGTTCGGTACATGCATATTTACATAGTGTGGGGCGAGCTGACAGACTTTTCCCCGCGTAGCGTCCGAGGTAAGCAACCTCTATAATGCCAATGTACATGCATGCCAATATGAGCAATCGATACTGATGCATCTATACTTATGTACATATACTCCCCAGCATGCAACCAGTTTATCAAGGGGGCACCTGCCTTCTCGTCTAAAAGGCGAAATCCTTCAATACAATTGAATTATATGCCAGCTATCAGTCAAGCGAGAAACTCCCCTTCAGCCCACAGGCGTCTCAAGGCGAGCCTCTTTTCAATTTGCACCATGTTCATTATGTGTACATCGGTTTGCTTCAAAGTCTGCTTGTCCATCTACAGGTTTGTGAGAAGCGGTCGTTCAGCTATGGGCTGGTTCATACAAACCAACCATCCAAGACACTTCAATTTAATCTGCACACAATTGTAACACAAAAGGTGATTTATAAGAACGTGGTTCTCATCCCACCCAGTGGTTCCAATGCATCCCACTTGAGTCAGACACCCAACTTAAAATCACCAGTTGGGTCAATCCGCTATCACCCGACTAACTGCATGCCGAAAGTCCCACGCCTATGGTTAAAACACTACTTTAGGGCAAAGGGTATGGAACAAGGGAACAAAACAAGACAATGGAATAAAATAACAATGCAGAATCAAAGGCAGAAGCGGTCTTACTAAGCCTTGTGAACATTCGGAGTGTGCAAGTACAGAGAGTGAAGGGACGGCGGAAGGTGGAGAAGTGCTAGAGGTTAATCCCAAGTGAATTATGGATCAGTGATTTAGATGATGACCCCAATCTAATGCTATGGCTCATGTGTAAGTACAGCAATGTTATCAATTGATTGTGCTGTTCTTTCTCTGTCTGTGTTTTTCGTTATAATTGTCTTTTTGTTAATAATTGCACAACTTTGGCAATGAATCGTTTTTATCGCTGTGCCACATGATACCATCTATTGTAATAATGATCATGACGCAAACAGCCCTGAGGAAGATCGGTTGCCCAGAACGCTTGGTGGATGGGCATACATGCTTTATAAAGACAATAAGGTTTAACGTGTTCCACCAATGTCTCTAGAAGACATGTTACCAATCGCATGAGGTTCACTTTTTCTGATTAGGCCAAATAGTTGCCTGACACCATACTATCTATCCTTGCATCTACTTACTGTCCTCTCCCCTCCACTCGACATTGTTGTAATATCGTACTCCATCCTAACCTTTGTTGCAAAATTCCAAATATTATACACAATATATTGTTTTGGAACCTTAAATTGCAATTGATACATTTTGTGCGAGGTGTCTGGTGTGTCATTGTAACGTGGCATATGCTTGAGTAGATCAAATCTGTCTCCCTAATTGTATTTATCATATTTAGGGGATGAACCATTGTAGACGAACTTGATGGAGCCCAGCTTGGGTATAAGGATTGTGGTAGCTAAGGTTTGTGGTTGACTAGCAGGGTTTGCTATTCTGTTTTTTTTTTAAGACTGAGCATTCCTGCTTGATAGAGGTTGTCGATCTACTGCCAACATTCCCGTTTGTCCTGCTGCTGGACAAGTGACTGGTCCTCAGTTCCATTTTGGAGCACATATTTTACTGTTTTGATAGGTTTTATTGTAATGCAGCTTTTGTTTTTAAAGAGTTTGTGACGTGTATTCGCTGCCCACGTCACAATTTCTCTTGCCTGAGGTTTTGGGACCTTTCCTGTGGGGCGTTGTAGAGGAATTTCAGTGATGGTTCAATCCAATATTCTCCTCTTTGGAACTGAAAACTGCCCTGCTTCTTGCCCCTTTATAGCATACTCGAAAATTCACACCCCAAGAGCATTCACTTTGCAAAGTTTCAGCCAGACAGACAAGGCCATGCTAATGACCTGTTTCTTTTTGACAGTGGGGGTAGGTAAGCTTGGCGTGTGGATTTTGAGCCTTCTCAACCTCCTCCTTTTCCTTGCCACTTTCTATCTCGCCTTCCTGCACTCACATTTTTACTCTCCTGCATCTAGTCTCTGCCATTGCTGACCGTCAAAGTCTCGGCAGCCCCAGAGTTAATCAATAGAGGATACGTTTGGGGCACTATCCATTGCTGTACCCAAACACGCCTCCATTGTTCAAGGCAACACTTAAATCCCTTTCAAACCCACCACTCAACCCAACAAATGAACACCTATTTGTTACTTGTAGCAATATTCTGCCACACAGCCTTAGTCGCACCAGTCATTGTGTACCATGTTATATGTTTACTCCTCTTCACTCCACTCAGCCCAAAACAGCACATGTGAGGTTAACGTGCTTACACCCTATACACTCGCTCCCTGTATGTTTTAATTATTCTTGCAAAGGTCTGTGTCTGTTCCTACTTGTCCCTCTTACTTCACCTCTCCCAACCCCAATCCTTATCTTGATGCAATCTGTATGCCAAACCTGCAGACACGCCTTGGTGCTAGAAAACCACTGGCACAGTATAAAATACTAATTGCATTATATGTCTATATCCATTACCCCCTCCCGCGGTCAGGTCCCACAGACCCACAAAACAACCATGCATACTACGGCTCACACTTCTCTAGTTATACAACATCGGCTTGCTCTGGCGATTAAGCAGTTGTGTGCGTCCAGTTCAGTGACAGGTTGCCTCGTAAACCGCTGTTTTCCAAAGCGATCTGCATTCACCCCGATGCCGCCTGTCAATCTAGCCGTGCAAGTGAAGCAAATGTAAGTGGCTAGAAAGAGGTGGTATTTATGCTGGTTATTCCCCAAAGAACCCAGAAACTGTCTAAGCAGAACCAGGTGCCACCATGCCTGAATACTCCCAGAGATTGGTTGGCAGTGCCGACTGACCACTCTAGGTACATTGGCCGGACAGAACCCACATAGTGAAGGCCATCCTTACATGGGACTGTGTTCTTTCATGGTCACCCAGTTATCCATAATACAGAAATGAGCCTGCAGCATCAAAGACTCCCTCGGTGCTGTGAGGTGGGGTGTAATCGGAAGGAACCTTGGGCTCTTCAGTGTCTACTCTTTCAGGCAAGGGCACAGCACTGGGACATCATACACATGGCACATCTGTGTACTATACGTGGGAGGTAAAACAGTTTTTCTGTCCCCCGAAAGTCCTTTTTGTTATCTTTTCTGATGTGCAGTTTTAATCCGAGGAAGCAGTTGAGTGAATGTATCTTGGTGAGCGGTCTGTGCTTGTTCGCTGCATAATCCTATTTTTCTTATCCTTCCTATAATTGAGTCCAACAAGACGACACTTCACACTCATTTCCTGTTATCGTCGTTTTAATGATTTGATTTGCATCCTAGCAAGGTGCGCTTCATGTTTTATCCCTTTTTCTTGTCCGTCTCATTTCTGCGTTGCTGATCCTTGGCTTAGTTTCAATGAGCTAACTTAAATTGTTTTTGTCCAGGTAGCTGGATACATGACACCCTTCACAGTGCTGCATGTTCTGCAGCTTTACCAGTCTAGTAACGAGACGAAGAAACCAACATTGGCCGTGCCAACAGTTTGGGCTTTTGTCTATGCATGAGAAAGTCACTTGCTAGGCACAGTCGTAGTGTTATCAACTGGCCATTGGTGGTAACAGGTGCAAAATGGTGCGAGTACCTGGGCATCGAATAGCAGTGTCTGGCAAATGCCTAGTGCTTATACACAAGCCAAAACTGTTGCCTTTGCAAATGCTTGTTTGATTCTATTTGTGGCATGCCCTGAGTGTCGAACATTGACACTTCCACCTTACACTTTTTAGCTGTCACGTTTCCTGCTGAGATTGTATGTAGATGTGCCATACCCTTTTTAGCTGTCGCGTATCGTGCGGAGGTTGTATGTAGATGTATTTTGAGCTGTTGCGTATCCTGCAAAGATTGTATGTAGATGTATTGTACTCTTTTTAGCTGTCGCGTATCCTGCGGAGATTGCATTTAGATGTTTGAACTTGGTCTGATGTGTGGAAGGGTATTGAGCTTAACCTTTTGTAGTGTATCCGCCTTCCCAAAGCCAGTGTGATCTCTCTAGTTTTCATTCTTTCCTCTAACAGTTTGGTTATTACTCTTTCTTGACATCTAAGCCAAATAGATTTTCTGATGCCTTTTATGTGACCCACATTATACCCTGAGTAGACTTTAGATTTGTGTTCGTCCATGTAAAAGTCCTGAAAGTGTTTCAATCAGACCCTTGAACTCTGGGGTTTTTAGTAGTGAGGCATCCAATTCCCATTTATTGCACCTCCTGTGGAAGGCAACAAACACTGCCCATACTGAGGCGTTGTCAGATAGTCCTTGTACTAATATCTGCTTGCATCAAACACCCAGGTCCTTAATGGAAAACGTTCAATATAGCCATGACTTAGAATTTTCAGATTTGGAAAAAAAGCGAAACCCTACCCTAAGTGAGTTGATCACCTGCCAACTATCAACCATCTATGGAGACTTGAAAAAGGCTGCCTTTTTTTGTGAATGCCCGACTTGGCAATCTGCATCTTGGACTCGGGTCCAAATGTGGATCTATGGGTCAGTTTAAATCCCCACCAAATCCAGTTTGCATCTGGGGTTTCATGAAGGAACTTGATAATGTGTCCGAAACCTTGGGTTGGTCAGTAGAAGGTGCATGCACCTATTTGAGGGTCATGTTTGCAATGTTGTTTTCCCTCTGCATGGTATCTTGAACCTGCTGGCATGGCTTGAGTAGACCAAAAACAAAGGGGGGGGGGCGCCCTGGGAGTCCCTCTGCCTGACATTAGTCCCGGTACGAGCGACTTACCCAGAGTTTTTAGCTCACCATCTTTCACAGAGGAGAAATATCGAAAACATATCTGTTTTTTTCCTTCCCTAGGGCAGTCTAGCACCGAAATGCTAAGCAATTCTCGTCTGAACAAGAGTACCAACAGAAACCCCAGACACGTGTTTCGGTCTGGTTGGACCTCATCAGTAGGGTGGAGCTGTGCCTCTCTAAGAATAGTGAACAAGGAGTCCACGTCTGGATTCCCCCAGTAACTTAGGGTGAGACCCAAAGTTACTTAAATATGCAAAAAACAAGGGAGGTCCTTGGAGTCCCTCTGCCAGACACCACCTAGCTTTTCCTTCTTATTGTTGGTAGTATAGAACATCCAACTCCTTTTCTGTTTGGTAAATTCGATTGTGTCCAAATGCGTTTCTTGTAGCATATCTGTTATTAATGCTGTGTTGCAGTAGGTATATTTTAGGTAGTTAACCAGATTAAGCGTTCCAAAGTGTTTAGACCACCTTTTTATGTTCAGTTCGAGAACTTGAAGCGTTCCCATCAGGGCCTCCAAGGCATGTGGATGTTGTCCCTTTTGATTGTTGCAAGGATTTCCCTCGATCTCCTGTCTTGGCCCATGTGTCGGTCAGTGTGTACCATTGGGGCCGGTGTATGGCTAGATCCTCCGTGAAGCGTTGTATCGTACAGGTGAGCGGGGAGAGGGAGCGGATGAGTGGGGCGGGGTGACGGGCACATGAACAGCGAAGAGTAATCTGAGAAAAGCAAGCGAGGAAGAGCTAATGAAACTTCCTACAAATGAAGGACCCGGCTGTGGAGAGGGAGCCCACCCAGATCCCAGGTAACTGTATACTGAACCTGTTTATCACACTGAGGTGGCCTTTATTGGAAGGCCCAGATGCACTACTGATCATCCTGAGTGAGACCTCTGCTGGCCATGGGCAGCTATTTACAAGATGGAGAATCTGTGCGTGGGGGCTGGGGCTTATTCACTACTAGGGCAAGTCATGCAAGCCCTTTCACGTTCAAGGGGTTTTACTTCAAAAACTGTGGTGCAAGTTGAAAATATTTTTTTTATTTCTTTTTTTAATCTTTATTTAATATTTTCAAGTTAAAGGTACAGAACAATACAAAAATGAATTCTTTGAACAGTATAATTGATACACTATACATCAGTATAACAGCAACCATTAAGCCATCCTTCACCCTACTAAATCAGTTACAACCTTTTTCCATTAGGACAAGATTGTTCCTTCCTGGACAATGTTAATGCAGCAATAAAAACGGACATACTCTAGACAAGAACACAAACATTTAGACATATTTTTTTTTCATTGTTTGAATTCCTTTTATTTTTTTTATTTTTTACCACAACTGTGCTTTCATCATTGTGTCCTGTATTCCTTCTCATCCTTTTGTGCATATTTTCCATTCACGAGTTTTTTTTTTTTTCAAGCCATTTGACAGGGGTGTGGTATAATCCCCTCCAGGTACTCTCGTACAGGTGCGCAACGCCATTGAGCTTGCTGGGTTTCAGTCCGTCCCATAAGGCCCCCGGCCAAGTTTGAGCTAAGGGGCAGGACTTTTGGGAAACGTTTCATAAAACCGGCGGCTTTAACGTGTTACTGTGTTCGCGCAGAAACCTTTATTTGCACAAACAAAGCAAATCTTTAAAGCTGCTAGTTTCAGAAAAGGCTTCCATTGCATCACTGCCTAACAAAAATGAAATGCAAACATCAGCCCCCTCCCCACGGATGCAAGCGTACATATAACAGCGTTTTGTGTTCTTTCAAATTCGAGGGGAGGGAGCTGATGAACACTTGCTTTTTGATAAGCAGAGAAGCGAGGGAAGTCTTTTCTGGAGCTAGCAGTGTGAAAGGGTGTTGCATGTTAGCTCATTATGTATGTATGTATGTATGTATACATGCGTGCAAGGAGTGTATGTAAAGTGTGAGTGAATGTATGATGGATGGGGGCTGGGTGTGCATGTAAATGAGCGAATGTTTGGTCAATGGGATGTTTAAATTGGTGAATATTGTGTGTGTGTGTGTGGAACCGATTCTGGCAGGTACAGGGTGGGAGATGGGGTGTGGTGGTTGGTAGGAGAGGGATGGGTGGGGGAAGGGAGATGGGATATTTGGGCTCCCCGCCCGACAACCTTTGGGGTAGAAGAGAGGGGACCGATCATCTAAGTTTGCCCTGCCCAGTTTCTAAAGTGGCCCTGCCCACAACCAGTTAGCCCCCCTGAAATGTAGGTTTTGTTGCACTCCTGCCCTCTTAACCCTTTCTCCTCCTTTCTGTTCTTCCCCCTTGTCCTGTAGATGTGTACCGTTCCCCCACACCCCCATTTTAAGCTTTTGTTTTAACGAGGGGATACCCCAGTTACCCATCTGCAGCCCCCTGGCCCTTAGTTACCATTTCTTTATGGTTCTTCATTTTACAAAACTTGTCGATCAATCCAAACTTTTTGTTAAGAATTAAGCACCAGATTGTGTATTCAAAGATTTCATGCAGTCGAAAAGGGCGATTAAGGCTACATCAATAAATGAATTTCTTGGTCTTACCAGGCACCGCAATCTAGATCTCTAGATCTCTGGTTATTTTGTACTGTTCACCTGGTAAATTTGTAAAATTTCCCATAATCAAGGGAGCCCCTCTTTAGCCTGAATGTCTCTTTTGGTGATAGTTGAGAGAGAGTACTCACAATATGTTCTTCTGTCACTGTACGACAACAGAGGTGAGTAGGATCACTAATTGTGTAATCTTCACATTGCATACTTATATCCCAACTCTGGAGACGAGGGAGATTACTATCGATGTCGTCTTGAGCTTCAGCAACCTTCTCCAAACCCCTACTGGGTCTCCTGTGACTACTGTTACTTCGGTGTTGCAGCCAGGTCACCGGTTCTTCCTACGGTGTTTGGTTGATGCGTTCCCATTGAACGTTCTCTCAGCTTCTGTCTGCTCCCTGCTGCCGTGCTTTGGCTCCACAGGGTCCCCGGTCCGGCGGTCTTGGTGCAGTTAATGTACCGCTTGGACCACCTCCCCGAGTTCACGCTACCGTCATTCGGTTTCCAGCTTCCAGTCAGGCCTGCTCTTGGTCGGCATGCCAAGGACTCCTGCAATCTGCTGTCGGCGTCCTCCCGCCTGGAAGTTCGCTTCCCCAATGTAACTACTTGCTCCCAGATTGGAACTTTCCGGGTCTGCCAGGCTTGACGCTTGCTTCGCTTCCCATTGGCTCCTTTCTCTATTTTTATTTCAGCTGCTTCCTCCTCTGCAGAATGTCAGTTCTTTGTGGCCATTGTGTATTCTTCCTTCCTCCTTGAGGCCATCTCTTCCCAGTACCTTTTGCAGTTGCCAAAGGGGTAGTTTGCATAACTCCATCAATCTTCTTCACAGTACTCCTGGAAGATGATTTGAGAGCAGACTGTGTGCATTTCAGTCTTCTTGACCTGGGTGCTATCAATATTTATAGGAAGAAAGGAATGAGTATTACAATACCATAAAGTAGTGCTTTCAGATTGTTTCACAGCGACTTTATAAATTTCATAGATTCAAGGGCCAAGAGGGTTAGGGAGTTCCATCAACCACCGGGAGTCCTTGTCCCCATGAGGGGGGGGCCTCTCCCTATATGGTCCTGCTTTTTGCCACCCCTAGTGAGAATGTTGCAAAGCGGGCTCGCTTCACGGGGATCCTCACTCCCACCCCCTCATTTTCGCGCCAACCCGACTCATTAAAGCCAATTGTCTTAACACTGTCGAAGCAACTGACTCACCGCCAACTTCATCTAGTTGAATCATCGTCTAGAATGCTGACTCGACCCACTGCATGCCATTCACTCAATCCCCTCCACCCCCAGAGTCCTCTGTTTCTAATAGTCTCGATGCTTACTCGCCTGATTTTGACCTCTCCTTAATTGCAGTAAAGCACCTAGAAGCCATGTCTGATGCTATCGAGCTCTAAAGACCAGCAAATGCAGGTTTTTGTAAGGTCCTGTCCGCATTGCCCGCCTAAGGACCCTAGTGACTTGGAAGACCTCCACTCTCAACCTTTTTCAAGAAATTTGAGATTGTTGCCTAAATCATTGCCTGTGCACCCCTGTTTCTAGACCTAAGTGTCACACGTCTTCCTTCTGTCTCTTCCTCTACAAGGTTGGTTGTAGTGTTTTAATTAGTGTAATCTTTTTAATTAAAATGTCCTATTTCTGTAGATCCTTGGTTGGACTTTCTTTTACTTGGGTACCACAGTCCTTTTGTTGTTTGGTCTGCCCTCTGCCCAAGTTGCCAAAATAGAGAAGGAGAGTATGTCTGTCGGGCTGTGCCTGTTTCACCTTTATGGTTGCTAGTGCTTTACTTGTAGTGTGGGCCGAGGAAGGACTCTGGGGGCAACGCTTATCTCTAGATCCATGAAATGCATTCAGAAGTACCTGTCCTTCCCTCGTTTTTTTCGGGGATGGCAGACTATTATAATGTAATGCGCCTTCCAAACAAGACATTGGTCAACTGCAGAGACTCCAAAATATGACGGCCTGCATTCTGCTGGGACTCGAACCTATGAACCTAGTCTGGCAGTTTGGTCACTGTGTTGGCACCATGTGGAAAACATATATCCTATTCAAGATGCTTTTTCCAGTCCACTGAGGCTTTTCTTTCTGGAACCCCCAGTTTATCAACCCCACCTTCAGTATTGGTCATGTTTCCTTCCTTGCAGAACTCTTTCTGTTGACCTCCGATTTATGGGTCGATCTTGCCTCCTGGTTATTTAGACAAAATATTTTTCAGTATGTTAACCTCCTCGGGCCACCCAAGCTGTCTACAGTCCCAAGTGTAACGCTAGAGCCAAGAGGCCTCTCCACGCATCGATCAAAGCATTTATAAAGCACAACTGTCCCCGAAGGCATCATTGTGCTGTACTGATGCACAGGAACAGATTAACACATTTTAGGCAATCAAATGAGCTTTTAGACTACGTTTGAAAAGACCAAAGTCTTGAGTAGAACAAAGAGTTAAAGGCAGAGCGTTCCAAAGTTTCTGGCCAGCAATAGAAAACGCCCAACCTCCAATCTGTTTGTGCTGGTAGGCAGGCACCTCCTATAACACTGTATCAGCAGAGCGATGTGAGCGCCCTTGGCAGTGTAACCGAATGTTCTCCTCTGTGGATTGACAGCCTTTCTTATTTAACGCCCGGTGGATCATGCATAAGGCCTTCAAATTAATCTGAGCCAGCACAGGCTGCCAGTGTAGTTCTCGCTGGGCTGCAGAAACATGATGACCGTAGGGAATGCCCTTAACCAAATGAACTGCTGCATTGTGCAGAACTGTAAGCGATAAAGTAAATGAGCCGACTGAGAAAGATGGTCAGCGTTCTAGTAGTCAAGACTGCCATTAAGGCAGGGTGCTACCACTTGAGCACAGAAATCCTCTATAATGAAAGGTAGAATTTTCCTGAGTTGTTTTTATTTAAGGAAACCCAAGCTACAGATGGCATTGATTGAGTTTCCACAGCAGTGAGGCCGAAATTGTTATTCCCAGGTTCTTAACTGTTTTTGCTGGAATAGGAAGAGGGCCCAACGATACCGACAAAGAATCTGAGGTCCAGCATTCGGAAGAAACAGAAGAGCCAATAATCAAAACCTCTGTCTTTTCGCCATTTAGTTTTAACCAATTAGAGCCTATGCAGTCATTGACCGCTTCTAGACAGGATTTCAGTGGTACGGCAGTTTATGCCTGATCCAGGTCAAGCATGAACAAGATTTGGGTGTCATCTGCATAAGAGAAAAAATTAAACACAAAGGAGTGAATAAGGGCTGCCAGTGACTGAATATATACATTGAAAAGGGCAGATCCCTGCGGAACTCCCTAAGTGACAGTTCTAGGTGAAGATCTAAATGAAGAGAGAGCAACCATTTGTGTATGTGATGTCCAAAAAGCTTGGAACCATGCCAGGAATGACCCGGAGAAGCCAGAAGTCCATAATCTAGATGAGGCAATGTCGATGGGATCAAAAGCGGCGGAACGGTCCAATAAAATAAGACCTGTCGTACTGCCTTGACCATAGTCCAGACGTCCGTACATAGACTAGAACTCATTCTGTCCCCACTAAGGGGGCAGAAATCCATTTGACGGGGATCCAGAATATGGTGGTTCTCAAAGATCTCAATTGAGGAGTAACGACTGCCTCCATTACTTGGATAAAAATGGAAAGTACGGAGAGAGGTTGATAATTGGAGAAAATCGACGCATCTAAGGAAGGTTTTCTTCAATAGCAGAATTGCAAGGGCTTGCTTAAGAGCTGCTGGGATAGGACCGATGGCAATTGAGGAATTGATCACTTCCGCTATTATGTCACCAATACTAATGACAATAGACTTATCAAATCGTGGGGCGACATCATCAAGCCGCGATGCAGATTTCGAAAATGCTACAATCCAGATTATCTCTGAACAGCTAGTGAGCTGAAAAGCGGTAAAAACCAGATGATCCAAATTATCCTGTAGCGCCAGATCTGTGCCAATGGTCTTGGAGGCGCCAGTAAATAAACAAGCAATGTTTGCTGTTATCGTCTCAGTTTATTTGTGAAAAAATGGAACACATTATCCCAGAGTCTGAAACCCTGGACCTATGGAAGCTCTTCCAGAATCTGATCGTTCTTTGAAAGAGTGTGTTTGGAATTTTTACCGCAGACTGAATACTAATGGTAAAGTAAGAACGTTAAGCAGTTTAGTCATTCCATCGACAGCCAAAGCATCTAATGCCATACCATCTAAAAAAAAAAGCATCTAATGCATTCAAAAAAATATATAAATATATATATTTAATGGGGGGGGTTCCCCCTCAGCCCCCATTTTTATTAAAGTAAACCCTTTACCTTTGAAAAAAAAGCATTAGATGCTTTTTTTTAAAGATGCTTTTATTTTGTTTTAGATGGTATGGCTGTCGATGCTTTGGTTGTTGATGCGATGACCGGATACCCGTCTAGCTGCTTTCAGAGCTTTGTTATACCAAGCAAACTGTTCCTTGACATCATCTTTCAAGAGCGGATGGTAGCAGGTTCTCCATTTACGTTCAGCCTGACGAACTGCTCAACGAAACGAGTGTACCTCGGTAGAAGGGCGAGTGGGCTTTTCAGTCCATTGCAAAGGTGCTAAATGGTCAGCCACTGCAGTACATGAGATGGGTAAGGGTCCAGGGGAAGGATCGTTTGACACCGCCTGGTAGTTTGAAGTAATTTGAATAGCCAAATGAGTCTGTTCTACTGACCGCCAGTTTCTCTGAAGATTGTTTTAATCTCTTAACTGGCATGGTGTGACGGCACAGAGGAGATGAGCTGAAAAGGAGCCAGCCGCATGACGATCTGACCACACCCTAGCTTGACAAGGAAAAACCTGCAGTAGTTACGCAGGCACGAAGAGAAGGCCCAAAGTGTGCCCTTTAGTATGAGTAGGACCCACCACCAGTTGTTGCAGCAATAGGCTTTCCATACCAGGTAAAAATTAGGTGGCAGTAGAATTTACAGTAATATCTGCCCAGAGGTTAAAATCCCACAGTACAATTTTATAAAACAAAACCAATTCCGATATGGTATCAAAGAAAGATTTTTCTAATCGTTTTTAAACATTTTTTTTATAGAAAAAAGTTTATTGTGTAAAACAAAAATTTTACAACAGATCCACAAAACAGGAAGTGGGGACGATAAACCATAAGAAAATGATATATGGATGAAGGGTTGATGACAATTCTTACCAGCATAGACTCCACGTGGCATGTATGGGAACGGATACCTCCCCTTGCACTCAATTGATGAAACTTTCCTTGTTTCAGACAGTCTTGCTCGATCTGGGTAAATGAACCAGTTTGTGTGTGCAGTTTCGATCTAATTTGTTTCATCTAAATAGTGCACTATCATGACCCCTTGACATTGGAATGCTTGGAAGCTATTGGATCAAATGAGGGCCTTAACCAAAGTTACAAAGCTTGAGATTCCTCTCCCAGCATCTCCCATTGTTGCTCATTGTCTCCTATGCTAACAGGCCACCAGTACAATGTTCATAGAAGGCTTCTTCCCACCTTCTCTAGCTGTTTTGTTTTTAACCGGTTTTAAACCTAGTTGTCCAGCATGGGGTCTGGCATGGATTCACATGCTCATGAATATTCCCCGTCATCAGGCTGGGATTCCTCGGTAAAGAAAAAATCAGTTTCAGTTTCGTTTCTGAACTGTCTTTTTCCTAATAACCAATCACTGGTCTCTGGGTCATACTGCCCCCAGCCAATGACTGCCCTCTGCCTAAGCCCCTCCTCTGGCAGCCATCTTCAGATTATTACCGCACGTTCAAGTGTTAGGAGTCCTCATGCTATAGCTCTCGACCTTTACTGCGTTTTGCGATTTTTCTTTTTTTTTTTCTTTCCAAAGGGTTAAACCTCTTTTTTCGGTCAATCGAGCCTAAAGCTCCACCGTTTCTACTTCCGATCAACGGGGACCTGTTGCAGAATTTTCTACACCTCTCAAGGGTGAAGTTTTCGTCGAATCCCGCTACTTGGAGGATTCCAGAAGATTCTGTGAGGCCTACCCCGCGTGGTCATGGCCCAGGAAAAAGGGAGCACGACACCTGGATCCAAGCTGTTCAGGAGCTGCCTGGATGCGGTTGCAGAATGTCTTCAAGGAGGACGAGCATTCTAGATGCCTCTAGTGCCTTCATGAAGACAAAACGCACGTGGAGAAGGACTGTGCGTTTTGCAAGAACATGTCGGAATGGACCATGAAGGATTGGCGGATCCGCCTCACCAACTGGTTGGAAGGGAAGAGCCCAGCAGCAGGTAAGAAGAGGTCCGAGCGGTCTTCTAAGACCTTTGAGGGCGCTCTGGTGACGGGGGCCCAACAAAAGGCAAAGCACCGCGAGTCCACGGGCACCAGGAGCGCTGAACGGTCGGGCTCCTCGGCTGCACTTTCACTGACGCCATCAACCGCGAGCCAACGCTCTGGCTCTGGGGGGAAAGGAAGTCGGAGGACCCCGGGTAAGCTTCGGGAGAAGCACCGGTCGATCCCGAAAGCCGAGGGGGCGCGAGGCGGCGACCCTCCCCCCAAGGTGAAGGCCTCAAGCGTGTCCAAAGTTGTCAGGGCTTTGATTCACCCGGCTAAGGCCTCCATCGAGGGAGTCGTGGAGGCTACCCCAGTGGAGGCGACCTCGGGCCCAGAGTTTCCCTGCCACCGTGGAGGGAACCCTCTTTTCAGCCCATCGATAAGACTCCTGTGAAAACCCCGTTGGAAAAAGAGGGGGGGGGCGGTGGCCATCACAGACACGGATACAGCCTCTGAAGAGGAGCTGGCTGAAGTCATGAAGATCCTGGACAAGGGGTCCGAGGAAGTCTGGTCCCATGGGAGCGATCCCGACGAGGCGGACGAAGAAAGCTACGGTGACGCCGACGAGGATTCCCAAGGAGGCAGAGGATTCCACTCCCCAACCGTCGCACCAGTCGCAGCCGGTGCCTGGGCCACAGGACAGCTCAGGAGCAATTCTGATGGCTATCCAGGCCTTGTGCACAGCGATAAGGACAAGATTGCCCTTACCCCAGGAAGCCCTCCAAGCAAGCGGAGGAGAACTCATTCCCCCACCGCCCTTCCAGCCTACGTGGCCCCCCAGGCCTTCATCTCGTTCCCCGGATCCGAGGGATGACAAGGGAACAGAGACGGCTACAAGGGGGACAGATGACGGTGGTGACGACGGGATGGGCCTTCCATCACCCCTTCCCCCCTGACGAGATTGGCTCCTTCCACGCCATGATAGCCAGGGCATCCAAGCTCTTTCAGCTTTGCCCGGTGGAACAGAAGAAGGAAGGTTTCCTCGATCAAAGGCTTGAGGCCAAGAGGAAGACTGTCCTCTCAGTCCCGTTGCTTGACGACATCTGGGACGAGGGGCTGGAGCTCCTCAAGAACCAGTCCACGACCCCTGCCAAGAGAGACCGTTACGAGAAGTAGTATCGGGTCCCGGATTCCCCCCCTATGTGCCTTAGGGCGCAGCCGAACCCGGATTTTGTCGTCTCAGCGGTGGTCAAGAAGAAAGTGGCAGGGGTGACGGCTTCAACTTCGACCTCCCCGCCGGACGGCGAAGGGAAGAAATTGGATACCATGGGACGACGGGTCATCTCGTCTGCGGCAACGACGATTAAAGTGACCAATTCCCTCGCATTTGTGGCCCGCTACGACAGGGAGCTGTGGTTTAAGATTGCTCCTCTGCTGGACTTCCTTCCGGATGACAAGAGGGCTGAGGCCCTGGAGATACTGCAGGAAGGCGAGGTGGCGTCGGACCACGCCATAACGGTGGCCACGGACATTGCTGACACCGGCTTCCGCCAGATGGGCAACTTTGTTTTCCTTTGCCAGCGTGGTTGGCTCAAGGCAACCGATTTCCGCAAGGACGTGCAAACCAGAGTTTTGGACATGCCTTTCGACGGAAACAACCTGTTTGGCAAGACAGTGGACGCGTCACTTCAGAGCATCAAGGCTGACACGGAAACGGCGCAGGCCTTAGGAGTTTTGCAGCAACGGCTGCCCTTTCGGATCTCCGGAGGCAAGCAAGGTGCCTCCAAAGGATTCGGCGGAGGCTCCTCCACGTACCGCTAGCCGGCCTGCTCCTCGTCGCAGGAGGCCTACAGAGGACGCGGCAAGTCAGGAAGATCTCGTCGTCAAGGAGGCCAAGGCGGCAAGGCCACTGCTAAGCAGGACTGAACCGGCTGTAGCGTCGGGCCCCCACCTGAGCATCCTGGTGGGAGGCCGGCTGGCGAAGTTCGTCAGTGTGTGGGAGTCCATCTCCACCGACTGAGGGGTGCTGTATACCCTGGCCTGCGGGCACACTCTTGAGTTTCTAAAAAAGTGTCCCTGCATTCCTGCTGCTGCGGGAAGTAAGGGTGATGCTGAAGAAAGGAGCCATCGAGCTCGTCCCAAAGAGGCTCCGGGGCTCGAGTGTATTCACAATACTTCCTCGTAAGGAAGAAGACAGGCGGCTGGCGACCCATCCTGGACCTTCGTCGTTTAAACAAGCGCATCAAGTCCCAGAAGTTCCGGATGGTCACTCTCCAGCATGTGCTGGGACAGCTGGAGGAGGGCGACTTCCTATCGTCGCTGGACTTGGAGGATGCTGATTTCCATATCCCCATTCTAAGAGGACATCGAAAGTTCCTCAGATTCGTAGTCCGAGGACGGCACTACCAGTTCAAGGCCCTCCCCTTCAGATTGAAGTTGGCGCCCAGGGTATTCACCAAATGCCTGGTACCAGAAGCGGCGCGGCTGCGCCTGCAGGGGATCCACGTCCACCCCTACCTGGACGATTGGCTCATCCGAGCAAGGACAAGAGATCTCGGCGTTGGAAAATCCCAGATCTGTGAGCAGCTGGACGGTCTTCGCTGTGTGTCCATCAACTACGCAAAAGCCCACTTGGTCCCGTCACAAGTCGCACTGTTTCTGGGAGCCAGGCTCGACCTAGTGGCGCGATTGGCCTCTCCATCGGAGGAAAGGACGAAGGCCATACTGGGCAAGGTGCAACGACTGTCAGCCATGGACGTGGCCAGGGTGAGGTCCATCAAGTCCCTTCTCGGCATGATGTCCTCCTGCATCTACCTTGTGTGCCTGTGCAGGCTGCGGATGCGTCCACTGCAAGAGTTCCTCGACACCGGTTGGATGCAAGCGGCAGGCAGCTTCGAAGACAGGATCTCGCTCAATGAGAACTTCCTCCAAGCGATGCGTGCGGGTGCCCCACCACCGGATCTCGCGGCGGGGATGGACTTCCAGGCCCCCGCACACCAGGAGACGGTGACGACGGATGCCTCCCTGGAGGGATGGGGAGCGCACACCGGAGATCTCCACGCAAGAGGCCTTTGTCTCCCGGAGAAGTTGCTACACCAAGGTCCTGGAGCTCCGAGCCGTGTTCTGGGCCCTCAGGTCGTTCCTTCCATCCCTCAAGGGCAAGGTGGTGAGGATCTTCAGTGACAACACCACCGCAATGTTCTACATCCGGAAGCAGGGAGGTACCAGATCCCCAGCCCTATCCAAGGAGGCCCAGGATCTGTGGCATTGGGCCGTCACCCAAGGGATGTTTCTGGTACCCTTTCACCTGGCAGGAATAAAGAACGCCATCGCCGACTCACTCAGCAGGGAGCTATGCTCCTGCCACAAGTGGGAACTGCGGCAGGATCAAGTGGATCTGCTATTCCAACGATGGGGCAATCCCCAGATCGACTTATTCGCGATGAACGTTAAGTGCTGGAGGTTCGCCAGCAGGTTTCCCCAGCCGGGAAGCATGGGCGATGCCTTCTCGTTCCGCTGGGACGGCCCGTTCTTCTCTGCGTTCCCGCCGTTGCGACTCATCAAAAAACTGACGCTCCCGGTGCAGGATGATCCTTGTCGCACTGTCGTGGCCGAGACAGATATGGTTCCCGGACCTTCTGGACATGTCGGCGAGGGTGGTGCTGAGGACGCACCCCTCCTTCATGCCCAAGGTGCTGTCGGACTTCCACCTCAACGAGCCCTTGGTGTTACCTGTTTTCTTCCCATTGCCTTCGTCGCCGGCCGAGAGGACTTTGCACTCGCTGGATGTAGCTAGAGCGCTGAAGTTCTACGTGGACCGCACGAAGAGTTTTCGGAAGACATCACAGCTGTTTGTGAACTATGGACCTGTGAACCAAGGGAATGCCCTCTCGACGGCTTCCATTACCAGATGCCTCCCCCCCCGGCTGCACCATGCACTGTCACCGGTTGGCAAACCGACAGTTGCCCGGCCGTCCGAGAGCCCATTGGACCAGAGCGATCGCTGCTACCACAGCCGTGTGCCCCTGCTGGACATCTGCAGGGCTGCTACATGGAGGTCGCCGCACACCTTCACGAGATTCTACTGTGTCGACCGGGATTCCAGGGAGGAGTCCAGAGTCGGCCAGGCAGTGATGCGCAACCTGTTCGCCTGATGGTGGGCCTGGTGAGGAGGTAATGATGAAATGCTTAATGTTGAGCCTTGCCACCTCCCGTGGTTGTGCATGTGTGTACTACTGTGTATTCTTGCATTCATGAGCATGTGAATCCATGCCAGACCCATGCTGGAAAAGGAACAAGTTACTTACCTGTAACTGTTGTTCTCCAGCGTGCGTCTGGCATGGATTCACATGCAAACCCTCCCTCCTACCCCTCTGCGGCTCTTCACTTGGTCCTACTGCCACTTTACGTGCTACCAAATCTGAAGATGGCTGCCAGAGGAGGGGCTTAGCTAGAGGGCAGTATGACCCAGAGACCAGTGATTGGTTATTAGGAAAAAGACAGTTCAGAAACGAAACTGATACTGATTTTTCTTTACCGAGGATTCCCAGCCTGACGGGGAATATTCATGAGCATGTGAATCCATGCCAGACCCACACTGGAGAACAGTTACAGGTAAGTAACTTGTTCCTTATGTAATTTTAGTATATTACTGCAGCATTTCAGCCCACGGGCGAGGGCTATAATAAACATCATCATCCTCCTTTATTCCTATAAATGTGGCCCGTAACCCCTGATGCAGCCTTCTCCCAACAGCTGTAATGCTGCATTATCTGGAATTGCTGCAGACCAATAAAGGACAAGTTTGTGACTACCCAGTCCTTGTCACTTGCTAGTCTGGCTGCATGTGCCCCTGTTGGCCTTCCAGCACAGAGCTTATCCCTGATAGTGACATGGACTTTGACCTTTACTTCCAGGGATGGATGACACATTGTACGGTGGCACACCCCTCCCCAGTGTAAATTCTACCTTTTGCTTGGCATGGTTGGAAAAACTGGTCTTAAGTGATCATTAACATGAGGTGGCATCGTTTTTGTACAATTTACAATGTGTTGCATAGCTGAACAGCAGCAGGATGGCATGTTATCGCTGAAGAAGAAAGAGATTTCATAACCAGGAAGTAATGGCAGTTGCTGGGTTTCAGGCAACTCTCGGTAATTGTGAACTAATTCCGCCATCACAGGAGATCGCAGTAATTTCTGTGTATCTGTCCTAACTGTTCCTCTGCATGCATAATGCCAAACGCACACCCACTGTGGCAGAAGTAACCTTTGAATGGCAGTAGCTGGCCTTTGCTGTCATGCATAATAGCTTCTATTGACAGTTCTGCTCTTCTGGATTACATGCCGGCGCTGCCTAACTCACTGTCGGGTATCTGCTCTGAGACGCGCTCCTAACTACCCCCCTTCCAGCGCCTTCTAGAAGAAATGGGTTGTTTTTCACTCACCCCATGCGATCTACATACATTGGAGCTCCCCCAAACCCCCAAAAAACATCCTGTTTTGCTGTCTATCTCTGCAATGGTGGTCTGTTCTGACCCTTCCAAGACTGTTCCGATCAGTATTTCTTCATGTAATTGCAAATGTGTGAATTTCAATATCTGGTATTGCCAGGCGTCTTATGGTCATTCAAGACCTGCTTAATTAATGCCGTTGTTTGATTTACCAGAGAAGTCTCCCAGGCTGACTGTATGACGAGTCACCCGGATCCACGGGGCAATGCTATTCTGTTGACTGTGTGCCTCGACTCCTCTCCCCAACATTAGGGGGAGGCTGGGTTAATGGTGTCGGTACATGGTACCCTTTGTGAGGTGCTCAGATCGGGGTTAATACTGTGATCCGCAAGGAATAAGGCAGATGCTGGGCTCCCCGCTGGGTAGCATGTTTTCTGGTACCGGTATCTGCAAGGTTGGCCTGAGTCGTTTTTTTTTTTTTTTTTGTTTTTTTTAAATGACCAAAACGTAAGGCAAAAAAATGTGTGATATCCCTTTTCGGTCCGCGGACTGGCCTCTGATTGGCCAGAAAAATGTGTGGACTTTTGGGTGGTCCGCGAACACCGGGACGCGGCTGCTGATTGGATGGTGAGAAAATGTGAAATGCGTCTGTTTTCCTGAAACGCCGGCCATCTTGGGTTCATGGACTTTTTTGGAGTCCGCGAACAGCGCAGTGAAAACTAAAAAAAAATTTCAAAAAATAAAGCAGTCTTTCACTTGTCAAACCTGACAAACAATCTCTGGGGATGTGGGGTGGGGTGGGATGAGGATTGGATTGGATATGGCTATAAGAAGCCAAAAAATGGGTTGTTTCACCCCCCGAAAGTCCGCAAACACTCTTGATGTCCTGGGACAGTCTTGTGGTGTTCGCGGACACTTCAGATGTCCTAGGACATCTGTACCTATTTCTGCATTACAGGGTTTGGGAAAAGCAGTTTTTGGATGGCTTATAACTTTTGCTCCACTCAATGAAACTGCATGTAATTTTGCAATTTTATTCCAGAACTAATCCTAAATGGTTTTGCAAATGTTTTGGGATTCTGTCAAGAGGGGGCAAAATTAGGGGGGGGCAAAATATTGTAAAGGCATATAAATGTGGTGTCATTTGATGAATCTGCACAACATTTGGAAAAACGATTTTGGATCTAGATATAAATGTTTTTCTAAAGTTTGGTGGGATTTTATCAAGAGGGGTTGAAATTAGAGGGGGGTGTCCCAACTTTTTTTGATGGCTTATAACTTTGTTGCTATTTGACGAATGTGGACAAATGTTTTGAGAAAGATTATAGACCAAACCTTCAATGTTTGTGTAAAGACTGAATGGATGTTTTCGAGTGGGGGCTAGGTTATGTGACTATTGTATGTACATACATTTTGACACTTTAAAAAATAAAACATGGGCGGATTTCGAGCAAACTCGTGAGGAGCATTGGCAAGGACATTAAAGCATGGTTTTCCATATGTGCCCGCGTTTTATTTTTTGACAAGTGTAATAATGTAGGTACAACAAATAGTCATATACCTTTGGTGACTGAGGTATAGCCTGTGGCGGTGGGCAGTAGCCAGATTGTCTGGGTCATTGCATAAGGTTATGACACAGACAATCTGGCTACTGGCCATGACCGCTATGGACAAAAAATGGTGTTAAAGTGGCTATGTCTACCTGGGACCGGCTATGTAGTAAAGTTATTCGAAGTTAGGATAGGTTTGAAAGGGAAAAAAAGTGCTTGTGGTAATATGTTCATAGGGGTTTGCTGGCTGCCATGGCAAGGGAAGAGGAGCTGTGTATGGAGCCCCGCCTTCTCTTTCCATGTTGGCTGTCTTGGAAAAGGGTTTTCTTTCCTACAGCGGGATGCCACAGGCATCCCGCTGTAGGAAGAATAATCCTTCCTTCTTACAGTGGGACGCCGCAGGCGTCCTGCTATAGGACGGAAAATCTGTTTTAGCACCCTGGGTTCCCGCTTTGTGAACCACGGGTGCTAATGGCCTTTATCCGCCATTTCAGGGGCTGCAATGGACGATAATGGTCCGTAGCCATCCTTTATTTATTTATTTATTTATTTATTTATAATGCACCAATGCCCGTAGACATCAGGCTGTGTGGATACAGTATTTGTTGAGGAAGATGAGGTGAAGGAAGACAGCTTACTACTTGCTGAGAAAGGAATAACGTTTCTGAGAGCATTGCAGTCATTGGATTTGGTGTGGCGGGGCATGGAGGTGGTCCCGTAGGAGTACTTTCCAGGTAGTCTGCGACTGAGTACTCGGTGCATTTCACTCTGGTAGCTTTAGCCTTTGGTACACTCCCAACAGTAGCAAAGAACTGGCGCACCCATGATTCGATCTTGGTGCTAGAAATAGGCACTTCCTCTACCTCATCTTCTTGGTCCTCTTCATTGTCTTTGAAAGTACTGCGCTATTTTTGTTGTGAAGGTCCTCCAGCTGGTGGTGGCTCTTGGGGAGGAGGGATGGCAATAACTGATGTCATTTTTAAGATAAATAGCAGTTTTGATAAATGTCTTCCAAGTATGTACTGTGTACTAGATTGGTAATGGATAATGGATAATGAGTACGAAAAGGTGTAGGGGTGGCTAGGGAAATTTTGAAGTTGAAAGTTCCTAGATTAGTAGAAAATGCAGTTCCGACTGTCCGCGAAAGACAGATCTTATCGTGCAGTGCGGACAGGTTCTCGGACACGTCATCATGCTGCGCGCCAGAGTATGGTCATGTGGCACTGTCCGGAAGGTCTGCAATGAAGTCAGATGTTCGTAGATGTCTACGGATGCAAAACTAGTTGAAATAGTTGCAAAAGTGTATAGAAGTGTTAAAAATGGTTCTAGAAGGTGGGAAATGGCAGGCAGAGTTTTAAGGTGACACTTTGTAAATCGGACACAAATATTGTTATATTTGGTAAGTATGATATTAGTAAGTTGTTGGAAAATAAGCATGCACTGGTAAAAACCCATGAAATTCACTGAAAGAACTTGGTTAAAGGGACGTTATGGTGAAGTTGCACTAACAAAAACCTATGAAATTCAATGAAAAAACTTTGTTAAAGGGACGTTATGATTAAAGTAAATTCGAAAAACCCCTGAAATTCGCCAGTTATGGTAAGCTAAGCAACCATAACTCGCACCACCACCGTGCACTGCTAAGACTAACACCCAGGATATCAAAGATGACATCACAAATATAATTGATGACATCACTGATGACATCACATGTCCATTTACTTTTCATACACGGGGTTGTGAATGTAATGTTGCCAAAAAAGTATCGGGTTTATCGGGAGATGTGTAATAAACTACATACTTCATCACGCAATGTAGTGTTCTAAAGAACATTCCATTGCAGTGTTCTTTATAGTACAGGAACCTACTTATACAGAATTGTAGGTATTGGCTGCAGCATTCACTACAGAGGTGCTATATTTGTAATTTTTCAAAGTTCATAATAAAACTGTGAATGCTTCTGTATCAGACTTTTCCGGTCTGTCAAACATGTACTAAGTAGCTTATAATGCATCACTTACTACATTATCCTTTTGCTGCGTTCCGTTTGGAATGCTTTGTGAACTGGAGGCCCCTTCTTAAGGGATCTCCCATTATTTGGCTCCCCTTGTCTGGCTGGCTTTCTCTGCAATTTTTGTTCCCTTATTTGTTCGGGAACTCTTTGAAACAATGTTTGTTTTCTTGGTGCGGGTGGTTTTGGGCCGAAAACTTGGCTCCCAATCACTGCAGTCCACTTCTTGCATCGCCTTCAACATGTCATGCAGGGGTATGCCAGGTTGTCTTTCGTTTATCCCTGAGCTCACCGCTCCCGTGACCCAACAGCCTCAGTATGTCATATTAGTTGGGTGTGTTCTGCAGCTTTTTCCCCCGCTGCTTCCTTCGCCATGCTGTTGACTCTTGCCCTGTGTGTGCAGTGCAGTGACTGAAATATATTCTCCCATACTTGTGTTGTATCTTTCTGATGCTTACTTCCATAGCGTGCGCTGTGTTAACCGATTTTGTCGTCTTCTGACCCTGAAAAATGGACACTGTGTATTTCGTCTTGTTTACTCCCCCGTGTTTCTATTGGATGATTTCTTAATTTTTAACCCATGACAGTTATGCTACTGCTGCCTTAAAACCAGTTGTACTGTGCGCGATGCTGTTTGCAGTGGGACGTCTATTTCTTGTTCATACACATTCACGTCATTTCTGAAATCCATTCGATCTTCTGCTAACAAACTCTTAATACACTAGCTATTCGCCCATAGTGTCATTTTAAATATATCTCTTGTAATTCATCAAAAACCTATATTTCATGTTTTTGCAAAGTGGCGAAATATCGTTATCTGCCCTATTCCTAGCATTGCCTGGATAAGCTATTCGCTTAAGGTAGCCTGCCCTTGTGTTATGCCGTAGCAGCTCGTGCAGCCTTTTTCTCGATGTCTGTCCCTGGCTCGCACGACCACTGTGGCCACGGCTCACCTCGGCATCCCCCTATGTTAGAATTAAACTCGAAGTCAGAGGGTTGGATTTGCAGAAAAAAACTCTAAAATACTTTAAAAATGTATTTCCTCCCTATTGGGGACGCAAGCCTGATCCCTGCTGATACCCGGCCAGTGCACCCTTGCACTGCGCCATCCTCTCAGATGCTACCATTTGTGTGTACGCCTTCCTTCATTGCATAGTGCGTATTGCACTGGGTTGCTCCCACTGTAAATGTGAACGTGTGGAGAGCGGGATGGTCGATGCGCTGCATCTCATGCGTTTGCCCCTACTTCGAAGGACTCTGGTTTTCCACTAGTAGGAGCTGGAAGCAGCTCACGTAATTCTGCTATGTGTTACAATTATGTCACCTCTGAAAGCCTTGGCCTTGTAGAGAAACCGCCGCCTTTGTATGAGCGATTTTACTGATCACAAAACCTAAACAAGCTAGGGGCTTTCCTGTACTCCCGAGCCGCGTTGATGGTTGATTGGCAACATAAGCCGTGTTGGGCGTTTGCTACTGCCTGCCCTGGACCTTCAGTTCGTGTCCTTTAGTAATCTTGCAACTGAATAACTTTTCCTCTTTAATACGCTGTCTGTCATGTTGACGTATCCTGGACGACGGGGGCGGGAGGGACCCGGGGCGGGAAAAGAGGGGAAGTGACGTGGGAGGGGCGGGGGCAAGTTAGTTACAGTTGAGGCACGAATAAAGAAGGAAGTTGAATAGAGTCTCTCCGTGTCCGCCTTGTTATTGCCGCGACCTGCATGCGCGCTTATCCCTAGGCCGGGGACAGGACAATGGCGACGAGGATGGGATTCTGAGAGGCAGATCCCCGGAGACGAGCGCCGTGCATCGACACGCAACAGCGACGAGAACGCCCGCTGACCGACGCCCACAGCAACCCAGAAGCGAAGGGTGTCGCCGCAGCGTGGGGGCGTCGCGGAACCGGACAGGAACCACAGGACGGAGAGAAGATCTGGGCCGCGACGGTGAGCACGGAGGAGCAGGCGAGCGCACGTGCGCGTAGTATACGCGGCAGCGACGGTGCCGGCTCAAGCGAAGGGCCAGGCTCACGCCGGAGCGTCTTTTAACAGGCGTGGTGCTCATCGATGGTGCTCGTGCCTTCCAAGGCGGCCATCGCACCACGACAGCGGAAGCCTGCATAAGGAAGCCACGCTCCCGGCGCCATGTCTAATCAGGATGCAAACCAGGGCGCGGGAGCGGCCGGAAATGGGCCCCCAGCACCCGTAGACCAAATGCCAGATCACGTGCCCTACCAACTGCCGGACACACTGGCCGCCCAGATGCCTGGAGCCTTCGACGTGACGGACACGAGCAACATGGGCCCCAGGTGGACCAAATGGATTCGAGACTTTGACTTGTACATGGGGGCCACGGGGCCAGTAGCGGATGCAAGGCAAGTGTGCCTCCTAAAGCTAGCGGTTGGCTCCGCCACCCGAGATATCATAGACGAGATGCCCCAGGACTCCATAGACTCCATACAAAAATTAAAGGACGCTCTAGCAGTATACTTCGCACCTCACACCAATGTTGACTATGAAAGGCACCTGTTCCACATCACAAAGCAGGCAAAAGGGGAGACCATGGACGCATATGTAATGCGACTCTGCACAAAACTCAAACATTGCGACTTCGCAAACTATTCGAACACTGAAGCCCTCAGATCGCAAATAATATCAGGGTGTGAGTCCCAAACATTCCGCAGAAAATTGCTCCAAAGGTCCCGCACGCTCGAGGAAATACTGGCACTGGCCAGGGTCGAAAGAGCCATTGACTGTCAAGTGGAAAGTTTCGGGAGCACGCCGTTGGGCGAAAGCTTGAACAAACTACATCTAGAGAAAAGGACAGAGGAACTGTTCTGCTACAAGTGTGGATTCGAATATCCACACGAAGGGACATGCCCGGCTATAGGACAACGCTGCACCACATGCGGTGAAGAAGGCCATTTCAAAGCGGTGTGCAGACTGTTCAGGAATCGAGGGAGAGAGAGGCCACGAGATAGTACCACTCGCTCGAGGAGTCGATATGGGGGAACACAGAGCACTCACCCGGCCCAAAGTAACACCTCCACCCCTCCAAGTCAACTCGGAAGTGACCAGAGAGAGAAGGACTCCGGCGACGACCGCCAAAAGCGGAGAGAAAGAAGAAGATTCGTGACACGGGACAAACCCGAAAGAAGGTCCAGACGCCATGTTCGCTATCTAGTCGAACAATCCCTCACAGAATCAGACCCTAGCTCTTCCGGGAGTGATCACAAAAAGAAGGCGTACGTCTACGCGCTAGGAAATCCCACAGCCACCGCGCATAGCCCCACCCTCATCATCAAGCTGCAGGAAAGACCAACGGAATTCCTCATCGATACTGGCGCCACCGTCAACGTGGTGAGTGAACGGGTATATGCCGAACTAAACCCGAAACCAAAGCTCCAGCCAGCCACCGTTGACATCTACGCATATGGCGCGAAAACTCCTCTCAAGTGCGCAGGAAGGTTCAGCGGGCTATGCCGATACAAGGGCCAAGAGATGAGGGTCCCAATCCACGTCCTGGCCACCGAAACGGACAGTGGATGTGTCCTGAGTTTCAAGGCCGCTGCAGATATGGGCCTGATACACGTCCTATACAGCATCATGGTTCATAAGTACATCGACCCGAGTGACATGATCAATAACTTGTACCCAAAGATATTCAGAGGGGTTGGAAGACTCAAGAACCGACAAATAAAGTTACACATAGACGACTCCGTACGCCCAGTAGCCCAGCCCTACCGAGGGATCCCTGTCAACATCCAACAAAAGGTGGAGGATGAGCTACAGAAATTGCTGGAACAGGACATTATTGAGAAGGCCTCGGGAGCAACCACCTGGGTTTCTCCGATCGTCCCTGTCCCGAAGAAGGGATCTGAAACCATCAGGTTGTGTGTCGACATGAGACGTCCCAACCAGGCAATCCGCAGGGAAAGATACCCTGCGCCACGCATAACGGACATGATACATCTACTAAATGGAGCCAAGGTCTTCTCGAAACTAGACCTCCAGAAGGGATACCATCAGCTGGTCTTACACCCCGAGAGTCGCAACATAACCACATTTGTCACCCACGTTGGATTATTCAGATACAAAAGGCTAAGCTTTGGGGTGTCGTCGGCCGCCGAGATTTTCCAAGCTGAGGTGCATAACATCATAAAGCACATCCCCAACTGCCTCAACTACTCGGACGACATTTTGGTGTTTGGGACCGACGTGAAGAACCATGATGAAACCCTCATGAAGGTGTGTAAAGCCCTGCATGATGCAAACCTCACACTCAACAAAGACAAGTGCGAGTTCCGGAAGAGCACACTAAAATTCTTTGGCCACGTGTTCTCAGAGGTGGGGATGACCCCAGATCCGGACAAAGTCTCTGCCCTGAATGACACGCTGCACCACTCAATGTGTCAGAACTTCGCTCGTTCTTAGGCCTAGCCAGCTACTGCAGCAGGTACATCAAGGATTTTGCCTCGGTCAGTGAACCGTTGCGGAAACTTACGCACCAGAACGAGAAATTCGAGTGGACCAGTGCATGCCAAGTAGCTTTCGAAACCATCAGGGAAAGGGTTGCTAAAGCAGAAAACATGGCCTACTACGACCCCAACCGGAGAACTGAACTAACAGTGGACGCGAGTCCAGTGGGATTAGGGGCCATCCTGGCTCAAGTTGATCCCAAAGACCCACAACAGAGACACGTGGTTGCCTATGCCAGCCGCAGTTTATCCGCCACGGAACGAGCCTACTCCCAGGCTGAGAAAGAAGGACTAGCGGTGGTGTGGGCATGTGAACATTTCCACTTATTCCTGTATGGAAAGCCATTTCAGGTGGTCACCGATCACCAGGCGCTCCTGTTTCTCTATGGAAATCCCCAAGCCAAAATGCCCCCGAGGATCGCCCGGTGGGGGTTGCGCCTGCAGGATTACGCCTTCGACATTATTCACAGACCAGGGAAGGGTGAAAACCCGGCTGACTTCCTGTCGAGGAGACCGAGAGACGAGAGCAGACCTGAGCCATCGGTGGCAGACCGCTACCTCAGATACCTGATTCAACAAACCACGCCGGAGGGGGTTAACATAGAAGAACTGGCAAGAGAAACTGAAAACGACCCTGCATGCCGCATCATATGTGAAGGCCTCATGTCCGGACAATGGAGAAGGGCTAAAGAGAGAGGTAAAGCGGAAGGGGGCCAGACATGGGAAGACGTGGAACGGCTTCTCCTTGTGAAAGAAGAGTTGGCAGTATCAGAAGACCAACTACTACTCAAAGACTGCAAGCTGGTGATCCCAACAGCCCTGCGTGAGAAGGTCATCAACCTGGCTCACGAGACCCATCGAGGCATCGTCTCCACACAGCGCATGCTGCGCCAAAAGGTGTGGTTCCCACGTATGGATGCCCGAGTGGAGGCCGCCTTGAGAACTTGCCCCACCTGCTGCATCATTACCCCAAACCGAAACCCGGAGCCATTGCAAATGTCCGAACTTCCGCAGAACATATGGGAAGCGGTGGCCGCCGACTTCTTTGGACCCATCGAAGGGGGGAAGTATGTCCTTGCAGTGATGGATGAATACTCCCGATATCCAGAAGTCCAGATGATCTCGTCCACGGCCGCACATCATGTCGTCCCAGCACTGGACCATATGTTCTCTGCCTATGGAGTGCCCAAGGTACTCAAGACCGACAACGGGGCCCCGTTCTGTGGACATCAGTTTGCCAGGTTTGCGGAATACTTGGGGTTCCGACATCGGAAGGTGACCCCGCTGTGGCCACAAGCAAACGGAATGATCGAACGATTCATGGCAAATCTCAAGCGGGCATTGAAAATTGCCCGCGTCACGGAACAACCATATGAACAGGTGCTTAACCAACTGCTGTGGGACTACCGAGGAACGCCCCATAGCACCACAGGGAAGACCCCTGCCGAACTCATGTTTGGCCGCAACCCTCAAACCCGACTTCCCCAAGCAGAGACAAGTGCACCACGTCCAGCGATGGATGCGGAAGTCCGAGAGCGGGATGAAGCGGCAAAGGACAGAATGAAAGAATATGCCGACGCCCGCCGAAGAGCCCAGACATCCCAAATAAACATAGGGGATGTGGTGGCCGTTCGACAACCCTCGACCCACAAGCACACGCCTGCCTTTCGGGAAGAGCCCCTTCTCGTTACGCAGAAGAAGGGGTCAATGATCACTGCACAAGGCTCCACGGGAGCTATAACCCGGAACTCGTCCCATTTCAAGGAACTCCCACCGCCCGGAACAAGACGCCTGAGTGGAAGGGTACAAGCTCCACCGGAGGAAGAATACAGTGATCAACAAGGAGAAGATTCGTGGGATGCCGACGAATCGGATCAAGATCCAGATACCGAGACGACCGTGAGTAGATCGTCACCCCGGGCCGAGCTGGCCCGACCACAGCGAGCTCGGACTAGACCTCGCCGGTGGATCGAGGAAATGGAATAGTGACTTGCCAGATCATCGCCTGTTGCGATGAGTGTGGTATGGTTTAAAAAGGGGGGAGATGTCATGTTGACGTATCCTGGACGACGGGGGCGGGAGGGACCCGGGGCGGGAAAAGAGGGGAAGTGACGTGGGAGGGGCGGGGGCAAGTTAGTTACAGTTGAGGCACGAATAAAGAAGGAAGTTGAATAGAGTCTCTCCGTGTCCGCCTTGTTATTGCCGCGACCTGCATGCGCGCTTATCCCTAGGCCGGGGACAGGACACTGTCTTGCCGGGATTTATATTTTTGTTTTAATAAAGCTCACGCTGTCGGTGTCAGCCTGCCCCCGACCAATGCGCGAAACCGGATGTTGGTTGTCCCGAGCCATGCCAACAGCGCCCTGACAATATTATCAGGTCAAAAGCTGAAAGAAAAACCATCTGCGTGTAAGTCGGTCGTGTTTTTCCTTTGCATGCTGTCTTTTCCTGTGATTGCTGTATTGCCGTAGGGACCTCTTCCTTTTTACCTTGAACTCTGCGAAGACAGCGACTTGCTCTCCCGCCTATGCCGGGCTTCTATTTCTTCCCGGCTAAACATAGTTGTTTTCTGTTCGTTCCGTATGCTCGCGTCCCGAGCATTTGTTACCCTGTTTCCCCAAAGGCGCCCTGCTTGCAGTTGCCGAGCAATGCTAGCTGGTTTTGTTTCTTTCTCCCCGACCTGGCTACTGTTTCAATCGCCCTTGTGCATTTTGCAGCTGGCAGGCAGTGGCAACCCGTGCCTGATGCAAAAAACGCTGCTGCAACAAATGAAGCTTTCGGTACGCAAACGCAGCTTTCGGTACGCAAACGCAGCTCCTGCCATTTAAATGCTCCACCATCAAAACACCAGAAACAGGACTCTCGATTCACTCGCTCCTGCACCCCACTGCCTCTTTCTCTGAGTTTATTTATTTGCGGCTAATCTTCCATGAATTCTGCGGTGCATCTGGCCCGCGTACCACACCGTAGCCAGTTTAAAGCTCACGGGCAGTTGGGCTAAGTGTACAGTCAAACTGTGCCTGTTGAACCAGAGCCATCGGGTAAAGCTCACAGGCAGAGGTTCAGAGAGCAAGTCAATGCAACAAGAGAAGTCTTCTGCGTGTGCAGATTACTTGTGGTGCTCCGTACAGAGCACCAAAGGTTGAGTTATTTCTTGGTCGATTAGCCATAGGCTCTGCATGTGTGAGAGGGTAGGGGTATGGGGCAGACCATGTGTCTGCAGCATGTGTTCTGCCCATACCCCTGTGACGACCTTGCCCCACAGGTTACTATTCTGTGCTTTCGAGCTGCGGGGTGCCCGCTCCGCAGCGCTGCCTATTCTTCTCTGGTTGGGTGAAAAAAAGTTTGTCTGGCAATGTTTTATTTTGTTAAGATGAGAGCTTAATGTTAATTTGAGTATGTGATTTTGTTCTGAAGGGTTGGAATATTTAAACCAGACATATTAAATAAATGTATTATTCTATGAATTATACTGCTGGCTGTTCGTTGTGTGGCGGGGCTGCAAATGGTGGTTTAACGGATGGGTGTCCTGCCCTGAGAACCAATGTCTTATTGGAGGCCCAGTCAACGAGCACATGTTTGACCCTGTGGGTGCGGTTCAGTCAAGTGCTTTGAGGTTGTTTGCCCGAGGGCTTTGCTGCAGGTCCAAAGGTTTATAATTTTCAAAGGTTCCTCCCTCCTGAAGGACCTACATTTCCCATTATTCAACACAAGCCATTCAAACCCTGTCCTGCTGCTCTGATCTCTGCCACACGCTGAGCTATTGGCCCTGGGGAGGTGTGCGTGTTCAGCTGTAGCCGAAGTTGTTCAGTGAGCAAACGCAACACTAAAACTCGGGGCGCAAGAGCTTTGGGTAGTGTTTCCAATAGTTTTATTCCATGGTGCCACACGTGCTGTTTTAAAATTCGGTGTATTATTAGAATGCCCGAATCCACTGTTATCCATACACAGACAGACCATTTTGGGGAGATGATGTTGGTGGGTGAACGTGGTGAAACTTAGTGTCTGCTTGTTGCGAACCTCCACTGTGTGAGATTCTCTTTTAGAGATATAAAGATCCTGCAATGATCGGATTACTTACCGGTAATCTTCATTACTCCTAGTTCTACTTTTCTTTGTCCCAGTACTCACCTATTAGGCTTCTTCTCCCATACAGGCATTTTTCTTTTGTGTGGAGGTATATACAACCTACTTACCAGCAATGCACAGTTCATCGCAAGCAGTTTACCGCAAGAACAGACAGATCATAGTCCTGCCCACACGACGGCAGGGTGCGCAGGGTTGGCAGTACTTTGAGTAGGAAGAATAGGAGTAATGTAGATTAACAGTAAGTAGTCCGATCATTACCTCCATATCCCGCTTCCTCGTGCCAGTACTACTCTGAGGTATACCCAAACCCAAAAATACAAACTTATGAAGCGCAACTACGGACCGAAGGCGTCTAGAAGCTGAAACAAAGTGGAAAGGCCCAATGAGAACACGCCACCAAGAGAACAATGCAGCAACACCAAAATGTATTGTGCAAGGAAACGGACAGTCACAGCTGTGACACTGACGGCACCCCCACCCCAAAGGAACATCCCTGGGTTGACCAACATTAAGCATGTAGCGAGTCATACAGGTATTCCAATCCGCCCAAGTTTCGGCCCAGCAATTCTTGTGCAGAAGGACACCCTGAGTATCAGCCCACAGGGCAGCCATAGCCCTGAGTCTAGAACCCAAGTAGGCCAAGGAGATTCCAGTGACCTCCATCCTGGCAAGGTACACTAAGACCGCCAGACATCAATAGAGTGCCAAGCCACCTCTGGGGGAAAAGGGGGTCCGGAAAGAAAGCTGGGAGGACCACATCCTGAGACCAATGAAACTTTGAGGAAACTTTAGGCAAGAACCGGGCATCGCACTGCAACACCAGAGAGTCTGGGAGAACCATGAATAAAGGGGGGACCACAGAAGAGCCCCAATACCCCCCCCAACCCCTGAGCCAACTTACTTGCAACCAGGAAGGCAGCCTGGAGCGTGAGATGCTTGATATCAATGAAGGCAGGAGGCTCAAAGGAAGCAGACTGAAGAAAACGCAAGACCAAGGAGCAGGTGCCACAGGGGGCCACCAAAACACTGCGGGGGCCCAGAGGATGCCAGGTTTTTAAGGAAGCTACTGATCCAACGAACTGCAACCCCTAACCCCATATCTAACGAATCTTACAAAGGCTGCATAACTGCCAGGATACCACAACTGTGGGGCAGAGGGAGGGGGGTCCATATCCCTCGCACCAGCTGTGGAAATGAGCCCAATACCTATCATAAGACTTCAAAGTACTAGGCCGCCTAGAGTGCAGAACAGTCTTGGCTACCTGTGCCGAGAAAGTCAACAACCTCTGCCTTTTGAAGAGCCAAGCTGACTAGTGGATAACAGGAAGCCCTGACGCCCGCCTGACCTGCAGGGGATAAGCCCACCCCGGAATCCTCCAGCCCTCCCAAACCATGAGGTCCAGAAGGGACGGGAACCACTCCAGGGCCAAAAGGAAACCACCAGGAGCACCTGCGAGGCACACCATCTGATCGTCTGCACGCCCGTGAGGATAGAAGAGAAGGCATTCAGGAGACCTTGTGGCCACTTAATGTTCAAGGCGTCCACTCCACTCACCTGCCGTCAGGAAACTGGAGCAAAACCAGGGAACCTTGGCTGAGGATGGGGTAGGCAAAAAGGTCCAACACAGGAGCCCCTGTACCTTCGACAGATCTCCCAGAATGTGTACTGTCGGACAAAACCGGGCTCCAGCGAACCTGGAAAAAACACTACTGAGGCGGTCCGCCACCACATTCTCCACCCCAAATGTTAAGCGCGTCCAGAGACAGCAACTAACGTTTGGCCCAGGCCCCTATGCACCCTGCCATAGTTCAGGGCCCCAGAACTCCCCTCTCCTGGAAATCTTACCCGGCACTGGTGGGACCGCCAAGGGGCGCAGATGGAGCTGAGCCCATGGGAGTAGAAACACGCATGAGGCAATGTTCCCCTGAACCACCAGGAGATCCATGCCAAAGTCCAGGGACGTCACCGGACACCGGTGAGGACCACCCGGTGCTGAAGAGCCCTCACCCCGGGGAGGAGGACCTTCCCCTGCCTGGTGCAAAACTGAGCCCCAATGAACACCAGTTCCTGGGTAAGGCCCAGATGGGACTATCCCCACTTGATCAGGAACTCCCACTCCTGGAGCGCCTGATGGACCCAGAGAAGATAGCCGAGAAAAGTGCACTGGAGATCCGTCTTGATCAACCAGTTGTCCAGATGGGGTAAAAGTTGGACCCAGAGCGGAGCCACCACTATCGTGAACACCTTTGGGGCCGACGTCGATCCAAAAGGAAGGACCCCCACACACAGAGGACCGCAGGCAATGTTGATGAGATGGGTGGATGGCCACTTGGTAATAGGCATCATGGAGATCTAAGGAGACCAGCCAGCCCCCCCGCCCCCGCTATCCCCTCCCTGCTGCACCAGGGGAATGATCTTCTGAGGCGTCTCTATCCGAAACCGGACCCTCTTCACAAAGGCATTGAGGGCCTTGAAGTCCAAAATTGGGTGGAACTTCCCCAAGGGACTTCGGGACCAGGAAGTCCGTTGATTAGAAACCCAGACCCTCGTTGGTGCCTGGACACGCACAACATGGCCTTCTTTCGTAGGAGCTCAGCAAGACCTGGCTGGCCTCTTGACATGGTCGCAGGGCAGAGCAGTCATTCAAGTCGGACTGAACCAGGGGCAAAAGAAAGTCTATCCGGTAGCTGTCCTGGACAGTCCGCAGGGCCCCATACGCCAGAAACCTACCCTTCCTACACCGGAAAAAAGCTGACGACCAACAGGCCAACAGTAATTGTCGGGGCTTCTGATGATGCCCTGCAGGATTCAAATACTCAGGAATTCGGACGGAATCCAAGGATCAATGAAAGGAAGCCAGCCTTGTCACCAGGGCCCCCACACCCGAAAACCATAGACTAGTGGAGGGAGCAGACTTCTTACGCAAATGAGTCACATGCCTGTCTGCCCAGAACACCTTGTGAACCATATTCTCCAGGGTGTCCCCAAAGAGCTTGTTGCTCTCAAAAGGGCATTCGAGGGTGGCCACCTTCTGGGGCCTGTTGGACTTCCAATCCCTCAAATGCAGATGGCGACGGTTGGATATACAAGCGCCCCCCCCCCCCCCTGGCCATGGCATTGCCCCACACACCGAAAGCTCAGAAAGCAGCTTAAACTGCTTTCGGCACGTCAGCGAGCACCAGAGCACAATCCCCACCTTCATTCATAGCCTTGTGAAGAAGTTTAAAACCACCCAACACAGTCTCTGCAGTATAGGAGCCATAGACGTTGGTAAAGAGCACCAGATGGGAACCCACATGGGCCGCCTTCAGAGTAGTGTTCGCCCTACGGTCCACAGGTTCGTGAACCGCTGCATCCTCTGCAGCCATGGAGGAGTGCCCCATGAGACTGACGAGGATATCCACCGCCACTGCTTCTGGAAGGAAACAGTCTGCACCCTTCAAGGGCTACAACCGGGCCTTGAAGCGGGGAATGGCGATGCGCTCAGGGTCCTGCCACTCCTGTTAAACCTTGGCCTTTATGTCCGAAATCGGGGAAAGGCCTAGCTTAGGGAAATGCTTATATTGCCAGATCTTGGGATCCAGGGAGCTCTTCCCCCCCTCAACAGGATTCGAAAAACTCCATGGCGCAACAAACTTTAGAAACAACAGCATCCGCTTCATCCCTGGCCAGGTACTTCTCCCTCAGCCTTGTCGCCTGGGGGGGCTGGGGAGAGGAGGAGGAGGAGGAGGAGGAGGAGGATCTGCCCCACACCCTATGCTGCTCAATGGCTTACTTCACGAGGGACTGGATCTCCTTCTGAGACAGAGAAAACTTTAACTCCATCTTCTTCTTCCTGCCATGGCGACTTCCGTGTCAACATGCCTCCTCTTCGCTGCATGCCTCCTCTTCGCTGCATGCCTCCCCTTTGCTGCATGCTTCCCCATCCAGCCCGAAGGACAATGCAGCACAAAGCAAATACACAGACAGCAGGCCCCTGGAGAAAGACAGCTACGTAGACGCGGCAGGCAATGGCTTGCCAGGGTCCCACCCCCACACAGCTGCCCTGTATTCTCGCAGCAGCAGGGCTGGCATACCAACTACTTCCCTGCACCGCTGGAGCCAGCTTGTGCAGCAGCAATAGGCTGCAGGAAACTAGGTGGGTGGACTGCCTACATTTGGCATATGAAAACCCAGAGGATGATGTCATCGGGTCCCTGCCCCCCTTTCCCCGATACCCCGCCCACCTTTTTGCAAGCTGGAGACTGGTAATCTGTTATTTTTTTTTTTTATAAATTAGCAGAATCTGCAAGGTTGATTGAAATGATTTGTGAAGTTATCCCTAAGCAACTGAGGAAGCTGTCAACAGGAAATATTGTTTTTTGTAAGTAAAATAGCTGCAGTTTTCTTTCGAGTTGTTTGGCCTTTATTATTCTGCAGAGCCGTTCTCCTATTTGCCGCTCCCGCCTTCATTAGCAACCTTTTGAGAGCACAAACATTCCATTAGGGGGACAGTCCCACCCTGAAAGCTGGGTGTGTCTTCATTAGTTTTTGCAATTAAACTGTAATCTGGCTGTCTATTGCATAATGGCCCAGGTCCTTGCTTGAGTGGTGTGGCCTCTGCGCTGCCCCTTGGGGTGCGGGAGAAGGTGTTCTATTGTTATTGATAATGTTCGGCGCAGTGGGGGAGTGACTAATAACAATGCACCCTATTAGCAAGTCTGGAAATGGACCAGAAACCTCATCTGCAGCTTTCTTTTCCGTCAGCACAGAAGTGCCTTGCGGTGGGCCGTCTGGAGACCCGGAGAAGAGCGTAAAAACCCAGAGTCTAACCCGGGTTAAACCCGGAGACTAGGCAGGTATGGTCTGCTGCCCAAGAACCACTAAGCCCCGCCAGAGGGTCAAGGTTGCGGATCCAAGCTCAACTGTACCCCAATCCCTGCTGGGGAACAGGAGCTACCACCGCACCAGGTGACCGCCCTGCTGACGACGCTGCCCGGGAGATCCCCCGACGTCACTCCCAGAGCCCCGCTCCAGGAAGAACCTGTCCCCGTTGAAGACAGGAAAAAAAGAACTGTGGATGATGGGTAAGTTGATGGTATTTACCTCCGCACAATAAAAAAAGGAAGAGTTCCTTTATGGGCGGCAGAGCCTCATAGGTGAGTACTGGGACGAGGAAAGAGGGACGTGGAGGTAATGCTCTTGTTGGCAGGGTTTCTCGCAGAAATGCACGTGCCTTGGCGTGAGTGTATTGGCAGTACTACTATTGCTTAATGAGTTTATTGTTGTATGTCTCTCTTACAGCCCGTGGTGTGTTGGCACTTGGCAGCTGGTTTCCATCTGGCCGGGCGCCTGACTCCACTGTAATGCATCCGTCTCTGGTTTGCGGTCCAGGGTTCCCTTTAGCCTGAGCCCAGGAGGCCTCGCTCTCTGCTTTCCCTGGCAAGCCAGCGTGCCCTCTGCTTAGCTGCCAGATCGCGTGCTTCTGTAATTGATCTCTTTTAGTCATTTCAAATTGGGTTCACAGGTCAGGCGAGGTGTCGCCTGACGAAGGCCGCCGAGACCCATTCATGTTCTTGCTAAAAGGGGAAGTGCTGCGGAGGGAGGCCCGTCTACAACCTTGGCTAATGAACAGCCCAGGCAGGCTGTAAATAGTTATTGGTGTCACGGGCGAGTTGTCACTGCTATGTACGGTCAGTTCTCATTTACTGTTTAGGTTTATCCGCTGGGACCTGACCCCGCACCACGCCCACGATTCCGCAAAACTTTCCACAGAAGCGGTCAAGTGCAAGGTTTCATCAGCGCGCTCGCGGAAGCGCCCTTGAGGCCAGAGACGGATACGGGCACACACTGCACACATTGTGGCAAGGAGCAACATTGCTGAAGTACTTAGTCGTATAGTAAATATGTAATTTAGTTCAGAGGGCACTTGCGGTTTACAGAAAACCTTATATTGAAAAATGAACAAAATGACAAATGGACGTTTAATAACATCTTCAGAAACGCATAACCAAAATCATAAGACATATTAGTTAATTTTCCATTACACCAATTATTTTTCCTTCAAGAACAAGTCGTTCATAATTAGCAATATGCCTTACAATTAATGTTAGCATTCCTTTATACATTGAAAACAATGTTAATCTCTTTTTTTTTTAAATCCTTTCCCTGTCGCAGTAATGAGGGAAATGTGGTATCCATTGTAACAAATTGACCAGAAGACTTCTGTTTGTCTTTACACAAACTTCCAAAAGCCTCTCTCGTACATCCTCCAGAGCATGGGCTTAATACCAAAAGGTGATGTACCGCTTCCAGTTCATCCTGCTTTCTGCACAATCGCCAGCACCAACAAGACGCCCCCTGTCCTGCCTCAAGCCCCTAACCACAAATTATGCCATTGCATCTTAATTTTATAAACTGGTTCCTAACCCCTTCATGTCTGGGAAGCTCGTAAGATAATATTGCATTGTCATAAAAACCGCTGTCATTAGTACTGGCCCTTTTGCCAGTTTGTACATTGTGAAAGGGTTCAAGTCTCAGGGGCACAGCCTTTACGTGAGATTTTATTAACAATACTATCTGCGATTACTAATCCACCTCCCAGTGTATTTCCTTAGAGTCTTCATCACACTAGCTGAAGTGGGCAACACTTTGGAATTGTTTTCACGTTTTTTCAATATATAAGAGTTGGAATCTGTAAATGTAATCTTGAAATAGAAGCAACCCAAATAGTTTAATCAGAATCCTAGTTTACATGAAACCAGTTGAGTGGGCTGCTCTTGGGCGGGCCTAGTGACTGAACTTGCCCTCTAACAACTTCCACCCTCTGTATGAAATTGTAATGTTATCGTTCAAATCCTTTCTATATAATAACATTGTGGTAAGTTCCTGTTTGATGCGAACAGCAAAGGGCTTAAGGTGAAACCTTTTGATCAAAATGTGAGGCCATTGCAGGCAAAACCGATATTCTATGTGCTGCAGGTACATTTCCACATCAAATAACAGTGGGTGCAATTTCGTGCGGGTTTGTACCCAATTTCCAAATAAAATGTTTTCTTTTCTAGAGCAAATCATTATTTTCGACTTGGTGTAATTTATTTAAATTTTCGTTTTCTCAATCTGTTACTGCCTCTAAACTCTGCAACAGACCTATCTCCGTGTGGTCCGTGATCACATCACCTGCCTGAGCCGTCCACTCAAAATAACTACTACCAATATTGGGTGGAAAAGCCTCACTCTGAAAAAACACGTCGTAAATCAGGGATCTACAAATGACCAAATAGGCACAGTAATGAGATCACACAGATTTGATCTGGAACCCTTGCAATGCTTCCTTCTACTGGCACGCATGCTTCCTTCTACTGGCACGCATGCTTCCTTCTACTGGCACGCATGCTTCCTTCTAATGGCACGGATTCTTCCTTCTATCTTTCTCTTCAAGCACCTAAAGACTGATACATAGTGTCAAAGGAAACTTGGCGGGTTTTAAAGCATGTGCTCAAATCTTTTCAAAGTTACAATTTCTCTTAAAACTGTTAGAGATGGGACAGAAATCACTAGGAATTGTAGAGGCACTTGAAGGGTTTTTATTTTCAATTTGTGGGGCCTTGTACCGACGTCTCTCCATCTCATCAGTGTCCACCTCTACCAAGTGTTTCTCCCCCAATATGCTAAAACTCTAGATGAACTGCTGTTATGTCCTAAAGGCACCGGAAGCCCCCCCCCCCCCGCCCCTCTCTCGCTCCAAGCTCCTTCAGGGTCTTCCTAACTCTCTCTACACTACCCAAGGGTTGGTGTTCTAATGAGAATACGGTTGGTGCCTAGCAATTACCCTGTTGAATTCGGACTGAGTCAGTAATGCCCACCTCTTCCTTTCCACTCTCACCTCACCTCTTCCTGCGTACTCTTCTGTTCCTCCAAAGTTTCACTAATCCTAGTTCTCTCCTACACCCTTTGACATAACATCCCCTTCCACTTCACTACTGCTTCTATATATTACTACTCCCACCTTCACACTATTGCTCCCCCCTGGCTCTCCTCCTCCCCCCCTGGCTCTCCTCCTCCCCCCCTGGCTCTCCTCCTCCCCCCTGGCTCTCCTCCTCCCCCCCTGGCTCTCCTCCTCCCCCCCCTGGCTCTCCTCCTCCCCCCCTGGCTCTCCTCCTCCCCCCCTGGCTCTCCTCCTCCCCCCCTGGCTCTCCTCCTCCCCCCCTGGCTCTCCTCCTCCCCCCCTGGCTCTCCCCCCTCCCCCCTGGCTCTCCCCTCGCACCCCTTCTCCTAGTCTCCTCCATTCACCCGGGACGTGTATGTGTGGGGGAAAATATTCATTGGTAGCTGCGCTTTGGGTCTCGCAGGTGCTCTCGTTCTTGGACTGGTTTCATTCTGTGTTGGAGATTCGGTTTCGCCTTTGGTTACAGGATTTCGAAAAAAGACTGGCGAGTATCTAATAAATGAGGCAAGGCGGAAGCCAAGAGTCGGCATGCATACATGGTGGCACAAGGGTGGGGTGGTCAGGAATTGGGGCCCTCTCTGCTGGCACTGTCCCCCTCTGGGACAGGACTGGCTCTTGATGGCTCTGTGGTAGGCCTCCCACCCCGAGCTGAGAGGGGTTCCTGTACCCTGTTGATCAGGCCAGAATACTGACCTTGTCACATAATAATACCAGTAATAAAAATCTCCCTTTTTAACAGATAAAAAAAAAAAAAAATTGAACAGTGCAATGTAGATATTTTGCTTTTTTGGATGCTAGGTATTAATCAGTCACTCGAACTTTAGTGCTAGCAAGGACAACGGGCTGTTTCCATGAACACACAAAACAAACTGAAGTTCTATACATACATCAACAGTACTCCCTTGAAGCCACCCTTGCCATCTACCCGCCTTTTCAGGTTTGCAGTCACAATGTCGAAAAAATGTCGAATTACAAAAATGTCTAAAACATAATGTCGAAAAAAAAGTCATTTATTTTTTTTTTTGGTTTCTGGGGGTAAAAAAAGGGGTAAAACAAAAAAAAAAAATTAAAAAAGGGGAGGGGGGGGAACACCCCATTTCGAACAAAAAGCAACCAGAGAAAGAAATTCGAAATTTTTTTTCGACTTTATTTTTTAGACATTTTGACTTTCGACATTGTCATTCGATTTTATGACTATAAACCGCCTTTTCAGCATTGATGGTTTGCAAGCGAAGGAAAAGTAAGTACACTGCGTTAGAGGTTACCCAGGCTGTCACAACGTGGTTAAGTGGAGAAAACCTGGAGTAGCGCTAGAGTCACTTAGGACCAGTCATCAACTTTAAGCCGTAAAGCACACCTCCTTCCAGGCAGAGATTGGTAGCCTACGGGGAAATGAACAGTAATTGCTAGCATGCCTGTATGCACAGGTAGGGCTGGGAAAGATCCAATCGCATCCTTGCTAATAAGTCACAGCATGTTCTCCATCTCAACTTGCGCGTTTTTACTATTCAGTCAGTCGATGTCCTATTGAGTGTTGGTGAGAGAGGGCCAGTTGAGAACGTTTGCACCTATGCATCTTATTTACGTCCGTCTGGAACGAGCTTTGCTTGCTGCGAGAGCTAAAGAAGATGCATACTAGAGAATGGCTCTAGTGGCCGCATGCATAACGAGTGCATCTAGCGGAAAGCTTGGTTACTGAAGCAGCTGCCATTTTGATGGTTCACGTGGAGCTGTATGATCAGATCTGCGGGGCGTTGCTAACCGTGTACTAGTTGTATGCTGCTCAGTACAATGTGTGGTCCGCTTTTTTGTTGTATAAATTATACATTTGGCCACAATGTGTTTACACATATACCATCACATATATTTGGTCCATATATCATCACATATATTTGGTCCATATATCATCACATATATTTGGCTTATTTGAAATCCTTACCACGTATGTGGGTCTACTTAAAATGATGGTGATATTTTAAAGAAGGCGTGTGTGTATGTTTGTGTGTGCCTTTGTAGATGCAAGTGCCATGCATTTATGTATTTGACATGGGAGAGGGGACACACATGGCCACGCTGGTACGTTTTGTGAGTACCATCATGAAAGTGTTTACAGTTTTCATAATTATTTGGCACACATTTGATATGATATGGCATTTATAACGCGCCTATACACAAGTGTTTCAAGGCGTGACGAGGCGAGGGAGGGGGAACAGAGGGAAGATAAAGACCACAATCTTACTTGGCCAGGTGACATTGAGATCGCGCAAGTGCAGGGGAGGGAGGGGAGAAGGGAAATTGCAAGGGCGGGGGAAGGAAGCGGAGCGGGCAAGTACAAGTGCGACCAGCTAGTGGCAAGTGCAGGGGTGAGTGCAGACATCAAGTGTCAAGTGCTGGAGGGGACTATAGGGCTACAGAAAACAGCCCCGAAGTGCAGGGGTTGCCTGGGAGGCAGTGCAGAAGTGCAGCTGGTGGGGGAGGGGACCTGGGCCCGAGATCAGAGGGTAGCCAGGTGACGGTGCAGTTTCAGTGAGGAGTAGAGGAAGCAGAAGCAAAGGGGAAGGTCTTGAGGTGCTTCCGAAACCGGAGATGGTTCTCCACAAGTTTCAGAGGGCTGTTCCAGAGGAGGCCCCAGCCAAAGAAAGATCTTTGGGTCACGTGCATCATGGAAAAACACGTTTTACATGGTTGTGTTAATTTATATTGTAGACATAGGCCATTATGAATTTGTGTTTGACAGTGGCTGTGCTTGCATATTGTGTGGGCATGAAACTATTTTACATGCGGAATTCTGGCAGTGGTTGTGGGGGAGATGCTAGTATTTTACATTGGCAAGGCTGGAATATATTGCAGGGAAGTCATTGTAGAAATATTGTGACTTGCTGCTGTGTAATTATGACCAGACATCTATTGGCATCTTTCATGTTACCTAAAAGAATCCATGTACATGTTATGGTTTTTACCCCATTTTTATAGGGAAAAGAAAAATCTGCACACATCCGCAGCATACCCATCCCCAGCTCGTTCAACGGCCTGTGGGATGGCCCCCCTACACCAACTGCCTTCTTTCGCACACATACTGATCCATGTAGGCTGTACACGCACAACCATGCACGCATGTCCCCATGACCATCCCCCAACTCTTTTCAGCTTGTGTTCAAAAACCTCGCTCTCGTCCAAGTTCCTCACACGCCAACCCTGTGTGCTATGTCCAACTCTCGGCAGACTTTTGTATGGTGCACAATGCAAACCCATAGCCATTTTAGTGACCGCCAAGTCATCTAAATAGTGGTGCTTGTCAGACGATTTTGGCGTGATGGAGTAAGTATGCTATAGACCTTCATTCAAGTAAAGTCAAGAACCTGTCTCTCCCTATTTCTAGAGGTGGGGGGGGTTTCCCTACCTCAACACAGAATAACTCTGGTGCTCGTCAGGATGCAAGTCAAAAGAAACAAATATACCGTCACTCATCAATCCAACTACTCTATCCCTACCATTAACAAACCAAGAAGAAAAGGATTCAATGAACTTCGGATCCAAGCCACCAGGAGAATGGCTCCCTTCTCCTGGTGAAACAATCCAGGCTTAGGTTAACAGTCTCTTGCAATAGGGTCTGATTGGTCTGATTTACCAAATATGATTAGACCAGGAGAAATGACTCCCTTCTCCCGGTCTATCTGGAAGGGCTGTAGAGACTGTTCCTTGATGGTCCTCTGGACACGTCTTTAGAAGTCTATTTACTTCTCCTGAAGGTTTGCGAACAACAGTTAAGACTAGATCAACTCTTCTTATCGCTGATCTTTTATATCTTGGCAATTGGGGCGATTACTCCCTGACAGTTCTTGGTCCTTTTAGTGTCTTTCACATATGTTGGGTTTCTCACTGTGATGAGGGCGTTCACTCTCTAGGCACTCTTGAAATGTATGGTTTCTCTGGTCACCACTGTGACAAGGGAGATCACTGCCGAGGGATATGACTTTTTGTCCGCCCTGGACCCCATCCGGCTTTTCCGCAGCTCCCATTACCTGTACCTTCACTGGGGAATGCTACTGGCTGTTTATGGGGTCTCGGGTCACTGTTGGTTCTGCATGTGCTCAGCGTGTCTTCCTGCTTTCCTCCTCGCTGATCTGTGTGGCTCTACGGAGCTGTTGCAGCGGCGGTCTCTGTGTGTTTTGTGTACCACACAGTCCAACCCTGAGAGGCCACGCCACTGCTGGATTCTTCCAGCTTCTGCAGCACGTTGGGTTCCTTCTGGCTTGTGTAATTCTTTTCGGCCTCTTCAGAGACAGTGTCTCTAGATGCTTCGAGCAGCACAGGTTTGAATTTCCCAGGCCCTGCAGAGCAGATGCCAGCTTTCCTTGCTGCTCTTCCTGCCCGCAAACACAGTTAATCCTTCCTCTGTCTTTATACTGCTGTACTGTACCCGCACCAGCGTAGCGTCCATGTTTTGATGTCAAAGCAGTTTACGGTCTCTTCATGCCTCCCAGTGGCCACCTCATGACAGTTTGTGGGTAATCCTTTCTACTTTTGTTCTGTATGTTTCTTTGGTTCTTTTTCGTCTGTCCTTTCTGGTCCTGCCGATGCAATAGTAGAGACTTCTCAATAACACGCCGTATAGTTTCAATTTGGGCGGGAGAGGGACTCAACAGTGCCTAAACTTCTGGGAATAAGGGTTTAGGGAGATCTTACATGGGATGGGAGTTCTTATCTCATGAGTGGAGTCTCTCCCTATGAGTTCCTCCTGCTTTTTACCACCCCCTAAGGGGACCATTGGGTAGCAACCTCACCTCCCTATCCTCACAGGGAAGGTTTTCTCCCCTGTGAGAAGTGACGAGATCCTGTGAATCATCACACCATCCATCAATCCTCCATTGACTCTTTTATCCATCCATAAACTAACAAATGGTTTATAGTGATTTTTTTCAAATTACATTTTTTCGAATACGCATTATTACAAAAAATTCTAATGTTTTTTGTTTGTTTTTGAATTTTTTTTTATTTTAATGGGGGGGTTCCCCCGAAACCCCCATTTTTGAAATGAATTTTTTTACTTACAAAACCCCAAAAAACGTATTACATAAAATACATTCGAAAGCATTTTCTTTGTTTTACAATGTTTTCGATATAATTGCATTTCGAAAAAATGCATTAGAAAAAATCACCGGATCCCAACACAAATGCCTCTTTCGTTTTAAAAAAAATAAATAAAAAAAAACAAGTACTCTTGGCTTTGCCGATGTTTAATTTTATTTATCAAAATTAACCAGTGCTCAGGTTTGAAAAAAAACCTTTTCACCCATGACCCAAACAAATACGATTAAATAGCTCCTTCAGAAATACATTATGTAACCGTGTAGAAGTAGGAGACTGATACGCGTGTGGCATGTTGTATAGACTTTTATTTACAACCAAAATAAAATTAAAACTCTAGCCCTGTTTCTAAGAGGGGTTTCCTGCCTCAAATAAACCTAGGATTCTGTCAGAAGGGCTTGTCAAAAGTAAATGGTCCACCACGGTGTCAGAAACCTATTCCCTTACACTCTAAATCAACCAATGGGAAAAAGGATGATCTTCATGGTTCAGAAGAATGATTGATGTCTTTAGTCTGGGTGGTATCTCCACCTTCACTCATAAGGCAAAATGAAATCTTCGTCAAGGGCAGAACAGCAAAACAAAGTCTCAAATTCCTTTGGACTGGCACACAGAAAATAGTCTCTTAACTTCACAATGTTCACAACTCCTAGAGGAATGTTTCCCTTACCCAGGTCTTGCTCAAGTTTCTGAGGATGCCAAGAGAATGACTTCCTTCTCTTGGCTGTTTGCAAAGTCTTCATAACACACCAGGGGGCATGACTCCCTTCCCCTGTTTTCAGGCTTTGTTTCACCACCAATCTGGCTTTTCCCTTGACCAGCCTGATGGCTACCCTCTGTTTCAGGCCCATGTCCCTGCCCGCCCAGTTGCACACCCGTACTGCCTCCTGGCAACCCTTGCGCTTGGGTCTGTATCTGTAAGCCTACAGTCCCCCTAACCGCACTTTTGAACACCTGCTGTCTGCACTTACCCTTACCTTCAACCTGCCACCTGCTGGCTGCACTGCTTATTGTTTTAATCCCATGTACAGCACTGCCCTCCTCCTCTTTCCCCTGGAACTTTTCCCTTCCCGCCTCCACTGCACTGGTGCAATCTCAAATTCCCTTGACCTAGTAAGACTGTTGTCTCTGTCCTCCCTCTGTTCCCCCTTCCTTGCCATGTCTCGCCTTGAAACACTTGTGTATAGGCGTTTTAGAAATTCCATATCATATCATACCATATATTGCAATTACAGTGCTCCCAAACTGTGTCCAGGGTAACACTTCTTTTCTCTTGCTTGCTTTTGGGCTCAGTCAGCCTGACTCCCTTCACTGTTGGCCACTAACTAGTAAGATTGAAGGATACTTCAATGGTTCCGGGTCCCAGACTCTCGTGCACAATCCACCTGGTGTACTCTCCTGTCAGTTGCAGTTGTTGTGACGATCAACAAAGATGCTCTTATAGGTGCGGGTTCAAGGCTTGCAAACGTAGTCCATCTGGTATACTCTCCTGCCAGGTACTGATTATTCTGAAGGCCTTGATCGCCTTTAGTGGTGTGGGTCCCAGACCTCTTTCCACCTTCAGTCCACCTGGTCTACTAGCCTGCCAGGTACTGGGACTATGATTAACCTGGATGCTTTCACAACTTTGTATACTCTCAGGGTTTGGGTCCCAGACCTGCGTCTCTTGTTTCTCTTCAAGTTCCCAGCTTCTGCTTGCCAGCCTGGAGTCCCTTTCTCCTCCCCTTGCTGTCACGTACCTGTCTCTATGGTGTCCGGTGCTCTCAGGGCTTGCATGATGCTTCTGGCCCGCCTCAGTGTTTGCTCGCCGGTCAGCGTTCCCCTTCTGCTTGCTCAGAGAGGGACATTTCCTTCCGGCAACTGTGCTTCCTGCTCCGCACGTTTGCCGACCCAACTGGGCACCAGGAGCTGCTTCATCCTCCTTTGTGGAGTGGTCCCTTGACACCGGACCCTCCTTGTGGCAGCATGCTCCCTTTGTGGCATCACGGTCTGCTTTCTCTCCAGCGGTTCCTTCTATGGACTTCTGGTTCCTCCAGAGAGGGCTCGATAACACTTACTGGTTTCCCTCCTCTATTTCAACTACTGTCGGACCAATAGGAAGTTGGTAACCATTAGACTGTTCAATGTGGTTGCCATAGATCATCTTCATGCTTCTGCACTTCTACCTCGTCACAGTACTGATCTTGCGGTTCCCTCGTGAGTCAATGGGGTTATTATTCATCACAGTACTGGGAAAGTGATCTTCACTTAGGTAATTCCTAATCTTCCTCATCCCAGTACTTTCTAAGGTAATGGTAGGGTGACAATAACTCATGACCCTGTTAGGGAAAGGGTTGTTTTTAGGGCTGTAGGAAGGGGTCTAGGGTGATTGGCGGGGATATGGGAGGATCCCTCCATATGAGATCCTCCTGCTTAGTACCACCCCTCAGGGGAACTATCGGTTAGCAGACTTGCCTCCCTGGCCTCATGAGAAGGGCCTACCCCAGGAGAGAAGGGATGACCTCTTAAGATTTGTCACACTAGACTGCTCGCTTTGATTCTGGGGGATACTCCTTCGTATTCCGCGCCTCTTCCTCCTCTCAGTACTAAATGGATAATTCTCCCAAGAACTAACAGATTTCGTCTTCGTCTTGGTATTAGGAAGGTGAACTCTCTGTTTAGGTAGTTGTTACTCTTCCTCGTCCCAGAATTAAATGGGTCAGTCTCCCAGGAATTCATAGAGCCCTTCATTATCTTGGAATTGTGAAGGGGAACTCTATTTGGGTAGTACTTGCTCTTCTCCAGCATCAGATCTTTCACGGATTCACATGCTGTATTTCCGTCTCGTCAGGCTGGGAAACCTTGGTGACTTTAGTATGGTAGTTTTCCTATGGAAAAAAACTTAGCCACCTTCATTGTCCTATCAACATCGTTATGGCTGCTTTAGGCAGCACCAATTCGACGTCCAGTATATAGCACCACCGCCGGGGCTTCCCCTCAGATTTCAACCGTCTTCCAAAATGTTGGGATCACCTTGTGTTCTCTCCTGAGAATTCTTCATTGTGTGAAAACATTGTTTTCTTTCCGACAGCCTTAACTGTTCCCAGTCTTTTTTGGCTGTGAGGTTCCGGCCCTGTTATGTCCTCTTCAGGGCAGAAGAAATTGTTTCGGCCGTGTGTGACCGGCCTCAAGAATGTGTACGAGGGAGATGGGCATGTGGATTGCCTGTACGGCTTATACCCCAATCACTCGGCCGAGAACTGCGAAATCTGTCAGGGGTTCTCCCAGAAGAACTTTGAGGACTGCAAAAGGCGCTTGATTTGCTGGCTGAATGAAGGGGCCTATCCGGGTTCGGAGGTCGGCTCTTCCCATGGGGGCAGGTCCACCATTCCCTCGACCAAGTGGTCGCCATTGCACCAGAGGGCTCGGTCGGAGGAACCGCTACCGAAGAAACAGCGGCCTTGTGACCCCAAGGCGTCGTCTGATTGGAGGCCTTTGTCGAGTGGGGTTCCCGTTTCTCCAGCACCACGCTCGGATATACCAAAGGTGAATGGTTCACACCTGCAGAATGGTTCACACCTGCAGATGTCTGTAGGCCTGGCGCACAAGGTTTCGTCATCGGATAAGGAGAAGTCAATGTCTCATACTTCCTCCTCCTCCTCCTCCTCGACTAAGAGGTCTTCATCCAAGGAGGAGCGTCACTCCTCGTCTGGCTGTGAGTCGTCGAAGCACAGGTCCAAGTCATTGTCCAAGCGGCCTTCGTCTCCATCGATGAGGGTGCTGGTGTCGGAGACTACGTCGACTACTCTGTTCTCGTCATCTGATCATCCGACGGCAACCATTTCCACAACGACCCTTCTGTCGACGACGACTCTGTCATCTGCTCTCCCCTCGACGACAATACGGACGATGACTCCTTCGACAGGTACTCCTGCGACGACTGCTCTGTCGACGGCGGCTCTGTCGATGGTCGAAAGGGATAAGGAGCTGGTGAGCCAGATGCCTGTTACAAGGCCAGTTCAGCTCCAGTCGGTGACGGGAGCCCAGTCTCCCAGGGAAACATTGTGGCTTTCTGGGGTGTCTACAGGGCAGCCTCTTCTGGAAAGGTTTCCATCCTTGCTCCCCGATGACATTCTCCAACAGGAGGCTCCAGCCTATGGTCAGCATGTGATTCTGGATTCGGATCCTGAAGGAGTCAGGACAACCGTTCCTTGATCTGTCTGTTTTGGGCCTTCAATCTGTGCTTCCCTCCACGTCAGTGGGTCTAGGGGCTGTACCGCCTCAATAGCCTCTTGTCAACCTGCACTCCTTGCTCTCGATGCAGGTGCTCTCTACGTTGCAGATGCTCTTTGGGCAATTCGATGCCAGACTTCCGGTGCCACAGATTCTGGCCGTTACATTTCTGCACAGCCCACCTGACGTTACTCGTCTGAAGGATGGCGCAGATGCCCCCGCAGCCGAGGGCCTCGTCCCAGGATGTCTTCCCCAGCAAGGCCTCCTCTGCCGTCGCCTAGGATGTTCAGTCCTCGGAGGGATCAGGAGGAAGGGGAACTGGTGGATTCGGAGCAGGAAAGGGGCTCTGCAGGACACACTACAGTCTCATTTTCTCCGAGAAGAGCAGATACCTGGGATACGGACTTGGCCCTGATGCTCCGAATAGTCCGGCGCAACCATCTCCACCAAATGACATTGGAGCTTTCCATGCCATGATGGCTATAGCCTGTCAAGAATTTGGGCTCATCCCAGAGGAGGAAAAGGACTACTTTTTGTTCGTCCATAAGGGGAAGCGGAGGAAGGCAGTTTTCTCAATCCCAATATTGGATCACGTTTGGCAGGAGCATCTCCATACGATGAGGTGCCTGTTTATGGAGCCAGCGGTGCAGGGCTGCTTGGAGAAGAAGTTCAAGGTGTCGGAGTCAACTCGTCGCAGCCTACCCAGGAGTCAGTTGTCTGCAGCAGCTAATAGAAAGGCTCGCACCCAGCACAAGTGTGCTGCTACTCCTGATAATGAGAGCCATAAGAGGGACGCTTTTGGTAAAAAGGTTCTCGCTGTCGGAGCCACTACGGTTAAGGCTTTGTAGGGGAGGGGTGGTCCAAGGGACCCCCCCCCCCGGCCTGCATCTCCACCCCAGGTGAGGGCCATGGCTCATCGGGCGTCCCCTCCTTACCAACAGGGCCCAGGTGGTGGATGCCTCACCTGCTGAAGACATTGCCCGCACGTATTAAATTTAGCTAGGCCTCAGAAACCATTTTTTGTCTGCTAAAGATGGTGTGAGCTCAGCGCGCTGTAGCGCGGCCCCCACTTTCGGAAAGTTTCAGCCTTCCCTGTCTCCGCAGCACCATGGTAGATCCGCTGCAAGCCCGTTTCCCATGAACAAGACGGGCATGATCTAGCGTAATACATTAACATTGTAACAGTTCACCTTCCGCAGTGTATCACTGCTCCCACAATGACCCGGTCAGCAAGGCCTGGGCGATGGGAAGATCTGTAGAATGGTCATCTGCTGAAAGCAGACATGTACCCAAATATGAATGTAAGAAACAACTTTGAACACATGTATCCTCTGCATACAACCACTCTTACTAAAGAAACCTGTGAAATTGTGTAATTATCGTACATGACACCAGCCGTGAAGGACCCACACCCCTGCAGGGGTGTGCAAATGATAAAGGCATTTCCGGGGGATTATTCTTCATAAGTATCATTGAAAGCCCCACGCCCCGCGGTCCCGCGCCACAACTGAACTGATGCTGCTAGGGTACACAAGAAAACGAATGTAACCATACCAAGGGCACATGTGAAGAGTGTGCGAGAATGCACTCGTCGCACGTGTATGTCTAAGCCCCTCATGTGCCACCTCCGCCACGTACAGTGGCGGGTTACTTTCTATGTACTCCACCAACCCTAATACTACCTCACTTACTGCAAATGTATATGCATATAACTAAATACTGTAGTTGTTAAAACATAATGTATGAATAAGGTGCTCAGACTGGGTATAATCGAGACACATCCAGCAAAGTTTAAATGCATGTTTCAAAATGATTTGAATAAGTATTATAGAGTGTTCAAATGTTTGATGTTTTTACCTAAAATCGGCAACACACGAGGGAGATACCTTTGTGAAATACGTGCAAGGCCATTCCCCCTCCCACCCTGCGAAGGCTGCCAAGACATGAGAGCAGAGGCCCGCGCTGCGCTACTCCGCCTCCCCCAACCAGACTGGAGCCGCTTCAAAGATTTGTAGCCCCCTCTGCAGCACCCAAGGCCACGGCCCGCCACCTGCATTATTTACAGCACAGCAGTAAACCTCTGCCTGAACACACACTTCCAAAGGCGCCCCCTCGTAAACCCCATAACCCACCGGATCATCTTAGACCTATGGCCCTGTGCAATCAGGACACCCAACACTCTGACAACACACAGCGGCACATCTATAACAACTTCTAACAAGACAGAAAGACCTGTACCGCCCGTCCCAGGCCCTGAAGCTTAGCACCTCGACCTATGGCCCCGGTCAACAGGACACTGGTAACCATGTCCTGACGTATTGCCGCCAGACCCCTCACAAGGTACATTCCTCCTGTGTTGCATTAACCTGTAGAATAACCTATTGGAAGATTTACTAAAGAAGATAATATTGAAATGATTGAATGACTGCGGTGTGCATGGCCTAGGGCAAATAAGTCGGGAAAAGACATTCATCTCTGACACTGGCCGCGATGGCACAACACCACCGCCCGGATGAACTCAGCCAACCTGCCAGGCCCAGCCCAACCCACGAGGATGACCAGTGACGTCTTCCAGCCAAAGCCAACCGCATCACAGCAGCACCTATAGTTAGTCATCGCCACCCAATCCCATCGAACTTGTGCCCCCTATAGTGTGTAGGTTCTTATGACGTTTTTTGTAAATATATACGCCTGTCTTTGCTATTGTCGGACAGAGCACTCTCGGAGTTTGCAGAGTTCTTTGCATGCCATATTCTCATTGATAAACTCCCATTTAAGCTCTGTCTTGGCCTTATTCCCGATTTGGGAGAGTCCTTCATTGTCTCTCATTGCCGGGAGGATCGTGCTGGCTGGGGACGCTTGCCTTCAGCTTCCAACGTGTTGGCTATCATGACGAGATATGACCCCTAGATGCTGCACTGCCTGGCGCCTCTGTTAGACCATCTGCCAGAGCAGCAGAGGAATGAAGCAATGCTTTTGGTCCGCGAGGAGGGGTAGGCATCGAACCATAGGATTAACTTTGCGGTTGACCGGTTCCAAGCAGATTAATAATGGGGTGGTTCTCTGGCGTCAAGCCTGGCTTCGCTGCACTGACTTCAGGCAAGCGGTTCGGCATAAAGTTGTGGACATGCCTTGCGAGGGGGAAATTCTTTTTGGCAAAAAGATTGACGATGCATTGAAGAACATGAAGGCGGACTCGGATACGGCAAGGTCCCTCACGGACATGCAGGGCAGAAGTTCTTTTCGCCCCTTTTGCTCTTTCCGTGGTCTCTGGGAACGCATGGTTTTTGAGGTCTCGAAACAAGGGATACAGTCGGTCCACCTACCCCTCCCAGGGCTACAGGCGTTCCTTACAGGCTGCTCAGCGGAATAAGGAGTACCGAGGACAGAGAAAGAGGGGATCCTTCTCTTCGCAAGGGGGCCGGCAAAGCAAGCCTCAGGAATGCCTGCCACAAGGGCAGTCGTCTAGGGGGGAGGGTGGCGCACCACTTCAACGAGTGGCATTCTATCACAACAGACAGATGGGTGCTGGAAGCAGTCCAATACATCCACTCATTGGCGTTTCGGCTTCCTCAACTCCCCATTCCTCCGGTAAATACATCCTAGGCTTACCTGCAGGTTTTGCGTCGGGAGGTTCGGCTCATGCTCCAAAAAGCGGCCATTGAGATGGTTCCTACAGCGGAAAGAGTACAGGGGACCTATTCCAGTTTTTTTTTTTTTTTTTTTTTTTTGTGATTAAAAGCCAAAATGGAAAATGGCACCCCTTTCTGGACATACGGCCGCTCCACAGAAATATAAAAAGGCAAACGTTCAGGATGCTTACGTTGCAAGACTTCATTCGGACAGTTCAACCCAGGGAGTTTTTGGCATCTCTGGATCTCGAGGACGCTTACTTTCACATTCCTATGCACCCCAGACATCAAATTTCTCAGGTTCGTGGTGGGAAACGGCCATTACCAGTTTCGGATTCTCCCCTTTGGTCTGAAGTCAGCTCCCAGGACTTTAACCAAGTGCCTAGCTCCGGTGGCTGCTTACCTTTGCAAAAACGGACACCATGTTTATCCATACCTGGACGACTGGTTAATCGGAAGGTCGACTTGCCACCGGACGGAGTCTCTCAACGCTGCTATGATATGATAGGTTGTTTATACCGCGCCTAATTCCCAGAGGTTTCTAAACTGGGATCAAACCTGTGGTGCTCCATATCGTCTTGCTTCCAAGGCAAGCACGCTGCCCCTGAGCTATACTCACGCGTGCGCCTTTTGCAATGTCTGTACTTCACAATCAACTTCAGCAAATCCTCTGACGCCCTCCAAGGATTTGGTCTTTCTGGGAGCTCCTTTCCGGATGGCTCTCAATCAAGACAAGCCATCAAAGGAGAGGGTGGAAAGACGTTTGTCTCTGGCAGACTCGTTTGTGCCGGAAGGTCGGTCATAGTCCGCTCGTACATGTCTCTCCTCTGCACCATGTCGTCCTGCATACCACTCATTCCAAATTGTCGTCTGTTTATGCGCCCAGCACAGGAATTTCGCATTTCCTGGTGGTCCAAGATCCAGGGTTCCTGGTTGGACAAGGTACGCATTTCCCAGACTATGGCAGACACTCTTCAGTGGTGGACTAATCATGTGAATATCTGTTTTAGGATTGTCTGTAGGTTATGCTGATCTATCTCTCCTTTTTCGGTGCCATGATGCCCTAGGGGAACGAGCGCTTGACAAATGATCCTAACATAACAGCTACAGGGCTCAACAAAAGGACAGGGCATATCCATGGAGCCCTTGATAGTTAGTTAGGCCGGCCATGGCCGGGAAGGAAGGTTTGGCCCTCCCCTTCTGAGATCACATGATGTACTTCTGGCTGTCATATTCCAACTAAATATGCCTAGGGGGAGCGGGGGTAAATGCGCCTGTAGGCTGTGTCCACCCAGAGTACACAGATCTATGTATATGGTGTGTGTGTGTGTATAGGAACATTTGTGCGGATTAGCCCCAGACATTTTCTGGAGGTTGATCTACAATCATTCAATATAATTTAAAAAAAAAATGAAAACTACACGGCGAGCGCACATCCACTGTTCGAATACCTCAGTGATACCCTTCCTAGGGGTATAGGCAAGCGGGACCTCAACGGTAGAGACTGCCACCCTCCTCCTCCATGGTGACGAGGACTCTCATTCCGATGAGGGAATCGCTGCCCAAATCTCTCAACACCCAAAGCTGGTGAAACCTGATGAAAGACAACACGATACATGTGCTACTATGATATTCCAACTGAGAAAAAGTAAGTTTGGTAATGTGATGGAGAAAGCCAATGAAACCATCAACACCAGCCCAGCACATAAGCAGACTGGAACATAAGAAGCCCCAGTGCAACGTGTATTGGAGGCGCCAATAAGAGAAACGTTTTGATGTACAAAGCTGTTGTGGCAGCAAAGCGATAAGAGAGGCAAAGGTGCGGCTCCCATACATGGGGAGGAAGCCTGAATGCTGTGGTGCTCGAGTCGCACCAGGAAGCAGCTCCACTCTGGGGAGCAGAGCTAACCAGCGCAGATCTCTGGGAAGAGACACCCAGACCAGGCGAACGAGAGAAAAGTACTGAGAAACCCTGTCCCGAACATGAAGCGGCATATGAAGCGACACCGTGGAGGTTGTCGGAAAGCAGGCAAGAGGCCGTCCTGACCCATGAAGAAGAATCTGAGAGGCGAACTACCAAACCCGTGACGCAGTCCCAGCACCATGAAGGTAACGAAGAATGGGAGACCCGGGTAGGGTAGCGAATATAATTAATACTATACTCATAGTCGTCTCAGTTAGACGCAAAGTAACCATTAGAGTAAGAAGCATCACTGGGTCAATCATAACTGTCCCTGTGAGCCGCAGCAACCAGAGGGGTGAGAAACATCAATGGGCAATCCTACGTATCCCTGTGAGAAGCAGAATAAGAGTGTGAATCGTCATTGGGTTCATCATATTCATCCCATTGAAAAGCCAAGTGATAAGAGGACTGAGGACTGGGAACTCTGAGAAGGAATAGTTTGCTCATGGTAATCTAGAACCAGTTTTAAAAAGTCAGTTAAACATAAAGTTGATGCTTCATAGACTCGGGGATTAAAGATGAAAACTTTGAACTGTCACACTGCCTTAAGGAGAAGTCCTCATTCTAAGGTGAAATTTGCAGATTCTTTACACAAGCTCCCTTTGCTCTAACAACTCGGTTTATGGAACAATTTGACTTGATGAAAATAACATGGAACAACTTAATGTTACCCATTGTTCTATGGACTTCAGTTCCCATAATGCTAAAAGTACTGGGACGAGGAAGAGGAGCTCAGAGGCAATGATGACTCAAAAGGGTGGCTATTCAACGATGCAGTCTAGTTGTTCTCCAGCATGGGGTCTGGCATGGATTCACATGCTCATGAATATTCCCCGTCGTCAGGCTGTGAATCCTCGGTAAAGAAAAATCAGTATCAGTTTCGTTTCTGATCTGTTTTTCGTAGGAGTAACCAATCACTGATCTCTGCGTCATACTGACCACAGCCAATGACTGCCATCTCCCTAAGCCCCGCCTCTGGCAGCCATCTTCAGATTTTTTTACCGCACGTTTAAGTGTTGGGATCCTCGTGCTCTTGGTCTCGAGCTTTAGTGCTTTTTTCGCGCTTTTTCTTACGAAAATGTTCTCTTTCGGTCAGAAGAGCCTCAAGCTCCACCGTTTCTTTATCCGATCAACGGGGACCCGTGTCGGATTCTTCTACGCCCCTCAAGGGTGAAGATTTCATCGAGCCACGCTTTTGGAGGACTCCAGAAGTTTCTCAGGCCCATCTCTATCATGGCCCAGGAGAAGGGAAGCTCGACGCCAGGAAAGCTGTTCAGGGTCTGCCCTGGATGCCAGCTTCAGAATGTCTTTAAGGAGGACGAATATGTCGGAGCGGACCATGAAGGACCGCCATCTGCGTCTCGCCAACTGGCTGGAAGGGAAGAGCCCGTCGGGCGAGAAGAAGTCGTCAGAGCGGTCTTCTAAGACCTTTGAGGGCGCCCCGGCGACGGGGGTCCAACAGAAGGCCAAGCCGTGAGTCCGCTGGCACCGGGAGCGCCGAACTGTCGGGCTCTACGGGCGCCAGGCAGAGCGCATCCTCCCCGGCGCCATCAACCACGAGCCAACGCTCTGGCTCGGGTAAGAGGAAGGCCGAGCACCCGGCGAAGCTCCTGGAGAGACCCCGGTCGAGCTCGAAGGCCCCATCGGAGGGGGAGCGAGGCGGTGACCCTCCCCCCAAGGAGCAGGCGGTGAGCGCACCTAAGGTGGTGAAAGCCTTAATCCACCCGGCCAAGGCCTCTATCGAGACAGTCGCGGCGGCCCTGGCTCAGCCTGTGGAGGCTACATCAGTGGTGGCGACCTCGGGGCCCAGAGTCTCCCTGCCGCCGCGGAGGGAGTCCTCTTTCATGCCCATCGACAGGACCCCCGTGAAACCTCCGGAGAAGAAAAAGGGGGGGCAGGAGGTCGTCGTGGATTCGGCCTCAACCTCTGAGGAGGAGCTGATCGAAGTCTTAAGCCACGGCATTGGCGTGGAAGAAGACCAGCCCGTCGGGAGGGACCCCGACGTAGGAGACGACGAGAACGTCGAGGGTGCCGACGGGGCTCCTGACCGCCCGTCGGACTCCCCTCAACCAGTGCCGCAAGACAACTCGGCGGCCATTTTGTTGGCTATACAGTCCTTATGCTTGGAGATAAGGGCGAGATTGCCGTTACCACCAACGTAGGAACCTCTCCCGACGGGGGACCCGGAGCCAGGCCCTTCTGGGAGCCCTCCTCCTAAGAGAAGGATTCATCCACCTCCTTTTCAACCATCGCGCCCTGCTCAGCCCTCCTCCCCGTCCACAACCCGTGGGGATGATACGGGGACTGACACGGCTGCGACGGGCACAGACGACGAGGTTTACGACGAGGATCTCCCGTCGTCACCTCCTCCCCGGGCTTCTCCGCCCGACGAGATTGGATCGTTTCATGCCATGATCGCCAGGGCATCCGAGCTTTTCCAGCTCTGCCCGGAAGAGAAGAAGGAAGGTTTCCCTTATCAACGGCGCGAGACCAAGAGGAAGACGGTTCTCGCTGTACCTCTACTGGATGATATCTGGGATGAGGGTCTCGCCCTCCTCAAGAACCCATCCACAACGCCTGCGAGAAGGGATCGGTACGAGAAGAAGTACCGGGTCGGGGACGCGGCCCCGTTGTGCCTTCGGGCACAGCCGACCCCGGACTCGGTCGTCTCCGCGGCGGCCAGGAAGAAAGCGGGGGGGACTCGGCCTCTACGTCGTCCTCCCCGCCGGACGGCGAGGGAAAGAAATTGGACACGATGGGACGCAGAGTCATCTCATCGGCAGCGACGACGATTAAGGCTGCCATTGCCTTGGCTATCGTAGCCCGCTACGACATGGAGTTGTGGTACAAAATCGCCCCCCTACTGGACTCCTTACCAGACGACAAGAGGGCGGAGGCCCTAGAGATCTTGCAGGAAGGAGAAGTGGTGTCGGGCCACGCCATTACGATAGCGACGGACATGGCTGACCGTTGGGCAACGGCGTGTGCCTTAGACGTCTTGGACATGCCGTTCGACGGGAGCAACCTGTTTGGGAAAACAGTGGACGATTCCCTACAAGCCATCAAGACGGACACGGAGACGGCCTGGGCTCTTGGTGTTCTCCAGCAACGACGGCCACCCTTTTGGAGCGGCGGAGGCAAGCAGGGTGCCTCCAAAGGTTCCGGCGGCGGATTTTCCACCTATCGTCAAGTGGCCCGTTCGTCGTCACAGGAAGCCTACAGGGGACGAGGCAAGTCGGGCGGACCCCGCCGTCGTCGCCAAGGAGGACAAGGCGGCAAAGCCTCGTCGAAGCAGGACTGAACCGGCCGTGGGGTCGGGGCCCCACCGAAGCACCCTGCTGGGAGGCCGGCTGGCGAGCTTCGTCAGCGTGTGGGAGTTCATCTCCACCGACCGTTGGGTGCTGGACGCCGTGGCCCAGGGTCACGCGCTCGAGTTTCTAAAGAAGTGCCCGCGCATCCCCCCCCCCGTGGCCAGGAAGGAACATCACGTCCCTCAACTTCTCTTGGAGGTAAAGGCGATGCTCAAGAAAGGCGCCATCGAGCTCGTCCCAAAGAGGCTTCGGGGCTCCGGAGTTTACTCAAGATACTTCCTCGTGAAGAAGAAGACGGGAGGATGGCGTCCCATCCTGGACCTACGACGACTGAACAAATTCATCAAGGCACAGAAGTTCTGGATGGTCACCCTCCAGCACGTCCTGGGTCAGCTGGAGGAGGGGGATTTCCTGTCGTCGTTGGATTTGGAGGATGCCTACTTCCATATCCCCATTCTAAAGGGACACCGAAAGTTTCTCAGATTCGTGGTCCAAGGGCGTCACTATCAGTTCAGAGCCCTTCCCTTCGGATTGAGGTCGGCACCGAGGGTGTTCACCAAGTGCCTCGCACTGGTGGTGGCGTGGCTGTGCCTGGAGGGGATCCACATCTACCCCTACCTGGACGACTGGCTCATCCGAGCAAAGACAAAGGAGCTTGCCGCGGAGCACACGGCGAGGACCGTCCAACTACTTGCGGACCTGGGATTCTCCATAAACTACGCCAAGTCCCACCTGGTGCCCGCTCAAGACGCACTGTTTCTGGGAGCGAAGCTAGACACAGTGGCGCTTCTGGCCTCTCTGTCGGAGGAAAGGACGAGGGCCATCTTGGGCAAGGTGCAGCGGATGCTGGTTACGGACGCGGCCAGGGTGAGGTCCATCAAGTCCCTCCTCGGAATGATGTCTTCTTGCATTTATCTCATCCGCCTGTGCAGGCTTCGGATGCGCCCGTTACAGGAGTTCCTGGACGCCCGCTGGATCCAGATGACGGGCAGCTTCGAGGACAGGATCACACTCGACGAGAGCTACCGACGAGCGATCCGGTGGTGGGGCACCCGCGCGCATCTGACGGCGGGCATGGACTTCCAGACCCCGGGCCACCAGAAGACAGTGACCACGGATGCCTCCCTGGAAGGGTGGGGAGCGCACACCGAAAATCTGCACGCGAGGGGCCTTTGGCTGCCGACGGAGAAGTCCCTCCATATCAACGTCCTGGAACTCTGTGCAGTGTTTTGGGCCCTCAGGTCCTTTCTTTCGTCCTCAAGGGCAAAGTGGTGAGGATCTTCACCGACAAAACCCCTACCACCATGTTCTACATCAGGAAGCAGGGCGATACCAGATCCCCAGCCCTGTCCAAGGAGGCTCAGGATCTGTGGCATTGGGCCGTCGCCCAAGGGATGTTTCTGGTGCCGTTTCATCTGGCAGGGATAAACACCATCGCCGACTCGCTCAGCTGAGAGTTGCGCTCGTGCCACGAGTGGGAACTACGACAGGATCTAGTGGACCGCCTCTTCCGACGGTGGGGCACACCCCAGATCGATCTGTTCGCGACGGCGACAAACTCCAAGTGCCGGAGGTTCGCCAGCAGGTTTCCCCAGCCGAGGAGCATGGGCGATGCTTTCTCGTTCCCCTGGGAGGGCCTGTTCCTATATGTGTTCCCTCCATTGCCGCTGCTGATCCGGCTCATCAACCAGCTCAAGAGGTCACGGTGCAGGATGATCCTCGTCGCACCTGCGTGGCCGAGGCAGATATGGTTCCCGGACCTTCTGGACTTGTCAGCGTCCCGGCAATCAAGCTGCCAGCGGACGCAGATCTTCTCTCCAGGGAAGGAGGCGCCATCCTCCATCACGACCCAAAGTCGCTGAACTTGCAGGCCTGGCTCCTGCAGCGTTAGAGTTTGGAGGTTACGACATACCAGCCGACTGCAGAGAGGTTCTTGCAAAGGCCAGGGCGTCCTCTACTCTTAAATGCTACGGACACAAATGGAAGAGGTTCTCTGTCTGGTGCCACGCACAGAAGATTAACCCTCTACGGATTACGGCTCCTCAAGTACTGCCGTACCTGCTGACGCTGGCCAAGGCTGGACTGGCGCACGCTTCCATCAAGATTCATCTTGCTGCGATCTCCCGATACACCAGAACCACGGGACGGATGTCTTTGTGGTCTCATCGTCTGGTGAAAGAATTCATGAAGGGACTGTTCAGATCGTTCCCGCCAGTGAAGGCCCCGGCCCTTGCGTGGGAGCTCAACGTGGTGCTGACCAAGCTCATGGGACCTCCGTTCGAGCCTCTGCACTCAGCTCCGTTGAAGTTCTTGTCGTGGAAAACAGCGTTTCTTGTGGCCATTACCTCCGCACGACGGGTGGGAGAGATCCAGGCCCTTTCCTGCAAGCCCCCGTACTTGACTTTTCACGACACGAGGGTAGTGCTCAGGACGCACCCCTCCTTCACGCCCAAGGTGCCGTCGGACTTCCACCTCAACGAACCCTTGGTGTTGCCTGTTTTCTTCCCGTCGCCTTCGTCGCCGGCTGAAAGGACTTTGCACTCGCTGGATGTGGCTAGAGCGCTGAAGTTCTATGTGAACCGCACGAAGAGTTTTCGGAAGACGTCACAACTTTTTGTGAACTATGGACCTGTCAATCGGGAAGGCTCTCTCGAAGGCTTCCATTTCCAGATGGCTCTCCGGATGTATCATGTACTGTCAATGTTTGGCAAACCGACCGGTGCCTGGCCGTCCGAGAGCCCATTCCACCAGAGCGATTGCAGCTACCACGGCGTTCCTATCTGGTGTGCCCTTGCTGGACATCTGCAGGGCTGCTACGTGGAGGTCGACGCACACCTTCACGAAATTCTACTGCGTCGATCGGGATTGCAGGGAGGAGTCCAGGGTCGGCCAAGCAGTGCTGCGCAACCTGTTCGCCTAAGGTGAGCCTGGTGAGGAGGTAAGAATTGCTTAATGTTGAGTTTTGGATGTAATGCTTAATGTTGAGCCTTTTACCACCCCCCGTGGTTGTGCATGTGTGTACTGCTATGTATTCTTTATTCATGAGCATCTGAATCCATGCCAGACCCCATGCTGGAGACGGAACAAGTTACTTACCTTTAACTGTTGTTCTCCAGCATGGGTCTGGCATGGATTCACATGCAAACCCTCCCGCCTACCCCTCTGCGGCTCTTCACTTGGTCATACTGCCACTTCACGTGCTACCAAATCTGAAGATGGCTGCCAGAGGCGGGGCTTAGGGAGATGGCAGTCATTGGCTGTGGTCAGTATGACACAGAGATCAGTGATTGGTTACTACTACGAAAGACAGATCAGAAACGAAACTGATACTGATTTTTCTTTACCGAGGATTCCCAGCCTAACGACGGGGAATATTCATGAGCATGTGAATCCATGCCAGACCCATGCATGGAGAACAACAGTTACAGGTAAGTAACTTGTTCCTTCTCAACTAAAGCACCTGAGCGGTATATTTAAAACCCAATATGAGACCCAGCTGCAGAATGCAGAAGAGGAAGAGCATGAAGTTGAAGCAGAGGAGTACGTTAGAGTAGCGGTTAATGGCTGTACGGGAGGCATAGCTTAGGAAGCATCAACCATCCAATGTGCAGAGTCAGCCACGGAGGGAAGCCCGCTAACATGGTATCACTGAGAGAGGTGAAAACCAGACCAACTGTAGAGCACGTGCAGCGGAAGGCAGAGTACTAAGAAACCCAGCTGAGAAGGAGCTGCACTTCCAGAACAGCGTGCGGCAGACTGGTGAAGCCGCGGAAGAGCAACAGAGCTGTCGTCTCTCCCAGAGACAGCCGCGCAACTTCCTGAGGCTCGCAGAAGCGGGAGAGAAAGTTCACAACCAGCATTACCATCAGCCAAGAAGTGGTGAGAAACCTTTAAGAAAGCAACTAAACCTGAAATCCCCTTTTGAGAGAGATACTTCAGGGAAAGCGTATATCTCACCATGCCAGCAGCCAAGTGACACTGTGAAACTAAACTAAGGCAACAAGGGTGCAGCTCTTTCTTTTTGGGATTTCAATTAGAGGAATATTGCATCCCAAACTGCGGATCAGTCAAAAAGCTGTCAAGGTTATTCAGACACCCGTGGAGAATCATTCTTGTACATGTTCTCAGTTTAGGGAAAACTGGAACACAAGATGCCAAGAGTCCAGAGAAAATAAGAGGCAGTTGTTGGTCAAACCTCCTTTCCAGAGATTGATGTGGCGAATCTTGGGATCAATATTGCCATCAAGTTTGAAGTTAGTTGTACGAGGTTTCTTCCTGGCAGGTGAGTAAACCGGGAAAGGGCTTATAGTGCGTTAGTCCTGGCAGGCAAGTGGACCGAGAAAGATAATGGTTTGATACCTATGTGGCAAAAAGATATTTGGAAAGAACGTTTGTTGAATTAAGATAATCCATGTACTTTAATTTGTTGACCGGCAATAGCATCACTGCAAGAAATTGTCTGTGCTATCCTGACAAAATGTGTTATATTTACAGAATAATGATTGAGAGTGTGATGTGCTGTCTTGACAAGAAGTAGTTTCTTTTGAAGAGAATATTACCTGATTATATTAATATTAATATTACAAACCATTGCATTTGGTCTTGGAATCTGTTTTGGGGATAAAGTCAATCATCATTGCAAGAGAAATACTATGGAAGAAATTAATTTGTTTTGAACGGTTAACCAACTGTGGTGAAAAGGACAATTGTTCTTTCTTCAAGAAAGACACCGTGGTTGAAAATACTTACTATTTTCCTTGAGCAGAACTTGATTGCAACAGAACTGTAATTAAAGTACTCCGGAATTGATCAGGGGGAATGGAATACAAACCTGGCCATAATGAGTGCTTTCAAGAACATTTTAACTACACAACTGTTATGTAGATCTAAGTCATCCATACTTATCTTGTATAATTTGATTGTGTGTAAGGACACTAGGTCATTTCTCTTTAGTTTTAGTTTGCTAGATAGGGAGCTCTCTGTTAGGTTAGCGAGTTATGCGTTTATCAGAACCCCTTTTTACTTTGAATAAATAGCAAACTTTGAGGAAACTTTGCCTTTGTGTCCGTCTTCAATTTCTGACCACTCGCACTAGGCACATCTCTGTTTGCACTAACTGAATTGGTACATTACGAGCTAATCCATGCACGTTAGCCAGATTTCAGTACATTGTACCCCGGTCTGAAATGTAGGGAACACTTTTTTTGCTTGTATGCTTTAAGGCTGTACGGTAAGGTAAAGCCTCCATATTGACGGTTAAAGTGACGCAACGCTGCCATAGTAAAACATTGGAGTATGTTTTTTCACAGTACTTTCAGATAGACATTTCTTTGGGCCAATTTCTTCTAAATAGCAAAACAAATCGAGTGTTTTAATTGGGGTGTTTACCTGGCTTCTTCCTGGTGGTAAAATACTGGTTTCTAAAGGTTACCTGGGATATGTGTACTGCCAGCGTGCAGCGTTACACTGTTTAATATGAAGACATCTGTAATCCCCATCAAATGTACATCAGTGCATCATACAAAGCAATTGTTTCTAAAATTGATTGACTCTGGATTACAGAAGTGTATTTTGCTTATGTATTGTACTAGAAAGAAAAGTAGCCACACTAAATGTGTAATGGGTTACAAAAGTTTCTGCTTTGCCTGTAGCAACAATGGCTAGTAACATCCAAGCCCCGAAGAGAGTGCAGGATTACCAAAGATGAGATGGCATTAAAAGTCCACCTAATAGAAAGGCTCATTCCCCCCCCCCATACCTTTCTTTCTAAACTGCCTGCCCATCAGGCTTCTGATCACATCCCTTTAAGAACCCAGTGTCAATTTATAGATGATACCTGAACTACTATGGTAACCTCCCTGCACTGATCTCATTTCTCTTAAACTATCTGTATTCTATGCCTATATATATGTACCCTTACATATACACCCTGTAATTATTGTAATTATTTACCTGTATGTAAAACTGTATATACTTTGTTGTGTAACCAAGCTTCGCATATACTTGTAACTGCTGCGCCCTGTTACCCGAGGGTAAGATGCGCATTATAAATAATAAACTGTCAGTTTGAGCTTATCTTTTGGTGCCGTAAAGCTCCACTTCTCCCTCAAGCACCTGCTGGCCCCCAACCCCTGAAAATGTTCTTCTGGACTGTGCTGAACCTGTTAGTTTGCAGAAATAAATAGGAGTACTTCCAAGGCATTGGGCTTCATTTCTCTTGCTTCACCTAATATCAGATGCCCTGCAAATAGTTTCACCTCCTGCCATAGGGTTATCATTATGAAATCATTGCATTATCCCAACTTCTCTGCATATGTCGCGTCCATTCCTGAATTGCCAAAGATTTCCCTAAAGGCTAGGGACCTCAGTTCATTGCCCAGTCATCGACTCTGACCCTTATCAACTCCCCCTTCGTCCCAGTGCCCGGCCAGGCTCTGGTCTGTAAGGCTCTTCTTTTGAACATTTTTGCTATTTTAATTAAGTCCGACTGGGTGAGAGACTGTTTTATGAATGTGAATTCTCATCTCCCCACCGCATCTTGTTCCATTGTCCTGGCTTCAAAACCATAGCCGTTTAGGTGATTGACCAATAGCCACACCACTTAGTTACCTGGAACACAACGCTGATGTAGGGCAGATGTTCTTCCAAAAATATATTCATGGCGATGAGGCACTGTGAATGGATCCCTTTTTGGCGAGCTTCTGCTGCCTCTTATTTATTTATTCACATTTATAGAGCGCGCAGCAGCCCAGAGGCATTGTGGCGCTGTTACAGACAAAATGCTTAGTTACATAGTACAATGCATATTTACAGTGGGAAAACAAAATTGAGCGCGCAGAGGGACGGGGGAATGGGGAAGTGAGACAGAGGATGCAGGTGTTTTCAGTTGAAGAGTGTGGTTTTTAGCATTTTCCGGGAAGCTGTGAGGGAGGTCTCCGCTCTGAGAGCAATGGGAAGGGCATTCCATAGTTTAGGGGCTATGTAAGGGAATCCAATCCCACCTGCTTTGGCCCTATTAATGTGAGTGATGTGTAATTGGTTAGAGTAGCAGGTTCCTGTGGGGAGTGTGGAAGTAGTTCTTGAAATGGTCCTTAGTTATACGATCTCTTACGGGAAGCCAGTGTGCTGCCTGCCTAGTCTGTTTGAAGTGGTCTCTTTTGGGAATGCTCAGTGCTGCTTTTGGAGCATTATTTTGTGTGATTGGGAGAATTTTTATATTTGTTGCTGACGTGCCGGCTCGGAGGGCATTGCAATAGTCTAGTTTAGCCCCAATGGTGGCTCTAGCTATTGAGTTACGTTTGGACAGGTAGGGTTTTTACCGCATTTATAGGTTTTGTGGTGTAAGCAGAGGCCGAGGCGATGGCGCTAACCTGCCTAGTCATAGATAAGGTGGAGTCTATGTAAACCCCTAAGGTCTTTACTGAGGAGGATACAGGGATGATCGTATTATCTATGCTGAAGTTACAGTATTGGTTGCCCAGTCTGGCTAAGGTAGCTTTGGGTCCGAGAATGATGATCTCAGTCTTGTCTCTGTTAAGACAAAGGCCATTAGCCGCCATCCAGGTTTGGATGGTGGCGTAAATTCGATGCAGTGCTTCATCTTGGTCATAGGAGCCTGAGAGCGGTAGGAGTACTTGTGTATCATCAGCATAATTCATGTATGCTATGCCAAGTGCATCCAGTTTGTCGAAGAGCGGTTTCGTGAAGGGTTGTAGAGCGTAGGGGATGTGCAGGAGCCCTGGATGGTGGTGGGAGCTGCACTAGCTTGGTTAGAGAAGAGCTTCATAGCTCTGCCTTCCGGGAACGATGTAATCCAGGAGGAGGCTGCTGTGGAGAACTTTGCGGCCTGGGTGAGATGTGATGTGAGGATCTTGTGAGCCACAAGATCGAAGGCAGCCGAAAGATCTAGGAGTAAGAGGAGTGTTGGCTTGCCTTTTGTCCATGTTTTTTTTAATTTGGTTTTTAAAGTCGATCAAGGCGGTTTCTGTGCCGTGGTCTTTATGGAAACCAGATTGTCTTTTTTTAGGATAGAGTTAAATTCAAGAACGTGTTTAATCTGGTTGTGTGCAGCTTTATTCAAGACTTCTAAGAGGAACGGCACATTCTTTGATATTAGTAGGACAAATGTCACCTTTGCACGTTGAGGGTTTGAGGTGTTGGAGGAGGTTGATGACTTCTGGTTCTTTGATGTCACAGAAGGAGAATAGCAAATCGTTGAGTTCATGGTGTTGGGGGCTGGCTGTGGAGGCAGGTTATGGTAAGGTAGGGCTTTGCAGTGCTCCTGAATTTTATTTTGGAGTAAATCAATTTTACTGAGCATTGCAGTTTGTATACTTGAACACCAGGCTTCTCATCTGGGCTAGTGGGCGGGTAAATTAGTTCATAAAAAATGGCGAAAATGTCTTTGGTTTGGGAGTTGGCTTTAGCGATCCCTGACTTGAAGGAGTTTGATTTAGCTTTACTGATGGCTTCCTTGTATTGGTCGGAAATATGTTTGAAGCTTTCCTTGGCCTGGTTACTTGGGTTGGCTTGCCAATTGTTTAATGCCTCTCGTTTGCTCGAGCGTAGAGCCTGTAATTCCTCAGTGAACCAAGAGTTACAATGCACAGATTGTTTCTCTTTTTTTTGCATTCGATCGGGGTTATGGCGTCAATAGCTTTAGTGTGGAGTTCAGTGGTAATGTCCGCCAAGGAGTTTGGGTCATTATGGAAGGGGGTGGGGGTGAGAGTTCAGGGACTTCCAGGAAGGGACAAAGGTTTTCCTTATGGAGTTTTTTGGACCTTCTTACCTGTGCAGAAGGTGCATAGATGAGGGCTTTTGTGGCTGAGACTGTTGAATATGGGCAAGCTTGGATGTGATGGTGGAAGAGTGGTTGTGATCGGCAACCCAATCCAGGGTGCGGCCTTTGGCTTGTCTTGGGCTAGTGACTTTCTGTGTGAAACCTAGGTCATTGAGTTCTTTAGCTAGGGCAGAGGCGGCTTTATCTTTAGGATCATTGAGACCTAAGTTCAAGTCACCAAGAAGAATGGTGTTAGTGGATTTTTTAATATTGTAGCTAAGTAGGTGGATGGGGTGTGCTTGGAAGTCTGAGGGTAGGCCAGGGGGCCGATATGTAATGTATATGTTAATGGTGCAGTTGGGGGACATGGATAATTTGGCAGATATATCAGCATTGCCATCCCATGGGCGATTTAGTGATTAGAGCTACTCCTCCTCCTAACCTACGTTGTCTATCCTGTCTGAGGATGGAGTATCCAGGTGGTAGGGCTAGTGCAATGGCCGGGCCAGATGCCTCGTACAGCCAAGTTTCCGTTATGGCAAGTAGGTCAAGGTCATTGCTCGTTAGGTGATCCTTGATTTCAAGGGTGTGAGCGGGGAGGGAGTGAGCGTTTAGCAGTGCACATTTGAGGGGGGAGGTGGTGTGCTTTTCTTCGCAGGGTATGTGGGGGCGGGGCTGTGGTAGGGATGGTTGTTTGTATTGGTAGCAAGGGTGGGTTTAGTAGCTGTGGTGGCAGATGGAAAAAGGGGGGGGGGTGTGGTTCCATTGAGGAGATGCTGGTGTAGTGAGACGTGTGTGGGAGATGAGCGAGTGCCCAGTCTGAGGTTCCTGATAGATGTGAGTGTGGGGAGGCTAGGAAACTGTAGAGGTGAGGTGTGGGCCCTGAGTCTCGTAAGTCTAGCGGCTAGATAGGCTGGATGAGACCCGGGGAGGGGGGGGGTGAAGCAGTCCCTGTTGAGACAGGGGGGGCGCCTGAGGGGGGCCATGTGTGTATCAGTGGCAAGTGATGAGTAGAACTCAGTAATGGTGCTACAATGCAGAGGCAGTGCCCAGGAGGGGAGGGTTGGGGTTAGCGATTTATTAGCATCGGTGGGGCTGTGTGGAGAAGGGCGGTCACTGTGGCTACAGTGAGGAGCCAGGTTAATGTAGTGAGGTGTGTGTGTGTGCTCAGGTGTGTAGAGAGGTGGGAGGCCAGTATGAGAGAGTGAGGGTACCTGTGAGCCTTGAGCAGCATGGTCCGTGGGTTCAGTGGTGATCAGTATGCAGTCAGACGCCTCTGTGGTGTCTGTCTTTGTCGTCTTGGTTTAGTTAAATATTAATCATAGTGATCCAAACATATGTGGTAAAGGAGCCTGTGAAGGTCTGGCAGAATCCTTCATCATTGGCGGCAAACCATAAAATTGACATACATGAAAGTCGAGGGCTGCAATGAGTAAAGCAATACGTTTACTTGCAGTCCACAGAACAAACTAGAGTAGTGTTTATTGACAGCGAGTACTTGACGAGTGAGTCTGCTCCCTTATTTACACCATGGGACAGCAAAGCAAAGTTACAGATTCTATGTGGCTGCTTTAACAGAATATTTCCTTGCATCTTGGACAGTTCGGGCAGGATGTATACACAAGCTGTGTAAATAAATTGGGACATTCGTATTTGTACTTAAACTGGATCGACTACACATCTGGTTAAGACCATAGAAGGTACAGACCTGCCTTCCTTCTGCCCAGAAGCTGAACGTGTGTACGAATAGAGATCAGAGAGCAGAAAATTCAAGTTGCACCTACTAGCCAGCCATAAAGGTCACTCGCCGCCTCAATTCTATACATACATCCAGCACACCATTTCTTACTCACCAGTGGCGAGGACACATTTTGCACCCTGGTATAGAAAGGACTTTTCCGAACCTTGGACATTGCTCACTCTGTACCCACAGTTGTTGAACGGGGTGCACACTCTTGCACCTTCCTGCTGAATGACCACCTGGTATTTCCACAGGTGATTGCAGAGTTGCAGAAACTCCTGAAGTTGGGGGCTATAGAGGAAGTTCATTTGTACCTCAATAACACGTTGTACTCCTAATTCGTTAGTTGACAAAAGAGCAGGGTCTCTGTAGACCATACTTAGCCTCTGCTTATTAAACCTTTTCCCGACAAAGCAACCCTAAGATTTGATGGCAACTCCTTAGCAAACATTTTGTCAGCTTTCCTGAAGGCCAGGGACAGAAAAGTTACTGGGTAAATACGAAGGCTAGCTAACACCACACGTGTACACAGCCGGCTGCTTAACACTGGTTCAGAAACGTGCAGCCAAAGGCCCAGAGAAATGCTGGTAGCCATTGCAGAGAGAACACTCCTTCCTTAAGTGGTGGCGGGGCAATAGCCACGCCTTCAGTCCCGGCATCGCCACCCATAGGCTTACGCAAACCGGTCGGTCATGGGCTAAGCCAATGAGAGCGGAGTTTGGCCTTGATGTACCTGCGCATAGTGCATGTGGCAGTAAACTCTCCAAACATAATGTCTGGAAAGGGAATGAGAAAGGTGTGGGGTCCTCGGCAGTAGTGGGAGGAAGGACAGGAGCTCAAGGGTTGCAGTGCGTGGAGCGTGTGGGATCCCCTCAGAAACAACATGCTTTAACAACAAGGGAAGCAGCATTTCCAGAAAATGAAGGCCTAAAAAAACGGCCAAGTTGGGATATTTGCACAGGCGAAATGGTACCGTCATACATTTCATGCAGCGTGCTATGGGGCGGGGGTGTTTATGTCGGAATTAGTGCTGTAGACACGTGTAGTTTACTAGCTTTAAAACCCTGCCAGTGGGAGTCCGCCCGGCAGTACGGACTATGTTATTCGCAGCTCGCCGCGTAGTTCTGTTATGGATATCTACCCATACCACAGTTATTGATCATTCGATTATATTGTTGAAATGTCGGAAGTTAAATGGTCTGCGTTTCCCACCTTTTACCATTGACTCTTTGTATCTGTCAAACATGCACGCATTTGGGGAAGGTTAAGTAGACCGTACAGGGGCGGGAGGGGTAGGGGGGGTAACGACGCTACATGACCTGCTCCACTCCTTGCCTTGGTGCAGGGCTGTTCACTGACCTCTTAGATGCTTGACATGCTAAGGTGTTACTTAACACAGTAAACTGTGTATTTTGTAGCGTTTTCACTGAGCATTTCAATAGTGTTACCCATAGGGAGATAGTAACATGTTTGTGTGCACCTCGTCTCACCTTTTGTTGTCTGAGTTGTGGCCTGAAGTTTCTGAAAGCCTCTTTTCCTGTTTTTCAGTACAGCGCTGTGGACACCAACCCACTCTCTCTCTATGTGATGCACCCGTTTTGGAACTCTATAGTGAAGGTAAACTGCATTCTTCTCTGTTCTTCTATCCAAATGATTGCAAATGTAAAGATGCTAAGATGACTTGTGATGTGCGCATTTATACACCTCTCCATCTCATTATTTGCAACACATGTCCATTTGATTGGCGGAGGGACTTAAAATGGATGTGCAGCGTGTGCGCGGTAGGGTCGGTGCGGCAATGCTTTGCTCTTGTGCTGTGCTGACAATGCTGTACATTTTGTCGTGAATGCCTTTTAGTCACAGGACAGGAGGGCCCCATGACAGGCAGGCTGCTGATCCTATGACAACAGAATTCACCATGAAGGCAACAAGTTCCTTTTCTCTCCGAAAACCACTTGCAGAATTTCTTTGCCATCACTGTGCACTAATTAGTCAATGTTCTTTGTCCCAAAAGGACAACAGTCAAAGAAATCGCTTCTTTTAAAACAAATAAAGTAAAATATTTGTATTATGGCATTTATTGAGCCAGGACCCAACTTTGGGAAACTGAGCACTTTACACATATATTTTGTAATTATTTGAGGAACAAAGATGTCAATTTCAATAACACATTTACAGATGGTAGAGGTATTCCCACCAAGGGTGCATGTACAATGGCACACAAAAGGGAACCAGTGCTGAGCCAGTTTGAGGGTGTTAAAAAGAGGGTCATATACCAGAGACAAAACAAACAGGGGGAATAAAACATACATACATATAAAGATAACATTAACCTAAGTGCTTCAAACTAAAGAGGGATAATATTTAAATATACAAAATTACATTAAGTGTCGTTGGAGGCAGTGGTGGAGTCAGGTTGGGCGGATGCGGGTAGGCAGGGGAAGCTCCCTCTTTAGAAAGTAAGTGAAGGTTAAGCAGAACTTTGAAAATATTCACTGTTAGGCTAGCTTCGTTTGTTATGGGCAGTCGGTTCTAGTGGAGTAGGGAAAGTAGCGGAAGCAAGAGGAGGCACAGGGAGGGTATGGGACGGTGAGGTTGAGTGCAGAGGAGGATCGGAGGAATCGAGATGGTGACTAAACTGCGATACAAAGGGACGGGTACTGAGGAGCTAGACCATTGATCGACTAGGAGAAGGAACATGAAGAGCTCAATTGTACATGAAGAGCCAACCAGCATGTTGTTGGTAGAGTGGCAAGTCAAAAGGAGGACAGAGACTGTCTGAGGACATTTTTGCCATGTGTTAAAGAATAAAAGGAAGGCCTATCTTTCCCTATCACTATGGGGTGTTCCCTGCCTACTTTACTTGCTAAGGTGCTTGTCAGTCCTGAATAAATGTCCAAATGAATCGGTCCACTGGCCTAACTGGTGCTACAACTATTTTAATAAATTTAAGTCAGAACGACTCCATTCCCCTGGTAGTTGTGCTTATGCACTTATGTTCTCATCTTTCCAGAGATCTGGTCAATATACAATCCTTAAATAGTCTCTTGTTCTCTGTATTTGTTCCTTCAACTTTCTTAGGGGATTGATCTTTTTCTCCTACTTGTTTGGGTACTTCCTTGCTCTTGTCAGAATGCTTCTCCCATTATCGGATTCTGAATCTACTTGTAGCAAGGCCTTTTCTCTGGAGATTTTGCTGTCCAAATGCTTGTGGCTCCTCCATTCCCAATGTGGTCTTTCTTGTATAATCGCCCTCCCGCCTCCCAGCCCGCCCCCACCCCTGATTGGCTGCCCTGAGCTCCGTGCCTGGGTCTGGCGACCCGCTCCCCTTTCCATCCGAGGAGCAGGTGAGTTGTAGCTCCCCTAGGCGACCCATTTCTGGGTAGAAAGTGCCCTCAGGCCCTGTGTTGCAGGCCCCCAGTTTTACCTTCCCAGCGGCCTCCCCCTTCCTGGTTCCCATCGCCCTCCCACCTCCCAGCCTGCCCCCACCCTTCCAATTAGCCCTCGCACCATCTAACCCAGACCATTACCGACCGTCCCCAGGGCAGCCCTCTGCCCATGCAGCCCCTGCGGCTAAGGATCTGAGGCAAAGGACGGCTCATACAGTGGACGGCTCCTGATCGTATCTGCAGGTATCCGCAGGAGAAGCAAGAAGCCAACAAGTGTGGCAAGGGGGGGGGCCAGAAGCAACTACTTCAGGCCATACTACCCTACCACTCATCTAACAAAGCATCACCCCCGTAAATTCATTATATTTGCATTCAGAAACTCTGTCCTCTGCATGTGAAAGTTGCATTTAGAAATGTACCCAATAGCCTATGTATGTATTTAGAAGTTGTGCCCAATAGCCTCTCTGAGAAACGTTTCATTTAGAAGTTGTGCCCAATAGCCTCTCTGAGGAAAGTTACATTTAGAAGTGTACCCAATAGCCTACGTTTATATTCATAAGTTGTGCACTATAGCCTCTCTGAGAAAATTGCACTTAGAAGTGTGCCCAATATCCTAATAGTCTAATATCTTTATAATGTAGAATCTAGTACTGTGCCTAATAGTCTAAAATCCCTTTTATACAAAACTTAATCTAGAGGTAGACCTAATACCACCTCTGGTGTACAGTCAAATCTAGAAGTATACTTAATAGTACCCAATACCCTATCATCATCTCTGTGTACAGTTGAAGCCAGAAGTGCCCCCAATAATCTAATATCTCTGTGCAAATTGAACTTGGAAGTGTACATAACTGAATTTAGAACTACAATCAGAAAGCCCTCCTAAACTCCACCTAAATGTCCAACTAAAACCATACCTGGAGTGTTGCTATATTCAACTTCTCCTTGAATAGCTTACCCATACTCCAGCTTATTAGAAGAATGCCAGCCTACTAAAAAACTCTTCCAACTGCTTAATTGTGCTCTAGCTACAACTAAATAGACTGCCTAACAAGCATAGCCTAGGGTCTAGCTACACCTCAAAACGGCTGATTATCTATAAACTAGTACAACCCTGAAATCAAAACTACTCCCAGCCAGTGATAGCCAAACATAAAAAGTCCAATAAACTTAAGTTTCAATTGAGACCACTCCTAACAGCTCGTACTAAGCATGAGTGCATCCACTCCAACAGAGTCTGTCAGAAACGACCACCGTGGACTGCCCTCACTTCCCGGTGTGCCTTCTGCCCCATACCCCCCTTCCCAAATCATCCCACCCCCCTTTGCACACCCTACCATTCCACTCTCCAAACACCAAGCCAGAGGGGCACGATGGCGAGCCAACCACCCTAAGATCACTCCTTCCCCGAACACCTCCACCGGCCAGCCCACGTTAACCACGGCCTCTCCCCTCACTATCTTAGCAGACACACCTTGCCCTGCAAGCATCCACCCCCCCGCCTTGCCCACAAACCCCCACCACCTTCCCCCCGAACACACCCTTTCCCGTCCCTAAAAACTGCACGCCTAGCCCTAGCAAGAACCAAAGCCGCATCCCTCTCCCCCTCTGACCCCCCCTTCCCTCTCTCACACTCCAATCGCAACAAGAAAACTCAAAAGGAATCGCACCTGGTCCCCCTCAATCTCTCAGCACTCCTTGCCTCCCCTGTCCCGACCCACCTCCACTTTCCCCCAATCACCTCCGTCCCCCGTAGCTTCGCCTTTCCTGAAACCCCTCTCCCTCGACTTCTCATCAACTGTAATGGAAACTCCTAACCGCCCACACCCCACATTCAAATCCCCCGAGCCAACCCCGATCATCCGAGCACACGCAGCCACCCAATCCCGCCCGAAGCCTGCCAATCCTTCTGCCCGCCCACTCTTCCCACCGATCATCACCCACCCCCCCCCGCCCTCTAGCTTCCTCTCTCTCCGCCAGAGACTGGCAGAGCAACTGCCGACGAGAAGAGGAAGCAGATTGCGGCTGGAGACGGAATGTTCAGCCTGGGGAAGAATTGACCGGCGGAGATGCTGCGACCTGAGGTAACACCTCAACTCTGCCGGAACCTCACAGTGAAGCACCATTGCTTGGAAGACACAAACCACACATTCGAGGGGATTGGGTCTTCCGACGTATTCCATATCTATGACATGTAATCACCACAGCTGTGCTGCTTCGTTCCATATGGCTTTACAGAGAAGGGTGGCGGCGGCTTGGACTTCTCCGGAGAGTCTCCCGGCGGTGGGCAGATCCTTGTCGCGAAAATACCGTCCAGCCAGTAGCGACCCCTGCTACTTGACCAGGCACCCCACACCGGAGAGTTTGGTGGTGCAGGCGGCCACGGCCCCGGCAAAGCAGGCGTCGTACCCTACCATCACTCCTGATAGGGACCACAAACGTTTTGATGGCTGGGCGAAGAAAGTGTTTTCTTCTGGTGGTATGGCGCTTCAGGCGGCCAACTCCATTTGTGCCTTGTCTCGTTTCACACACACTCTGTGGAACTGTGTTGCGTTAGCGGCTGAACATATTCCCGAAGGGGACGAACGGGATGGTTTCCTTGCTATGGTCCAGGATGGTAAGGATGCCATGTGTGAGTCCGTTCAGTCGGGTTTGGACTTAGCTGAATGCGTCAGTAGGTCCATGGCGGCGAGCACCGTGATACGCAGGTTTGCGTGGTTGCGGAAGACGGGGTTTGCTCCTGATGTGCAGTCCCGGCTCCTCAACATGCCCTTTGACGGTGAACACCTTTTTGGCAGCAAGGCTGACGAGAGCCTTGAGAGGTTGCAGACCTCAAAAGCTGCAGCGAAGTCGTTGGGCGCTGCAGTTCGCCAACCTCTGCCTTTTCGTCCCAGGGGACAGCAGTGGAGGGGGGTTCCTTTCGCTATTACTCGTCCTTCAGTAAAGCGAGAGGAGCTGGCAGTCAAAGAGGCCAACGCAGGGGTACCAGAGGTGGACGACAGGGTGCCTGTGGTGCCAAGGCCGCTCGGGCAGTTGCCTCTTTGCCCTCAGGTAACGCCGCAGCCGCTCCCACTCAGTCATGAGGCCATGTCCCATGGTTCGCCAGTTGGGGAAAGGCTGGCGCAGCATCTTGTAGAGTGGCAAGCCATTACTTCAGATGTGTCGGTTCTGGAGATCATGACCCACGGCTACTGTCTTCCCTTTCGGCACAGGCCTCGCGACAATCCACCGGGGAACCTCTCTTTGCAGCGTCCGGGTCCGCTCCTTGCGCAGGAAATTCAAGCCCTGCTGGAGAAAGGCGCCATAGAACTGGTGCCTGTAGCGGAGAGGAACAAGGGATGGTATTCCCCTTATTTTTTGATTTCGAAGAAAGACGGGGGATTGAGACCCATCATGGACTTGCGCTGTTTGAACAAACTCCTCAGGAAGGACAAGTTCAAGATGGTTACTCTCAAGACCTCCAGGCCCTTCAGCTTCAGGACTGGTTGGTGTCACTCGACCTCAAGGATGCTTACTTCCATGTGCCGATCCATCCCATGCACAAGAAGTACCTGAGGTTCGCGGTTGGCGACTTGCACTTTCAGTTTCGGGTCCTGCCGTTCGGATTCACCTCCGCCCCGAGGGCTTTCACCAAGCTCATGGTGGTGGTTGCAGCGCATCTCCGGCAAGGGGGGATTCACGTCTACCCCTACCTGGACGATTGGTTGATCAGGGGGAGCTCTCCCGAGCAAGTCCTGGATCATCTGTCCGTCACCTGCCACTCCCTTCACAGGCTGGGCTTCTCCCTCAATTTAAAGAAGTCCCATTTGACGCCAACACAGCGGCTCCAGTACATCGGAGCAGTGCTCGACACTTCCCTGGGGCAGTGTTTTCCTCCCCAGGTGAGGGCTCTTCACATTCAGCAGATGGTGCACAAGTTTCAGCATGCCCAGACGCTCCCAGCGTTCGGGTTCTTGAGGTTGCTCGGCCTCATGGCATCCTGCATTCTTCTGGTGCCAGAGGCTCGCCTGCGGATGAGATCTTTGCAGTGGGCACTCAAGACGCAATGGTCGCAGTCCTCCGGCAGGATGTCAGACCCAGTTCAGGTGCCGCCCTCGGTCGCCCGGGACCTTCTGTGGTGGGCCGTCGAAGGCAACTTGATGAAGGGGGCTCCATTTTGGCTTCCCTGGCCGGAGGTGACGATCGTGACGGATGCATCCCTCACGGGATGGGGAGCTCATGCAAACGGGCTGACAGTCAGCGGTCGTTGGTCTCCGTCGGAGTCCAGACTCCATATCAATCTGTTGGAGCTGAGGGCCGTCAGGCTAGCACTGAAGGCTTTTCTGCCGACTGTGCGAGGACAGAGTGTTCTGATCCTGACGGACAACACAGTGGCCATGCACTACCTCAACAAAAAGGGGGGTGGCAGGGTCACTTCCTCTGTGCAGGGAGGCGATGCAGCTTGAGTTCTGGGCCATCCAGCAGGAAGTTTCAATCTCGGCAGTTCATCTGGCCGGAGACGAAAACGTGACGGCGGCGCTCGGAGCAGGCAGAGCGCGATCTCTCACGAGTGGGAGTTGGCTCAGGAGATTCTCCTGGAGATCTTTGCCCTTTGGGGGACCCCTCAAGTGGATCTCTTCGCCTCCAGTGTCAACCGGAAGTGCGAGGTTTTGCTCGCGGGAATTTCGTCCAAAAGGAGCCTTAGGAGACGCGTTCGTGGTGGAGTGGTCATTCCCGCTGCTGTACGCGTTTCCTCCAGTCCCCGTCATCCCGCAAGTGCTGCGGAGGTTACGGAAGTTCGGTTCCCGGATGATCCTCATTGCTCCGGCGTGGGCTCGGAGGATGTGGTACTCGGACCTTCTCGACTTGTCCATCTGCCCTCCACGTCGTCTTCCCTACCGAAACGATCTGCTCTCACGGGAGGGGGGTCAGGTTCTCCATCCAGAGGTCAGATCCCTCAACCTTCACGCTTGGCTTCTGAAAGGTTGAGGTGTAAGGATTGGGACCTCCCTGAAGACGTGATGGAGGTGTTGCTTTCGGCCCGAAGGCCAGCAACAAAGTCTCTGTACCGTTGGCGTAAGTTCTGCGACTGGTGCAGAGTTCAGAATGTGGATCCTTTTGCATGTGACAGCCCCATGGTTCTGTCCTTTTTACTTTCTTTGGCCCACAGGGGCTTGCAAGTGGGTACCATTAAAAGGTTACCTGGCGGCGCTGTCCATCTTTAAGCGCTCGTCTGAAGAGTGTTCTTACTTTAAAATCCCTTTAATTTCACAGTTTCTGAAGGGGCTCATTAATGTGTTCCCTCCGTCACCTTTCCTGGTGCCCGGTTGGGATTTAAACCTTGTTCTTAAGTTTCTTATGGGTGCTCCGTTTGAGCCTTTACATTCTTGCCCTTTGAGGCTGTTAACTCTGAAAACTGTGTTTTTAGTTGCGGTTACTTCCGCTCGCAGAGTGAGTGAGTTACAGGCACTTTCAGTTAAGCCACCCTTCACTGTATTTCCCAAGGACAGGGTTGTCCTTAGAGTTCGTCCTTCTTTTCTTCCGAAGGTAGTGACGGAATTTGATTTGGCCCAGAAGGTTGTTCTTCCGGCATTCTATCCTCCTCCGCATCCTGGTAAGGAAGAGGAGAGGCTCCATAGGCTTGATCCTAGGAGAGCTTTAAGCTTTTATGTTTCACGCATGTCCCGGGTCAGAGTGGACGATCAACTCTTTATTGGTTACGCTGGAAACAGTTTGGGGCAAGCTGTGACGAAACAGACTGTCTCGCTGGATTGTTTTGGCCATCTCGGAGTGTTACCGCTTGGCGGGTAAGGACCCACCGGCTGGCTTGCGGGTCCATTCTACCAGGGGTGTGGCTGCATCTACTGCCCTGCAGAGGGGTGTTCCTATTCGCAACATCTGTGATGCAGCCACCTGGGCTTCAGTACATACATTTGTACGTCACTATTCCCTCGATTCCATCCGAGGACAGGATCTGGCCTTTGGCAAGGCGGTCCTTTGCTCTGCTATTTGACTATTCTAAATTTTGATTCTAAATTCTTTCCCTCCTCCTTGCTCTGGTACTGCTTTGGGAGTCTGTCATAGATATGGAATACGTCGGAGGACCCAATCCCCTCGAAGAACAAGTTACTTTCTTACCTGGTAACGTTCTTTCGATGGGATGGTCCGACGACGTATTCCATATCGCTCCCGCCCTGCCTTCCCCGCTGCAGAATTTCTTTTGCGATTGCAGCTTACGTTCCGCAAGGCTTTGTGTCTGACTGGCAGTTGACTAATGTCACACGTTCTGGGGAAAAAACTACAACTGAGGCTACGGGCGTCGTGCGTCCTACTTATCACATCGGATGACGTCGGACGTCGGAGGAGGTCCTCGACGACGGCGCATCGTCATCGACGCAGGACGCAGAAAAAAAAAGTTTCCGAAGCAGCACAGCTGTGGTAATTACATGTCATAGATATGGAATACGTCGTCGGACCATCCCATCGAATGAACGTTACCAGGTAAGAAAGTAACTTGTTCAACTGGTACGAGGGCAGACGGAGAGGTGCTAGAGGTCCGGGAGGAGTTTGGGGAAGAACTGCAGAACACAAAATAAGAGGGTCTTGTACCCAGAAGACACGATAGAAAGAGACACTTGTATGCTTGGCAAGAGAGTAAACTAAGCTATTGCAACAGTGCATTGTGAGTCTGGGACCCGCACCCACATGAGAGCCAAAGAATAAGAGGGTCTGTGACCTTGAATGCAAAGAAGACAACAGAACAAAATATACGCTTGCCAGGAGAGTACAGCAAGTTGGTATAAAAGAGGATTGGGAGTCTGGGACTCGCACCCATTTGGAAATGTGAGACTATATTAAAGTTCATTCAAGAAGGTACGGGGACCTGTGAGAAACCTGAAGGTACTCATCTCCACTCCCTGGGAATCTTCTGTTTAGGGGGCCAGGGAAGGGCCATAGCTTTTGGATCCCGACCCTGGGGGCGGACAAGCGAGGGAGGATCACCTGAGTAGAAGGGTCTTTTTGGGATTGGGGAGAGGGTGTCTGTGGACGAGCCATGGTATCCCCCCTCATCCCCCTTTCCAACACTGATTTACTCTACTCTCGCTCAGCCTTTAAAGGATATTGCCATTGATATCCTGTCCTACCCTCTGACTATATGTCAAGTAATGGGACGAGGAAGTATAGTATTGACATGGAAGAAGGCTAGAGAGGAATACCATCACTCAAACCAAACATGTCCCATTAAAAGGGTCAGGCAGTCGAGTCTGGTACTCCGCACCTTCAACCTATTATTGACTGGCAGTTGTATAAAAGGATACACCACAGAGTCCATGGCGCATTGGGAGAGGAGCGGAAAGGAAGCCAAGCAGAGATGTGGAGCGGCAGAAACCGGAACGCCAAGTCTCTGTGGTGGAGCAGAGAGAAGTTGTCTGTGGAAGCGCAGCAAGGGAATTGAGTCTCCAGCTAGCCGGCAGTAGTAGTAAGAGGAAGCCCTGCAGACAAGTGGTCCCTTCAGTGTGCTTGTTCCCCTGGAAGTGACCGAGGAGTGCCTAAGGCCAGAAACCGTGGGAACGAGAAGCGCAAGATCTCACAGAGCGACTAGCGAGTTTCATGTGTTAAGAAACCCGGTGCGCAAGTGAATGCAAGTAACGGGATACAGTGTAGCAGAGAGAGTTTGTGTGCAGTCAGCACATTGTCGAAAGTCTCTGAACGAAGGCGAGAAGCCTTAACAAGTGGATAATCTAGCATAGAAGTGAACAATGACCTGAAAGCTGAAGTGTGTAAAACATTGCATAATAGTGACTGTGTACAAGGAAAAAACATGTTGGAAGGTCTCTGAACAATGGGAAAACCCTTGCAAGTATCAAGGACGAATAATGTGCAACAGAAAAGGGGAGCACAATTAAGTGTGAGAAAAACATGAGCATGCCACAATGAAGAAAGCTTCGGAAGCTAGGGGCATATGGTTGTGCGTACTCTAATGGGTGGACTGTGTAGTCTATCAACTGCGCCTAGACCAGAGGTCCCCAACCAACAATGAAAGTAATCAAGGAGACCCAAGAAATCTGCTGTTGAATATTGTGAAGTATTCAAAGTGCTTTGAGCTTTGGGAAAGGGAATCCAGAGCTCCTGTCAAGTATGAGACTGTTGAATAGCATAACAGGAGACTTTGAACTTTGGGAAGGAGAACCTAGAGCCCTGTTGAATACTGAAGAACAGTTGTTTAACCTTGTGAATCAAAGGACTTAAAGCTTTGGGACGGAAACCCAGAGAAACCCGCTGAACATTGTTAACCAGAAAGCATTTAGAGCTCGGGGCAAGGAGCCCTGAGAAACCTGTTGAACTTTGTGAAGCCAGGGGACTTTGTGCATGGGGAAGGGATCCCTAAGAAGCCCATGAAACTTTAGGAATTGTAGTGCTTTAAAACGTGGCGAAGGGAGCCCTGAGAAAACGCCAGCAGAACTGTTTCTGTATTTTACTTTTGAACACTATTTTTGCTGAGCAAGAAAATGGGTACACTGTGTTTAGTTAGTTGTGAGGGCACCATGCTTTGTGGTCTTGGATTGGCTTGACTTTACTTAATCAGTTGAGGGAAATCCCAAATTAGAGATAGGGCAAGCTAGGACTTGCCCCAGCCTGACCTTAAATAAAGAGGTTTGCAGTTAAAAACTTAAACCCTGTTGTCTGTCTTTTGATACCATGCCTGTCTCACAGACCCAAAAGATATGGCAAGGAACATTTCTTTTGTTTTACAACCACAAGGAATCCATGGGTAAGGAGCTAACCCCTAATCATTGCAGTAATATATTGTGGAAAAGGAACATTTCTTTTGTTGTTTTATCACCCGAGACATTGTGAATGTTTCTGTTGGCAAGAACTGTCATTGCGACTTTGATTGAAGTTACTATTGTTGAGGTCAGATGCAAAGATGTTGGACACGACAGTGACTTTGTCATCCTGACATTTTCCTTAGATTTCTTTGAGGCAGGGAAACTCCTCTTGGCTTTAGGGACAGAGGCAATTTTCCCAACCCTTTTACTGGTTAATAAAAGTGTATAACCAAAACTATGCCACAGTTGTGTTTTAGCTTTACTTGTGCACCCTTACAATATATTACATTAATCATTTAATCATTTATGTTCACTACTCATCTGACTCCGTGTGTGTTGGAATACAGTTGGAACAGCATTGGACAGTAATTTGTGAGTGAGTCTGGGTATGCTTTTTAGTGAACTTTGATAGTGTGTTCATATCTTCTGAGAAGTGCATGCTGCAGACGCGGAATCGATTGTCTCTCATGTCCTCCAAGACCACTTCGGTTCTGCTGTCGATCTCAGATACTTGAAATCCACAATTTACCAACTGTGTTCGTGTCAACGACATATACTCTGAGGATTAGATCTCCCTGACGTTTGGCCACCCCTGATCTTGATCCCTGGTGCTGATCATTTTGTTCATATCCTAACTTCATCTCTCTGCTTCAACGCTGTTTTTTCTCACTTGTGCACACTGAGGCCTTTGGGCGGGTTACGCCATACACAAATGACCTAATAATAATACTTGGGGAAAATATGCATAACTGTACCAGGAGTTTTTATCCTGGCATCTATTAGAGCACCCAAAAACAAAACATGATTTTATGTTCAGGAAGATGTAGTAAAAAAATGAAAAATATATTAAAGTATAACCGTGATTCATTTGCCATTAATGACCTTGTGAAGACAGTGCTTTAGAGTTTGGTAACTGCCTTCTAAGATAGTCTGACCTGCCAGGCTAACCACCAACTTTTAGATCAATGGTCCGTCACACAATGAAATGTATTACTGATACATTGATCATCCATTGTGCCACTGAAAAGAAAAGGGGGATGACAAAACATTAGATATTCAAAAAAGACCCTGTCAGGTGATGTAGGACGTCAAGATATAATAACATATAGAAGGGTTGATAATGATGAAGCCATTGTGTGTGGAGTGAAGAAATCGTTTTTTAAAAAAAATTTAAGAAAATACATTTTTTAGAAAGTGCACTCGGAGGCCAATGTGGAGGGCCTGCACCGGAAGCCAAAAGGGTAGTATATATGGACCACTTAGGTGAGGCTAATGAGATTGCCTATGAAATGTTTCCAGATTGATAAGCCGGAGGTGAAGGCAGGGAGACGCGTGTCCGAAGCGCAAAGGTGCTGCAGAGTAATTGCAACAGAAGCAGATTGTGGCGGGCGGTGTCGGAGGGTCTCCAGTGGCAGTGTCAGGCTGCTGACGACCTGGAGTCAAGAGGACTCCCTCTCCGGTAGCCAGAGGTGTTGAGACCCTGGAGGAGGGGCTTGCCGAGCCAGGAACAGCGGCAGCCACGAAGAACCGACTGAAGCGGAGATGGGCACATGAAGACAGCATACCCAGTGAGTCAAGTGAGGCTGAATGACTCCGGGACGCTATGGTGTGAGCCACGTTGTGAATGCAGGTCAGAGCGCTCGCGAGTGAGCCAAGGACAGTGGAGGCAATTGGATTTGCCGGTCCAAATGTAAAACACAGAAGTTTGATGACTACGATAATGTGAAAGTTTATGAACGGAGCGGTTTGTGAATACCGAACTGTATTGAAATTAGGAATGCTGCGGATGGGCCAGAAAACAACAAACATAAAGGTGAATGAGCAGGGTGCAAATTCCCAGCAGGAGAGTAAACTGGAAATCTGCAGTGACGTTGTTTTCATATGAATGTACTGAAGCTTTCAATACTGAACCAAAGGAAAGTAACAATGAGTGAATGCCACATGGATGGAAAGCGGAGAAAAGCGTTCCCTGATACAAAGCAACTGTGAATCACTTTAACTAAAGAAAGCAAGCATTGGTAATGATTATAAAGAACTGTGACTTGTAGAAGCTCAGAAAAAGCAAGCAAGAATATATGTCCAATACCACTGTTGAGCTTAAGCAGTGGTGGTCTAACTGTGGAAAATTAGCCAATCTGTGTGTCGGTTGCGTGACCTGTAAGGGGTGGACCGTGTGGTCCGACAACTGTGCCTAGACTGAATACACCCCACCAAAGAGAAGCAACTGGACTCATCTATATGTTTATGGTTGAATATCAAAAGAAGCTTGTACATTGTGAACTTGGATTTGAACTTTGTGATCTTGATGATAGATAGAAAGAGCCTGAAAGCTGGGAAGGATCCGGAGGAATTGTGAAAACAGTGAGAAAAGCGTGGGGAAGGGAACCCCTTGTGACGGAATCCTGGGAAAGGGAGAAACACTTTTCTGACCCAGAGCTGGAAGAAGTTCTGAACCTTTGTTTGCACACTTTTTCCTTTGATGCAGACATCCCTACACCGTTTGAACAAAAAGATGTGAGGGCACATGAGGTTTTGGACACATACTGACATTTACTTTGGACTTCCTAACACAGACTATCATAAGTTTCAGTTAGGTAGGGAAATCCCATTTTAGCATAGGGGAAGAAAGGCCTTATCCAACCTCATTGTGATTTTAATAAGTTTGTAGCCCAGACTTTCCTCAGTTGTCTGTGTCTACTTCCTGATGCCTTCACACCCCACTGACCGGTATGACTCATTGAACGCAGAATCCCAGTCTTCCATGAATCCACCATGTAAACGCACGATAGGCCTGTGCCATCTGTGTGAAAGATGGAGAAATAGTTTTGTTGAATGAATCCAATCATTTAATTTATCTTGTTTGGCCTATCTTGTAAAACACGTGGCATTGGTATGAATTCAAAAACCTGCTTTGTGAGTAAAATACTTTTGCGGTAAGGGTAATCTAATAATGTATACTCCCTTTTGAAAAAATAAGATGGGTACATTATTTTTTAATAGCTTAATTGTAACACATTGCATTGTTGACTCGCAAAATAGAAGATGGAATAGTTTGCCATGAACAAAGAACAATAGGTTTTTCGAATGTATCAAAATACATATCGTGAGTGAACCCATAAGATTGCAATGTATTAGGAAAACTAAATAACAGGCTACAGTGCAAGATTGTCACAAATAAAACATCCAGACACGATACTTGCGCATTACTGGGAGCACAAGGGTGAACCATTGCTATACGTTCGTGAATCTACACCATCCGTATTCTCAACACGGATATTGTAAGGCAGGCTGCTGGGTAACGCATAGTGGTTGAGGCTCTTCTTTGGGTATGTAGGCCAAGCAGCAGAGTTTTCTCGGCAACCACAGTTCTCCACTAAAGTTAAATCGATGTGAGGTAATGCTAAATGGAAACGTCTTCCTTGTGACGAGGTTCAGGATACTGGGAGCGATAGTCACGTCTTTCACTCTATGCACCATCCTTCGGCTACCTTCTCTCTCAACCATTTCCTCTTCTGTATACTCCAGCTCGTACAGTTATGGCTGAATGAATGCCATAATAATTGAGGATTGAAGAAGTAGAAAGTCAACTGTGGGGAAAAAAATAAGAGATTGTAATTTGGGTCAAGTAATGAATTGAGGTTTTATTTTAAAATGCCATGTAAAACAAAATGAGGAGAAGACACATTATAAACCCGTATTGCAACTACAACCGGAATGGGCCCAATGTTGGAAAGTTCTCATTGGCAGATGGAAAAATTAACTGATCTGAATATAGAATTTAAATATGGTTTAGTAAAAACATTTGTCAATTATCAAATTTTTTAAATTGACAGCGCTTACAAAGTAAATTAATTTGTGCTAGTGTAGGTACCTTTTTCAGTTTCATTCGTTGTAGTTGTTGTGTAGCTGAACCGAGCAAAATTAGGTTGTGGAGGATTGTAACGAAATAGACGGACACCAAGGCAGCAGAAACTGAACTGTCGTCTGATCACAAAGGGTTTGTCGATACTTATCGACGAAAAGGCATCTTGATATTTCCATGGATACACGTCAATAGACGCACAGAGGCTCAGTCGAATGAGACGTGCACTGGCGTTATGACATTAGACGTAAGGGTCTAATGATGTCAGCTTGAGGGGCGATAGATCTCATTTACTGCCCCGATGGCACTTGAACTAAGGGGAAAGGGTCAACGGTTTAGATTATCCCAAGGTAGCGGTTTCCCACCTTTGAGTTTCTCATGTGTAAATGTCAGAAAACCGAAGGTAAGATGCATTGGAAAATAAATTCTGATTGATTGACATGCTAAAAAATACATGCCCTTTCCATTGGATAAATACATTTCCTGAGACCACTTCCCCTTTTATTAAAGAGTGATGAGGCACAATGTGTGATAACCGTGTCGAGCGAAACAAGACAGACAGGATATATTAGAGTTCCCAAGAGTGGTGAAACCTCAGTTTATCAAAAGCTTGAACCATATACAAAAGAAGGAAGAAGGTGGGGAGCATATGTGGAAAACATTAAGGACAAGAGTCCTGTGAATTGGAGCCTAAAATATGGTGCCTGTTGGGAAGAGTGACAGGAACTGAAAGATCGGACCTGCTGGTCTTTCTTCAAAGTTCACCCTAAAGAGACCCATTGAGGAAGAGAGGCATTTGTGTTTGCAAGGACATAGTTAAAAGAAAAAACCCTGATAATAAGCCACCAGACAAAAAGGCGAAGGGGAGGTCACATAAGGACATTTGTGTGGCCCAGTTTAGTTATTGGTTATTAGTGGTAGGGATAGAAAGAGATGCGTTTGGACAGAGGACATTTCCGTTATTGACTTCATGACGACAGATGAGCACCTTCTTAGTTTAGTTGGCGAGGCAGGGAATTACCCCAAAGCGATAGGCAGAGTTGGGTCTGTTTTCCATATTTAATTAAAATAAGTGAACAAGTGCACTGTGTCCACGTCCTTCTCGCCCACTACAGAGCCAATCAATGATCCAGATGGCTTCCACACTTGCAGGCAAAGTCCTGGGTGTTGTAGGCTCAAATAGCTTCCTTTTGCAGGCAAGACCCACAGATGGTGCACAGGGTCATCTGACAAAGCAGGACTGTCCCCTTCTCAAATTGTAAGGTGGGGGGCACGGTGGGGGAAGCCAAGATACAAGGGAGCGCGGGAGCTAATGGTGGTGGGCGAGGACGGGCATTTTAGGTGCATGGGATCTACAAGCAACCAGGGGAGGAAACTGGAGGGGAGCAGATCACCTAATCTCGGGGTAGGTGTGGAGTATGTTCATGGACCTAGGTGTTGGGGAGGAGCCATTCTTTGAAGAGGAGGGTCTTCAGCTCTTTCCTGAAATCTAGAAGCGACTGGAAGTTTGGTGGTGATGGGGAGGTTCCAGAGTGTGGGAGCATAGAAAGAGAAGGCCTGTCTTCTAGTTGTTTGTTTCCTTCTTTCATAGTTTAATATGATGTCTTTCTTTGAGCTGGCCTCTCTTGTACATACGTGGCCAGAGAGAAACTCTGCATATAGACAGCAAGAAACCTTGTTTAGAGCCTAGCTTCCAAGGTGGAGCATTCAAAGGTCACAGAGCACATTCACAAGTTGCAGAATATGCTAATGTGCCTGTAAATGGCTTATCAATGGAGGACTCTTCAAAAAAGCCTCATATACATTAATCAAGTGAGCCAACCATGTTCTATTTAATTGTTGTATGCTGTAATTACTGAAGAAGTGCAGTCTACCTTGATCCTAACTGTAGGATACTAAACCTAAACTAAAAGACTTTCTTCAGCAAAAGTACACCTCCACATTCCTTAGACCTTTTCTTCTGCTGCTTGTTGTAAGTGGTCATTCTTTGCATCACTGTTTTCTTTCTTTTATAAAATTGTGATCCTCAGCTCTTGCAATGAACCATCAATTTCCGTGGCTCAGCTTCTGCTCCATTTCCTCTTGCTTTGATAATTTGCTTCAAGCGATGTGGCTTGTGTTTGTCCCTGTTCCTTGAGATTACCTGCATTTCTTCCATCTTCAGTGCCTGAAGCCCCACAGCACTGTCGCTTGGCTACACGTGGGCCTCTAATTTCCTTGTCCATTGTTTTTTTTATTTGCCTTACTTGTTAATGTGTTGTATGTCCATAAAAATAACAGTACCCGACTCTGTAATGTAATACGTGTTTACGCAAATACGTGTGAATTGCATCTATTAAGCTCATCAAGCAAGATATGTGCTAAGCAGTCATCATGTCTGGTTGACCTCCCGTTATTTGCTAATGCATTTGCAAATCATAAATCTCTTATCTGAAGTAGAATATGGAGTGTATATATGTAGCATCTCATACTAATAATAGATGGGGGAGGAAGAGAAGATAAAGTGGAGAAGACGGGTAACGAAATAGGGGGAGAAGTGACCAGAGACGTGCTTTGAGAGAACAGCATAGAAACTATAAATGGAGCAATCGGAGATTATACCAAACATAATTAACAGCAACACAATACACAGTTGCAACCTTATTGAGTAACCAGCTTCATGTACCTCATATCTAACTATATACCAGCTTACAGTTTAAGCTATTACTTGATCCTCCACAGAGAGAGTGGAATATACATATAGAGCATTGATATTGGAATAGTCCTACACACATAAGGTAGTTGAATAACTATTAGTGTGTTAGTACTTTAGCTAATATGATTATTTAAAAAGTTCTACAGTAAAGGCCATAATCTTTGGGTGACTGTAGGTTTTAGCCATGTTTTTTAAAAAAGATAACTCGTCATATGATGTGTACATGACATGGTTCCACAGTCCAGTTTTTGAAAGCTGGTCTAGGTTTTCCCAGTCTTTTTTGTTGTTGTTGAATTGTTTTGAATTTCGTGATCTGATCAGGTTAATCCCAATACTACAGTACAATATCCCATCAATGTACTGTAAGAGGATTCAATCCAGCACTACAGCTAAGTCAATGCCTAGTCTGGGATACTGAATGGAAACCCTTATTGATATATCTTTATGTCCAGTTCATGAGTTCTGGATGACTACCCCTATATAACACCCCTCTCTTGGAACCCCCCTGACCCCACTGAGCCAAGAAGTAGTTCTGTTTTGCAAGTTTAAACGCTTTATTTGAGAATGTAAACAAGATATATATATCACACTTTATAATAAATTAATAATTAATATCACACTTCAGAACATGAGCAGTTAACAACAATGGGTAATGTTCTACCAATAAACTGATTTGATTACCCAGGAGTAGTATAAAGGATGAGGTAGCACGCTTGGGAATAGGAACAGAAGAATAAGGTGGTAGAGAATGCTTTATCTAGTTTCAGATGGATGCAATGTTGAATGAAAATGCAATACAGAAAATACTCAATATGATTTCAACAAAACAATGTAATCACTTTTCTCTGGCAATCCACTCCCCCCCCCTTATGCAATGTAAGCAAATGAAGGGGAGAGCACACAGTTATTAGAAATGCAATCAAATGTAATTCAGTTCACCCCAGCAAGCTTAGACTACAGAAGTTTGAAACACAGGCAAAAGGCTTTGAATATGATGACAATGCAGTGAGAAATATGCTGAAAATGCTTTTAATTCCCTTCAGGAGGTTCAGGGTGAGTGGTATCTAGTTAATGAGTTCAGGCTCACTCTAGCAATGATTCAGGGATGGTTCTTAAGAGGCAGACGAAATTTATCAGTTCAGGCAAAAGCAGCTATCTTTTTACAAGTAAAGAAATCGGGCCAAATCGCAAATCGCGGCAAAATTCGCGAGTGCGAGAATCGTGATTACGGCAAATGTATAAGGAGTAGCAAGTCGGTTCTAAGCTTGTTGAAAAGCTGAGATTCTAAGCTTTCAGAGGAAAGTTAAACCAAGTTCCTAGCACAAACGGTTCCAGCCAGAGATACGAACGATTAAATAAAGGTAGTTTTTCGGATTTGAAATTTTAAAAGTTCAAAGCGACAGGTTACAGCTTGCAGCTAGAAAATGACAGGTGACAGTTAGGAGGCAGTTCTGGTTAGATTAAAATAGTTTGGATTAGATTATTTTAACTAAGAGATTGGTTCTGCACAGTTCTGCTAGGTACCACAATATATTTTTGAATTAGGCCTCGCCACGGATCTGGTCAGGTTTTGGACTGGACTCCGGTTCTGGTCTCGGCACTTCACAGTGATCTGGATCAGCTCTCTGGTTCTGCTAACAGCGGTCTGGGTCACTCTGGATCTCTGGCCTCTGGTTCTGGATACTGCTCTGCTTTCTCTGGGTACAGCACTGCTTCTGGATCTTTCTGGCACAGGGTTTCAGGCCAGAATCAACACCTGGGTTCGGCTGTGAATAGTCTGCAAATGATTTTTGGGCCTGCTGACAAATACTTTTGCTTGCAGTGGGCCTTCTTGGTTCAAAGTTCTGTAGTCTCTGTTTAGCTTGGAAGTCTAAGTGTAGGATCTCTGGATGTGAAGTAGTCGGTCAGCATGCTCCGCAGCAAATGGAATTGAATGTCTCTACCTGTCCCAGCAGTCTCTTTTTATGTGTTTTGAAAGTGGGTGTGTGCCTGGGCCTAGCTAAACCTGCCCCTTTCTACTTGTCATTGGCCCAATTCTCCCCTCTCCCATGATTGGGGAAGGAACTGTGAGTCAGAGTGATGCTGTAGGTTTTATGGGTCAGAGGATCCTCCCCTGGTCAGTTTGCCCACAAATCTATATTTGACCTAAAGACATATTTCATAGATACACAGTGGTTTGAAATTACATGCACCCATCACGTATCACATGAGGTATACTCTGTTCAAACTCTGATGTTTCTAAGAGCTTGCATTCAGAAACGGCAACATTTTGCGTTTTTTAACTAGTTTTGCAATATTGGTTTTTCATTAAAAATTATACACATATACACGGCCTGTCCATACATACTCCAGTAAATTCCCATGTCTCTAGCTTAAACACAGAGTCTGTAGTATACATAAATAGCAGGGTTTTGCCCCAGAACATCACACAAATTGGAGTTTGGGCTTGAATCGAAGGTACATTTTTTAAATTAAGGCTCTCAAAGTTATACATTCCGGTCATTTGATTACAAAGAGTTATCAGTGTTTCTGTAAAATATATATTTTGCTTTCAATTCAGTTCTCAGAGTGTTGGAGCCCGCCTCCAAGACTTGGGTGGGTCAGTGACCATGCCTCTGCTGGCAGGCAGGCCTTTGTTGACAGGAAACAGTCAAAATCAACATATTCTATTCAAGTGCAAGAGCCTATTGTGTGGTCTCCAGGAGGCTCCCAGCCAGTCTGCCTTCTATCAATCAGGAGGTCATGTGAGATTCTAACTCCTGGTGTGAATCTCTGGAGGTGAGAGGTTTCCCAGCCTTTGGCCTGTTAATTAAATCAGATTGTCTTCTGGGAACAGCATGTGGTTAAGATTTTAATTAACTCCCAGCCTTTGATGTAAAGGCCTCTCCTGCAACTCCTGACATGCAGTTTCCCTGTCAGAGTTTAGACCGCTAGCGCCACCCTCAGTCAAAAGCGGGTACTGCATGCAATTATTTTTGGATCAGTCTTGAATTCAAGCATTCAAACAAGAGATGTTACATGGAAGTATATTGTCCAGGTTCAACAAATGGCATTGGTGTAGTTCTGAGGTAAAATAATTTTGTGACCATAAATTAGCCATGTTTGACCTGAAGAAAACGAATTCCCACCAGTTATGGGTTGCTTTTGGCAATCAGCATTGCCCCTTTGACAATGGTTTTAGGCTCTGTGCCCTTCTGTGCTCACAACATAGGCAAAAATGGGTGGCAGCCTATTCTTCATGCTTTTCCCTGTGCATTTTCTGGGAAGTTCTGGCCATCATGATGTTTTCCATGCCAGTACTGCACAGTTTTTGTGGTAGGGCTCGGATGCATGGGTAAAAACATCCCACAAGCCCCCCTCTTGCGATGGCCATTCTGTTTCACTGATGGAGCTCGCAAGATCTGGGATGTTCTCATCTTCCGGTAGATGGCACAGTTCAGCATCTTTTCCTCCGTCCGGTACTGATCGATCGGTTCTCCTTGCCGGTCCTGATGGGAATATTGGGCGGTACCCCGGGCCCCTTGGGTCTCTGCTCCCGGTCTCCGGATCGTCCTCCTTCGCCAGTCTCCAGGTTTTCTTTCTCCTAGGATGACAAAGGAAAAGCGGCAATACCTATTCATGGACATTTCTCCCCCACCATTGATATAGTGGGGTGGCATATATATTTTAGAACTCAACAGATATGAACATGCACATTTTTTTAAATTAAGCGACAGGAACACACAAACTTGAGAAACACAGAATTTGATAGGTTATATGTAGGATATTTTAGGGTTGGAATTGAATTACTCTGGAGCGGTACCCTCTGGGATTGCAGAGGACTCCTCCAGTTGTTGCAGAGTGTGCCTGGGATGGCAACACTTCAACTGGTTGATGTTGACCCACTTGTCTTCCCCCTCTGCCAAACCGCCTTTGGGGATGAGGATCTTGTAGGCCACAGGGGAGATCTTGTCTATAATCTCAAACGGTCCCTTCCATGTAGGCAAACATTTTCGCTGTTTGGCCTGGTTCCTTTGGCAATTGTATAAATAGACCCGGTCCCCCACCTGATATTCCTTCCTGGAAGTTTTCAGGTCATAGTGGGTCTTCATACTCTCAGCTGATCTTTCTAGATTCCGCTGAGCATAGGCAAAAGCATGTTGTAGGTGTTTCCTTAAATTCTCCACATACTAGTTGTGGAGGCATTTATTAGTGTCTGCTCTTGGGTCCTGTAGAGCAAATGCTGCGGAAGCACCATCTTGCGTCCAGTCATCAACTCGAATGGTGACATTTTGGTTGCAGATGAAGGGGTAGATCTGATAGCCATTAGGACCGGAGGTAATCGGATATCCCAACTTGGCCCAGAATCTGCCACAAACTTCTTTAATATGCTCACAATGGTTCGGTTATATCTCTCTACTGCCCCAGAAGAAGCTGACCGGTAAGCAATATGTAACTTCCTTTTGACCCCCAGTATCTCCCACATCTTTGTCATTACTTCACTGGTGAAGTGGCTACCCCTGTCTGACTCAATCCTTTGAGGTAGACCAAAACGGGAAAAGATGTGGTTAATCATCAGGGCAGCTGCTGTTTCTGCCTTGCAGTTTGGGGCTGGGAGACATTCCACCCACTTGGTAAACAAGCATGTCACAGTCAACATGTACTTATTCCCCCCAGCGGAGCGAATCACGGGGCCTACAAAGTCAATTTGCAAATCTGACCATGGCAGTGTCATCCCCCTCTATTGGAGAGGCGCACCGTGTGTGAGGGATGATGGCTGAAATTGTGCACACACAAGACACCCCTTCAAGTATTGGTCGAGGTCCTGCCCCATGTGTGGCAAGTATGCAACCTCTCAAGATTTCCAGTGTTGTGTGAAACCCCCTATGACCGGCGGTGGCTGCATCATGGGCGTGACTTAACATCAGGCTTCGGAATGAGGTAGGAACCACCCACTGATCGTGGCCAGCTTTGGATTTCCTTACCAGCAAACCGTCTTGGATTCGGAACATTTTTGGACATTTCATCAACACTCTTAGGTCCTCTTTCCCAATGTAATCGGTATCCGTCAGGGGAAAGTTCTCAGGGTCCTCAAGGTGTTGGTAAAACTTACCGATAATTGGATCCCCCTTCTGAGCTGTAATCAAATCAGCATCAGGGGTCTCCTTGCTCCATTGTGCAGTTGAAAGATCATTGTGAGGATTTGTCTGGGACCTAGTGATTGCAGTGATCTGGATTTCCCCCAACAGGGACTCAATCTCAATTAGATCCCCTTGGATGGCCCCGGTTTTGGCCAGCTGATCAGCTAAGTCATTTCCAGTTTTGTCTGGTCCCTCTACTTTGGAATGACCCTTGATCTTTTTCCAGTAGATGGTCATCCCATTCGATGTGACAGATCATCAATGTTTTGGATCAACTTCCCATGTTTCAAGGGTTTGTTGTGAGCACATAACATGCCTCTGGTTTTCCAATTAACCAGGTGCTCCACGAACCCGTTCGTACATAATCAGAATCTGTGATTATGACCAGTTTGTGGAGTTGATGTTGGACAGCAGTGAGGATGGCCTGATGCACAGCCATCAATTCTGCCACCTGACTACTTCAGGGACCAATTTTGTATCCAGCGGGGGGTTCTGGGAACTCCTTCACCCATGCATTCCCTACGCCAGCCACCAGTTCTTTCTCACTGTCGTTTTCAACATGGTAAGAGCATCCATCCACATAGACAGTGGGCATTCCCTCACACTTGTCCTCTTCAAAGACTTTGTGTGGGGAATTAAGGTATGCCTCCATGTTGTCCTTGATTTTTAGACTTTCGTCCTCGAGACAATTTTCTCTGACACAATCATGCAAGTCAGCCAGACCTTGCGCGAGGGGACTCTTCTTGTTTTGGCCATATCTGACCTCCACAGGAAAGCCTTGCATTGACAGAATCCAGGAAGTAATTCGGGAATTACTCACATTTCCGGCCCGGATTCTATCACTTTGGAGATATTGCAGAGGCTGGTGTGGAGTCTCCACTATGATGTTCCCCCTGGATAAACGGGCGGTAATTCTTCAATGACCACACCGTTGCCAGGAGTGCCTTCTCACAATCGTTGAATTTTTCCTCCACAGAGGATAAAGTTTTGCTCGCATAGGAGATTACTTTATTGACCTTGTCATGCTTTTGGTATAAAACTGCCGTCAAGCACGTATTAGAGAACACCGTCTCCAGGAAGAACTCCTTGTTTCTGACAGGGTAAGCTAGGCAAGGCGCTTGTGAGAGGCTTCTTTGAGTTGTTTTACCGCCTCGGCTTGTTCTGGACCCCATTCCCACTTGACCCCCCCCCTTCAGGAGATGAATCAGGGGTCTGGTGATCTCTGCGTAGCCCTCAATGAACTTTCTGCTGTAATTAGTCAGTCCAAGGAGGCTCCTTAGTTCCCGTAGAGTTGTGGGGTCTTTCAGTTTCTGAAGTGCTTCCACTTTCTTTTCCTGGGGACAGAGACCCTGAGGAGTAATCTCATGCCCCAAGAAAGTAACACGGGTTCTACACCACTGTGCTTTCTGAAAGGAAAGTTTTGCTCCGGCGGCCCTCAACTGGGTCAGAACATAACAGATCTCCGCTATGTGTTCCTCCACAGATGAACTTTTGATGAGGACATCATCTACATAAGCCAGGTTACCCCTTGCACCCAGGTCGGGCATGGCCTTGTGTAGGAAAATGTTGAATTCATTTCCGGAGTTGAGGTATCCGAAGGGAGTCCGTGTCCATGTGTACTGCTGGCCCCCAAAGGTAAAAGCCAGTTTGTATTGGTCCTCCCTACTGACAGGCACGGTCCAGTATCCATTGGTCAGGTCTATTGCAGTGAATACCTGTGACCCCTGGATCTGGGCCAGCCCCTTGGTCAATGTAGGGCAGAGGCCATCGGGAAGTATGGCCCCGTTTGTTGAGCTCCCTAAGGTCGGCGCAGAGTCTCCAATGGACGTTTGGCTTCAATATTCCCAGCACCGGATTATTGAAGGTGCTGTGTATTGGACGGATTATTCCCCGGGACTCAAGGTTCTTAATTATTTCAGTAAGGGACTCCATTGATGCGAGAGGCAAGCGATATTGCTTCACAAACACTGGAGTCATGCCAGGGTCCGTGGGGATTGTTGTTGTGTGGATGTCGGTGCGGCCACAGTCATATGAGTCTACCGCAAAGAGATCTTGGAAATCCAAGAAAACTTGCTTCAACTTTTGCTTTTGTTCCATAGTCACACAGGCATCAGCTAGGTTGACTCTCTCTTCCACCATCTGCCTGAAGCCTGGAAAGACTTCTGGTTTGGCTATCTCAGCGGCCTCCTCCAGCTGGGTGGAGAAGTCCCTGGTCAGAGTGCTGATTTGGACTGGAGGCTTCAGGTGGGAAAGGCAGCCCTCATGGACCTGGAAAATCACCTCATCCCTCCTGAAGTCACAAGTCACATCTTCCTTACCATAAGGGCAGGAAGTATACACCAGGAAGTTCCCCCCATGCCGGGTAAAAATCCTGTCTGGTGTTGTATTGTCATCACTGTCACTGTCAAAACAGTCCTTGGGGATTGGTCCTAACTGTTAATTTCCTAAATCAATGGAAAAATGTCGGTCATCAACCACCATTCCAATAATGGTGCCTGCGGCTAGAGTAATACTCTTTAAGTCGCTGTTATCCACCTCTATTGGAATGGTGTCATGTTCTATGTTGACTAATGGAGTTGGGTTTACCCCCAACCCTTGCTGTTGGAGAGAAGCATTTAGATGTATATAAGCATCAGGGTTTTGCAAATATTGTCCTCTTTTAACTTTCACTTCCAGGGAGAATTGTCGGGTCCTTTCTGGGATGGTGACTTCGTCTTTGATCTGAATTTCAACTGCATAAGGTAGCAATTGAGCTGACCTAAATGCTTTTTCTGGATCATCAAAGCCCATGGGATTATCCGCTAATCGGAACCAAGCTTTGAAGTTTATTAGGTCCAAACTAATGGCAAAGCGATTGAGAATGTCACTGCCTAAGTAAAAAGCGGCAGTGACGTCTCGCACGACCCAACAATTGTGGACTATGCTCTTGTTGCCAATGGAGATTTTTAGCATATACCTGCTTGGCAGGAGATGTTTGGAATTGGGTGCTTCCAGGTCCATTTCCCATCAGTTTGAATGTGGGAATGGCTGGATCTTTTGGGAGTTGGCGGAACATGGCTTTGCTGATGAAGCTCTTACCATTGTTCACGCACACTCGAGCGAGAACAGAGTCCTTCCCATCATTTAATTGAACAGGGATGAACAACTGCTCTCCAATTCGCTGAATATCAGCCAGGCTCTGAGCTGATTTCACATCTTTCTGGACTATATAGGAGTGAGAGTTTCTGATTGTGGATTAGTAAAGAATTTCAGGGTGTTTCCTTCCAGTGTGGAATACCACCTTAAACTGGAAGGAAGGTTGATTTTCAGAAATAGAGAGGACCCCCCATCACCAGTCTGTTGTCCTACTGCTATTACTGTCACGTCGGGAGTTTGGTTGTTCTGGAAGTGAAATTCTACTTGGTCAGATTTTTGTTCAACCATGTGGCAGGTGCCGTTTAAACTAACATGGTTGACACTCTGTTTTAATTTCATTGGTCGGCTAGTCTGGGTCCAGAGGACCTTGTTTACACAATCTATTAGGGGTGACAACCTTCTCAGGAGGTCATTCCCTAGTAAACAAGGGGTGCCCTCTGGGGTCACTACTATGACCGGGTGTTTCACCTTGTGTCGCCCAATTTTAATGTCCAAGTCTGCAGTCCCCTCAACGGGAATTTCCTTCCCGTCAAAGTTCTGCAGTTGTCCAGGAAGAGAGGTGAGAGGAATACGGTAATTCTCCCCCCTTCCAGCATTTAGTCCCTCAAAGGCCCTTTTGGACAGAAGGGTAGCTTGGGATCCAGTGTCCACCAGTGCCAAAATTGTACCCTGCCCCTGTACTTGTACCGGGGCATAGTATCTTCCCTCCTTCTCTTCAAGGGGGCACAGATAATGCACATTTTTGGACAACTGGTGGGCTAACTTTCTGGTTTTGGACATTGCCAGAGAAGAGATTTGGGCAGAATTCTGTGGAGAGTCTTGGGAATCTGAAAGAAAAGGTTGGCAACTAGAGATCAGAGCCATTGTGGGTTCCCCTGGTTCCGGTTCTGGGCCGCCCCCCCCTTTTTGGAGGCAGTCACCAGGATGGGTTTGAACCAGGGGATTTTGGTATTGTGGGTTCTGGGATGAGATAATGGGCGGCGGTAGCTCAGTCTCCACATCTCCCCAGTCTGGATTGGAATCCCTTGGGACCCATTTTTCTTTGGGAGGAGTTCCCCCATCTCTGAAGGAGAAGGTCCTTTTCCCAGGATCTTCTGAGGATCCCTCTCCCTCAAATTGGAAGACCTGTACCTCCTCCACAAAGTGGGTCTGTTTGGGTCCTTTGTTTCTCCTACCCCCCCTCTGCTCCTTGGGAGGCAGGCTTTCAGGGGCAGGAGATTTTGTTTCCGGTTCCTGGTTTTCCAGGGGCTGTTTACAAGTTGGGAAGGAAGCTTCCTCCAAGGTTTTACACCCCCCTTCCCCTTGTGCCTCCTCCCTGGGAGCCGGTGTGTTATCGGGGTGCTGCCCCCGTCATTGTTCTGGAGCACCAGGTCCAGAGTTTGGGGCATTCTGCGGTGGCATGCTCATCTGAGGGTTCTGTTGAGCCCTCAGTATGTGACCCAGATCCCGTGCCAGATTTTGGACCTGGCGCTCTAACTGGGAAACCCGCTCAGGCTGATACGGGGCTCTATTTTCTCCCCTGGGCTGACCCCGGGAAGGGTAGCTATCCCTTCTGTGGTAGTACCCCTGGTTGGGAAGATTTTGGTACCCCTCCACCCTTGGCCTCCCCTCTCCCGGATTAGGTTGTCTGGGCTCAGGGAATTGGGGAAAGAAGGATGGATGATTTTGGGGCTGGAAATTGGGCGGATTCTGCCCAGGATTTGGAGAATTTCTGCCCTCCTGTGGGAAGTTGGGAGGGAAGTTCCCTGGGTTAGGTGCTTGGCCAGATCCCCCCCCCTTGGGCTGGAGGAGTCCACACATAACCCAGGATTGGTCGGTTTCCCTCATAGCGGGGACTTACATAGTCAGGGGAGCGGGGGACCCCATTTGTGGGACTACCTCCTCGACTCCCTGTCTGTGACTGGCCCGAGGGCCTTCTGGGCTGTGAATTATTAGGTGCAGGTAGGTTTTTAGGCCCCCCCATCTCCAAATCCAAAACGGGGGTGACCTTTACCTCTGCCACCTTGGCAGCAGCAGGGGTGCTGTTGGTTTTGGGATTTTTCTGGGTATTGCTTTTATTTTCTATGGGCTTCTGCACCTCATAGATCCGGGTAGCCTGTTCAATGACCCAGTCTAAAGATCTTTTCTAATGAAAATCTCTCACGAGCTGGGTCATTATATATTTGGGCAAGGCATGGAAAAATGTATTGACAAATTCTCTGCTGTCTGTGCGCACCCTTCTGGTGGTCTGCGCAAAGGCACGTTTCAGTTCTTGCACGAATTCCTGTGGGGCCTGATCCTCCCCACCTTGCAAATTGTAGGCTGCTTTGCGAGCCTCTTGAGGATTTCTGTGAACAGAAAAATGTTTCAAGATGGCCACCTTATAGGTGGACCATCTTAAATGATTTTGGTCCTCCAGCCCCGCAAAGAAACTGGAGTATTCTGGTGAGAAGGTCCACTTTACATATTGAATACAGCTTTGGCTGTCCTTCAAATGGAAAGTCTCCATTTGCTCATAGAGCTCCAAGTGTTCCCAAACGGAGTACTTGGCGTTCTTATGATAAGGCGTGATGACACTCCTGATTGCCTTAATCTGTTTCAATGGGTCCTTAAGCAAGGCCCTTTTTGCCTTATTGGCCTTTTTGGTTCAGGTAACCCTGGTCCATTCATCCTCTGACTCAGAGGCACTGCTCCCAGAGGTTCCTGTCTGATCTTCTAGGTTTTCCCGGATTCTGCGAGCCTGGGATTGGCTGGCAGAATGTGGGGACCTGGTCTCCTGTGTCCTGCGCCGTTCAGAGGAGTCTTCAGATTCCTCCTTGCTGCCAGGATTTGATGGGTACCCCCCCCCCGATCTAACTGGGCAGAAGTTTTCAGGATGCCCTTAATGGGCCTATTCTCCTGGGGTTCCCCACTAAATTGCACTGTGCTTAGGTGCCCATACCCGGATGCCCGCCCATCCATTCCTGGGAGGTACTGGCCTATGAGCCCCATGCTTTTGGCTGGATAGTAATCTGCCATCCCTGTGGCCCGGTGCTCATGTGCGCCAGGGGACATGGGGTGGCAGAGTCCAGGGACTGAGAGAGATAAAGGCCTCTGGTACTAGGGCTCCTGAGGTTATACTCAGGAGTTTCCCTTTCCCAGCGAACCTGGTCTCTATCCGCCCCTGCTCCCTGTTGCAATGCAAGAGCCTGCGCTTTCAGTTCCTCAGTTAAGGCCTTACTTGACTCTATCAGTCTCTCCTGCATCGCTACCTGTTGCTGGAGCCTATCATTGTGCTGACAGAGAGCCTCATTTTCTCTCTGTGCCTCCTGATTGGTCCTGGAGTACTGGGCCAGTCTTTGCTGCAGGAGGGTTACCTCCTGATTCCCTTCCCTACTGGCCTGCTCCTTTCTTGCCAGAGCCTCCTCCACCCTCCTGGTGTGCTCTAACATGTTCTGGTGTTCTTTTTGGAGGTCACCCAGTCCCTGGAGGGCCAGGTGATTTTCTTCCTTTTTAAGTGGCAGACTTCCTGGCCTAAGGTATCCCTTTCCTGACCAAGAGCCTGCATTTGTGACGCCAGGTCGTCCCTCTGCCTTTGAAAGGCACCAGCTTTCTGGCGTTCTTCATCAAACTCTGCCTGGGTATCCAGGTCTTTCAAAATCAATTTGTTGCTTTCCTCTTTCTCTCTGTCTAGTTGGATTTGCAGGGTGGCTACCTGCTCTGTGCATGCCCTGTTGAAATTGATCTGTTGCTCCAGCTTTTTCCTGCTCTGCAGCAAGGAGTCCAAACTGTCTTGGTGCTCCTTCTGCAAAGCCAGAATTCTGGTATCCTGGTCTGTCTTTTCCTGTTGCAGTATATCCATGTCCTCTTTTATTTTAATATTATACTGCCTACTATCATTTTCTGACTCCTGGCTCCTCTGCTCAGAAGAATCCAGATCAGATTGGGCCTTCTGTAATGCCAGCAGTTGCCTACTCGCCAGATCTTGGCCTTCAGCACATTTGTCCTGCATGGCTCCCATATGTAAATATAAATATGCCGCTACCCTGGCAATCTTGTTGTGCTCATCCTTGGCCTTAGGGGCAATATATAGTTCACTCAGGGCCACATGTAAGGGACCCTGGTCTCTCCATATATCTGACCCTGTTTCAGTGACCTGTTGCGCGATTGCCTGCAACCAGACCGTTTGGTCCTGATGAGTCCACTCACATCTCACAAATAGCTTATGTAAGAAGTGCTCTCTCGCTATTTTCATGTCTACCAAGGTCGTCATTCTAGAGATTGATCTCTGTCCTGACTTACAGAAATTAATATTTTATTTTTGCAAAACAGACCTTTTCCTTAGTGTCCCTTTGAAGAGTGCTTTACAGCGTGGTGATCCGACCGGATGTATGTATCCCGTCAGTTAGCACGCTGTATTAAGCTGCACAAGTGATAGATCTAACCCAAACGTCCAGCTCGAGCCCCCAATTTGTAAGAGGATTCAATCCAGCACTACAGCTAAGTCAATGCCTAGTCTGGGATACTGAATGGAAACCCTTATTGATATATCTTTATGTCCAGTTCATGAGTTCTGGATGACTACCCCTATATAACACCCCTCTCTTGGAACCCCACTGAGCCAAGAAGTAGTTCTGTTTTGCAAGTTTAAACGGTTTATTTGAGAATGTAAACAATATATATATATCACGCTTTATAATAAATTAATAATTAATATCACACTTCAGAACATGAGCAGTTAACAACAATGGGTAATGTTCTACCAATAAACTGATTTGATTACCCAGGAGTAGTATAAAGGATGAGGTAGCACGCTTGTGAATAGGAACAGAAGAATAAGGTGGTAGAGAATGCTTTACCTAGTTTCAGATGGATGCAATGTTGAATGAAAATGCAATACAGAAAATACTCAATATGATTTCAACAAAACAATGTAATCACTTTTCTCTGGCAATCCACTCCCCCCCCCTTATGCAATGTAAGCAAATGAAGGGGAGAGCACACAGTTCTTAGAAATGCAATCAAATGTAATTCAGTTCACCCCAGCAAGCTTAGACTACAGAAGTTTGAAACACAGGCAAAAGGCTTTGAATATGATGACAATGCAGTGAGAAATATGCTGAAAATGCTTTTAATTCCCTTCAGGAGGTTTAGGGTGAGTGGTATCTAGTTAATATGAGTTCAGGCTCACTCTAGCAATGATTCAGGGATGGTTCTTAAGAGGCAGACGAAATGTATCAGTTCAGGCAAAAGCAGCTATCTTTTTACAAGTAAAGAAATCGGGCCAAATCGCAAATCGCGGCAAAATTCGCGAGTGCGAGAATCGTGATTACGGCAAATGTATATGGAGTAGCAAGTCAGCTTGTTGAAAAGCTGAGATTCTAAGCTTTCAGAGGAAAGTTAAACCAAGTTCCTAGCACAAACGGTTCCAGAGATACGGACGATTAAATAAAGGTAGTTTTTCGGATTTGAAATTTTAAAAGTTCAAAGCGACAGGTTACAGCTTGCAGCTAGAAAATGACAGGTGACAGTTAGGAGGCAGTTCTGGTTAGATTAAAATAGTTTGGATTAGATTATTTTAACAAAGAGATTGGTTCTGCACAGTTCTGATATGCTCTCACAATATATTTTTGAATTAGGCCTCGCCACGGATCTGGTCAGGTTTTGGACTGGACTCCGGTTCTGGTCTCGGCACTTCACAGTGATCTGGATCAGCTCTCTGGTTCTGCTAACCGCGGTCTGGGTCACTCTGGATCTCTGGCCTCTGGTTCTGGATACTGCTCTGCTTTCTCTGGGTACAGCACTGCTTCTGGATCTTTCTGGCACAGGGTTTCGGGCCAGAATCAACACCTGGGTCTGGCTGTGAATAGTCTGCAAATGATTTTTGGGCCTGCTGACAAATACTTTTGCTTGCAGTGGGCCTTCTTGGTTCAAAGTTCTGTAGTCTCTGTTTAGCTTGGAAGTCTAAGTGTAGGATCTCTGGATGTGAAGTCGTCGGTCAGCATGCTCCGCAGCAAATGGAATTGAATGTCTCTACCTGTCCCAGCAGTCTCTTTTTATGTGTTTTGAAAGTGGGTGTGTGCCTGGGCCTAGCTAAGTCTGCCCCTTTCTACTTGTCATTGGCCCAATTCTCCCCTCTCCCATGATTGGGGAAGGAACTGTGAGTCAGAGTGATGATGTAGGTTTTATGGGTCAGAGGATCCTCCCCTGGTCAGTTTGCCCACAAATCTATATTTGACCTAAAGACATATTTCATAGATACAGTGGTTTGAAATTACATGCACCCATCACGTATCACATGAGGTATACTCTGTTCAAACTCTGATGTTTCTAAGAGCTTGCATTCAGAAACTGCAACATTTTGCGTTTTTTAACTGGGTTTGCAATATTGGTTTCTCATTAAAAATTATACACATATACACGGCCTGTCCATACATACTCCAGTAAATTCCCATGTCTCTAGCATAAACACAGAGTCTGTAGTATACATAAATAGCGGGGTTTTGCCCCAGAACATCACACAAATTGGAGTTTGGGCTTGAATCGAAGGTACATTTTTGGTTCTTTTTACCAGTCTGCCTTCTATCAATCAAGAGGTCATGTGAGATTCTAACTCCTGGTGTGAATCTCTGGAGGTGAGAGGTTTCCCAGCCTTTGGCCTGTTAATTAAATCAGATTGTCTTCTGGGAACAGCATGTGGTTAAGATTTTAATTAACTCCCAGTCTTTGATGTAAAGGCTTCTCCTGCAACTCCTGACATGCAGTTTCCCTGTCAGAGTTTAGACCGCTAGCGCCGCCCTCAGTCAAAAGCGGGTACTGCATGCAATTTTTTTTGGATCAGTCTTGAATTCAAGCATTTCAAACAAGAGATATTACATGGAAGTATATGGTCCAGGTTCAACAAATGGCATTGGTGTAGTTCTGCAGTAAAATAATTTTGTGCCCATAAATTAGCCATGTTTGACCTGAAGAAAACGAATTCCCACCAGTTATGGGTTGCTTTTGGCAATCAGCATTGCCCCTTTGACAATGGTTTTAGGCTCTGTGCCCTTCTGTGCTCAAAACATAGGCAAAAATGGGTGGCAGCCTATTCTTCATGCATTACCCTGTGTATTTTCTGGGAAGTTCTGGCCATCATGATGTTTTCCATGCCAGTACTGCACAGTTTTTGTGGTAGGGCTCGGATGCATGGGTAAAAACATCCCACAGTACAAACATTTTCATATTTCACCACAATCAACCATGGGGCTGGTAGGACTGGGCTGCTCTCTTAAGAGTAAATAATGTATGGATCCCATTGGTCCCTAGGTTTCGCAGATTCATAAACCAAGTTCCTATATTCCGATTCCATTTCATAACGGTACAGAATGTCCTTCCTCCACCTACTTTTCGTCAGAGTGGGTCCTCCCTCCCCATGCCATTGCTACTCGCCGCTTGGCCAGAACCAGTAACGGACCAACCAAACGTCTGGTAGGCCTTGGGATGTCTCATGTATCCCAGTAGTGCCATTAGTGGAGACAACTCAATTTGCTCTCCCAAAAGTTACCCCACTACATCAAAAACTCGGACCAGAAGTCCATTAACCCTGGGCAGTTCCAAGCCAAGTGAAATAAATTAGCTGGCGTATAAGAGCACCTAATGCATTCCTTTGTGCTACCCGGGGGAAAATTGTTTTCCCAGTCTGGCGTGATATTCCTGGAGGTGAAATGAATCAAAGTATCCAGTAGCCTTCCTTGAGGGCTGTTACCACAAAACATAGGGTTGGCATTTCTGCATATTATTGACGGGATCGATAACTGGATGTGAACCTTACAAATACATAGAATTAGTTACTGTATGGACTTCCATAAAGCACAGTACTGCATGAACAACCGGGTGAGGTGTAGGGCTCTGCATGCGATTTCTGTATCACAAAGGGGCAAAAAGAGCTCTTATAAATCATGAACCTGTTTGAGTAGTTGATGCTGCCATCTAGGTATGCCTTTTCTTCCTCCAGATGGTTGGCAAGAGATAGACCTATTTAAGTTGGCCACTCAGTCTTTATTGCAAGTTTGCTCGTCTTGGAATTTGGGTGAGATTGGGTAGTCTCACATAGGGTCTTAAATCTTAGAAGCCAATCTGTGCTTGCATTTAACTGTACTGCTAACTGAGTATCGGGATTAATCTTCTATTCAAAGTGAACTAATTGCAGGTACCGTTATTATTGACTAATGGGTGCTTGTTTATCAAATGCAGTTCCTGAAAGTTCATCACTGAATCGGACCATATTAGGTTTTTGTATAACAAACCGGAATCAACCCATTCTAGCCTGATCATCGGTTTGCCTGCTGAGTTTATATTCTCATTAAACTCCTACCCCTTCTCCCCTCCCAACCTGTACAATGGGACCATGTGCATAGGACCTTGCAGATATTTGTAATGGTGCTCATTCACGAGTTAGTAATGGAGATACCAATTCCGCTTCCTGCTCTTTTCACCTGGGGGGAGCCTTGATGGTTGCTGTCTGAATACTAGCATAAGCATTTGTATGATCGAGAACGTGTCCACCTATCTCCTGAAATGGGGGAATTCTACTCTAGTGGGGGTGGGGGGAGGATAAGCCTGCTGGACAAGATCCTCTACTTTTTGCCCTCTCCATAGAAATTGCAGGCGCATTTTATTGACTCTCTTGAAGAAATGTGTTGGTTGTCAGTGGCAACATCGTGAGGCCATATATAATCACAGGACATATGCATATTTTAATGGTTTCTAAATGACCCGAGCACAAGAGGAGGCGCAGGGACTGTTTGTTCAGCACATGTTCCACTTTTTTAATTGCTTCTCAATGTACCTTTAGTGTGTGTTGACTGTCATTGGCTATTTGGATACCCAGGTATTTAATGCCTGGAAAGTTTATAAAGGAGGCCAAATGTGTCGAAATGTGATTGGAGGAAATGTCTGTTAAGGGGCATGGCTTCTGTGTTCTCAATGTTATGACTGTTGCACAATACCCTGGAGTAGTCTTCAATTTCTTCTAATAATGGAGGGAGTTTTGTGGGTCCACTAGACAGCCCAGAATATAATCTGCAAATGCAGGTCTTGAATCAAGCTCAATTTGCCCCTTAATTCATATGCGAATAACCAGCAGCTCGAGGTATAGAATAAACAGAAGGGGGTGGGGAGGATAGCGGGTACCCTTGCTTGGTGCTTGCATTTAGAACAAAATATGGGGACAACCTGCCATTGACAAAGGCTGTAGCTCTAGGATACTGATGTAAGGTAAAGACTAACGATATAAACTTGAGATCAAATCAATGCCATCTTAGTGACGCAGCCAGGAAGGAACATCACACTCTGTAGAATGCCTTCTCTTCATCCAACGTAGCCTGCGCCCATGGCCTTACTGTTTTTGCACCAACGTCGATAATTTTGCATATTGCGAAGCAAGGGCCTATCCTTAATCTGGTTTAATGTTTATGTATCAATTTACGTAGTAGGTGTTAGAACTACAGATCCATAATCCTAGCAATGTTCTTTGCTTCTGCATTAATCAACGAGATGGCCCTTGAGTAACTAGGGTCTCTTCCTGGTTTCAAAATTTGGTGAATCATGTCATAGAAGAAGGTAACCTGTATTAACTCTTAAATAACTCGTAGTTTAGGAGAAAGCATATCAATGAATGTACAGTAGGAATCAAAAGGCATGGTGTCTGGTCCCCAGGATCCATTTTTAATTTGATTGCTGTCGTCCCCTTGGCTAGCGGTCTCTCATCCTAGGTGGAGGTACTTCGTTGACGGTATATTATGTTGTGTTGGATGCATAACATTTTTTGAAGTGGGCCTCGATTTGAATTTTGGTTGACGATTCGCTTCATTGGCAAAGGAGTCCACAACGTCCTTATCTTTTAGTTTGTGTTATCTTCTTTAAGAGCAGCTACTTTATTATTTCGGTTCCTACCTTTTAAATATGCTTTTAAATATGCTATGAGTATTGATCCTGCTGTGGCTCCAACAAAGAATTTTCAGTGGTATTTCAGCAGAAACAGGAGCTCTGTGTATGCGTTGCTATACTCCATTTTGGCTCTCATGACCATCTTTAACTTCTCTGGAGTTGGATTATTTAGATAATGCAGTTGTTTCTTCAGTTTGAAGGTTTTTAATTGCTTCCTGTTTAGGATTTTATTTTCTGCCTAGCTACATATCCTATTACTAGTGCCCCAGATCAGAACCGGGGAAAGTTGCCACTCATTCGAGAGGAAGGGAGTGCCTTTCTCAGAGATTTGGAAGTCAATGGAACAGAGTAGGTCTGTATTTAGACGCCAATTTAATCCTACTAGGCGGTATTGCTTCTGGACAAGTGGAAGGGTTCTAGGAATTCATTAATTTACCTCCTCCGGGTAGCTCGTGGTCCAACAGGATGACAACCCTGTGACTGAAAGGAGGAATAATTAATGTACCTGCTTAAAAATGGTTAAGCTAACTGCAAGCTAATCTTTCCTAATGAGCATTTCTAAAAGCAGATGGGGTCGATTTACATTACCAGGATGCACTATACCTGCTCATGCCAGGCTGGCCTGCAAGTTCTACTCCAGGAGGAATATTCTGCATGATTTGCTCCTAGATCAATGCGGGCATAGCAACACTCCATTAACTTTTGACCTGAGTAATCAACATAGGTTATAAGAGGAGTCTGACTATTACTACTGAGATTTTGATAACCAACCTTTTAAATACTTGCCATAGATAGTGTGGCAAAAGGAATAGGTGAACAAATGTTGTCCCATAATAGATGAAGTCCCTCGTTTGGACCTTTTACAAAAAGGGGTGAATTAAGGGTTGTGATCCACTGAACTATGGTCAGAATCCACCAAAGCAGAGTTCATTGAATCTATGGCTCGAGTGGAAAGTTCAATGGAAACTGATGGCCATCTCCCCGGACTTTGCATTGTCCAATGCAAAGAACAGTTTTCTCGAACATGTGCCAAAAGAATGAAGCAGGATAGGGTTTTCTCCAGCCTAAAAAGGAACAGATTTTAATGAGTTGAACCCAAACCGAGGAGCTTGGAAGACTGGGATTGCAACTATTGGTATCAAACGCTTTCATCAGGTGGTAATGGACTTGACGCATGGTCACCTCTCTGCATTTCACCTTGGTTTAGCCACATCTCATGATCATGTAGATTTTGTCTTACTGGCCTGGTTTGCGCCGTGAGTTGACCTGATGTGTGACATATGCAAAATGGTTGCCTTTCTGTCCAATATAAGCTTGGGACTCTGTTGATGCCCATGTATATGCAATACTTGGGAGGGAGGATGGCTGTAAAATCTTAATTAATTATAACCAAACAGGATTATAAAAACTCGACCATAAATTGTCTTTTTCCTGCTATCTTTAAATATGTTGAAAATGCAAAGGACATGGGTTGAAAAGTAAGGACAATTGACCAGTTGGCAACTTCAGTAAGCTTTAGTATCAATACTCGGAGGCTGCAAGGGTCATTTAATTTGTAATGCTTAGGGATTTATGTACAAATTAGAATGGTTTCCTTTTCTTTTGTAGATTGTCCCTACGTGGCTTGCTCCAAACCTGATCACCTTCTCTGGCTTCCTTCTGCTGGTCTTCAATTTCTTCCTCATGGCTTTTTTTGACCCTGACTTCTATGCGTCTGGTAAGGTGCTCTACTTAAAAGGAGTGTCTATAATGAGATGTGCTGTGATAGGCTGTAACACTACATGATACCTTGCTCTAACTCTTTTATGTATCTTACTGCAATACTTCATATATTGTATCACACCGATGATCAGTTTTGTATCTACTGACCTAGTAAAATGAAATATGAATATAAAACTAATAGGATGCGTAACATTAGATTTGTCATACTTTGATGGTGCAAAAGATGTATGTGTGGGAGAAATGAAGCTTGAACACTCTTCTCACGCCTATCTCCCCTTGCCTCATTTGTACTGTGCACCATTTAAAAAAGAAAAACAGTAATTACAATTCTCCTTCCCTGTTGGACACCCCTTTTCCCTTCCTTTTTGTATACAGTTTATATTTAAACTTTTACACATGTAACTTAACCCCTTCATATGATGTACTCGTACAATAAGAGTAACAATAACATTTGTTTGCAGGAACCATTTAGATCCATAAATATGTAATGGAACCTTTCGCCTGGTAGTCTTTGCTCATAAAAGTATGCAATGAAATGATCAGGTTTGACAGGCCAGTAGCTTCTACAGCTTAGGGGGGGTGGGGGGGGTGGGGGGGGGCATTGAGGTGGAGGATGGGCGTGCCACTAATCTTCATGTAGCTTATGCTTCCCAGAATAGTAGTTGGGTCTATTGAATTTGGGAATAAGATTTGAATGTGAAATTGCCCTTTCATCGATGCATCCTGCCACTTCGTCCCGCAATGTATCTCTGATACACGGAGAGGAAGTTATAAGGGATGTGGTCAATCATTCCTCCAGTAAGTGTTCCCTTGTCCTTCATTGCCTTCAGTGTGCATGCACTGTTCTGAAGGATCTAAACAAACGTTCAGGTGAAACCCTAAAAATGTGTATTATTTAAAAATAAATTCAGGAATACAGTCAGTTGCCCACATGCACACAATGTATTATTTACCAAGAGTCAAGTCACTAGCCATAGACTAGTGAGGGTGGCAATTTTGAAGCCTGCAACATTTCACTGTTTGTAAATTTGGAATTTGCGAAGTGTCAACCTAGCTGGGAAGCAACGGGGCGCTATACACATTGGGTGCACCCCGGGATTGTAGGTCGGTTCTTTTATAGTGCGCTCATCTCCTGCAAGTTTGCATAATATAAACACGGGGCTCTAGCCAGTGAATACGTTGAGAGTGGGTAGTACCTGTAACCACTGTGTGTAGGTAGGGCATCAGTGGTCGACAGATCTGGCTGACATGTACATTACGCCACTTCCCAGTTCGACCAAAGCTGGTTATGGAGCGGTCAAAGTCAGCGAGATGAAATTGCCAATAGGTCAAAATGGTTCTCTCTAGACGACCAGTACACTTTCTTTGCTCGGCTCTGCCTCTCCGCACATAATAGCTCTTTATGTAAGCACCATGATGCTGTAACTGGAAGTTTTAGAGCAATATCTCCCATCCGCCGGCCCTTCTTGGTGACCCCAGCACCCAAACCTGTCGGTCCTCGACGGCAGTTGCTAGATGGGTGATGGCACCAGATTGCTGCTCGCCATGAGCTTTAGGTCACTTTGTGCTGTTTCATGTGAAGAAGGCAGGAATGCAGTCTATGCTGCGTGTTGGTAGATTCCCGCAGGGTGACCGCCTCTATAGCATGGCAGCTCATCCAAGAAATAAAGGAACGTGTTTGCATGATGGCAAATCTGCATATGTGAAATTGGTGTTTGTCGCACTTAAAACTGCTGGCGGACTAGCAAGTGCCACTGTTATTGTCGATTCAAGCCTGTATTTGTCTAGAACCTAATGGCACAGATCTCCAAATAGTGACCCGCACATTCTACAGAAGGTGGAGAATACCACGTAAACCGATCCTGCCGATAGACCACTGTTGGGAAGTGAGATGTCTGCAAGGAAAATGAAGACTGCAGAAGAAAACCCCCGCCTCCCCCCCCCCCCACCACCCCCTACAATATTCCAGTGTCGGAGGAAGAAAAGGGTAGTGTTACTGTGCTGTAACACAGCATATCTTTTTCTGGACTCTTACCCTATTGTAAATTATTCAATTTTCCATTGGCATAGGAAATCTTGATAGGAAGCATTGCAACTCAACAACATCATTAAGTGGCAGAAGGGGCAGGAGCCAGAACAACCTGCCTACGATGGCTACAGAAGAAGGTGGCTTTGCACAATAAGCTAGCGGAAGACCACAATGAGCACGGCAAGCAGCAGAGTCTGAACGACTAGCCTATGATCTCTATGTTTGATTCAGCAGAGCAGAGTTGCATGCAAAAGAGTCCGGAGCTTGTAAGGTGCTCCTGGATGCAGCGGATTTTTGCAGAACTGTGAGCCAGAATTGGACCCCCTAAGCATTAATATGTGGCTGCTATGGGAGACCGTACAGAAAGAACATAGAGAAGACTCTCGCATCCAGCAACGGCCATCACGCGCGCTTCAGATCTTCAATGACTCTCCAAGATCACCACCCACGCCACTTACACCTGACCACTCAACTGATCAACGTCTACTCATTTATTTATTCATATACTTGTATATAGCAAAATTTATATTCATCTTAAGTCAATATATGCACCAAATAATATACAGTGAAACTTTGTATGTTCTCTTCCTCTGTCACTGACTTTGTAAGCTTGTATTCTCAAACCCCACGCCAAGACCCCATTTGTCTTGTCCTACATAACACTGTGGCTGGCTGTTGTCCCGAATGGAAAGGGGCATATTGGTAACATGATGCTCCTTAAATCCACATCCCGACTGACGCTGTGTGTGTGTGTGTTTTAGATTAATCGAAGATATTGGCTGTTTCAAAGGACTGTATTAAAATGTAGAAAGGATTTAGGGATGTTGTTGCAGCTCCATTACTATCTACTAATGGCAGTCTAAAAATAACGGGGTCGTGTGTATGAAACTTGTTAATGTCACAATGTTTCTTTTAAGAAACTAGCAAGCTTCATCTCGGCAGAACTGGTGTGATTCCAGGATACACTATTGGGAGTTAATTCAAGCGGTGAGTCCAACAGAAGATGGGCGTGTGAGATGGAAATAACTGTTTGTTATTTAGAGCTGTGTTCTAGTTCCAGATTATGAGCACCTGATTGACTCCTGCTGTGGGCCTATTCTTTTATTTTTTATTAAGTTTTCAGAATCGTGCAGGTTTTCCAAATCGGTGAATTTGGCAAAGGTGATCGATCACATCTGGGTTCCTGTGTCTCCCGTCGGGACACATTACAATTCAAGATTAATAGCAAAGTTGAATATCCCGTCAAATTGAATCATCCCCTTGAAAGTGAAATGTAAGACTCTACAGGACTCACAAAGCGCTGAGACACAGAGGTTGGTAGGCCATGGAGTCCAGTAGCAGCTAGAGTCAGTGAAACGTGACCGGGCCCGCCTTTAACATTCAGCTAGTCCCCAAGACCCACTTCGCTGTAAGATAACTGAAGACTGGAAGTCTTCACAAGATACTGGGGTCTAGAGCCCCACATCCGGCAAGAAGGTCAGACATAGAGAAGGAAAACCATACAAGAACACCATGTTGACTTCAACTGAGTGCAGGTTAAAATACCATAACTGAGGCAACAGACATGAAGTTCTACATGTTCGAACTAGCATAAGTCATTACAGACACCATAAACAACAACCAAGTGCACGGCCTGGCCTGACCGAACTAAGGGGTTTCGTTGGGGATTGAAGGATGCCCAGCTGCCCACATATGGGAGGTAAAACGGTGAGGTGTGATTCCACGAAGCCCAACCGTGGCTTGAACCGTTTGGCCGGGCTCGTTCCCTGCGCCATGAGAGCTGCTCCACGCTTAGGAAATGGCCGAGATGCAGGGAGCAGTGGGTGACGTACATTTTATGTAAAAAGCATGTCTGAGACAAATCGTGTGGCCTCTAAGTTGAATGTAGCCCGTAAGAAGCCCTCCGATAGAGTAAATCATCCCCACACAATAGTTCTTTGAGCCCCACTGCCACATGACTTTGTTCCCCTTGGTATGGGAGACGCTTCCAACGGTCGCACCCACCTTGCTCCAAATCTACTATGTAATATGAGGTACACTCGTTCCAGTGATGTCATCATTTTGCCTGCAAAATAGTCTCCCTAATGCTCGCTGTGAGGGGCACGGTGGCCGGGAAACGGGTGCGCTTACACGTCGCAGCACGGCAAGGAAGGGCTCACAACACTGGAAGCAACAGACATGGAGCCCACTGATGGTCTGCACACACGGTTCTCTGCACACCCCTGCAGGTACCGGCACTGGTGCATCCACGGTAGTAAGCGTGGGCTCACAAGAAGCCTTTAGGCGACACAGAGCGAGTGTAGCAGGAGGAATTAGAAACAAGCGTCGACATGGGGGACCCGTGCTGCTCACCTGGCTACAATTGTGCATGTCCAACGTAGGAGTGATAGGCTGGGAAAATATAGTTTCGACTGAAGATGGGGACAGGCCAAAAGCACATGTTCAAAAGTTTCTACGAATGTTTAGTTCCCTCAAAATCTGCATCCACTTTGAACCCAAATATTACTGAGCTCCTCTAGAGAATCCAGAACTGGGCTATCCATGATGATCTCCGTCTAGAGGACGAAGAAGGAGATTACTGCGGTCCAAATGGCCACCTTTTATTGAACCAGTGCCTACTCCCTCTGACCAAAGGAGCAACACCTAGCGGTCATCTTTGACAATACATTTTCACTACAGCCTTAGATTGACTTACTGGGCCACAAAAGCCACAGACTGCATGTTTCCTGCTTCGCTATTTATCACTCGCATCAAATCTGGAGCACGCGCAAATTAAGCCTCCGAGCCGTTGAACTGGCGGCTGTTCAGTAACCCCAAATCAAACCTTTCTCGATAGCGGGCAGAAGGGGGGGGGGATTCACAGCTACCATTTCCTGGTCGAGTATGGCTACATTTTTAGTCTGTCCATCAAAGCTAATGGCAGGCCTGCAGAAAATTGTGCAAACCGTGGCATGGAGTCCCTTGGCCATGTACATTCACGCATTATTCTGCTACTGTGAAACCTCCTTGAGCTCCCAGTGACAGGAAGGATTATTTAAACCTTTGGTCTTAATTCATGAACCCACCATAATACTAACAACATATATGTATCCTGTTGGCGCCAGTGTGAACACACGGGCATAAGTGAGGTGCACGCCCAGTCAGCAGTAACTCGGTGAAGTCTCCTAGTCCTTCAATAAGGAAAACTCCAGTCCCCATACATGCAAGTTAAAATGTCGTCTTTATTCAAAGTTCCAGTTAAAATAACGGAGCAGCTCCCCAAGATTGTAGTGGAGGCGGCGGCGGCGGCAAAAACGACGCATTTCGCAACTCCTCTTTGCTTGGTCACATCACATATATCACAGAAGAAAAGGTCCAACTGGAAACAGACACGGAGGAAGTCCGTAAGGACGGAACGCGGGGCATTTTCGGGTCGTTTTTATGGGTATTGTTTTACACTTGTTCTGGAACATTAATTATTCAACCTTTTAACCATGGACTATGGTCATTAGTAAATTAAGCACATTTTTCGCTTTTTTCTAAAACCGAGTGCCAGGGTTATTTCTCTCAGCAGCTGGTGTTTTTTTTTGCTACTGTTTTCAGTGACTATTTCTCCAGTTGGACCTCTCCTTCTTTGTTATTACAGGAGAGTGGCTTGCTCTGCACCCCGTGGCACCCACTGCGATTTGTAGTAGGCAGTGCGCTCAGATAGACGCAAGCTTCTTCCTTGATGTAAGATGTGTGTGTAATACACTTTTGTAATCTTTTATTCGGCTACTAAGCCATAAAAGAACATCCTCACATTACATCATTGCATGTGAATAGATTGGTTACAAATTCATATATCAAATAGAAATAACGTTCAATTAATCAAGGACTCTGGCCCACACTTTCCCACCCAAGTGGGAAGCAGACCATCACATTTTCGTTTATCAGTGGCAAAAGATCTCGGTGGACCAAATGGGTTCTGAGCGTTCACACTTTACAATTCCAAGACGGGTGTCCCTGCATTCCCTCCTGTCACACGACAAGAACTACGCGTGGCCCAGCTGCTGCAGGAGGGTCCGGCTATGATTTGCAAGGGGGCAATAAAGCTAGGCCTGCAGCGCCTTTGGGGCTCTGAAGTGTACCCCAGGTACTTTCTGGTGAGAAATGTCAGGAAGGTGGCGACCAATCCTAGACTTGCGATGCCTAAACAAGTTTTTAAAATCCCAAAAGTTCAGAATGTCCACATTGCAGCAAGTTATCGACCAAAAAGGGATTTTCTGGCAACTCTCGACCTGGAGGATGCATACTTCCACTTACCCATTCATTGCAAGCACCGGCCGGTCCTGCATTTTGTTGTCCAGGTGCGGCATTACCAATTCAAGGCCCTTCCCTTCAACCTGAGATCGGCGCCGAGGGTATTCACCCAATGCTTGACCCCAGTAGCAGCCCATCTATGCTGCATGGGAGTCCATGTCCAGCCTTACCTGGATGATTGGCTCATCCAGTCCTGCTCCCACGCACTGGCTACCCAGCACACAGCAGAGACCATCCAGCTTCTGACTTTGCTAGGGTTCTCCATAAACTATACAAAGTCCTGCATAGTGCCATGTCGGAAAGCACTGTTCCTGGGCACCTAGCTCAACAGTAGCGTTTCTGTTGACGCCATCATAAGAGTGTAGGCCATCCTAAGAAAGATCCAGCGGCTGTCCACAGCGTCAGTTGCAACAGTCAGATCCACCAAGTCCCTGCTGGGCATGATGTCTTCCTGCATCCATCTGGTCCTCTTTTGCAAGCTCTGAATGCGACCCCTTCAGGAATTTCTAGATGGTCGGTGGCAGTAGGTCACTGCCGCATGGACAGACAAGATCACCCTCCATTGGAATTTTGTCAAGCTCTTCATTGGTGGTCAGTGTGGACACATCTCACTCAAGGAGCTCCCTTCCAGATCCCTCCATACCAGGCTACAGTAACCACTGACACCTCTACGAAGGGTTGGGGAGCCCACACAGGCCATTCTTAGCCAGAGGCCTATGGCTCCTGGAGGAAACGGACTTGCTTGCACATAAACGTCCTAGACCTACGGGCAGTCTTCTGGGCGCTTGGTCATTCCAGCATCAGCTACCGGGGAAGGTGGTGTAGATCTTCACGGACAATAACACCACCATTTTCTTCATCGGGAAACCAGAGCATGACTTGCTCTCTCCCTTGAGTCACAGTCCCTCTAGCACTGGGCTATTGTTCAAGGGAGGTTCCTCGTCCCCTTTCACCTGGCAGGTGTCAAGAACACCATCAGACTCTCTCAGCAGGGAGGTGTGGTCCTGCCACGTGTGGGAGCGTCGGTCCTGCAATGATTGGAAGCTTCAGCAAGCGTAGGCGCCATGCCTCTTCAGCAAGTGTGGCCTTCAGATCGACCTCTTTGCAACGGCTGCCAACTCAAATGTCAGCATTTCGCCAGCAGATAACCACAGCTGAGAGTCTAGGGGATACCTTCTCGTTCCCCTGGGAAGGGCTCTTCCTGTATGCCTTCTCACCAATTCCTCTACTGCCACATGTGATCAACACACTGAAACGTTGCCACTGCAGGATGATCCTCATTGCACTGGCGCGGCCGAAGCGTATCTGGAGCATAGACCTTCTCCATCTTTCGTTGCTTCCTGCTATCCAACTGCCTCCATTTCCCGGCCTCCTCTCCATAGACTGATTAATCCTGCACCACGACCCGGCATCACTGAGCCTCACGGCCTGAGTCCTGCAACCCTAAAATGGGGGCACTATTCACTGCCATTAGAATGCAAGAAGATCCTGGCCAAAACCAGGGCTCCATCTACGTTGACGTGCTACAGGCACAAGTGGAAGCGATTCACAGTTTGGTGCCGTTTGTGGAAGAACACTCGCTGTGCGTAACTGCTCCGCAGCTCCACATGTACCTGCTCTCGCTGACCTTGCCCAGGCATCCATCAAGGTGCACCTGGCCACCAAATCCTGGAGCATACAGGCTCAGGGCAAGCTATTCCTGTGGTCGCAAAGGCTCATTTAAGGAGTTCCTCAAGGGCCCCTTCAGGACTTTCCCTCCAGTGAAGGCTCCCGCCCCAGGTTGGGGGCTGAAAGTAGTCTTATCCAAGCTCTTGGGTCCTCCATTTGAACCAATCCATTGTGCCCCCTTTGACCTTTCTATCGTGGAAGACTGCTTTCCTGGTGGCGATCAACTCGGCCGTGCCAGTCGGGCCCTCTCCTGTAGGCAGCTTAATTTGTCCTTCCACGCCACTAAAGTGGTTCTGTGGACTCATCCTACATTCATGCCGAAGGTTCCCTCGGACTTTCATCTCAACAAGCCTGTCTAAGGCTTCCATTTCCAGGTGGTTCTCCGCCTGTATCATACATTGCCATTGTCTGGCCAACAGACCACCACCAGGCCAGTCAAGAGCCATTGCAGCCGTGACAAAGTTTCTCCGTGGTGATCCCCTGCTCAACATCTGTAGGGCTGCAACGTGGTGGTCGACCCACACCTTCACGAAATTCTACTGCGTCGACAGGGATTCCATGGAGGTGTCAAGGGTTGGCCAAGCTGTGCTACGCAACCGGTTTGTTTGAGGTCTTTTGTTCCAGGGGTAAATGTATTGCTTCTGTGAGCATTGCCACCTCCCGTGGTTGTGTACATGTACTGCTGTGTAATCCTATTCATGAGCATGTCAATCCATGCAAGACCCCATGCTGGAGAAGGAACAAGTTTCTTATCTGCAACTCTTGTTCTCATGCATGGGTCTTACAAAGTTTCACATGCGAACCCTCCCTCCTTCCCCTCTCTGGCTCTTCTTGGTTCATAAAGCCACTTTACCTGTGCTATCAAATCTTAAGATGGCCACCAGGGGTGGAGCTTAGGAAGGCGAATGTTATTGGCTGGGGGCAGTATGATCCAGCTGACACTTATAGGCTGTAGAGGAGACAAGTCGTTTTCAGTCTGAAGCGTAAATGCTTTCTTTTACTGAGGATTCCCAGCCTGACGACTGGGAACATTCATGAGCATGTGAATCCATGCAAGACCCATGCTGGAGGACAAGAGTTACAGGTAAGTTACTTTCTCCATATCAGTCATAACATGTGAGTACCAGAGCATATTATGACAATACCTGACAAATGCATGTAAAACACAGCCAAGCTATCAGCCATGTCAATGCTTCTTTCTTTATGTACCCGCTACAGCAGAACTTTCACAATGAATGGATATTGGACATTATTTGCAAGAGACCATATTTGGTGCCATGGCCAAGCAATTGGGAATTGCTGCTTCCTTTGCTGTTTTTTTTGTTACTTGTACTTCAATCTCCACCAGTCATGTTAATTCGTGGACATGTTCTTTAATCAGACAGCAGTGACCGATCTGTGCATTGCAACATCCAATGTGTACACTGGTGGATTGATTCACTGCTCGTTTCTCTCTTGCTCCTCTGTGTATTTGACTTCTACTTGCTCACTGTACCTGTATATGATCCCCAGTGTATTTATTGACCTATACTTGTTTCTGTACTATTTTTGCTCATCATGTGTAACTTACTGTAATCGAAGCATTGCATATCCTTGTAATTTCTGCACCCCGATACCCCCGGGTCTGGCGCGCACTGCAAATGAGTAAATAAACAAACAAACAAACGGAGATATTGACTTTCTCATAGTTTTGCTTATTGCAATTCACTATTCACTACGCATGAAGTAAGAGGGTGTTGAGCTAAGTGTTCGACATAGAATAGAGGACTAATTGTACATTTTCCCTTTCTCCGCTAACAAGCTTGTGTGTTGATATACAGTAAAGGTTTTATTTCTTGTTTTGTGATGCAGCTCCAGGTCATCAACATGTTCCGAACTGGGTGTGGATCGTAGCGGGTATCCTCAACTTCACTGCATATACCCTAGGTAAGAGAGGATTTCAACATTGCAGCTACAGGCAGCATGCATCATGCATCCTGCATCTTCCTTTCCTAACACAACAGTAACTGTGGTGGTTTGCTAGAACGGGACATTCTTTGCTCTGTGCTTTATGTGAAGAGAAACTACCATCGTTCTTGATATTAACTCAAAAATGGAAAGCGTCACCTTGGAATGGCTCGGGCACGCCCCTCTTGTTGGCTAAGTCTGTACAGCTTCCAGTGTGAGCTACTCCACACCTTTTGTGCAAGAATTACTATTGTAAGCATAGATTAGCAATTTCATTTTCAAGACTGGTTTTGCTTCTTTGTTCACCACCTAATGCCTTGGTTCATGATTGATTATCCACTCCCAACAGATTATGAATTTGCGCACACACTACTTGCTACCCATGGAGTTCTGTGTGACCAGATTGCCAAATTGTGCCACCGTTCTGCCACTACTGTAGGTTGGCTTCTTAGAATATTGTCCACTGGCCTTTAATAATTACAGTTATGGCTCTCTGGGAGGACTGCGCAGAGTATACAAGTGGTCTGCTCAGCTGCTATCTAATCCGCTTAGTCTGAAAAACGCTCACCAGTGAGTAATTATCCCAGTTTGGGTGCGTTTGATGTGAACATATGAATATAACAAATGGAGTGGGAAAATAGAAATGGAGTATTGCAGTATTTCTGGGCAGCAAGGTTTGTGAACGGAGAAACTGCAGGGACCCTGACCTCAGTTTGTTATGGATAGCGTCTGTAGCCTCTTGGTTATAGTTACAGCTTTATGATGGAGGAGTACCTGCTGTTACTTTACCATGTTCCTATGAGCTAAGCCTGATAAATACTTGCAGGTCTTATTCTTTTTAATACTCTATTTGAGGGCAGCTGTTGGTGTGCGGCATCCATTTAAAAACATAAGCGGCTGGGTTTTGCGGTTAATCATGTGAAGGTAATCCCTATATTGTGAAGAAGGGTGATCTGTATGTAGGTTGGCAACTCATTTTTATGCTTGTTAATTGTGCATGTTATTTTAATTGTTTTAATCATTTCCCCCATATTTCTGCACAGTGTTTGTGTGCTGTTTTGTGCCCCACTGAATGCTTGCCTTTGTGGTTACAGATGGTGTTGATGGGAAACAGGCTCGGCGGACCAATTCCAGCACCCCCTTGGGAGAACTCTTTGACCATGGCCTGGACAGTTGGGCCTGCATATACTTTGTGGTGACTGTTTACTCCATTTTTGGGAGAGGACAGTATGGCGTCAGTGTATTTGTGCTATACTTTCTCCTATGGGTGGTCTTGTTTTCCTTCATACTCTCTCACTGGGAAAAGTACAACACCGGCATTCTTTTCCTTCCATGGGGCTATGACATCAGCCAAGTGGTGAGTGCTTCTTTTCTTATCTGCCATCTGATTGCCTTGTTCTGATGCTACTAATGTCTTTCAGTACACTACAATTCAGAAGGGAATTTAGTAGCGTATGAGTGCGCCTCCTCAACTTTCATTTTGAATGCCGACTCTGTGCAACACACAGCCCTTGTCTTACTGTTTTCGTTCCCCACTCGCTTAAACACATGCAAAGAAAGGATTGTCAATGTTCGATCTTTTTCTGAAGACAGTTGTGTTTTTCCTGCCAATTTCAAGACTTGCTCTTATTTGTAATATCCAGCTACATGCACTTCTCACACAGCACTCGGTTCTGCACACCTGTTACGGGAGTGAAGGGAGCACGTTTTGTTTAGTCTACCTTTTTTGCAGGTCTTCCTATGGGAAGAGGTTGTTGGGTTAGCCATGCAAATGAATCAGGCGGTTTATATTAGTACATGAAACTGAATAATCTTCCTACTCTTATGCCCCATACTTTTGGATGGCATCCTTTGGAAGCGGGCAGAACTGGCACATGATACACAGCGGAAAAGATTGTAACAAAATTGTGGGGTGGTTGCGTGACCCCAACTAAGCCTCCTGGCACAGATGTGTATGATCAGGGGGCTGGTGCTCGGGGGCCATTCCAGTTATTTAAAATCATGAGTACCCAGGTAGATTTGTGGCTCATTACGCAGATCTTAATATTTGTTGCTCCCTTAATGGCGATAAGGGCCAGTGATTTGGGTGGGGATCCAAAGAGATCTTGAATATCCCTGTAAAGATGAATCCAGCAGGTGGCCAGTGAGCAATCGGGCTCTTCTCCCTACAGTACAGGGGAAGGTCTACTTGCACTTGCTTGGGCTGAATCTCATGCAGTTTGCAATGTCTGTGTTAAGTGCTAGAAATTGACCCTTTGTTTCAGAACCAATCCACATCCAGACACTTTTGGTTGCGCTTGGAAGAACATCCTCTGATTTGAACTCTGGCTCAGTATCCCTGACCAGAAGAAATGACCTTTCCTTTGTGAAAAAGTCTCTACCTCGCAACAGTTACCGCTAGAGTAGCAAATGACCTTTTCAATTTCTTGCTTTTTGAATCGGTCCCCGAAGACACATGGGGGGAATTGATGTATATTATGCGGATGGGCAATCCACTAGAGTCAACCACTCAGACCATGCTATGTCGTCCCTTTTGGGTTTGATGTCCTGTATTGTTGCTATCGCTCCCCAGCACAAGACCATTCTCCATTGGGACAGCCCTTCTAGCAGTCACCAATTCACCAACAAGCCCTCTCGTGGTACTCAAGCCTGAAGAATATTCTGAATGTTTCAACCATGCAGTTATCGACCCATTGAGAGAATGTCACTGGTGCATCCGTGAGGTGATTGGGACCCCATCAAAGGTTCTTGGTGCTCCCCAAACGAAGGGCTCTATTGCATAACTGCACTTGAGCCGAGCGCGCTCCTGTTTGCTTTCCGAGGCTTTCTGGCAGTTCTCCAGAAGTGATCGTTCACCATCCTGTGTTTTTTTTTTTTAATCTTGCACTTTGGGATTGATCTACAATATCTTGGATAGTTTTTCATACTAAGTTTCTACTTTTAAGACTCCTTGCATCTAAATGTTTGCACACATTACCTTAATTAGGCTAATAATGTTTGCCTGCTGACAATATACTGTACCATTGAGAACTGCTTTCAATTTGTGTCTTCCTTGTGAGCAAGACAATGCATGCACCATGGGTTTCCTACTCTGGCCCATGCTTCAAAACGCATGGAGTCCAGCATAATGCACCATATACATTACAAATATAATGCATACTTTTCCAAGACATTTTACTAACCAACACATTTTCCATTTATCAAAAACATTCATTTCCTCACTGATATCACCCAAATATACCTCCGGATTAATTTATCCCAAATTTGTTAAAGGCCAAAAAACATTAGACAGTTGCCAGTGAGTGGTTACTATGGTCAGATTGCTGCATCCCATTCCAGGTCTCCCCAGGCTACAGTATGGATACGGCTTTCTTAAAATTAACACCTGCCCAATTTCATGTAATCATCTCTCTTTCCATGGGTCTGACGTCATATGCCTGAGTGCCAGATTGGATGTATAGCTCTGAGAGGCGACTACTTAAAATGGGGAATGAAAAAAGATAAAAATGCTCTGAATCAAATGACAATGCTAGGAAACACAGGATGACAAAAAACATCTAGAAGATGCATGAAGGAGGGGGCCTATTGGCATAGCTTGTATTGTTTGATAGTTGCCACTTGCCAGGTGAGGATACAGGCAATAAAGGCTTAGTGAGGGGTGGTTGGTTACATGTGTGGGCTTAATGCCCTGTGTAAGAAGAGTAGAATGGTTAGGTGAACCATTATACTTCAAAAGAATATGATACATGCATTTATTTTCAATTAATCTTTTAAAAAAAAATCTATTTTACTCCACTTTTAAGTCCAATATAACAATTGTATCATTTGATATTGGACTCGAGATTTACTTTAAAGTACACGTAATGTGAATGGAATGACGCAGTACCCTTGCGTAGGCACATTATATTCCTTTAAGGACTGCAGCATCTCTTCCCAGCCTAATAGAGAAGGGATTTAACTGCAGAAGCTGGCAACTTGCACAGAAGGCCGCCATAGCTCCTATACAAGGCACAAGGATGGAGAATGTAAGGATATTGAATGGTGATGTGGGTTAAGAGGTGTGTGCATGGGGAAAGGAAACGACTCGTACTGGATTGTGGACATGCCTACTACAAGGGGTAAGCATCTAAAGTAGTCCTTACACAAGGAAAAGGAAAATGATAGCAATTAAAGGGGCTTAAGTCCAGTCGGTTGCATATTTCCTATAGGATGCTGAGGTTGAGGAGTGTGGCACCTGATGTGATCATGATTTTTAGCACAGAATACCGAAAATTGCTGTTTCAGAGCACTCGGTAGCAGGTGTTTTTACTGATCATTATTATTACCCAGATTTGTGGTACTCCATTTACGACCTCAGAATGGTGAAGGCGTGTTTCATTCCAGAAGGGTATTAAACTTGTCAGAGTGACAGTTCCTCCTCATCTGTGCACATTCTATGTGTAGAGCCAAGCGCTCGCCCGTGTCCAATTCCCCCCCATACACTCCCAAGATCAACAACCAGTTAAACAAAAAAAGAGCAATATCGTGGTTATACAGCCGGGATGGTTTCAGACACACAGGATTCCTACTTTACATTTCTCTTTAGGTCAACCTTGGACATCCCTCAAATTGAACTTTGATGGTGGAAGGGCATACCAGCACAAGGGGCTTCCCTTCAGTCCCAGTGTATCCCCTGAGTTGTACCAAAGTGTTAGCTCAAGATGGGGTGTTCCTAAAACATAAGTCAACTTTCATATGCATTTTCGTGCTGCGTACCCATGTTTGTACACGCAAACGTCTCCTATTGCAAGACTATCCTATATAAACTTTGTTAGACACTATTTGTATTTCTGTATAACAAGATCCTCTGCTTGTTAACTTGGCTGCTATAGCCGACATGAATTTCAACCCGATAAGGTATTTTTCAAGACAGTTTGCGTGTGAAAACATGGGTACACATCACTAATGTTATACATGCTGTTGTGGCATAGGACATGGCCACATGACCTGTGTGCACGCAGCAGTCCCTCGCAGATCTTTCGGCATCTCACCCTTTGCGTTACCCAGCGCAGAACAAGGTGTGCCAATATGCCCAATCGCATGCATTACTTTCATATATACTTTATGAACATTATCATCCTCTGAGCTCTAACTCGTTACCAGGTTTTGGCAAGTGTTCAGTTGGTGTTGGCCATGATATTGAAACTTATTCCATGATAAAAAGCCCACATCCGCACTGTAGTCTGCTTGGAGACTGGGATTCATAGTTGTGGTCTTTAGTACTCCAGCCAGGGATGAGACGCAGAGAGAGGACTCGTGGTTTTTGGTTACAAACCTTTTTTATCAAATAAAAAAGGATGTTAGAAAATGGCTTACTAACCCTATTCTAGGGGATATTTCCCCCCTTCAACCAAAAACTAATGGGTCTGTCCTTTGTCAAGATGTCCAAACAAAAAATATGTCCTGTGTCCGAAATCCTATCCTGTCCCTTACACTCTAAAACAAACTCTAGGTGCAAAGGATATTGTCTTTTGCTTTCAAAGTGCTCAAATGTTCAGATCCAATAAAAAGAAATCCAAGTGGACAATGTTCACAGTTCTAGGGAATTGGCTCCCTTCCCCAGATTCCTTTTTACCAGTACAAAAAGTTCAAACCAAGAATAACCAATGCTCTTGTAACTCCAAGAGGATAACTCCCACCTCCTGGGCAGTTCACAGTTCTTGGGGAAATGGCTCAGTTACCCAGGATTCTCATCACATTCAAGACCATTCAAAATCCCAAGGGCATGTCTCCTACTTGGGATTCTCTTTTCACTGTATTAGAATTTGGGTGCAGTTCCTAGACTCGCAGGTCACCTGGTATACTCCCCGCCAGGCTCTTTTCCACATTTACAACCATTCAAACCCTCAGGGGCATGGATCTTCCTTGAGGTTCTTCTCTTACTGTAACATATTAAATACACTTGTATTTGCCTTGTATAATCTCCTGCCATGACTTGTATGAAGTTATTTTTCCTTTATCCATGAAATGATATTTTAAGATTGTTGGCTTATGGAGCCTCGTTTATTGAAGTTTGTTTCAATATTCGCTTCTTCTCTCAGACCATTCACATTTACTTTTTCTCTTGTGCGGTATGGAATGAGCGACTCTTTCGTAGCATGGTTCACAAATATATTAACTTCTTCACAGGCTTCACTGTGTGTGTCCTGCGTTACTTTTATGAAACGGCACAAACCTTTAGGCTAACGGGTAACCCGTCCATCTTCCCATGGCTTACTGGGTACTTTAAGTGTTGCTTGCGTTTCTCTTCTATTCCTTTCAGTTTGCTGGCTCAGCATACATCCTGCTTCCCACTGTGCCTTTGCTGCCTCTCTCTCTACTGTTCCCGCCTCCTGCTGTCTTGCGTTCTCAGGCAGCGGGCTCATTCCGACTTCTTTTTCTGCTGCTCGGATTTGCCACCACGATGCTTCCCACAGCGTGCTTCCTCAGCATTCTGACCAGGTTTGGCACCGGTCACGACACAACTATGCCTATGCAGCTCTCTGCTGTCTTTCTGCTGTGGCCGATTTTAGGTTTCCCCGACATAACTGAACAACGTACAAAGACTAGACCGCTGTGTTGGTTTCCCGGTCTTAGTCACCTTCATTGCCCCATCCCTCTTTCTTTTCTGTTGTTACCAGGCTGTTCCTAATTTGATGTTCTGGAATACTTGAAGTAGATCCGGTAAGTGATTTAAGGAGAGTGTTACAATATGCAATCAGGGCATGAGAAATGGAGGGAGGATCCCTAAAAGGGAATGGGTGGAGGAGTATGTGCCTTTCTCCAATGATGAGCATCCACCGAAGGGTCGACTCCCGCATGTGGTCCTTCCTCATATAGCCGCCCCCATGGTCCGGATCAGGTAGCGGCTGCAGTCTCCTGGGCACATGCAGAGAGACTTTCCCAGGGAAAGGAGTGATGAGATCATCAGATTCATCACAGTACCAAATGCACCGGACTTTCTCCCTGAGAGACTCTCAGCCACCAAGTAATCCAGTATGGCTATATCAATTCTGTTTCATGCACATATGCACCCCGCGGAAAGCTGAGAAGGAGGAACGTACAGATGTGTTGTCTTCTGAATTAAGGCAATCATAGGAGTTTCAAATCTCAATTTTTCTGTCTTTTTCCAATCTACTTAAAAGTTGCATCCTAATTTGCTTAAATTGGGGCATTTGTAAAATGCAGATGGAGTCAGCCAAGCAAACGGAATTGCCTTTATGCAGGAAGCTAAGAACACAGTTCCTAAGCAGAATTCCATAAGTAGTAAAGTCTTCACAGCCATTTTGAAAGAGGAGAGGCCGGGAAGGAGACTTAAGTTCATTCAAGAGTTTACGGGCCTGAGTGGAAAAAAACTGATTCCCCTACTTGGTTTTTCTCTTATCACATGGTACTTCACAGAGAAGAGAATCCACTGATCTTAAATGATGAGCAGGGCAGTAGAAGTTCTTGCTCAGCTAATTGGTTAGTGACCTGTTTTGACAGAACAAAGTTAGGTTTTTGCACTTTCATTACAAGGGTTTTCTCTCTGTTCAAGCCCCATGTATGCATCCTGCCACAGAATCCAGATTACCTTACCCATGGGGTGCCAGCCACAAGATTATCTATGCTCCCTACATCAACAATCCAGAATGCTTGATTCCAGTATCTGATGGGTGCTCCCAGGAAGCATTCTTTGATCACTTTGTACAAAGAAATATGACTTCTGCTGCTCTCCTTTGATTACCAAATAAGCCCAATTTAATTGCACAGTAGATAATGTTGAAATTGATATTTTCCTGCAGAGGTACAGATTTGGGTGGATTGGTTGTGTGCAATTGGGGCCTTCTTAAGCACTCTTAGCACTCTTGAGCGCTTAGTGTGTATTTTTTTTTCTTCTTTTGCCAGGCATACAACCAATGTAGTTATGGTATATCGATTCAGTTGGTGATGCAAGAGTATCTTAAATCATTTTTGCTAGTGTAAGGATGCAGAAGAAGGCAAATGACATTCAGGTGGCATATTGATTTTGGATTATGGACTTTTTCTGTTTTTATAAGAAGGTTGGGGAAAGGCCTTACTATCCCTAGCCACTCGGAGGGGTTGCCCTGCCTCAACAAAAGAAAACTATGACTCGGTCAGGCTGTCTGTCAAATGGAAATATACATGTCCTGTGTCAGCCTGTTTCGTCCCTTACACTCTCCATCTAACTAAAAGAAAGGGTGTGTCTTCTTGATTCCCCCGTTCTGGATGCTGATACCAAAGCACAGTGCTTCTGCAAACGGAATCTGTACAGTTCAATGATAATACATTTGGTCAAATTAAAGATAACCTAGTTCCCTGCTCTCCTGGGGTTGTGAGGGTGGAAATATCTTCCTGGATTTCTAGTTCCTGTTTTCCAAAATGTTACTCATCCTCTGGGCGATATCCCCTTCCCCATTCGGTAGCACAACAAATTATCCTTCCCAAGCTCTTGTCCGGCCTGCCAGAACTCACTGTACGCTTTTCCAATGGTGTAACAAGTCTGGTTTACTTGCCTGCCAGACTTGTTTGTCACAATTCTTGCTCTCAAAGGTTTTTATAGTTTGGACTTTAGCCCACAGATTACAAATCTTCATGCTTGGAGGTGGGTCCTCGACCTTTATGTATTTCACTGGTGGGCTTTGCCTGCTTTCTTATGGGTACCAGACCCTATTCCTTTGGCTTGGTGGGATCCTTGTCCCTTTGTTACTTAGTATCCACTTGGACGGACCCAATCGGATATATTTATTTTATTCATTTATAAAGTGCACCACAGCCGGTGGGCATCGGGGCCCTCTTACAGAGTGCAGTAGAATACTTACAGAATACAGTCGAATGCTTGCAAAATGGTATGTAAGGGTTATGCATAGTTACATGGGAACAGGAGGGGGGTGCAAGAGAGGAAGGCGTACACGCTTGCCTTAGTTACTTTGTTGGCGAGGGGGGCTGTGTTGGCAATGCACTTGGGAGTGATGGTGGGTGTTTTAAGAAGGATGCATTGCGCCTTGTTGTGCTTATAAGGTCTCTTTTGGGGATGCTGAGGGTGGCCCTGAATGCATTATTGTGGATGGGCTATATGTGATCACTGCGACCACACAATTGCGACGGCTGAAAATTCAGACTTAAAAAAATATATATCAACTCCCTTTTCACCACATAGATATGCGAGGGGAGACCCCTGCATCCCCCCCATATTACTATAATATCTCATAATATATGTGGTGTAAAGGGGGTGTTTAAAAAAAAAAGTTGGGCATTTCGGTCGCCGCAATTGTGAGGGCGACATTTTGGCCCATTTATTTCTGAATGGTCTGTAGTTTCATTAGTTTTTTTGAGGTGATGCCAGCGAAGTGGACATTACAGAAGTCCAATTTTGACCCATTGATGACTTTGGCAATAGTGAGGCAGTTCTCGGTGGACAGGCAGGGGTTTGCTGCTTTGAGTAGTATGCTCCCCTGCCAGGTACTGTCCCAACTAAGTGCAATCTCTGTTTGTTTCTGCTGGTTTGTCTCCTCTCCTCTTCTCTTGTGACGCTTGGGTTGTGTTAATCTTCTTTGCACAGTTCGCAATATAGTTCTGATTCTCTTTCTCACCCCTTGTTCTCTTCGGATGTTCTAAGTGGATTTAGAATGTTTGCATCTCATTGGTTGCCTTCCTTGTCATCCCGTTGTAATCTAAGGGGTGTTATTAAGTTTGTAAAGTTGGTTTTATACTGCACAAGATCCCTATCACTCCTTTGGGCATGTTCTTATAGGTTTTGACAAATTTGCAAAGTCTGTGTTCACAAGCTTCCTTAACTCCCTTAATGCCCCCCCGGACCGGTCAAGCCCTTTCTCTACCCTTGGGAACTCTCTGGGCGGTCTCTGGTCTCTTTGTGAGTTGGAGCAAAAGCTTCTCTGCTCATGCCACACAGTGTTCTCCTTCTCGTGGCTCTGCAGCTCCAGCATGTCTCTCTCGCCTTCAGTTGCCCTCATCCCCATTACTGGTCTTTTCGCTGGTCTGGCTTCTCGCATCTCTGCCACCGATCAGGTCTGTCTCGCAAAGACCTCTCAGCAGGACCAGCGTCTCTTTCCCTGCTCCTCCAGGGCTGGTTGTTCGACCACTGAATGAGTAATTTCCTTTTTACCATCAGCTTTTCCCTTTGGCAGCTTGTGTTGGTTCCGCGGTGTGCTTTTGCCTCCTTGTTCTGTCCTTCTAGTCACAGTGGGAAGAGGAAGAGACTCTTCCAAACCTGGCATAGAATACTGTTAGGGTTGGGAGAGTCTTTTCCTCTTCCCAGTCTTTTTAAGTGTGTCCTCTACTAAACCATAACAAATAGTGCTTTGGGGTCCAGAGCGAGTGGAGTGGGGGTTAAGGAAGGTGTGGACCCCAAAGGGAAGCATGAATACTGCTTTCTCCCAGCACCATTTCACCAATCCCATTATGGTTTTCCCTTCCCATGAGATCCACCCACTGAGTACCACCCCCAGGGGGACTAAGCGGCCTCACCTCCCTGGTCTCATGGAAAGGGGACTCCCTCATGGAAGATGTGACAATACCCTGGGATTCGTCACACTAGGCTCACAAAGAACTAACATGCCAATTTAACGCCCCATGTTTATACAATCCCACCCCACAATTCAGGGCAAAATACAGCCAATGAGGTATTCAAATATTGAAATGTATTTAAAAGAATTGGATCAATTTTAGACAACTGCATCTACAGTTTTACACTGGATCCCACTACAATATGGTATATATAAAACAGAATTATACCTGCCTATATGAATCACACTCTTACTAGCCCACAAAGGCATCCCCTTTCAATCACAACAATCTCCATATAAATCTGCTGTAGTCTAATAAACACTACACATACAGACAATTCTGCTTAGCATGGGTTTCTCTATGAACATTGATAACTGTTAAATAGAATATTTCTCATAAGGCAAATATGGTTAAAACATTTGAAATTGGCATCCCTGACATTGAATATATCTATGCACCAACTCCACTATATTTATGCAAGGTAGTGCATGTTTCATCTATGTAGAGGCCACTTGACATATAAGGCTATGTGTTAAGCCATTTACATGTAGAACCTTTTTGCATTGGCTTATGTAAGTTTGCATTTACAAATGTTTTCAGGAATCTATACTTGCGCTTCTGAATCCACATGGACACTGTGGTTGCAGTTCTCTAGAAACATGTAAATATGACTTTCATTAAACCAGGATGTGTGCTTTGATTTTTTTTATTTGGTATCAATGTATGTGTGTATGGCTTTCCTTGCCCATTAATCGATTCCTTTCTATCCTGACACATGGACTGTTTTAAAAGGGCCTGCATGTAAGGGTTTCAGTCTCTATATTTTGGAGCTGGAGATGTACTATTCTCCAGTAATGGATATTTAGTTGAACATTTTCTTCCCTCCCCACTATACCCGACTTTTCCTTGGCATTATAAGGCTGGAGGATGGAGACGGTTTGCACTTAGCGCAGTTCTTAATAGAATTCTTTCAGCATGCATTTGTCTCCCAAATATCTAGTCTATAATGTGGTCTACACTGGTGGCATTAACTGCATGATATCATCCCAGGTGCAGTACTTGCATGGCGTTATGGACCTACCATGATTCTGAACCAGTTTAAACCACTACCTATATTTGCAAATAATATTTAACTTACCAAGGCAATCCCACTTTAAAGTGGCAGCCAACATCTTTTCACGCCAAAGTGGAAGGGGCCTAAAATAAACCCCATTTCACTTTGTATTTGATGTATAGGAGGAACAAAGAACATTGGGGGTATAAGCACTTGTGTCCTTACATTCGAATTACATTCTTCTGTCATTCTAATTTTGGGGGTAAACCAGCAAGGGACCCAGTTATCGAGACGTCCTCCTGTCGGCAAACCCTCAATTTTGGTGGCCTTTTTGGAATTAGTCACCAAGTACCGGCTGATCAGGCTCCCTTATCTGAATGGACCAGTCTTCCCCTTCTGGGTGGAATCAGTCCGTTTAATCTCCAATCTCCAGTTTGTCCCTCTTCCTAATAGTTATCACCCAAACTCATCTTCCATAATCCATTCTCGCCTTCTGTCTCTGTCCTATGTATATGGCATTATAGTCAATCTAACTCCAGCTGTGGCTGATCAGTTGTTGTTTGCCAATCCCACGGGTTGGAGGAAAGTCCTCATTATTGAGAAAAGCCTGTTTAATTGTTCTCAAATTTCTGATTAATCTCTGCTACCTTGATTAAACAGATCTTCAGATACTGCCCGTCGAGATTAAAACAGTTTGACATTTTACATAGTGTAAATCTGATCATTTGACAATTTTGCAGGTTATCGCCATTTTTAAGCCATTTCTAAAATGACAACATAGAATTCCATTTCAAGATTCCGATGGAGCTTTGTCTTATGTATAAGCTCACATCGATAGGAACTTGCATGGTGATGCAAGGCTTAATTTCATTTTTTGCACATTTATAGTGACATTTTTGTTCATGTAAGACATTTGGATTTCTTTGGTGTTGTTGCAGCAACTCCCCACACAGTCAGAGATGACACATCGCCTAAGGGATTTTCTTTCTATGTCGCAACTATTCAGAGTAAAAGGCTTTTGGTTGTGAATATTCTCAATGACCTTTTAACCCTGACTAATCCAAGGCAGCTGCCAGATGTAGTGAATCTTAAATGTTGGTGGCCTTTTCTTCTGGACCCCTTCATAGGCTAATGGATTCAGTTTGAGTTGATGTAACATTAAGTTTAATTATTTTCACTTATAAATGCAGACCGGTCCTTTCAGTTAATACATTTGCATTCATAACCTTGCATTTCAAACAGTGTAGTTGGAATGAGTTACTAACATGGCAGATTAAAAAATCAATATGTATATATACATTTTGCTGTAATTACTTTCTTTACATATGCTAGTCACATTGCAAAGACATCCAATTATAAACCTTTAATTAAATGGCTTGCAATATTCCACAACACACATTCAAGATGGGCATTGATGGAAATAAACTTTTTTGTGAATTGCTCAGTGGCTGAAAGAAAATGCGTCCTGGGCATGGAACTTATTTCTGGCTTTGAAAATAATTTACTTCCAACAGGTTATTTCCCAAACATTCTGCGCGCTTTGCATTCTGACAGGTGTCCATTTTTAAAGTGACAGCAAGCAAGAGGCAGAAATCCCTAATAAGTGCCAACATTGGTACATTTTATTTCTCTCATCCTTGCAACAAAGGCCTTTCTCATTTCTTTTCACTTTAGGCCTCATCTTTTATCATTTATAAAATGTGACAGTGGTCGCTGGGATTACTGCTTCAAAATAAGATCTCCATTTCATTCAATCAATACCGTATGTTTCAATTTTGTCATCAGCCTTATCTGGAAGAATTCCTTCTTTGAGAGAATTTCACCTGGCCAGAGTTTTTTCTGGATGTTGGATTCCCTTGTCATTTGATCACTGTTGCAGAAGTTGTGTTTCCACTCACTCCCTCATTTGTTTTTATGTTTCCACTCAAATGAAGCGCTGTACACTTAAATTTTCTTTTTTTAAAAATGCAAGTCGAATCTTAGAGCACTCTTTACATTATCTGTTGGCAAAATATTCCTCAAATCGGTTTCCCTGACCCACAAATGCCTCCACCAAGCAGCCCCTCAATACCTTATTTCTAGATTCACCAGACCCACCTCCGCTTGCCCCTCTAGAATGACCAATTCCAATCTCCTCCTGGTGCCCAGGTTTAAGCGTTCTATATCATGTGGGAACAGCTTTCTGGTTAAAGCAACACAATATTGGAACTCCCTTCCACCTCCTTGCAGGGAGGACCTCCCCTACCACCTATTCAGAACTAAGACCATCCACTGGCTCAAGATTCATGACATTTAACAACCTCATGCTCTCTCGCTGCCCTGACACACCACCACTATGGTTGTAAATATGTATATTTAGGTTGCCAACTGTCCGGACTCTGAAGTAGTGGGATCCTGCAGGAGTGAAGCTGGCCCACCTAGCCCCCTAAGCCTGCCTGCTCAACAATCCTGCTTTTTAAAACTATTGGCCAGGCAAACCCAAGGGGAAAGGGGAATGGAGAAAATAACAAAAGACAAGAACTCCCACTGCAGGTACTTCAGATCGTCTTCTCCGAAAGTTTTTGACTCAGATGGGATGTTCCTAAAAAGGAAATACAACCTTAAATAAATCAATCTTCTAATCACTACTGACTACTCTCTAAATTATATTTTCTCCATTTACATTTACCTGTTGCCTAAGCTTGATTTGCCAATATGCTCCTTCAGGAAGATGTATGATGACTGTAGATACTCTTAGCGATATCTCTTCTATTTGTCTTTCTGCTCTCAGGATCTCTTTTAATAAAATATACCCAAAAAATATTGTTACTATTATCTATTAAACCTTTTGCCGTATGCTCTAGGAATCATATACTCTATAAATATGTGTAGGTAATTACCTTTTGTATTCTGAAGAATCTTTGTAAAATATTCAGCTGTAAACTTTTTATACTCCTTTTTCACATACGGAGTGCTTTTCAATAAATGTCTTTTGCTACACATGTATTTCTTCTGAATACTCTCTTAATCAAGGAGGAAAACAATTCAGCAAACGCTGTCCTTAAATAGAATTCTCTTCCGTTACGAGCAACGAATAATAAATGAGGAAAACAATGAAAAACCAAAATGGCCGCGACACACGCGCGACGTCGTAAGGTCCTTTCCTCTAACGCATGCTTGCAAATCCACTGAATTACGCGATGCAGGCTCGAAAAACAAAACTAACCTGAAGTTAGTTCATTACATATATATTAATAATTAGGTTAAATGTTATAACACGACGATAAGAACCGCGCGCCTTATTAGTATTGAGAAAAGATAAAAATGTACACCAAAAAATGAATTGCTGAACCTTCTTTATATATATAATTCATTAAAGATTCCTTAACTATTTTCTTAATAAATAATATAAGGTTTCTATTGTTCAAAAAACGAAATGCTCAATAGAAAGTCTTTAAATAATTACCATTTCAAAATGATTTGAGTCTTCACTTGAAAATTCAGAAGTCCACTTAGCTTATCTTTGTTCATGGAACTTGACTCTTCTCTGGCTCAGCAACTGAATCTCACTGGAATTCTTCTTCTGCAGACTTCTTCTCCTGTTACTGAACTACAATTACTACTATAGTGTTGGAAACCTTAAAAGGATATTACTCTCCTTAAATTGAAACTTTAAATGAATTTTACTGGAGCTAACTAATATGTGACCTACTCTGAAGCATACTTTAATGAAAGGCAGTTGAGAATTGTTATTAACATTCTAATGACATCACAATGCTGCATGCTGTGAACTGAACCAATCACTGTTGTGAAAATGTTCCACCATCTTGGCTTGGGGGCATTTCATCTTTCTAATTGAAAGTTAGTTAAGGGAAATAGAACAAACTAAAAGAAATGCTCTATTCACAAAACTGAATCGATCTAATATTTCAACCACCTTCCCTTTCTAACTTTCCTGGAATGGTTTTTGACATACCCTATTCTCCTAGGAACCTTGTCAAAGTGAGGTACACAATGTGAGAACCTGACAGTACCCCCCCCCCCATATAAAGCCCTGTCCCAGGGCCTGGTTTAAAGGGTTGTAAGCGATGAAAGTTTTTAGTTAGTCTAGAGGCATGAACATCTTCACTTTTAACCCACGACCTCTCTCCTGGACCGTAACCTTTCCAATCCACTAAATATTGCAACTGACCTCGAACAAATCTAGAATATAAAATAGCTTGAACTTCATATTCAGAATCATCATCAGAAAATACTGGACCAGGTGCTCCCATTAATCTAGTGTCATTTCCACATGGTTTCAACAATTTAACATGAAATGTAGGGTGTATTTTCATACTAGATGGTAACTTCAACTTCAAAGTAACTGTGGAGAATACTTTTTCAACTTCAAATGTTCCTTTAAAACGGGGACTAAATTTATTCTTTCCTTTCAAAGCTAAATTCTTAGTGGATAACCAAACCTTATCTCCTTCGTGATATTTAGGAGCCTCTCTACGTTTCTTGTCAGCAAATTTCTTGTAACCTAATTTGCTTACTTTCAAAGCTCGAATTGCCTTCTCCAAATTTTGCCCCATAGTCCTCAACCTGTTTTCCACATCAGGAACCTCCACTTCTTCTAAAACTACTCCCCTCAGAAATCGTGGATGAAATACCTGGTTTACAAAAAATGGTGACATAGAAGTAGATTCCTTCACAGTATTGTTATAACAAAATTCTGCCAACCACAACAACTCCACCCAACTGTGATCAGACCCCAAATAACAACAAAGGTATTTTTCTAACTCCTGATTCACCCTTTCGGTTTGGCCATTACCCTCGGGATGATAACTAGTTGTCAGATTAATTTCAATTCCCAATTCTTTACAGAACGCCTTCCAAAATTTTGAAACAAACTGTGTGCCTCGATCAGAAATCACTTGACATGGTAAACCATGAAGTTTTACAACATTCTGCAAAAAGTCTTGTGCTAAGGATGTAGCTGTAGCAGCTCCCTTAATGGTAATGAAATGTCCTGCTTTGGAAAAAAACATCTACTACCACCAAAATTGTAGAACATCCCTTGTCAGATGGTAATTCAACAATGTAATCCATTGATACTGTATGCCATGGACGAGGTGGAATTGGTAGCGGTACTAGTAATCCATCAGCTTTTTGATGATCGGATTTTGCTCTGATACAAACTTCACATGTTCTAACATAGTTTTCTGTGTCTTCACGCATCTTCTCCCACCAGAACTCTCTTCGAAGAAGTTCCAAAGTTTTCTTAACTCCTGGATGACCAGCCAATGGTGAATCATGGCAATTCTTCAGTGCCTCTTCCTGTAATTCTTCAGAAGGAAGATACAATTTTGCATCTACATAGGGCAAACCCTCCCTGATACTTCGCACAGGATCTCCGGCCTCCCATTTTTCCAATTCTTCTTTAGATAGTAAATGATGAATTTGTTCTCAAAAATCAATTTCTTTATGCACTTCACCCACCACAAAGTTCTTCTCGGACAAGAGTGACACTGGAACACAATCATCGGTCTTTAAACTTCCTGGAAAACATTGAGATAGTGCATCAGCCTTTCCATTCAAACGTCCAGGCTTAAACGTAATCACAAAATCAAATTCTGCAAAAAACAATGACCAACGGAGTTGTCTTGGTGTCAAAGTCTTCTTGGCGGAACGAAGAAAAGTCAAATTTCTGTGATCAGTTAAAACTGTAACTCGATGACGTCCACCCAAAAGATAATGCCTCCATTCCTCGAATGCAGACTTGATGGCCAAAAGTTCTCGATCTGTAATTGTATAGTTCTTCTCAGCCGATAAACTTTTTTGAAAAGAATGCTACCGGATGAATTTGTCCAGTTCTTGGATGGCGTTGTGATAAAACTGCTCCCATGGCACAATCAGAAGCATCTGCCTCCACAAAAAAAGGTTGATCCACATCAGGATGTAATAAAATTGGTTCAGAAATAATTTTTTCTTTAAGAAAATTAAAAGCGTTTTCAGCCTCTTCACTCCATACAAATTTTACTCCCTTTTTCAACAATTTAGTAATTGGAGAAATCACCTGTGAAAAGTTTTGAATAAATCGACGATAAAAATTTGCAAATCCTATAAAACATTGAATATCTTTTAGAGAACTTGGTTGTGGCCATTCTTTAACTGCCTTTACTTTACTCAAATCCATCTCAAGACCTTCTGGAGATAATACAAAACCCAAAAATTCCACACAATTAGTGTGGAACTGACTCTTTTCCAGTTTTGCAAATAGGTGATTCTCACGTAACTTCACTAAAACTTTCTTTACGTGTTCCACATGTTCTTCTTCTTTAGAAAAAATCAAAATGTCATCAATGTACACAACTACAAATACATCTAAATATTCACGAAGGACCTGGTTTATAAGAAACTGAAATGCCGCTGGTGCGTTGCACAGACCAAATGGCATTACCTGATACTCAAAAAGTCCGTAACGAGTTCTGAATGCAGTTTTCCATTCGTCTCCTTCACGAACGCGAACCAAGTGATAGGCACCTCGTAGATCAAGTTTTGTGAACATTTTAGCTCCTTGAATTCTATCCAACATTACAGATATTAAAGGTAATGGATAGCGATTTTTGATAGTTATTTTATTTAGGGCTCTATAGTCAATGCAAGTACACAGTGTCTTGTCCTTCTTTGGAACAAAGAACAATGATGAGGCTGCTGGTGATTGCGAGTGTCTAATAAAGCCTTTAGCAAGATTTTCCTCTATATATTCTTTTAAGAACTCATTCTCTTTCTCAGTGAGAGCATACATTCTTCCACAAGAAATTGGTGCTCCGACCTCAAGATCGATCTTGCAATCAAATTCTCTGAGGTGGTAATTCACTAGCTTCTTTCTTGTCAAAAACATCCCGGAAATCCTTATAACACTCAGGTAACACTCCAGCTACTGCCCCCACAATATGTTCCTTCACCAACCCTGCTGCTAGGCACACTCCAATAGAATTAGAAATTTCATTCTGACCTTCCTCAGTTAACCTTACCAAACATTGTTCCTTACAAAAACCTGATTTAAACTCTACAGTTCGCTTTCCCCAATCAATCAGTGGATTATGTAAAGATAGCCATGGCATGCCTAAAATGATCTGTAACTGTGGTGCATCAATTAGTTCAAATTCAATGTTCTCATAATGCTCTTCCCCAATTTTCATTTCCAATTTAGTTGTCACTTGAGTTATTAATCCCGAGGTAAGTGGTGATCCATCTACGACTCGTACTTGCTCAGGAGTTCCCTTATTAACTACAGGGATACCCAATCTACCTGCCAAACTAATATCACAAAAAAATTCCTGTTGCCCCAGAATCAATAACACATGGTCCACCACATTTTGGCTTACCTTCCCAAGCAAAGGATACATTTATCGTGATGTATGGAACTGCTGTCTGAACTGTATTCGCCACCTGTCGACCTTTTCCAGAAAATGGTTGGAATCTCTTTGGGTTACGGGGGCATTTCCCTACAAAATGGGTACTATCACCACAATATAAACACAAATTTTCCTTTCTCCTTCTGTCTTTTTCCTCCTTAGTCAAAGGAGGTCTAACTGAATTTACAGCCTCATTTCGTGAAGAACCCTTAACCTCCCTTAGTGCTTGCTCTGTTCTGGGACGTTCGTTTCGGAACCAAACCTTATTCTCAGAAAAATTCCTTCGCTTTTCCAATCTTCTCTCTCCCAATGTCATATCTAATTGTATAACCAAATTAATCAGATCTTCACTAGAGGTAGGTCTCTCCACAATATTTGCTAACGCATCTTTCAACTCATCTCTTAGACCTCTATAAAAAATGGAAGCCCTTTTTTCCTCTGGCCAACCACTTTCCAACACTAAGCCCCTGAACTGTGTGATGTAAGAAACCAACTCCCGATTTCCTTGACGTAATTCTAAGAGCTCTCCATCAACACTCTGGGAATGTGTTCTTCTATCAAACATCTTTCCAAAAATCACCTTAAACTCCAACCAATTATGTAACTCCGCTACTCTTCTTTCTACCAAAGGAACAGACCAAACTGCCGCTTCTCCTGTGAGATAAGAAATCAAAAAGGCTACTTTAGAAGTTTCTGTGGGAAATGCTTCAGGTCTGCACATATAGTGCAATTCACATTGCATAATAAATGATTTGAATCTTCTGAAATCCCCTCCAAATCGTTCTGAGGGAGCTAATGGTGTAGGAGCTATTGTTCTCCTAAAAAAAAAAAAAAAGTTTCCCCACTTCTTTTCTCTTTAGCTACCCTAGCTTCTTTGACTTTTAATCCTTCTGGATACAAAGTGGGTGGTTCTCTCTCTATTCCATAACTAAAACCTGAAGCTTCTGCTAAATCCTCCTTTCTCACCTTACTATTTGTCAGGGTCCGGCTTGACTGAATTCCACAGGAGCTGATGCTGGCCCCACAGACCCACACTAGGAGTTCACCTCTCAACCCTTAATTATAAGCTGAGCTAAAAACCCCAAGAAAGGGGAATTTGGATAAAATAACAACGGAGACACTGCAGCCCTGCAACCGTCTGGTAGGCTCTGGTATCTGTGGTAAACAAATACACCTGGTTATTTATGTAATAAGAAAATTCTGTTTTCTAAAAGTATTCTAAATAAACTCTAAACTCATTACCTCTTAACCTCAGTAAAAGACTTAGAGGCTATTAATCTGTGTGATATCTTGTAAATGTCTCTTGTGTTGTGCATACAGTTCAAACCACTTAGTCTCTCTAGAATTCTAAAGTGATGGTTTTTTCCAAACACCATTTCTGGATTAAACTTTCCTCTTGCTTCAGAGTTTTCTTTAACCTTATGTAATTTTCAATGCTTTCATAGTGGCAGTCTTTCTCTGAAATATTGAATTCCATTTGCATAAATTACATTAAGAAAATAAGCATTCTTCAACTTCCTGGAATATTGCTTCCTTATGCGTGTGAATAGTTTTCTTTATTTACATAAGAACGTATAGTTTCTTCATTAAATAGCGTGTGCGATAAACACGTAAAAATCGGAAGACGTGAAGAATTGTCCTCGCGTTAAAAATACACACGCGATACCTAGCAACACACGCGCTCGCGTTTAAAAATCCACACACGATTTTTAGCAAACACACGCGCACGCTTTTAAAATCCACACGCGATTCTTAACAAACACACGCGCATGAAAAAATACGTACACGCGATAAAAATCACACGCGCTGGTTAAAAATGGACTCGCGCTCTATCGCTACCGAACTCACGCGGAGAGACGAAATGGATTTCACGTAAAACAGTTCACGCGCTTAAAACCACTCGCGCTTCACCAAAATGGACTCGCGCTCTATCGCAAACCCACACGCGCTTTTCCATGAGACGTCATTTACGTTAAAATGGACACGCGCTAAAATTCACTCGCGCAATCTTTTGGACATGCGCTCTATCGCTCCGAATACCCGCGCGTCTTCAAAAAACACGTAAACAACAACTTGCGAGCTCGCGCACACATTTAACAGTCTTTAAGAGCATTACACGCAATTAATTTCATTTAAACTCCTACGCATATCTTCAAACTTGTCTTCCTTAATAATAACTTCAACTGTAAATGTCTCTTTTCTCAAAATGACTTTGAAATTTGGTTAACTTTTTAAATGTTCTTAAAAAAATGAAAGTTCACTGTGACAATTTTAAATCTTTAAAGAAACGATCCCACCTGATGACTTCTTGTTTCAAATGGATCAGCAAACGAAATTCTTACTTCTTTAGTTGATCTTCTGAGCTCTGAAAAGGCCTTACTTAAGGAGCTTAACTAAAACACAACCAGCCACTGAATTTCTCTGGATGAAAGGCAGTTTAGAATCTTGCTCACCTCCCAAGAATCAAACCCATTGTTCTCTCCACCAATCAGGCAAACCAAACATATCATTGTTCCTTTAACCAATCAGATTGAGTTTCTTTCGCTCCATCTTGACTTGGGCAAGCACAATGTTAATCCTATGAACAAACTCTTCCTGTTCCTAACCCAGCCAGTCCTGACAGTACCCCCCTCTTCAAAGCCCTGTCCCAGGGCCTGGCTTAGTAGGGAACCTCCTGTGAAACTTTATCAATTGAGGGGCATGTACATCTACTTGATCCTCCCAAGATCTTTCCTCCGGACCGTATCCCTTCCAGTCAATAAGATACTGCAAGGTACCTCTAACAATCCTGGAATCTAAGATTTTCTTAACTTCAAACTCTTCTTCATTTTCTTCTGTGTATACTGCTGGTGGTGGTTTCCCCAATCTAGTTCCTGACACACAAGGTTTCACTAAGCTGACATGAAATGTAGGATGACTTTTGATACTTGCGGGTAATTTCAATTTGATTGCTACGGGATTTATTATTCTTTCTATTTCAAATGGACCAATAAATCTCGGACTAAATTTAGTTCTTCCCTTTAAATGTAGGTTTTTTGTGGACAGCCAAACTTTTTGACCCAACTGATAATGTGGTGCTTTACGACGTTTCTTATCAGCAAATGTCTTGAATCTTAACTTGCTTTTTTCTAAAGTTTCTTTAGCTTTTACTAAACCATCTCTAATACAAGTCAATCGCTGCTCAACCTCTGGATTAGAATACTCAGATGGCAACACTTCTTTCAAAAATCGTGGGTGAAAACCATAATTGCTAAAAAATGGAGAATACTTAGTAGAATCCTTGACAGAATTATTATAACTAAACTCTGCTAGCCAAAGAAGATCTACCCAACTTCCTCTTTCTTGCCAAAAAGCTCTAATATACTTTTCCAATTCCTGATTTACACGCTCTGTTTGGCCGTTGGTCTGTGGGTGATAACCTGAAGAAAGTTTTACCTCAATTCCCAACTCTGTACAGAAAGCTCGCCAAAACTTAGAAATGAACTGAGACCCTCGATCTGATACAATTTGTGTTGGTAGACCATGTAATCGTACCACTTCTTGCAAAAAACTTTTTGCCAGATTCCTTGCAGAAGCCTCTCCTTTCATGGGAATGAAATGCCCAGCTTTAGTGAGTAAATCCACAACTACTAATACTGTAGTGTAACCTTGATCTTTGGGAAGATCTACAATATAATCCATAGAGATTGTAAACCAAGGACTAGGGGGTACTGGTAATGGATTTAATAACCCAGATGGTTTTCCTCCTCCTGACTTTACTCGAGCACAGACTTCACGTGTTTTCACATAGTCTTCAATATCTTTTTTCATTTCTTTCCACCAAAATTTTCTCTCAACCAGTTCAATAGTCTTACGAATTCCAGGATGACCTACCAACTTGGATTCATGACATTCTTGTATAATTTCCTTTTGCAGTTCCTTGCTTGGAAGGTAAATTTTAGAATGGACACATGGAAATCCTTCAATTAAATGTCTTCCAGAATCCTCCGCTAACCAAGATTGAATTTCATCTTCTGGTAATTCCTTTAGAATCTTTTTAAGAAGCTGATTCTCTTCCTTTGTAGTACTTAGGATACATTTTTCTTCTGCAATCACTGGTTCTGGTAATAATTGATTTTCAACTTCTCCAGAAGATCCTTGTCGTGATAAAGCATCCGCTTTACCGTTTAACCGCCCAGGCTTGAATGTTATCACGAAATCGTATTCTGAAAAGAAAAGTGACCACCTAAGTTGTCGAGGTGATAGTGTTCGAGCAGATTTCAAAAACAGAAGATTTCTATGATCGGTTAAAACGGTTACTGTGAATCTTGCTCCCAACAGATAATGTCTCCATTCCTGAAATGCCTTCTTGATTGCCAAGAGTTCTCTGTCTGTAATTGTGTAGTTCACTTCTGCTGGAAGCAATTTCTTAGATAGATAGGCCACAGGATGCAACTGTCCAGTTTCAGGGTGCCTTTGAGAAAGCACTGCTCCAATTGCAACATTAGAAGCATCTGCCTCCACAAAAAATGGTTGTGAAGGATCTGGGTGTAATAAGATCGGTCCATATGTAAAACAGTTCTTCAATGTTTTGAAAGCTTGATCCGCCTCATCTTTCCACTCAAATTTCATTCCTTTCTTCAATAATTTGGTGATAGGAGCAACAGTTTGAGAGAAATTTTTAATGAATCTCCTGTAAAAATTTGCAAAGCCCAGGAAGCTTTGGATATCTTTAACACAAGTTGGAGTTGGCCACTGTTCAACTGCCTTAATTTTCTTCATATCCATTTCCAAACCTTTGGGGGAAATCATAAAACCTAAAAATTCCACTTCCTTGGTGTGAAATTGGCTCTTTTCTAACTTAGCAAATAGTTTATTCTCCCTTAGTCATTGTAACACTTTCTTTACATGTTCTTCATGTTGCATTATATCCTTAGAATAAATGAGAATGTCATCTATGTACACTACTACAAAGATGTCAATAAAGTCTCTTAATACCTCATTTATAAAAAATTGAAAAGCCGCAGGAGCGTTACACAATCCGAATGGCATTACTTGATATTCAAAAAGACCAAATTTTGTTCTAAATGCTGTTTTCCATTCATCACCTTGACGTACTCGCACCAAATGATATGCTCCACGAAGATCTACTTTGGTAAATACTGAGGCTCCTTGAATTTGGTCTAACATTACTGAGATTAAAGGTAGCGGATATCTGTTTTTAATTGTTATCTTGTTTAATGCCCTATAATCTATGCATGTTCGTAAGGTGCCTTCTTTTTTAGGAACAAAAAATAATGGAGAAGCTGCTGGCGACTGAGAGTGCCTGATGAACCCCTTATTCAAATTTTCTTGGATGTAATCTTTCAAATGTTGATTTTCTTTTTCTGTTAAGGCATAGATGCGACTGCAAGGAATGTGGGCCCCTGGTTCTAAGTCAATTTTACAATCATACTCTCTATGAGGAGGTAATTCATTAGCTTCCTTTTCACTAAATACATCATTGAAATCATGGTAACATTTTGGTAATTCTCCCATTACAGCCCCTATAGAATGTACTATAGTTCCCAAATTCACCAAACCTTCCACTAATTCTGAACAATTACCACTAGAAACATTTTCCTGAATTATTTCTCTACAACAATTTGTAACACAAAAAGTAGAATCCAATTTCACCACTCTTTTTCCCCAATCAATCTGAGGGTTATGATACGTCAACCAAGGCATTCCCAAAATGATTTTCAACTGTGGAGTGTCAATCAATTCAAACACAATTTCCTCCCAGTGTCCTCCAATTTCCATTTCCAATGGGATAGTTTCGTGTGTAATTAAACAGCCAGTCCTGACACTATTCAACTCCTCCATTTTAATTCCCAGGGACAAAGTCTCCTGTCTAGTCTCCTTTAATTCTGTCTTTAATTCTAATAGTATCTTCTCCAAAGTTACCAAACTCAACCCTGACTCTGGGTCCATCTTCACTCAGGCAGGATCAGAATCGTGGGCCTTTCATTCTGTCAGGACTCTGAAGTAGTGGGATCCTGCAGGAGTGAAGCTGGCCCACCTAGCCCCCTAAGCCTGCCTGCTCAACAATCCTGCTTTTAAAACTATTGGCCAGGCAAACCCAAGGGGAAAGGGGAATGGAGAAAATAACAAAAGACAAGAACTCCCACTGCAGGTACTTCAGATCGTCTTCTCTGAAAGTTTTTGACTCAGATGGGATGTTCCTAAAAAGGAAATACAACCTTAAATAAATCAATCTTCTAATCACTACTGACTACTCTCTAAATTATATTTTCTCCATTTACATTTACCTGTTGCCTAAGCTTGATTTGCCAATAGGCTGCTTCAGGAAGATGTATGATGACTGTAGATACTCTTAGCGATATCTCTTCTATTTGTCTTTCTGCTCCCAGGATCTCTTTTAATAAAATATACCCAAAAAATATTATTGTTACTATTATCTATTAAACCTTTTGCCGTATGCTCTAGGAATCATATACTCTATAAATATGTGTAGGTAATTACCTTTTGTATTCTGAAGAATCTTTGTAAAATATTCAGCTGTAAACTTTTTATACTCCTTTTTCACATACGGAGTGCTTTTCAATAAATGTCTTTTGCTACACATGTATTTCTTCTGAATACTCTCTTAATCAAGGAGGAAAACAATTGCTCGCAAAACGCTGCGCAATCAGGCTGCAAACGCTGTCCTTAAATAGAATTCTTTTCCGTTACGAGCAACCAATAAAAAATGAGGAAAACAATGGAAATCCAAAATGGCCGCGACGCACGCGCGATGTCGTAAGGTCCTTTCCTCTAACGCGCGCTTGCAAATCCACTGAATTACGCGACGCAGGCTCTAAAAACAAAACGAACCTGAAGTTAGTTAATTATATATATATTAATAATTAGGTTAAATGTTATAACACGACGATAAGAACCGCACGCCTTATTAGTATTGAGAAAAGATAAAAATGTACACCAAAAAATGAATTGCTGATCCTTCTTTATATATATAATTCATTAAAGATTCCTTAACTATTTTCTTAATAAATAATATAAGGATTCTATTGTTCAAAAAACGAAATGCTCAATAGAAAGTCTTTATATAATTACCATTTCAAAATGATTTGAGTCTTCACTTGAAAATTCAGAAGTCCACTTAGCTTATCTTTGTTCATGGAACTTGACTCTTCTCTGACTCAGCAACTGAATCTCACTGGAATTCTTCTTCTGCAGACTTCTTCTCCTGTTACTTAACTACAATTACTAATATAGTGTTGGAAACCTTAAAAGGATATTACTCTCCTTAAAAATGAAACTTTAAATGAATTTTACTGGAGCTAACTAATATGGGACCTACTCTGAAGCATACTTTAATGAAAGGCAGTTGAGAATTGTTATTAACATTCTAATGACATCACAATGCTGCATGCTGTGAACTGAACCAATCACTATTGTGAAAATGTTCCACCATCTTGGCTTGGGGGCATTTCATCTTTCTAATTGAAAGTTAGTTAAGGGAAATAGAACAAACTAAAAGAAATGCTCTATTCACAAAACTGAATCTATCTAATATTTCAACCAGTTTCCCTTTCTAACTTTCCTGGAATGGTTTTTGACATACCCGATTCTCCTAGGAACCTTGTCAAAGTGAGGTACACAATTTGAGAACCTGACACCAACTGATCAATGCAGTTACCTTGTCACTAGACAACCAATGTATTGTATACAGTATCGCCTATGTTGTATATTTCTGTAACCCATGCCTCTTCGGCGCGCGTTGTTTCTTTTTGGCGTGTCCAGCATTGTAACCACGACCATTACCCTGTATGTAACCAAGCTTTGCAATCCTCTTGTTGCCTCTGCGCCTTGCTACCCCTTTGGGGTTAGGTGCGCAATATAAATAAATAAATACAAATACAGAGTTGTTTCTAGAATTTAGGGCATGGGAAGAATGTTCCAAATCTGTCTGACACATATTGAACATCAATTTTTCAGAAATGGCACCAAGAATGCTGTATCTGATAGAAAGCATCATGCATTGCCCCATGTTGAGGGCTAAAAAAAGTGCTCTAGCTGCTCGTTCCTCCATAGCCAAGCTAGTTTTCATAGCTTTCCAAAGGCATTCTTCAACTTGGGAAATGTTTAGAGCAAACCTATGGACATGTCTCCCTGCCTTTATGTAAACATTAGTCCCTCCTTTTGTCATCCAGTTCTGAATGGCAGGATGTCCTTTGCAACAGTTGATTTAAAATTCCCTTTTGACTCTGCTGTCTCTTACGCCAATGAATTTACCCTTCGAATGGATTGTCCTCCCACGTATTCCTCATCTTAGATATATTCGCCAGCTTGCTGCTGCTTTCATAAAAAAAAATTGCTTCAGAGGGTGCTGTGCTCGAGGCCGCATAGCTTGGTCCCTCGAAGGTCAGCGTCGATGTCATCCGTTGTATAAAGGGCTCGAGCCGTGCCCGTTGGTTCAGTTCCCTTTTTCTGAGCTTCTACTTCGTGTATCTAACGGCACGTCAGTTTTTCCTACTTCGAGAATGTCGTCGTCTTCAACCCCGACTACACCCAAGACTGGTTTTAAGAAGTGTTTCAAATGCGGAAGAAAAATGTCCATTACGGATCCTCACCGTAACTGCCTTTGGAGCCTTAGTCCTGACCACGAGTGGACAAATACAGGTCATGTCAGGCGATGTCGAACAAGGCTCTTAAACGCCAAGGTAAGCTAGCGGTGGGGGAAGAGTCTTTCAAGTATGTTAAAAGACTAAGACTCGAGAGAATCGAGACGTAAATCTCATCATGAGTCGAGGCGATCGAGGTCGAAAAGTCGCTCGAGGAAGTCTGCTTCCTCGTCATCCAAAAAGATCAAAAAAGCGACATCATAGATCTTCTTCTTCGCCTGACGGAAGGTTAATTTCTAGTCCTTCAAAGCACGATTCCCCAATAAAATAAGGTCTTTAGGGCTTCAATGCAAAAAAAAATTTGAGAAGGCGGCCCGACGCCCTCAAAGATACGTGGAGAGCATACCCCTGTTCACTCTGAAGGTGACAGAAGGAAATCCAAAACGTCTCGCACTAAATCCGACAAAGTCGAGGGCGGGCTCGGACGATGAATCTCCAGCGCCTCATGCGACTATCCAAAAACCTTTGGTGCATAAATCGAGGTTGCCTGAAGACAAAATGGCATCTTCATCGTCGAAGTCAACTATCGACTCGACGCGTCCGTCGAAGCCCAAAATGGCATTGATACCTTCGGCCTCAGCGTTGAAGCCTCACTCGACATCGAAGCCATCCTCGATGCCTTCAGGGTTTCCTTCGAGTGCGTCAAAGCCATTATCGATTCCATCAACGCCTTTGTCGGGGAAATCTCATACTGGTTCCCAAAATGACAACTACAACCAAAGCTAGGTTTATCCCACCTATGCCAACTCAGCCCAGGCAAGAATTTTTCAAATCTGTCTTGAGGAACAAACCTCTGATGATATTAAATCTACTGGGGTTCGATTTGGGACTAGGGAAGTCCCTGATGAGCTGATAGATCCAAATTCAAAAATCTCAGATCTTTGATGTTCTACAATCGGCCAGCGGCCTAGATACCTCACCTGAGGTAGATTTTGAAAGACCTGACCCCACAGACCATGCTGAACCGGGGTATAGAAACCTCATGGGAAGGGTGATAGATTTTATGGAGTGGAAATCAGTGTCCCCAAGATATGACCAGGGCGACTTAACAGACATTATAGATGAAGGATCTCAGAAAGACCCAGTCCTTCCCTTCCACACAGCTCTCCAAAAGAGAGTTATGACAAATTGGGAAACACCTGAATCTATACCAGCTGTGAATAAGAAATTTATAGGAAAGTATAGACCTGCTCCCTCGGATCCGGAATATTTATCAAAGCACCCTTCGCCCGAAAGTTTGGTAATACAGGCTGCAACTGCGAACAAACCGTCGGCTTATCCTTCTATGCCCCTTGACAGGGACGATAAAAAGATTGATGTGAAAATTCCAGACCCGCTCCATGTGTAGGAGATTTTAACCCTGCTAGAGAAGGGTGCAATAGAACATGTACGTGTGGCGGAGAGGAACAAGGGTTGGTACTCCCCATATTTTCTCATTCCCAAAAAGGACTGAGGATTGAGACCCATCTTGGACTTGAGAAATTCGAACAAATTCCTCAGGAAGGACAAGTTCAAGATAGTAACCCTTTCTCAGATCCTTCAGGCTCTTCAGCTTCAGGACTGGCTGGGTTCATTGGACCTTCAGGATGCTTACTTTCATGTGCCAATCCATCCCAAACACAAAGTACCTGAGGTTTGCAATTGGCGTATTTCACTATCAGTTTCGAGTTCTGCCATTTGGGCTGACCTCCGCCCCGAGAAGGGTCTTCACCAAATGAATGGCAGTTGTGGCAGCGAGTCTCAGGAGAGAGGGGATTTACATCAACCCTTATCTGGACGACTTGCTAATTGGGGCAAGTTCACCCAAACTGACCCAAGAACATCTGGCCATGACCTGTCACTTCCTACACAAATTGGGCTTCTCCCTCAATTACAAGAAGTGACAAATGATTCTGAGCCAAATACTCCAATTCATCGGAGCGGTCCTGGGCACCACCTCAGGGAAAGCCTCGCCTCCCGAGGAAAAAGCTCACCACATTCTGCAGATGGTAACAAAATTTCAGAATGCCCAACATCTACCGGCTTTCGACTTCCTAAGGTTGCTAGGCCTCATGGCATCCTGCATTTTTCTGGTGCCAGAGGCCACATTGAGGATGAGATCCCTTCAATGGGCCCTCAGGACTCAATGGTCCCAATTTTCAGGGGAGATTTCAGACCTTCTGCAGGTCCCGACCAAGGTGGCTCAAGATCTCCTATGGTGGGCTTGCAAGGAGAATATCCTCAAGGGGGAACCTTTTTGGCAACCATGGCCGGAGATAACGGTAGTGATGGACGCCTCACACACAGGGTGGGGAGCCCATACCAATGATCTGACAATCAACGGTCGTTGGTCTCCATCGGAGTCCAAACTACACATCAACCTATTGGAGCTGAGGGCAATCAGACTGGCTCTGAATGCTTTTCTGCCCTCTGTACGGGGAAAGAATGTTCTGATAATAATGGACAACACAGTGGCCATGTACTACCTCAACAAAAGAGGAGCCGTAGGATCACTCCCACTGTGCAGAGAGGCAATGCAGCTCTGGTTCTGGCCAATGAAAGGAATCTCTCTATCGGCAGTTCACCTAGCCGGAGAATTGAACACAGCGGCGAATGCTCTGAGCAGGCAGAGCAGTCTCCCACGAGTGGGAGCTAGCTCAGGAAGTCCTTCAAGAGATCTTTGCCATTTGGGGAACCCCTCAAGTAGATCTGTTCGCGACCAGTACCAACCGGAAGTGCGAACTGTATTGCTCAAGGGAATTTCCCCCGAGAGGAGTAATCGGGAGGTTGAGAAAGTTCAGGAAAACCATGATCCGAATTGCCCCCGATTGAGCCAGGAGGACGTGGTACCCGGACCTTCTGGTCATGTCCATCTGCCCTCCAATACGTCTTCCACAAAGAGAGGATCTTCTCTCGCGAGAGGAAGGTTGGGTTCTCCATCCAGAAGTCAAGACGCTCAACCTTCACACTTGGCTTCTGAGAGGTTGAGATGTAAGGATTGGGACCTTCCGGATGACGTTATGGAGATTTTGCTTTCGGCCAGGAGGCCAGCAACAAAATCCTTATACCGGTGTCGTTGGAAGATATTCAGTAACTGGTGCAGGGATAAGAATGTGAACCCTTTTCAATGTACACAGGAAGCAAAGACCAAGTGGGATACAAGGTCATACAGCCGCTCTCTCAAAAGACCCAATCAGGGTATAGAAGTAATGTAAACTCTCCAAAGCTTGGTAGATTCCAAAGTAAAATGTTTGCATATTCAAAAATGATGATAATAATAAGAGTTCAGTGATTTTTCATAAAGACTTTTATCAGCAAATGATTTTGTGAAAAAAATAATAATGCGTCTCTTGGTGTGAGGCGTTGCTAATATCTTCTTAGTGAGGAAGAAAAAAGCCACTAGCATTTTACATCGGACCAAAATATTTTTTGCCAATGCATTTCGGATTTACAAATCCTTCGTCAGGGCAAGTCTGTAATTAACATGTACGATTTCATAACATCCAAAAGACAGTATATCACAATGTATATTCACATAAAAAATGTAAATAACATACCAATCATTGTAGTAGTAGAAGAAGCCGAAATTGATCGATACATAAAAGATAAAATAGAAAAAGAAAGAGAAAAAGAACGAGCAATAAGAAGTCTGTTACTAATGAGGTTGGCGGTGACAAGAGATGCAACACGCATTTACCTGAGAAAATGGCAGAATGCTTGCATGGGAAGTGGCTTGGTGAACCAGAACCATGAGGTGGGCAGAAAGCTGCCCAGACAAAATCAGCAACGAGGCGCAGATAGGCTGCAATGTAAGAAAGACATTGTAAGAAACCCGGGTGGGATCCTTGTGGATAGTACGTGTCATAGCTTCCGGGGGGCTTACCATAAGGACAGCGAGGAGACGGACTGTTCCTCTCGCTTGCCGGCGTGTAACTGCGTTGTTCGGAGCGTTGCCCAGACAACGCTCCTTTAATAAACCACGTGAGCGCGGCCTGGCGGGGCGCGCGGTCTGGGACAAATGACTGCATATGGGTTTCTGAGCAACTGTACAGAGCTATAAACTAATTTTTAGCCTTGATGGGAATATGTCAAGAATTATGAAAATAATATAATGTAAAAAACGAAGAAAGTAAAAAGCATAGAGATAAAAGAAATACTCAAACGAAGGAGAAAATCATAAGTGGACAACTTATAACAAGAGTGAAACTAGGAAACTAGGAGAGAGTCATAAAAGGGAAATAGTGAATACAAAAGAGCCCAAAGGAATGCTGGGCTGCTTGAAGGAAGTTGCAAAGTAAGCACATGGTAATAAAATCTACATCAACATTAATATATATATATATATATATATATATATGTCCTAACTGGACCGTGTCGTCGAACGACGGCATCTGAGGCTGTTTATACAGTCCTAGGGAAAACCAGCGGATAGATTAGTTACATGAGACATTATACAAGTACCACCCCACTGTAATGGTGTCGTCGCCAGACGGCACCTTGGGTCCCAGACTAAAGTCCAGGAAACACAGCGGGGTTTTCACTAGTTATAAATATATCCAGCAGGCCAGAAGTGGACACGTTACAAAAAGGTCTGAGTTTTGTACCCACTTATGGTACCACTCTGTTCGACACAAATTGAGCTCTATAAATTCATTAGAAACTGAAGGTCTTTTTTCAAGAACTAGAAGTCCAAGAGAAACCATCTGATGGTCCAGATTTCCAAGAATTTAGAAGAAAGAGCGGTTTCGTGCCTCCCATCACTGTTCCATCCATCGACATCTTCCAAAAATTGGTGACCCGTGACTTGGAGAGAATCAGCTACAAGAATCCTCCACACAAAAAATCTGAAACCTCACGAGATGAGACTCATCAAAGACTTGTATAGTGATAAGAACATAACTATCCATCCAGCGGACAAAGGTGGAGCGCTGGTTATCCAGAACACGGCTGACTATGATGCAGAATGCAACAGGCAACTTCAAGATAGGACGATTTATGCCACCTTAGATCAAGATCCAACTGTCACGATCAAGCAGAACCTGAAGACTCAACTAGATAAAGCTCTCGAACTTGAATGGATAAACGAACATACCCAGAAATTTTTGTTTAACGATCACCCAAGGATTCCAAACTTCTATACTTTACCAAAGATTCACAAACATACCACTAATCCACCAGGAAGACCCATCGTTGCAGGCATGGAAAGTATCAACCAACCGCTGGGCATCTACATAGATTTTTTTCTACAGCCTCTGATCCAAAAAAACACTACATATACTCGTGATACCACACATTTCCTACAGAAACTTAACTCTGACTCCCGAACAGGAAGATTTGATGTTTACTATCGACGTTAAAAGCCTTTATACGTCTATACCACATGACCTCGGGATAGAATCTCTAGAATGGGTACTGTTACAAGCATCTGAAATCCGAGCACAGAAAGAGTTCATACTAGCCCTCCTACAATTCATTTCAGAAAATTCTTACTTCCAATACCGTAATCAGTTTTACCTCCAAACCTCGGGGACATCCATGGGAGCAACAATGGCACCCTCATATGCCAACAGCTTCATGTATAAGTTTGAGACTGATAATGTACTTAATAATCAGCTTTGGAAGAATGACATTCACCTTTGGACTCGTTACATTGACGATATTTTTGGAGTGTGGAGGGGCACCAGGATAGCCTTTGACACTTTCTTTGAATATCTCAATAACATAGACAAACGGATCCAATTCACGAGAGAAATTTCACATGACACTATCACCTTCTTGTATGTTTCCATTAAAATGGAGACCACGTGCTACAGCACCTCAATCTTCCGTAAACCAACTGATCGCAACAACCTTTTACATCGTCTGAGTTTTCACCAGCCCAGTTTACTCAAGAATCTCCCATATAGTCAACTCCTAAGGGTTAAGAAGATTGTTAGCGACCCTGATGACTGTTTAGCCCAACAACAGATCATGAAAGAGAAATTTCTAGCCAGGGGCTACAAACAAGCAGAACTTGATACAGCATCAGCTAGGGTCAACAGTCTGGCACGAGAGACCTTGTTATCTACCCAAAATCCTATAAAGAAGAGAGAACTGAAAACACCTGTATTTGTATCTAAATTTTCTATTCAGAGTAACAGAATTAAGAAAACGATCAGCAAGCACTGGCGGAATCATTAAAGATTATATCAGAGTACAAAGTTTATTCACAGAACTACCAGTGTTTGCCTACCAACGTAGCAGGAATTTGAGAGATGAACTTGTGCACACAAGACCGCCCCTTAAGGAACCGATAACCCAACGAACGGGCATATACCCTTGTCTGAACTGTACTAACTGCAATTTAGTTATCAAGGGTAATTCCATTAACCACCCCAGAACAGGGAAAAAGATTTTGCTCAAAAACTATGGTACCTGTGACAGCACCAACATAATTTATGGCATTAAATGCCCGTGTGGAAAATTCTACGTGGGCCAATCCACAAGAATGGCCAAAACAAGGTGGAATGAGCATCGTTCATGTATTCGAAATGCTAACACCAACTCTGCCGTAGCACGGCACTGGTTGGAAAATGGACATAATTTGACTCAGATTAGATTTGTGGTTTTGGAGGTACTCGCAATAAACAGCCCACATGAAGACCTTAACCAGCGGCTGAATCGCAGGGAGTCATTTTGGATTGACAAACTTGGGAGTCTGGTTCCCAATGGGATCAACGAGGAGATTAATTATCATTGTTTTCTATAATTTTGTAATTTCTTTGCTTTTAGGTATATGTTGCTAGCTACCATATGCTGCACTATACCTTATGTGTTATGAACCGAGGCCACCCTGCTGTGTTTCCTGGACTTTTGTCTGGGGCCCAAGGTGCCGTCTGGCGACGACACCATTACAGTGGGGTGGTACTTGTATAATGTCTCATGTAACTAATCTATCCGCTGGTTTTCCCTATGACTGTATGAACAGCCTCAGATGCCGTCGTCGACGACACGGTACAGTTAGGACATATATATATTAATGTTGATGTAGATTTTATTACCATGTACTTAACTTTACAACTTCCTTCAAGCAGCCCAGCATTCCTTTGGGCTCTTTTGTATTCACTATTTCCCTTTTATGACTCTCTCCTAGTTAGTATCTTTCACTTTTTTTCACTCCTGTTATAAGTTGTCCACTTATGATTTTCTCCTTCGTTTGAGTATTTCTTTTATCTCTATGCTTTTTACTTTCTTCGTTTTTTACATTATATTATTTTGTTTTCATAATTCTTGACATATTCCCATCAAGGCTAATAATTAGTTTATAGCTCTGTACAGTTGCTCAGAAACCCATATGCAGTCATTTGTCCCAGACCGCGCGCCCCGCCAGGCCGCGGTCACGTGGTTTATTAAAGGAGCGTTGTCTGGGCAACGCTCCGATGCGAACAACGCAGTTACACGGCGGCAAGCGAGAGGAACAGTCCGTCCCCTCGCTGTCCTTATGGTAAGCTCCCCCGGAAGCTATGACACGTACTGTCCACACGGATCCCACCCGGGTTTCTTACAATGTCTTTCTTACATTGCAGCTTATCTGCGCCTCGTTGCTGATTTTGTATGGGCAGCTTTCTGCCCACCTCATGGTTCTGGTTCACCAAGCCACTTCCCATGCAAGCATTCTGCCATTTTCTCAGGTAAATGCGTGTTGCATCTCTTGTCACCGCCAACCTCATTACTAACAGACTTCTTATTGCTCGTTCTTTTTCTCTTTCTTTTTCTATTTTATCTTTTATGTATCGATCAATTTCGGCTTCTTCTACTACTACAATGATTGGTATGTTATTTACATTTTTTATGTGAATATACATTGTGATATACTGTCTTTTGGATGTTATGAAATCGTACATGTTAATTACAGACTTGCCCTGACGAAGGATTTGTAAATCCGAAATGTATTGGCAAAAAATGTTTTGGTCCGATGTAAAATGCTAGTGGCTTTTTTCTTCCTCACTAAGAAGATATTAGTGACTCCTCACACCAAGAGACGCATTATTATTTTTTTCACAAAATCATTTGCTGATAAAAGTCTTTATGAAAAATCACTGAACTCTTATTATTATCATCATTTTTGAATATGCAAACATTTTACTTTGGAATCTACCAAGCTTTGGAGAGTTTACATTACTTCTATACCCTGATTGGGTCTTTTGAGAGAGCGGCTGTATGACCTTATATCCCACTTGGTCTTTGCTTCCTGTGTATTTTGAATTAGGGTGTCTCCTTATTCGTCACAGCCCGCTCCTTTTAATTTGTTGACAAGGAATTTTCAGAGAATTCGAACTTCTTCACAGAAACGAATATTTGAGAAACGTGAACATTGTGCAGTGGTGCCCACTTTTTTTGCTTTCAACCCTTTTCAATGTACCACTGCCATGGTGCTTTCCTTTATATTACATTTAGCCAACTCGGGGCTCCAGGTTGGAACTATTAAAGGAAACCTGGCAGCACTATACATCTTTCAAAATGCCTTTTAGTTATCCAATTTCTTAAAGGGTTAACAAATGCCCCCCCGCTACTCCCCCCCACACCTTTCCAAGTTCCCATTTGATATTTTTAAATTTAGTTTTAAAGTTTCTTGTGTGTGCCCCATTTGAGCCTTTACATTCTTGCCCTTAAGGCTCCTAACTTTAAAAACCGTTTTATTAGTGGCTCTAACTTCAGCCCGCAGGGTGAGTGAGTTATCAGTTGCAGGCGCTATCTTCAAAGCCTTCTCACAGTTTTCCACAAAGACAAAGTTGTTTTAAAGGTCCAACCTTCTTTACTACCTACAATAGTTTGGGATTTCCACCTGTCACTAAAAATCACTTAACCATTCTTCCTCCACATGCTAGTAAAGAGGAGGAAAGATTTTACAGACTAGACCCTAAGAGGGCTCTCAGTTTCTACTTATCTAGGCTAGAAAGATTTAGACAAACAGATCAGTTGTTTGTCGGGTATACTGGAAACAATTTGGGCCTTGCTGTGTCCAAACAAACTGTATCAAGATGGATTATCCTAGCAATATCTGAATGTTACAAATTGGCTGGGAAGGAGCCTCCACGTAATTTAAGGGCTCATTCAAACAGGGGTATAGCAACATCCACGGCTCTTCAGAGGGGTTTCCAGTGCTGCGGCCACTTGGGCATCAATGCACACTTTTGCAAAACATTTTGACACACCACTTCTTACCAAGGAGGCCTTTTTGCTAAAGCCGTCATTCATTCTGTGCATAATTGAAGAACTATGGTACTCCCTCCTCCTCTAAATCATAACTGCTATGGGAGTCTAAGATGAGGAATACGTGGGAGGACACAATCCATTCGAAGAACAAGTTACTTACCAACTGTAACTTTCTTTCGACTGGATGTTCCTCCCACGTATTCCTCATCGACCCTCCCAACCTACCCCTCTGTACAGTTCTTACGCTTGTTGCACTTGTACTTCCTTAAGAGCCTGACATCTGCCGACACAAAATGCAACTGATGCGACCATTAACATCGAAAAAACAGAACTGAACCAACAGGCGTGGCTCGAGCCATTTATACGACGGATGACGTCGACGCTCGACAGCGGCCTTCGAGGGACCAAGCTATGCAGCCTCGAGCACAGCGCCCTCTGGCGAACATTTTTTCCGAAAGAAGCAGCAAGCTGGCAAATATATAAGATGAGGAATACGTGGTAGGAACATCCAGTCGAAAAAACGTTACAGTTGGTAAGTAACTTGTTCTTCTTTCAACTTGAGGAAGCCTGTGGGAGACCTCTGTGAGGCAAATGGATCCATAGCTGGACTCTAGTTGACTCGGGTCATTGACTGACTGACACCTCCTTACTAGACACCAAGGCTGTTTTCTTTCCAGTTATGTTAGTCATCCGAAACTCTATTAACACAAGGGAAGTTTGCAAAACAGGGGTTCACAGGCAGGTGATGCTGTGGCTGCTGAAACTAACTTCTTTTGAGTTGTCATTGGCCAAAACATTTCACGATTTGCAAGGTGACAGCAGGCCCCTTAAAGCGGAATTGAGAATCACATTTTTACAAGTCTAAGGCTATATATATATATATATATATATATATATATATATATATATATATATATATATATATATATGAACTTGTGTAAAACTTTTAAGACTAAGCATTTTCATCTTCTTAATTTTTTTGTACTCTTATTTGTTCTTTTAGACCATATCCATTGTCTACTTGGTAACAGCGGTAGTTGGAGTGGAAACCTGGTACGCACCCGCTGTGTTTAATTTGCTGTACAGAGATCTTTTCACTTCAATGATCGTTGGTAAGAAATTAAATGAATACACTGTAAACAACTTACTGTAATTACCAGAGCTATGTGGATTTCAAGAGAACACATTACTTATTTAAAAGTATTTTTGGGTGTTAAGTTGTCGAACATCCAGTGCAATTGATCTGCATGAAATCAAGTTTGATTATGTTGTGAGTAGTAGTGGAAGTGTGTTCTGCAAGCCTCGTGGATACTTGTTGGAAAATAAAATTGATTGAATGGGTGATGCGGGTTTAGTATTGCGGCCACATCAATTAAAATATTGATAGTGTAAAGTGTAACTGGCGCAGGTGCCGGAGCAGTTTCTGCATCACAGGCAGCTTTATAGTAATCTGTCATTGTTCAGCTCTGCTACCCAGCTGCAAGCACTGGAAATTCAGTATATAGTTGTTGGGGCCTAGTATGTGCTGTTTAATTCAGGCTCCAACATACGCACCAAAACGCCTTGCCAAAAAGCAAATACCATTTTTTAAAAATGGCTAACATTAACCCAGAGTAGACTAAAATACACAGGCACTATGTTGCCGTGGGTGGGGGCGTACCCTGAGGGATAGTTTTCCAGAACATTAGTCTACAAGGATATTTTGTGGTTTCTTGTCTGCATGTACCCCTATAGAAAGAAAAATATCTGCTCCTCTGGCACCTATTGTGTTCCCTGCAGAACCTGGTGACCACCCAGCAAAATTTCGCTAAGTGATATGAAATGATTTGGTATTTATAACACGCCTCTACACAAGTGTTTCTAGGTTCCACAAGACAGGATGCAAATAGAGGGATGACGAGGCAAACTCTTACTAGGCCTTGTGACATTCATATCGTGCAAGTGCAAACATGAGGGTGTGGTGGAAGTGCACGAAAGGGGTAAATGGGGGGGGGTGAAGGGCAGCAGGGTTCTGAGTAAGTGCAAGGATGGCAGAAATACACGGGTGCAGTCCCAGACCTGGAGTGCTGGGTAGGCCAGGAGGCAGTGGAGCATAACTGGTCGAGGGGTGTGGGGGGCCATGGTACACTGTGTGCCTGGCAGAATGCTCTATTTTTGAGTGGTTGCATTATAACAGTTAAGCGCATGGGTATTCTTGGATGGTAAAAGTCAGTGCTGATATTAGCACCTGTCTGGCCTCCTATACATAAGCTATGGCTGGTAAGGACTGCAAGGGTGCAAACCTTAGTCACATTAACCAGTGAGTGCCAGGATGTCATTCTTTTCCAGTGGAAATTAGGACATTTATGTAGGTAGTAAGGGCTGTCAAGCGGTTAAGGGGGTGGACAATTGGATAAAAAAAAATATGCACTGTCCCATTCTGCTTGGAATTGGGATAAAACTATTATTCACTCCTTCGGTCACTAGTAAAGCATGTTCCTCACCCTCCCACTAGTTACTACATTCACACACTTTTTCTTTACTTTGTAACTGCTTTTAACGTTGGTATAACTCATGGGTGCCTAACCATAGCAGTACCATTTGAAGTGTTGCCTGCTGATGGCATTCTTGAGTGCCCTCGCATACAGTCAACAGTGGAGCAGAGCTGATCATTGAAAATCCTCCAAATTGGTTGCAAGAGTCTGTAGCCCATCTTTAAAAGACCATCTGTGCCTCCCTGTGTTCCCTTCCTTACAGGAACCCTCAGCTGCCACAGGTGTAAAGGGCATCGGATGAATCCCAAGTTGACACGACAGGGTAATTTGCTACACAGTTCAACATATTCGGGGCACCTATCACAAACTGGCCTTCTGTTTCTCAGTTAAAGTACACAGTCATTAATTCAGAGGAGGTGCTGCTTGTATTAGATGGCTGTTTAATGGTTTCAGACCATTGAAAGACAGATCTGATTACACTTGGCCCCCTAAAATGAGTTCTGGATGATGTAAATACATCTTGGCCCTCTGAAGCACCACATGATGCACAATTAGGTCATTCCTTGGGCTATGGTGGTCTTGCTTTTAGACTCCATCTCATGGAACAACAGACGCCAGGAACAGATTGCATTTCTCAATATCTGATGGCTTCTTAAATTTGGAAGAGTAGGCATTCCCATCTCCCACTACCTTGTTCTTCCCAAACTTCCATATCAAGCCTGTGGAAGTCTTCTCAAAATCCTATGTTCTCCAACTGAACAAGGAGAGCAGTAATGTTTTGCCAGGTTATGCTTGGGAATCACTTTATACTGGTCCTTATTTCCAGCATGTCCTTATCTACAGAGCATAGGCCAGGGGACTGGGGGGATGGAGACTTTCTGCAGACTGTAAATAAGCATTCATGAAAACCAGACTTGTTGGTCATGAGGGAGATTTCTTATGAGTTTGTTCATGCCATGTTAAACGGTACACACAAAACGAAGCTCCCAGGTGCATGTAGACAGACTGCTTGCAGATTGGGATGAAGACCAAACTCCCCATGGCATTCCTTTCGCTTCAACTAATCAGAGGTTAACATGAGCTGTTTTCCATCAATGTCATTCATCACTCACCCCCCTCAAAATAATTTAGACGTTCATACATAAGTGTACTCCCAGGTTTTCACAGCCCTTGCTTGGGTATAAAGGTTCTGCATCGAATGCCCCCCTTCTCTTGCCAGTGTCTTTACCTGGTGGAGTGGAGGTTTGTTCAGTATCTTGCGCTCTGTTCTTTACCTGATCCCTTCCAATTAATAAATGCATTCTTAACTGTTAGCCTTTTAGATTTTATCAAAGACCTCCTATTTGCTACTTGTTCTTCTGTGGAATTCTGGTCAAAAAGCTCTACCCCTCTTAGTTTGAAAACACTCGATTAGATGAGGGGCTCTTTCATGTTTGACTACCAGGAGTTTGGAACTCCGGCTAAAAAAAGCCTGGCATGCCATCTACTCACAATCTACCCAACTGTCTCACCTCTTGGACTATGTCCCTGGGCATTGCTCGAGGCCAATGTGTGCTGGTAGATGGTCAGGATGGCATTCTCAAGTGATTGATTTACTATAACATTTTAAATGATTTGTTTAATTGTATGTTGTCAGCTATTGTTTTCTTTAGTGCGAGTCCATGTTCTTCATTAATGCACACTGCCTATTTTGACTTTTCTTTAGGCTCTACAGATAATGTGTCCATCTACTTTCTCTTGTAGGATGTGCCCTCACTGTGACTCTACCAATGAGTTTATACAATGTTTACAGGTGAGTATTTCTTCATGAACCATTTGATGTAAATGTTATTAATAAACCTGATGACAAAATAATGCACAAGCTAAACTGTGGTAAACGCATTGTTAAAATACCCAATTTGTACAGTTAATTATGCTTCTAATTAGGCAAAAGTTCCAATCTCGTCAAACTGCATAAAGTTCCAAATTCTCACCACCATGCTGTACCATCCTGGCCACCCAGGTGTAGGTGAAACATTGTTGGCTGGACAAGAGTGGATTGTTATGCAGAATACGTGTGCACATTTACTTGCACATCCAAAGGCACTGCATTATTGGCCATTAAGGCTATCCTGAAGTGTTACCTTACTGGCTGGCAGTGCGAATTGTGGTTGCTGGAATTAATGTTCTTTATGAGGCTAGCTAACCTGCCTCCAAATTTAAACAGATGTGCTCCTAACCAACCAAGATAGCTGGCTGATGAACAGTACAGAGATGCGAAAACGAGGTACTGATCGTCGTGGGTAAAAAGGTAGTCCACTTTAGTACACGTATCATTTTGTTTCTGGAGCCACAGCAGAAAAGACATGAGATTCTGATGAGTAATTGTTGTAAGTGTGAATCCAGACCCCTGGTGCATTTAGAAATGATGGCAAGTTGCCTGGAAGATGGATGTTTGCATTTTGCATGTTTATATATCTTTGTCATCATTTGTGCCACTTTCATTGGTTTTGCTGTAAAAATCCTCCAGTGGGTCACTTTCTACCTCTTCAACGGAGACCAAGTTATCAGGATGGCACCCAACATATCAGAGGCGTAGCCAGGATTGTCTAGCAAATGGGGCCTGAAGCTAATGTAGTTGGACCCACCGAACTGACAAAAATATCTGTAAATGCCCACACAGTGCTGCTGAGTGAGCATTTACAGATTTTGGATGGGCCTTGCCCCTCAGGCCCTACCCTGCCTACGCCTCTGCAACATATCCCAACAATGGCCAGTAACCTACAGAGTTCCTAAAGGCTCCATTCTGTTTTTGTCCTCTTTAAACTCTACATAGAACCTCTGAGGGATCCGCTCGCCAAAACTGATCACAAGATAACGAATATGCAGATGACAGACAACTTTACTTAATATCAATTGCATCTACGACATCACCTCTATATGCCCCTCATCCAAGCTTGTATGCCAAGCGCCTACCTAGTGCTCCACTTGACAATGACCAAATTCATTCTCTGAAGAAACCCCACCAAGCATGCCCAATTCAATAATTGGTTGATCTACATGAAACCACACAAATTCACATCTCGATTCTTACCCGTTGCAGAATGTCTCCCCTTTACCATAGACTGTGACCCATCATTCAAAACACAGATTGCCAAGAAGACTCGCACTACATGTTACCAGCTTTCACTCCTCTGCAAAGCCAGACATTGCATCCCAACCCAAGTGGCAGAGCAGTTATTCAAGCCCTGGTCCCTTTTACGCATGGAAGGAGGCAAAGCCCTACTTGCAGGAATCATGGATAGTACCTTGGCTGATCCTAATGCCATCCAACATGCCTTCTCATAGGGCTAAAATTATTCAACCACATCACCCTCCTCCTCAAGGAACTGCATTGGCTGCCCCTTGAAGAACACCTGATGTTTAAAGCCTGCATCACCAACAAAGCAGTCGCAACCAAAACACTACTTTACTTGGCTGAAAAAGTGCCATCTTTCGAGGCAAGGGCACAATCCGCGGCCACAACATCGTCTCACTCGAAACCAAGAACTGCAGTGGCGGTGAAATAGACTACAGAAACCAGCCTTTTGCTTCTGCGCACCCTGTCTCTGGTACCAACGTAGATATCCATCCTACAATGTAATACCTTATGACCTTGCCGTCTTGTGACCCCTGCCACCTTGCCAATCGCTTATCATTCAACCCTAATTCTCCTCCCCAGCTCCATCTACCTGTCCGTACTATCTCTGCTACATCCAAACTCTTCCTATAACCCTCTGTGTGCGTTACCCATGTACAGTGCTACATTATTTCACAGCTCTGCGTGTGCTTTATAAATTCATGAAAAAAAATAATGTTCATAAAACCAGAGGCACCCAGATGCTTTCTTACAATCTTTAAACAAGTGGAGTTAGAGACATTACAAGTGCATGCTGGTAGTGAAGTGTTAGCTGAAGAAGGCGAGTCTTCATTAGGAAGAAGGTTGGACTGTAGGTTTTTGGACTAGTTCATGTGCCCACCTTTCCAAGCCTCATGAATTTGAACAACATTTGGTTCAGGCTTTAAAACGTTTTAGGAGAGGTCTATTGTGGACTTTCATCAACAAATTGCATGCACCTTACTTCATGAAGATTTGTAAGACCAAATGTGGTTGTACTCTTCGCTAGCTTGAAGTATTTGCAAACACACCTGGTATTTTACATTCACGATGTTTGTATGGAGGAATCTCCTGAGGCATGTGTTCAAAGCCCAAGGTCACCACCACTGGAAATTACCAAACTAATCTTGTCCTTCGATAAAACCGAGGCTGTGTTTCGGAGAGCTCCGCTCTATAATCCCCACTCTGCAATTCTGCTGTTTTAGTTCTGCACTGTTCATGGGAATACACGCTTAGAAAAAATGCTGTAGCTTATAATTGTAATATGATTAATGTTGCATTGATCGTAAAAGGAAATGTATTGCCTTCTCCCAGCGTTCTATCCGTGACCACTGGCTTGGTGCTGTGGCCAAACTCTCATCCGAGAGTTTTAGCAATCTGAGTGGATAAGGTGCGGAAGAGGCACCACAACAGTGGCTATATTTACTATCGCCTTTATTGTACACCAAAGTGAAGTGGTAGGGGCAAGATCTGTAGTACCCTGAATACAATCTCCAACTTACTAGGGTCCTAATAAAGGTCCATTTCAAAATTGATGGCAAGGCAGGAGTTTAATGTCAATTGTTGTTCACAGTGCAGGTTCTGTAATTATCCTGCTTGCGCTTATGAAAATATTTCTGGCAATCTGCTGTATGGTATGCGCTTTGACACCAAACCTGTATGTATCTAAACCATCAAGACCCCAATATACAAGAACTATCCCGTTATGCGCTGATGCATATTCTGTTGATACAGAATTTATTTCAGTACAAAATCAACTCCTGACTTAAATTGTTACACTAACCCAAACAATTCAAACATATTCAATTGCATTGATTTGTAAGTTCAACTGATCTTACTCTTTTGACATATAATCACACCAATGTGGTATATTCTAAACCAGCATATGTGTGTTCTATGTTGTCACTTTGATAAATTATAGATGAGCAAACCAGTCTTGTATATTCCAAATGGACATTCCATTGTCATATATGAGCCTTTTTAATAGATTTTTAGATCAACAATATTGTGAAGTTCCACTTTTTGGTTGCTTGCTCTGAAAAGTGCCTGATGCCATGGAGCCCATTTTAAGAGCAGGAAAAGAGACCAATGCTAGATTTTAACTGCAAAGTGACCAAGAGAGAGCACAGTGCACCACATTGCAGTTCAGATAGGCAGGGGCTATATAGTGCAAATATTCAAAGGTCAAGAAGGATGTTTTAAATTCAACTTCTATATTGAACCAGGAGCCGGTGAAAAGGCTGTACCGGCAGAAATATGATCACATTTGTGGACTTTGCAAACAAGGAGCATAACCTCATTCTGCACTCGATGCACTTTAGTAAAGCATTAATTGGAAAGACCCCTGTAAAGGGCACAACAATAGTCCAGCCTTGAATTTACAGCTGCACCGGTCACCAACATTCTGTGCCTCATAGAAAACAAGTGAACAATCCTCCTTAAACGCAGATTGAAAAATCCAATGCTCAATATTGCTTTTACTTGTGCCAGATTTTTTTTACCTTGTTACTCAGTTCCTCCAGAGGAATACCAAGGCCAGGAAGGTGGAGTGGAGATGTTGAGCACATCATTTTGACTGTTTTTCGATGGAAGAATGTCATTTGTGTCTTTGAATCAGTTAGTTGGAGTCGATGTCATGACTTCCAATCTTTAATGGCCAGAAGACAGGATTCTAAATCTGAAAACTCCCCTTCTACTCCCGGGAATTCGATGTAGAGCTGTGTGTTTTAGGGAATAGTTGTATGCTGACGTTCTGAAGTAGGAGAAAGAGGATTAAAAAGGACATTAAATAAAATTGAAAAGTCACACCCCTGAAGAGCGTCCCACAACAGGGCCGAGATAGAAGAAAGGGAGCTCTGTTTGATCTCCATGGGTGGATCCACCAAAAAAGGGCAGATCCACTTTTGGGTGCTGCTGGTCGTGAGGATTAACATGGGCAATGTGTTGATTAGGAACAAATGGTTGACTGTGTCAAATATGGCGCAAAGAGCCTGCATAACTAGCAGCACTTCGTTGCCTCTGTCTTTTGCATATCATCCCAGAACCCCAGGAGGGCAGTCTCGGGCCCGCGGCCTGGCTGAAAGCCCAACTGGAACAGGGATACAGAGCTAAGCAAGCACAGATTTCTAGAAATAATTTAAGGTTTTACATGATTATGGACATGTGCAAGTTGGGAATGGGCAGGTAATTGACCAAAATGGAAGATTCCAATTCTAGTTCCTGTAGGATCGGTAATATATTGCCCCGTTTTAAATGTGGAAGGTACCAAATCGGATGAAAAGCTCAGGTTAATGAGCGGAGCAATGCGTTCTGCAAAGATGGTACTGTAGCGTCAGACTATCAGCAATGGGATCTGTTTTTTGGTTTTAATTTGAGAATGATAGACCGCACCAGAGATGTCTCTACGAGCTGCAAGAGAATGGTTCTGTTTCCAAGTCCTTATGTGAGGAAACGGAACCAGGTGTTTGCTCATCTATCACCCCCGAATTCTGTTTAGGAATTTTGTATCCCCAAAAAAAGAGCTTGGTTGTCGCAAGGCCGGAATAAATTCAGAGGTAAGTCCAGTGGCAGAATGCAATTGATGTTTAGACGTCACTCTAGCAGCAAATCGACTAAGTCATGAAACTCCTTTCAAGATATAATTTTAAATCTTCAAAACAAAGGTCTTGGAAAGTGGGTCTCCTCGGAAGCACACATGTAAAAGGGAGCAATGGGTCTGAATCAACCTTTTATTTTGAATCTTCATTTTTTTCTGAAGACAAACTGGTTGGGATGAAAAGTTGCTGCGCACATCAAAAGGCACATCATTGATGAGACCAGATGATCGACTCAGGAATTCACACTTCAGAAACTTTGGTGGTTGGAAAAAAAAACACCTAGGGCAGGGGCCTGCAACCTTTGGCTCCCCAGATATTTTGCACTACCTCTCCCATAACTCTACACCATTGACTACACTGATGAGGGCTGATGGAAGTTGTAGTGCAAAAGATCTGGAGAGCCACAGGTTGCAGACCTATGGTATGCATGGCTTTTGACATGGGTTTAGGCAGTAGTATGTGCAATGAAGCTGTAGTATTTATATGGCTTTATTGAGGTATTGTACAAAAAGACCATATCTAAACGGTCGCATGAACAAAAAGTTCTACAAATGCTACGACTAAAGGTTCGAACACCAGAAGTTCGAAATTTGGTGGTAGCATTGCAGGTAAGTAAAAAAAAGAATGTAAAAAAACGGGCTGCAGGGGTGTCCCCCGCAACACCTTGCTCACTATACTTTACAGTATAGTGAGCGGGGGAAACCCCTGCAGCCCCCGTAAAAGAGAAAAGAAAAGGACCCTGCGGTGCCAGTTCCCGATCACGGAAGTGGTTTGGGTGAGCTGGTTATCCAGGATTTGATAATCGCTCATTTTGAATGGTGCACGTTTGCTGATAGGCAATGGTCATGCCCAGCACTATTTAGATCTGTGGAAGTTTTGGAACAATTACTCGGTCTATCCCAAGGAACTCTATTCCAAATCACCCAGAAGACATTGAAGGATGCTGGGACTACTGCTGAAACTGATCTTGGCCAAATAACCATAAAGCGTAGTTCTAGATCTTTTGACTCGGCGAAGCCTACCAAAGAAGTCTTGTTCCCTTGAGCAAGTTGGGATGACTGGTTCCTCAATCTGACTTTTAGTACACTGCTGTTTCTCAAAGCACCCACAGATATACACCAGTCCAAAAGGTCTGCACATCCTAAGGGGGACCCTATCACGACCCCGAACTGGCCATCTATTCTCAGTGTTGGATGACCACATTAAGGAACATCTTCATGTCTCTCGTGCTGCATCTGATCTGTACGCTGAGTTTGTTCCCTTCTCATTGCTCGTGAGCTCTTGCTGGGGCAACTGAAGGATGCTCTCCTCCGTTTCCTTCTCTAGTGTTACGATGGATTGTCACAATCCACCCTGTGGACACATTCTCAGAGGCCACCTATTTCTGATAAACGTGCAAATGCCTATTTCTTGACAAGCTCTATCTGGATAGTTTGACTGAACAGCAAGGCTTAGTCTTCGTAGGGGAATGTTTGGTGAAGAGTGCAGTTTAAGCACACACGGAGCATGTTTAATACTACAAATTAGACAGTATAAGGTTATTAAGGCCATAGTCCAACTCTTTTCAATGAAAAACCACAGGTTAGTAACACACTTACACCACCATTCAAGGCTAAGCAGTGCAGAGGTGAGGCTAGGACTTTAGGCCAATACAACCCTATGAGGACTGGGGAGGGGAGGGGTGAAAACAGGTGTTCACTCAACCCATGTACTCCAATTAATTCAGGGACCACTGTAAGAGTTCCTGAAATTGCTGGGCCTTCTACATTCGTGCCTTGGTTCAGCTGGAGAAAGTCATGGGCCCAAGGGCGCAGAGGTCAGTTCAGGAGTATATTGGGTCTGGCTAGATCGATGTTCCTGACTGATGGAATGGAACGGTTCTTGATTCTGGATCACTGAACACCCAGGGGACACAAGCTACTGGACTTCCACTCTGGAATCTACCTCCTTGGAATCCCAGTTCACGATGCAGGTGGCGAGCAGTGATGGCCACTTGAAGAAAATGGCAAAAGGCAACTACTTATGGGGGAAACAAAGGAACTGGTTTTGCAAGGCCCCTCTTCGTGATGGCAGGCTAGCAACTTGAGGGAAATGCTTCATGTGTCATAAGATGTGGATCAGCAGAGTCCCAAGTATCAACTCGGGATGGCACCCATAGCCCAGGATGGTTACATACTGTTCTGAGCTCTTCCAGTGGCTGGATCTTCGTTCGGGGGTTGGGACTGAATTACCCTTTCTCATTGTTCCCATCGGTCCCAGGGTTCAAGCACTGATGAAGGTCTTCAGGCGATCTGCAGAGAGACAGGACTTTGCCGGGGAGTTAATAAAGGGATGCTGGCTATCTTCCAACGAGTTCCGGGTCTGATGCTGGCTATCTTCCAACGAGTTCCGGGTCTTCAGCGGGCTGCTCTTCTTGGTATGGGCCTTGGCCCCAACGATTATCTGAAGACGGCTGCAGGAGTCCTTTTTATCTAGAATCCAGGCTGTCTGCAGCCCACCAATGGCAAATCTCTGCACCCTTCAAACTTTTAGAAGCTGTCCAAGCCTGGACAGCCTCTGGCAGCAACAGACTCACTCCAGGCACGAATGTGTACTGGGTCCAGACAGACGCAGCCCCCACACCCGGCCACACACACTCATAGATGGCCACTTTGCCAGCGAAAGCTGGAGTTTTTTTTAATTTTTTTTATTTTTTATTTTTTAAACAGGAAAGCGTGTAACCATACATGGAAAATCCTGCCACTACAGGTCAGGATGATGGTCAAACTACAAGATGGCCAGATGGAAATCTCATGGTACAGCGGTAAAATGCCAAAGTGCACTGGACTATAAAAAAGAGAACACTACAAAAATATCTGCTGCCACCAGCCCTTGTTGATGCATTATGCAAGTAACCAGAAACAAAGTTACAGAGACAGTGTTCTGACCGCACCCATAAGGTGATGTGTGCGAAGGAAAAACAAACCGATTATGTTACTATGGAGAGCAAAGTTCTCCTGCACTGACAGCCTTTGGGATTGACCTGTGCCCCTAAAAAAAGAAGAGCTTAGCAAGGTAAGTGGAGCAACAAGACTTCCATTTACCAGCACAAAATAGCAAAATGTAGGGTGTCCATTGATGACTATAGAGGGAAAGCGGCAAAAATAACAACCTTTCCTAACGTCTGGCGGTATGGGATCCTGAAGTCACGCTGCAAGTACGTTCTGTGAATGAGTCTTGAGCAGAGACCGCAAGCTATTCCCAATCTGCATATTAAACTGCACAGATAGTGAAACATGTAGGCTCCAATAAATACAAATATTAAAAAGTGCTGAGATAATTGTTGTGTTTTATGGGTATTTAAACAAAGCAATCATCAAGCTACATAGGAAGGTCTTCATATTCGGGGACTTCCCCTCTTCTTTCTCTTCAGCACTCTTCATACATTGTTGCACTTCTTTATATGTACAATTGTTAGAGGGAAAGCATAATTCTAATGAGGGGAACTTTGGGATCTGTTAATGTCATTCAAATTACTATTATTGTATAGCTGGATTTATGATGGGATGAGGCGACCATGTTTTTTTTAAGTAATTGACTCATTTAAATTTACAATGTTTTCTAATAAAAAAATCCAATGTGAATTATAGCCTTGGATTATTTCCATACTCAGACAGCGTTACTAGTCAACACATGAAATAGTTTTTTCATGACTCCCATTTGTGAATGCGTAAGATGCAGTTGCTGTTGTCATAAATATATGCTAATGGTGGCTAATACGATTTACATACTATTGTATTTTTTTTTTTTTTTTTTTTAAAGTGGTTGACCTTTACTTTGCATGTCCCTGTTTTATTCTTGATGCGACTTTGCAACCAGTGTGGTTCATTTGTTCATACCAATTGGAAAATGATGATGGAAACTCACTGCTGTGTTCATTGTAGCCTATTCAGTTCTGTGAACTTTGTGCATGGTTTGCTCCACCTCGATTCCAGTGGCTGCATGGTGTTCCTCCTTAGATTGCATTATTTCTCCAGCATTGGATCCTTTATTGATTCACATGCTTGAATATTCCCTATTGTCAGACCGGGAATCCTTTGTAATTCAAAAGTTATTATTTACATACAATTTTCTATAGGAAACTGTTAAACAGACAGCCCTATTGGCCTGTGTAGCCATTCACCTGTGCAGTCTCTCCACCTCCTTTGCCCCTTTTAGACCCCAACCAATGAGACGACTGGGCTTAAGCCCCACCTCAGACTGTACCATCAGTGTCAAAGGGAGCAAGCACCGTCCTTTGTCTTACATGGGTACAGGGAATTCTAAGACCACAATCACTGGGCAGAGTTGCACCACCAGGAGGGTTTTTCGAAGGTTGAAAATCCCAACAGGGATTCTTCACAATCCTCTTTAGGTTACTGTTTTCTTCAGTTCCTAAAGTCGTCTCCAGAGTTCTAAAAGTAACTGAAACGGAGCATGCACTCGCATGGGGCGTTTGGGTGAGTCTTAGGCAGGTCCCAATTAAATTATTGCATCATTAATTCAGACTCTTTGCAATTGCCCTTTTTATGCTGATTGCCACTTTTCAAATGTTGCATGTTATAATATTTTTTTAATAACTCGCTTAATACCGAAGTGGTTTTTAAGCGTGTACCTGGGATTCAAACCTATGTTGCTCTGCATCGTCTTGCTTTCAAGGCGAGCGCCTTGCCCCTGAACTATCCTCCCGGTGTTCCAGATGTGAAATTAACCCTTCATTCAGAACTGCTCTCATCTCGTCATTGCCACTACAGCTCCGGCAAGCCACAGCTGACTGAGCAGTGAGCATATGTTTCCATATTCATGTCCTCATTTTACATGAAAACGCGGATAAACGTTTTAAAAGGAAGGCTATCACCAGCTTGGTGTACACTTTTGGTTTTTTCCCAGGCCTTCTTTTCTTTATTTGTAAGTATTTTATATTGAATTCATGTGTCTTTTTGTTTTTTGCCAGCACTCACTTTACTGTGCATTTTTAAACTGCTATTCTATAGTGCCCTGCAACCAATTATGGTTATGCGTTACGCTAGAAGTTTTAAAAGAAAAATGATAAATATCCTGAAAGGACATGGTGTTTGCATGCCTGAGGAGTACTTCGATTTAATCTTGTCGGGCAAATTATAAATGCAGGTAAGATCTTGTCAAAGTAGGTTGTTCAGTCTCACATTAATGACCATCACTTCCATATTCCCATTAGTCTCCTTCTTTGCATCCTTCCTGCACTGTGAATGTAGAAGCAGTTGAACACAGGGTATCTTGATTTTGTACAGTGCAGATTGTTTTATGACCTCCTTATATGCACAATGGATGAATCCTGAATAGAGCATGTCCGGGGCCGTGGCCACTAGTCCTTGGGGAGCTTGGGAGTACTACTCATGCCTCTGTCACAACAGTTTAGAATAGTGATAACATTTCCACATGTGAACAGGGGTCTGCATTGGAATTAAGAATCTAGTTTACTACAAAAGTGAGTAACCTAATCTTCATAGTCCCTTCTCTTGATTTGAAAACCATAAACTTTTTTAATTGTAGAAAAATTGCGATCTATTGGTCCATTGGAATGCTACTAGGATTTCAGCGAACCCCCCCTCGATCACTGTGCTCTTATGTGCTTATTTCACCCACCATGGTTGGAAATTTGCTCTGAGCCAGCCTTCTGAGTACTTGCATGTGGATAAGACACTGCTAGAACTTGATAATGTGAGGCTGCATGGAAGGGGGATGTACGGCTCTGGGGGGGGGGCCGGAGAAGCAACTGGGTAAGCAATGCGATTACTAGATGTGGTAAACTGAGGAGCCTTCCCAGTGCGCTCTCAAAACCCTAATTTTATGCTCTGTTATGTGTCACCAAAGCTCTCTCTAAGGGGGTGAAGCCTACCATAATGGGAAGGGGGAAAACCTGCCCACTGACCTTATAGTGCATGAGGAATAAGATTGGGGTTGCGATTTTATTTTGAGGAATTTATTACGCGCATCAGACCAGAGTAAACCGTATTTGGGCGCAGTTGACAACTAACTATCGGCACATGAAGAAAAGCAGGGATTGGATCAGGTCAGAGCTTCAATTTATTTAAATAAAACGTTTTCAACCTTTTGCTAAAGATGTCCGATGTCTCACATTTTCTGATCTCCAGTGGGAGTTGCTTCAAAATTTTAGGCCCAAAAACTCAATCTTCTATCTCCTCTGGAGACTCATTTAGATCGTGGAACACAAGTCAGATATTTATCTTGAGCGAAGCTTCCTCCTTGGATAGTATTGCATGATCTTTTCAGCAAGATAATCGGGTGCAAGCCCTCTCAGACATTTATAGACTAAATATGCCACCTTAAATTTAATTAAATCCTCCACCATCAACCAGTGGAGGAATCTCCGTACTGATGAGACATGGTCCTGTTTCCTGAGATGTCCTATTACTCTGACTGCTGTGTTCCGGGCTCTCTGCAGTCTAGCCACTTGTTTAGATGGAATTCCTGCTAACAAGCTGTTACAGTAATCCAGGTGGGGGTTAGTCATTGCCCCCACCACCACTGCCTTGTCCTCCGTTGGGATAAAGGGGAGCACGTTCTTTAGTAATCGCAATGTGTAAAAGACTGCGTTCCCCTAGGCCCCTACCTGGGCCTCACTACCCAGGTGGGTCTCATGCCATAGACAGCCCAAATTGTGATTTATTTTAGAGTAGTGTAGTAGGGGGGGCACTCTCTCTAGAAACATGTTGTCCTTTTGGCCAAACAGTATAATCTCTGTCTTGGATGCATTCAACTGCAGATGACTGTAAGACATCCACTCATTGAGCTCATCCATACACCGATTGATTCTCTCCAAGACTTCGTCAATGTTCTGAGTCTCGATGTAAATTTGAGTGTCGCCTGCGTATGAATTAAACAGCAGACCATACTTCGCTAATATCTTCAACACCGGGCGGAAATACACATTGAAAATCAGGGGGGATAAAGCGGAACCTTGAGACACCCCACATTCCAGGTCCACCATTTCTGAGGTGAAGCCTTCCAATATCACCATTTGTGACCCATCTTTAAGAAAAGATTCAAACCGTTTTACTAACTGTTCAGAGGCTTTTCCAACGTGCCCAATATGTTGTAGCATGATCAGGTGGTTTAGTGTCAAAGTCTTTGGATAAGTCCAACATCAACAACACTGTGGACCCACCCTTATCCGCAGCTTCTAGCAGGTCGTTGTGCACAGCCAAAAGGGCTGTCTCCGTGCCGTATTTGGGACGGAATCCAGATTGTAACTTGTCCAACAACCTCTCTATCCACAAACGCCTGAAATTGGTTACAGGCCACCTTTTCTAAGATTTTTGTCGGCCACACCAAATTAGCCACTGGTCAGTAATTTTTCATAACTTCCAGATCCAAGTTAGATTTCTTTAACAGAGGCTTCACAAGTGCTCCTTTTAGAGCTGTAGGGACTTGGCCCTCCTGCACTGACTTATTCACGAAAGTAGTAATAAAAGGCATAATGTTCCTTGCCAAACGTTTGGCAGTACATACTGGCATTACACATGAGGTCGTTAGTGGGCTTCAATTGACTGACAATGGCGAAAATTGCCTTCATCCACTTTTTGAAAGTGAAAATCTTCTTCCCCCTGTTTCTTCTCTCCTTGTTCATTTTCTCCCAATGCCCTCCCCCACCCCTCTAACCTTGTACTCTCCCCTGTCCTATATTCTTTTGAATAATAGCTATCTTTTCTTTGAAGAAGCAGTTGAATTTGTTTGCTTGATCCTGAGAAGGGGTCTTAGTCGTGTCCAGACAGACAGGATTGCTAAATCTAGAGACCACCTCAAATACTGCTTTGGCTTGGTTCCCTGCCTGCTTAATCTCCTCATGTAAAAAATTCCTTTTTGCCTCAAACAGGACTACCTTATAGGTTTTTAAGACGGCCTTTGCTCTAGGCGAGTTATTGTTTATTTAGTGAATCTCCAGGTGCTATTAGCTTGGCGTAACTGTTTCCATAACAGGGCGAGATCGGGGCCAAGCCAGGGTTTAGAGTTCCTCGTCTTTTTTTGTTTCAATGGGGAATATTTATTACGGATTTCCTCCAGAATATCCATCCCCTTGTCAAATAAATCGTAGCAAGCGGATGAAGTGTCAATTTTATCCATCCTATCCTGTATTTCTCCCCCTGGAATTTTATCCAGGTCAGTCAGTGAGCACCTCCTGGTCTGTGGCGTTTCTCTTCCTTTTCCCTTCTGTGACTCATTCCTCGTGAGTCCAAACAACTCAGCACAGTGATCTGACCACAACATTGGGAGTGTTTTTTCAAAACAAGTGACTCTTCCCCTAGAAGCTATTCCATCCACGCAATGACCTTTATTATGGGATAAGTCGTCAGAATCTTTAACCGATGGTTGTCTAAGGTTCCCATTGAGGTCACTGAGTCAGCCAGAAATTCCAATCCCCAAGGTAAAGGTGCTTGTTGTATTTGCTCCCAGTTAGTGTCAAATATTAGTCCAATGAGCCAAATAAATTACCTAATGGGTCTGGGGGTCTGTAGCCCAGGATAACCTTTATTGAGCTCAAATTGGACAATGACAGTAAAATTCCACACATTTGCCTCCCCTCCCCCAGTCCAATTCCTCCATATGCGAGAGGACAATAGTCGATTTATAGATAATAGCAATACCCCCTCCTCTTGTATGTACCCGGTCAATTTTCTGGATAAGCTTGATGAGATCATTTTCAGGGACCAGTTTGTGAAACATGGGGGAGCAGGGAGTAAACATTTATCCCTGCGAACACTAGTCAATCCTTCCATTTACATGGAAATCTGTTGCAGACTTGCTTGTGAGTTTTTGGTTAAAGCAGGATTTGCTGGGGAATTCTCATTGGCTGAACAAGACCCAGTCTGGATAACGGAACTGAGATTCAGCAAAATAGAGTTGATGAAGGGATAGAGACTATGATCAAAAATGAGTGCACAGTGCAGATTCACTCGAGTGGGCAAATGCATTGCCCTAGTGCTTCTGCAACCAGAGAAAGGCATGACCTGTTCAACATGCCTGATCCTAAGTCAGAGGATGGGGAATTCACAGCATTGGGCCTGGGGCCATATTAAATAATCCAGAGACATCAAACACTGGTCTTTTCATGGTCATATGTATGGGGAGGGAGTAGAACTACTGTGGCCACACCGATCACACAAACCCAGGGCATAGATGAAATTGTCCCACTAATTGTGGCCATTATTGAGAAAATTCATTTAGCTTTAAAAGGAGGCAGAAGCCTCCAGGCGAGGAGCTGGTGTTCTAAGTAGGTAGTGCCTGAATTGAGAGTGGCTCTCAAACAGAAAAGGAGTAGTCTTTACAGCCATTCCGGGGGACGATAAGACCTTGTTCATATCGGGCAAAGTGACAGCAGTGTGCTTGGTCACTGTAAACACCAAGACTTGGGCCATTAGCTCTGTTACCTTTAGAACCGTTGCACTCATTTTGAGCTAATCCACCTTCCTAGCAGGGTTTCTCAAGTTAATTGTGTTTTCCAGGAACCCATCCTGCATTGAGGATGTCCTTCCATAACGAGTCCAGAACCTGCTAAATCGTGCAGTTTACTCATGCATAGAACCTAGTTTGTTTCCCTGCAGTATCTGTCTCAACTCTTTATTCCTTCTCTGTGATGCAGAACTTTGAGAACTAGTGGGGCAGAATAGCTAGATGCGTATCACTCTTTAGCTTAACTCAGACGTTGTCAAGGTTTTCAGTCCGAGCAAAAAACAAACTCTCCTTGATGTACCCTTTGGCTAATCTGTGGTGACATGGTCTGAACTCAAGACTTCATCTCTACCACAGATGCTGACAAATAGAAGTGTATAAACCGTTCAATAGGCAATGCAGTCTCTGGAAAAGTGATTCTCTGTTTTCTTGAACTATCATAGCTCCTCCATCATTGTATTACAATTGTAGATAACTATGAATGAAACTTGTTTTATTTCTTGCAGAGCATATCGAAATAACTCCTTGAAGCACACGTCTTTTTATGAGTCCATGCTGCCGATCATCTCTCCTGTGCTGCTGTTCATCTTTTCCACCCTGTGGATCTACCTATCTCCAGTCAACATCCTAGAGGCGCATCCCAGAGTCTTCTACTTCATGGTTGGAACAGCATTTGCTAACATAACCGTAAGAGTTTTTTTTACATTTTTTAACTTAGTCAGGGTTTCCACTTACTGAAAACCTAACACTTAAAACAACCAGATGCCGTAGTGCATTTTCCCAAAATAGACAATGACCAAAGCAACCATGTCGGGCTCCACCATGCACCTCTATGAAATCTCACAAGTTGATTGACCTTGAAAATAGTATCTTTAAAACTCTGATTAGGCTGTGATTTGTGTTAGTCTTCAAAACAGAGTCAAGGGTACTACTGCTGCTTGGCTGTTTAAGATCCTCAAGTTCTGCGGAAAAGTGCTCTTCATTTCGTGGTAAATCATCAGAAGTGAATTGTGGCTTTTTTAAGCAGAAATAATGAATTTCTGTGCTGTGTAGGTTTTGCCCTGCAAACAAAACATCCATTCAACTAAAGGCTTTCTTTTAGTTCATTCATAAGCTGCTATAGTAGCTCCACGACCTAGAACCCCCAGCAACCTGCCTGCACATTTGGAAGCCATTGTGAATGACTCCCAGCAGGTCAGCTGATGCACTGTGTCCAATTTTCAGTCTCCACTTGGCGTTCCAGCTGGGTGTCTGCAGCGAAGTACCAAAAGCAGTAAAGGGTAACCCCCTATTTGGGGCCTGTTGGGGACGGAAAGCGCCTAGGACCAGAAGCCTTGCTGAAACCTGGACTTCATCGAGCTCACCCTTTTACTCGACACCTTCCACGTATAGAAATCCGTCCACCCATTCACTGCAGAGCTTTTGTTAACTCACTAGACCAAGGAACATTATTATTTTAGCTCTGTTAACTGTCTTTTAGTTACTAAAGCCCTATCCTAGCCTAAATCAGAACATACACTTGGTTCTTCTCAGCCAACCATCCATCCCTTCCTTCTCTTTTGGGCTGAATGATTTCTTCTTTGTCTTCACTTGCCTGTTTCTTCTACTCACAATGCACCTTGACTTCTCTCCATTCCTCCTTCTACGCACTCTTCTTCTTCCCTTCTCTCATAGCCTTCACCCTCATATCGGTCTAACTCCTGACACACTCTCTAGCTTCCTCCTTTCCCACTTGCACCCTCACCTCTCAAACAAGAAGCTGCTTTTTTCTGAGGATCACCAACCTCCTCTATTCTCCCTCTGCGTGCGTCAGTGTGGTGGCCATTTTTTAGGGAAGCCAAGTGAGAGGCTGGGAGCCTTGACACAAGGGCATCTCCCCCTTTGACGTGCAAGTCCACAAGCGCCTGAACTACAGTCCAGAAGTCATGTAGAGGGATGGAGGGTTTCATTTTGTGAAGAGTGGTGATTTGGGGCCTGGCCGCTTGGCCTTTCCTAGCTATGTATTTATGGACAGACAGGCTGCTCTCAATGGTGAAGCCTATGGATTTAGCTGAAAATCCATTCCTTCCAGGCACGGGATCAGACATATTTTCGAAAACACATTTTCGATATGCCATTTTGACGACACAAAAATGTCAGGAAAAAAAATGTCAGTTGTATTTTTTATTTTCTTTTTTATTTTTGTTTTGTTAGTAAAAGAGTGTAAATAAAAAAAAAAACAGGGGTTTGGGGGAGAACCCCCCCCATTATTTATATATATATATATATTTTTTTTGTTTTTAGTTTTTTTTAAACTATTCGGGGGAAAAAAAAACATTTCGCAATTTTCTGTCAACAAAATGGCATTTCGAAAATGTGACGTGCGAAAATGTCACTATAAGCCTCCAGGCACATATTGGATGATGGCTAGGTAATCGCAGAGACAACTGATGTCTTGTGGGCTTTTTACTGGAATGTACAAAGTATTGTCTGTGTATTGGTTGATGGCTATAGCAGGAGTGTGTACCCAGATGCCAGATGCTCTATGAAAAGGTTAAAAAGGATCAGTGATACAATGCAGCCTTGAGGGACTCTGCAGGAGATTAGGAGTCATAACACAAGGTGTTTATTTGTACAGACTGATGTCTGCCCGATAGTTATGAGATGAGCCAATTCAGGACAGTACCAGAGAATCACATCCTGTCAGCGAAGAGGGAGAAGAGGATGCAGTGATCAACTGTGTCAAATGCAGCCAAGAGGTCAACGATTACTAGGAGGCATGAGTCGCCCTTATCCCTGATTTGTAGTGCATCATCCACCACCTGGATGGTGGCTGTCTCAATGCTACACTGATAGTTCTTTAGGAGGTGTAGTTGTTTGATTCTTGTGAATAGTTGGGTAGCAATTTATTCCTCCCCTCATTTACCACTCCCCCCCACCCCCCAAGATTTTGCCAATAAATGGGAGGTTCGTAATAGCACGTTAGTTGACCAAGTTGTCTGGGTCTAGGGTTAGTTTTGTCGAAAGAGGGTTGTAAGAGACCAGTCTTGAAGGTGTGCAGGTATGAGCCTTGTGTGAGGGAGGGATTAATGATTCTGAGAATTGCGATGAGCTCCAGGCCCATAATGATGGAGGCCATGGTGATATTGGGGTAGGAAGTTGGTTTGAGGGAGGCAATTGAGGTGTGAGGGAGAGGGAGGAGAGAATTTAGTCCAGCAGGCCAGTGTTTGTGCTGAGGTGCGGTGGGGCTAATGCTGTGGGTCGTTGATCTGTCAGATTTTGTGTCTTTTTTTTCTCAATAAAAAGTTGTGCATTCAGTATTTTTTCCTGAGTTGCTGGCACCTCTGGGTCCGGTGAGAGTTTGGTACAATTACAGCTTCAAAGAGGTCTTTTCTCCTGTTAGAGGCTACCTTGGTGATGATGGTGGAGTAGTAAGCTTCTTTGGCCGCGCTGGAGACCATGCTGGTTGGCTGCAACAACTACCCACAGGTCTTCAGTGGGATGTGTAAGATATACATGTGTTAATGTATATCTACTACATTAAGTGGGCACCCCTGATCTAATGCACCGTAGTGTACAGTGCAACTACACATCATCATACCTCTAACTTATTTAAATAGATGAATAAAAGGTGTTCCCCAAGCTTTATGTAGGATACGTAACTGCAATATTACACAACCACAGGCAGCTTGCCCACAAAAATAACCTTCCTGCTTGAATCTCACTATTTTTCACACACAAACAGCCAAGTACATCTTCAAATCTATGTATGTTTAATTCTGAATAAAAAAAGTCATTCAAGTCGTAATTCTGCTGCTTGTCGGCTAATATATGAACACTCGTGTCCATCAAAAAATTACCGAACTACATATAGTTATGTTTGCAAATGATACATAGACCTTTGCTTTCCCCAAGAACATCAGCCATTTTTGGAATCAAAACTGTTCAATGACAATTCTATACATCAATTTATATTGATATGCTTCTATTGGTTCCCCCCAATGCAAGCGTGGGACTGTGGGTTTCCAGCTTGTGCATGTAATTGAATGGATACTATTATGCATCCATGCAAGTCCTTGCAGGTTTGGGTTAGGGGAGCAATGCTGCCAATTTAGAATGCAGACTGTTTCGACTTACCCACCCAACCTGGGAGAATGGCTTGATGATTTTACTAAACGGGCAGAAGTGCCTCTCCCCTCGCTAATGGTGCCTCTGTGCAGTTTTAGGAATGAGGAATATATGGGATTTACATTCACATCATATTTATGGCAGTTGAAATGACACAATTAAACTTGCTTTCATTTCCGTTTCCTTATTGAATAGCTATGGCCTTCACAGAACACACATTATAAAGCAGATCTTCATTTGACTACGCTACTGGCGTCTTCATATCATAGCTTAATCTTAACTATTTCTGTGAAAACACTTTCGATACAATTTAATGAGATTATAATTTACAAAGACTTGCGCACAGACTGCATAAAATGCTTTCAAATGGATTGTTTCCTCCCACGTATTCCTCATCTTATTATGATCATCTCTCCAGCTTCATCTGTTTCGGAATTATTTTTTGACAGGGGGCGATGTGTGCTGTCTCGTCGAGTCGATGTCCCTCAAGGGCCTCAGTTTGACTGTCAACATAATCATCAGTATAAGAAGTGCACTCAGCGCCCTTTGGCTTCAGTTCCGTTTTTCCGAGCTAAAGATTTGAAAGAATTATGGCCCGCTTCGGTTCTTCTGTGAATTCGATAGTATTTTCACCCGAAAATGTCTTCTTCGTCAGCTCCATTGACGCCTAAGATGGGCTTCAGGAAGTGCAAAGACTGTGGGTCGAAGATGTCGATCACTGACCCCTACTTCGCAGAGTTCAAAGAGAAAGACTATCAGTCGAGGGATTCGTCTCAAAGTAAAAAACAGTCTCGATCAATAAGTCAATCACGCCATTTCTCGAAGAAGGCCAAGAAACGGTGTCATAGGTCACCTTCGACCTCCAGTGATTCCTCGGCTGAGGTAATGGTGTCCAACTAGATCAGACTCCCCAGCAAAGTGGGATGTGTTTCATAATGAGATGCTCCAGATCTTCGAGAATGCGCCTTCAACCCCCCTCAAAGGACAAGCAGAAAGCTCATGCCCCTGTCGATCTGCAAAAAGACACAAAGGGAGGCAAAGACAAAATCCAAAATCTTCGAAACCGAGCTTTAAGGCGGTTCTACATCGAGAAAGATCTCGATCTGATGAGAAATCGTCAATGTTGGGAAAGATTTCCATTTCATGTGTAATTTTCCCTCCAGTCGTGAACCACCCCCCCCCCCCCCCCCCAACTTTTTGCTTAGTTTAAACACCATAGTCTGGCTTTACCAGTGGAGCCCAGCCTTCTGCTGCACTCCACTGGACATTTTGCTCACTTTGTTATGGGGAAACTGACGTGCCCTTAAAGACAGTCCTTATTGGGAGACTGTTTCCCTCAGTCCTTGTCAGTGTTGCAACTTTTCTGCACCATGTTGTAAGTGCACAATGTACCTTTACAGTACAGTACACTTGGGTCTCTATGCATTTCCAAAGGCCCTAGATATTCTTGAAGGATTTTTTTAGGACAAGTGCGGCTGTGCTTTGGACAGGGCTAGTGGCAGCTTATCTTTTCGAGTATTTTTAACCCTTTCTTGCCATGCAAACCGCGTTTGGCACGAATAGGTGGCCTGGCTCCAAAATGGCCATGCCACAAGGTTCTTTGTCGTATCCTTTGGCCATATTGCTCCTTCACCTTCCCCAGGTCGAGTCGACCCGGGTCAGTCCTTATTTGGGAATGCATTCTCCCACGAAACGCCAAGCTTTTGCAGGCTTCTGCATGCCTTGTGTGTGCCCCCAGGGTGTGGGCTGGACTGTCTGATTCCAATACACATCCTGGGTGCCAGAGAGTCTGCTGTGCTGTGAATGCCTGGGACCACCATGGTCCACGTATGGTGTGCCTGTATGTGGGCAGATCTCCCATTGGGTCTTCTTCGTTTTGGCGCGAAGGAAACTTTGGATAAGAGAGGGCCCCAAACAGCCAGACCATGTTGAGCTCTGGAGTTCTTACTGAACGAAGGATAAGATCCAAGTATCCTGAAACCAAGAAGCAGAGTCTAGGAATCGCTGGTGACCCGCTGGAAGTTTTGGCACCCTGAGCCCGCTGTCGTCCCGCTGGACCCCTCTGCATCTGATCGAACTAGAAGGTCTGGGAAGACTCTTCGACCCATTGGAATATTGGGAACAACTATTCTCGGCACCTTCATCAATCCCTTCAAGTAGCCTTCTCGGAAGTGTTCCTGGACAACTAGCTTGTGCAGAACCTTTGCTCTGTCTCCACCGCCGTTTCGAGAAGGCCTTTGAAACTTGTTATCCCGTAAACCCTGTTCATGGAACTCTCGCCCCGAATTTCGTACTCTTGGTGTTTCCAGGTCTGGAGTAAAGCGAGCCCGAACCGGAGTACACGCGGTTACTGTGTCGCCCAGCCGTGGTGACAAACTTTGCAGGTGCAATGCTTTTGTGCCCCTCTTGCCCCTGAAGCCTGCTGCAGTGAAACTGGCCTGACCCATCCACCAGGAATGGAGAAATCACCACTGTCCCATTTGGGAATCAATGTTGTAGCTTCACCGCTGAAAGCCGCAAGGACGCAGAAATTGCCGCATTTGAACATGCAACCGAAGATGACTGGACTGCCGAAGTTTGGTCAGGGGCGGTGAGTACTAACAAGACTTACCAGTGGCCCATAGCACATCCATCCATTTTTACCCACAGGTGGCCCCTGAGGGGCCCCTCTCCTTTCCACTGCTAGTGTGAATTAGCAAACTATTCCCAACTCTTGGAACCTGTGCTGCCCTCAAGGGGAGACCCTCCACGAACAGTGGAAACACTCAACCATTTCCTGAGCTGCTACAGCCTTTGAAGAGACCCTGTTTGGGCCATCTGCACTGCCGCGTGCGCCAGCATTGCAAGTACATTTAAGCAATAGGCTCCCCTCATTTCAGGGACTGGACTGCCTTTCAGTTAGGACTGTGATTGATGTCGAATTGCCTAAAGACTCTTTGCACTACCTGCTTCCTTCCCTTTTTAGGTTCTGGACCCATTAAGTGCATTTAACCCTCTAGGCCCCTTGGTCTTGTATGTATGTATTTTGATAGGATTGTGTTGGTTTATTCGTATTACTGTGATTATGTGTTGATGTTCAAAGGCCTTGAATAAATGTGCTTGTATTTGTAATATAACTACACCTGACTAGGAGTGATTTGTAAGTGTCCTTTACTCTGTGTGCTCATTGAGGTCTTTCAGTCCCCCTCACCCCTCCTGAGACCTAGTCTTGACCGCCGCCAAGCTACCTTGATTGGTCTGTCTTGCCCAGAAGGTTACCCTGTTCCAAGAAACTAGGCTGGCCTCGTCAACCTCTGCCCATCAGGTCAGAGTTCAGAAATCCATCTTAACAGTCGAGGGCTGCGATGAGTCGGGAACCCAGCCCATCGAGGGTTCAGTCGAAGAAACTTAATACGCGATAGCGTTGATGCCTTTGCTGACACCGTCGGCGTCTTAGCCTGACTAAGGCGATCCCGATCTTCAAAGCCATTGTTGACAATTACCTCGAAATTGTCGAGGCCAGTAGTAGTCCAGGCAAAGGTAAAACGACATTTTAAAAAGTCTTTATCAGCCATCTATGAAGAACAACCTTCTGATGATAACACTAGACTATTTGGTTTACAATTTGTCACCCCTAATGTTCCAGAAGAACTAATCTGTGCCAGAAGAACTAATCTCTGATGAGTCCAGATTAAAGTATTTATATGACAACCTTTAGTCAGCCAGTGGGTTAGATACCTCTCCCGAGTTAGTTTAGCAAACCAGATCCAACTGAACATGCTGACTCCTCATATAGGAAACCAATGAGTAAGGTTACATGGTTTTTAGGCTGCAGCAGGCCTACTCCTACTTTTGAACAAGATGACATGACAGACATCTTGGACCAGGGTCCCCAGAAAAATCCAGTTTTGCCATTTCACACTGCATTACAAAAAGGGTCTCCCAAACTGGGAGACACCAGAAACTGCAGCTGCAGTGAATATACATTTTGCAAAAAATAGACCATCCAGCAGCGACCCAGAGTATCTAACTAAACATCCAACACCAGAAGGTTTGGTGGGTCAGGCTGCTACATCTACTGAGCTGCCAGCATACCCATCCATTCCCTTGATAGGGATGATAAGAGTGGATTCCTGAGCGAGGAAAGTTTTTACTGCTGGCAGTATGGCTTTAAAATCAACTAAAGTGATATTTCAAGGTTTACATTTACCCTATGGGACTGCGTCACTATGGCAGCTGACCACATCCCAGAAGGAGAGGAAAGAGACGGCTTCCTGGCAATCCAGGCTGGGGAGGAGGGGGGGAGAATGTCTCCAGTCAGGTGTGGATACTGCGGACAGCATCAGCAGATCCATGGCAGCTAGCAGTATTGCGCAGATTCGCGTGGTTGAGGCAGTCTCGGTTTGTACCAGATGTGCAAGCTAGACTACTCAAAATGCCTTTTGTCGGCTGGAGGTTGTTTGGCAGATGAGTTTGTAAAACCTGCAGTCCTCAAAGGCGGTGGCTAGATTCCTTATTTCCGCCATTAGACAGCCTCAATACCCCTACTCTGGCTCATCTTCCAGGAGGGGTAAGTCCTTTCGATTCTACTCAGTTGGATGAGGAAGAGGACAAGCTTGTCAAAGAGGTCCGATATGATTCCCTCATGGACGAGGGAGAAGTCATAAGCCAACCCATGCAACATCAGTTTTACCATCTGCCGCCGCTTCAGCTGCCTCAAAACCACTCTGAGGCTTTGACTCTTATGACCCCGGTGGGAGGCAGAATTACTCAGCGTATGAACGAATGGCGAGGCATTACTTCAGATGCTTGGGCACTGGAAACTGTAGTCCAAGGTTACTGCCTTCCTTTATGAAAGAAGCCTCCGGATCATCCACCGGGGAACAGCGCTTTCAAAATTCTGGATCTGCTCCTTGTGCAGGAGATTTTGACCCTGCTAAGAGAAAGGTGCAATAGAACATGTACCTGTAGCGGAAAGGAACAAGGGTTGGTATTCCCCATGCTTTTTGATTACCAAAAAGGACGGAGGATCAAGACCCATCTTGGACTTAAGAAACTTGAACAAGTTCCTCAGGAAGGACAGGTTCATTATGGTTACAATCCTTAAGGCTCTCCAACTCCAAGACTGTATGGTATCAGTGGACCTTCAGGATGCTTACTTTAATGTGCCCATCCCAAGCACAGAAAGTACATTGAGGTTTGAAGTTATCATTATCAGTTTCGAGTACTGTCTTTCGGGCTGACCTGCGCCCTCAGGGTTTTCACCAAGTTGATGGCAGTGGTGGCAGTGAGTCTCAGGAGATGGGGGACTCGCGTCTACCACTACCTAGTCGATTGGCTGATCATGGCTCGTTCACCCGAACAATCCTGGGACATCCCAGCGTAACCTGGCACTCGCTCCACAGACTGGGCTTCTCCTTCAATTACTCAATTACAAGAGGTCCCACATGATACCAGCTCAAAGACTCCAATTTATTGGAGCAGTCCTGGATGCTTCCTTTGGGAAAGCCTCGCCACCCGAGGTGAGAGCTCAACACATTCTGCAGATGGTTACCAAATTCCAGAGTGCCCAGCTTCTTCAGTTCACCTAGCCGGACAGGAGAACACGGTGGCGGATGCTCTGAGCAGGCCGAGCACAGTCTACCACGAGTGGGAACAAGCGCAGTGAGACCTTCAGGAGATCTTCACCCTTTGGGGAACCCCTCAAGTGGATCTGTTTGTGACCGGTGTCAACCGGAAATGCAAACTGTTTTGCTCCAAGGAACGGAGGAGACCGGTTTGTGGTGGACTGGGAATTTCCCCTTCTGTATGCGTTTCCTCCAATCCCAGTCATTTCTCGCGTGATCAGTAGGTTGAAAAAGTTTGGGAAATCCATGCTCCTAATTGCTCCGGATTGGGCCAGGAGGACGTGGTACCTGAACCTTCTGGACATGTCAGTCTACCCTCCAATGCGTCTTCCACAATGAGAGGATCTTCTTTGCAAGAGGAAGTACAGTAGGAAATACATCTCAGCGTAACCTGCCACTCACTCCACAGACTGAGCTTCTCCTTCAATTACTCAATTACAAGAGGTCCCACATGATATGATCAGTGGTCAAGACACTAGGCATTCACTCAGGGTTTCTGAAAGGCTGAGATACAAGGATTGGGACTTTCTGGATGATGTAATGGAGATTTTGCTTTCAGCCAGAAGGCCCGCAACAAAATCTTTGTTCCGCTGCTGTTGGAACACGTTCACCATCTGGTGCAGGGATAAGAATGTGGCTACCTTTCTATATGACACACCTATGGTGCTTTTATTTTTTGTTTTTTGTTACATCTGGCTAATCTGGGCTCCAGATTGGAACAATTAAAGGTTTTCTGGTGGTGCTATGTATTTTCAAGTGCACGCTTTCGGGGGGGGGGAGGGGGAAGCCGCGCGATCATTGGGAGCTGTCGAGGTCCTGATCGGGCAAGGTTGATCGCCTTAGCCGTGAGAGATCCAGGTCCCGTTCCCGACGCCATCGAGACCATCGGAACCTGTGAAGCTTTCCAAGAAGGCGTCAACACCATTGGCACCGAGGCCGTCGAAGGACACTCTCGGGGCTCTGGCCTCGAAGCAGTTGTCGGTCATCGGTGCCCTCGACGCCGTTTGTGGAGGATTTACCGGAGGTGCCCCGGAGGGCTGTGGAAACTCTGAGGAAGGCTCTCAGTAAGTCCGTGAGGCTTTGGAGTATATTTCGGAGGTGGAAGAAGGGTCTGATGAGGAGATGGTTGTGCCTCCTGATGTCCCTGATGGCATGTTGTCTGGTCACAGTCAGATGGAAGAACTCAGTCCTTGAATGATAGCAGTGATCATGACACCTCTCCGGAGGTGGTGTTTGGTAGGCCTGAGCCTGGTACGCATGCGAATCCTCATATAGGTGTCTCATGTCGAGGGTGACTGAATACTTGGGGTGGTCTGCTCCACCTGTTGATTTTCTTCAGGATGATCTGACGGATATCCTGGACCAAGGTCCACCCACTGACCTGGTGTTGCCATTTCATATGGCTTTGCAAAGAAGGGTGGTGTCGGCTTGAACTGCTCCGGAGAGTCTCCTGGCAGTGAATAAGTCTCTTCTGAAAAAATGCGGTCCAGCCAGTGGTGACCCCTGCTACTTGTCGACGCCCTCTACTCCGGAGAGTTTGGTGGTGCAGGCGGGTACGGCCCCCGCAAAGCAGGCTGCATACCCTACCATCCCTCCAGATAGGGACGATAAGCGCTTTGATGGTTGGGCGAAGAAGGTATTTTCATCTGGGGGTATGGCTTTGAAGGCAGCCAACTCAGTTTGTGCTTTGGCAATATTCGCTCACACACTGCAATTGTGCATCTTTGGGGGCTGAGCATATTCCCGAAGGGGAGGAATAGGATGGTTTTCTAGCACTCGTGCAGAATGGCAAGGATGCCATGTGTGAAGCCGTTCAGTCGGGTTTGGACACGGCAGACTGTTTCAGTCGGTCCATGGCTGCAAGCACCGTGATACGCAGGTTTGCGTGGTTGCGGAAGTCTGGGTTTGCACCTGATGTGCAATCCCGGCTTCTCGACATGCCCTTTGATGGTGTCCATCTGTTTGGCAGCAAGGCTGACGAGAGCCTTGAGAGGTTGCAGACCTCCAAAGCTGCAGCAAAGTCTTTAGGCGCTGCAGTACGTCAACCTCCGCCTTTTCATCCTAGGGGACAGCAATGGAGGGGAGGTTCCTTTCGGTACTACTCTTCCTTTGGTAGATCGAGAGGAGCTGCCAGTCAAAGGGGCCACTGTAGGAGTACCGGAGGTGGAAAGCAAGGTACTCGAGGTTCCAAAGCTGCCCGGGCAGTTGCCTCTTTGCCCTCAGGCACTGCTGCAGTCGTGTCCGATCAGTCATGAGGCCATGTCCCATGGTTCGCCGGGTGGGGGCAGACTTGTGCAGCATCGTGGAGAATGACGTGCCATTACTTCAGATGTGTGGGTTCTGGAGATCATAACCCAAGGCTACTGTCTTCCCTTTCGGCAGAGGCCTCACGACAATCCACTGGGGAAGCTCTCTTTGAAGCGTCCGGATCCGCTCCTTGCGCAGGAGATCCTATCTCTGCTGGAGAAAGGCGCCATAGAACTGGTGCCTGTAGCGGAGAGGAACAAGGGATGCTATTCCCCTTATTTTTTTATCCCAAAAAAAGACTGGGGATTGAGACCCATCATGGACTTGCGTTAGCTGAACAAGCTCCTCAGGAAGGACAAGTTCAAGATGGTAACTCTTTCTCAAGTCCTCCAGGCCATTCAACTTCAGGATTGGTTGGTGTCTCTCGACCTCAAGGATGCTTACTTTCATATGCCGATTCATCCAAAGCACAGGAAGTACCTGAGGTTCGCGGTTGGCGACTCGCATTTTCAGTTTCGGGTCCTGCTGTTCGGATTGACCTCCGCCCCGAGGGTCTTCACCAAGCTGATGGTGGTGGCAGCGCATCTCAGGAAAGGGGGGGATTCAAGTCTACCCCTACCTGGACGATTGGTTGATCAGGGCGTGCTCTCCCGAGCAAGCCCTGGATCATCTGTCCATCATCTGCCACTCCCTTCGCAAGCTGGGCTTCTCCCTCAATTTAAAGAAGTCCCATTTGACACCTACCCAGCAGCTCCAGTAAATCAGAGCAGTGCTCGACACATCCCTGGGGTGGTGATCGCCACCCCAGTTGAGGGCTCATCACATTCTGCAGATGGTGGACAAATTTCAACGTGCCCAGAGTCTCCCGGCATTGGAGTTCTTGAGGTTGCTCGGCCTCATGGCATCCTGCATTTTCCTGGTGCCAGAGGCCAGGCTGCGGATGAGATCTCTGCAGTGGGCTCTCAAGATGCAGTGGTCGCAGTTCTCCGGCAGGATGTCGGATCCCGTTCAGATTACACCCTCGGTCGCCCAGGATCTTCTGTGGTGGGCTGTCGAAGGCAATCTGATGACGGGAGCTCCATTTTGGCAAGTGTGGCCAGAGGTGACGATCGTGATGGACGCATCCCTCACGGGTTGGGGAGCTCATGCCAACGAGTTGATAGCTAGCGGCCGTTGGTCTCCATCGGAGTCCAGACTCCACATCAATCTGTTAGAGCTGAGGGCTGTCAGGCTTTCCCTGAAGGCTTTTCTGCCGTCTGTGCGGGGAACACTGTCCTGATTATGACGGACAATACAGTGGCCATGCACTACCTCAACGAAAAAGGGGGAGCAGGGTCACTCCCGTTGTGCAGGGAGGTGATGCAGCTCTTGTTCTGGGCCATTCAGCAGTAAATTTCGATCTCAGCAGTTCATCTTGCCGGAGACGAAAACACGGCGGCGGATGCTATGAGCAGGCCGAGCAGTCTCTCACGAGTGGGAGCTGGCTCAGAAAGTTCTTTTGGAGGTCTTCGCCCTTTGGGGAACCCCACAAGTAGATCTCTTCACCATCAGTGTCAACCGGAAGTGCGAGAGATTCTGCTCACGGGAATTTCCTCCAAGAAGAGCCGTAGGGGAGCGTTCGTAGTGGACCTCCCCACTGCTGTACGCGTTTCCTCCAGTCCCTGTCATTCCGCAGGTGTTGCAGAGGTTACAGAGGTTCGGTTCCCGGATGATCCTCATTGTTCCAGCATTGGCCAGGAGAACATGGTACCCGGACCTTCTAGACATGTCCATCTGCCCTACACGCCGTCTTGCCTACCGAGATGATCTGCTCTCACAGGAGGGGATGGTCGGGGTTCTCCATCCAGAGGTCCAGTCTCTCAGCCTTCATGCTTGGTATCTGAAAGGTTGTGGTATAAGGATTGGGACCTCCCCGAAGACGTGATGGAGGTTTTGCTTTCAGCCAGAAGGCCTGCAATGAAATCCCTGTACCGTTGATGTTGGATAAAGATCTGCGACTGGTGCAAGGTACAGACTGTGGATCCTTTCCAATGTTCCATTCCTTTGGTTTTGTCTTTTTTGCTTTCTTTAGCCCACAACGGCCTGCAAGTGGGTACCATTAACGGTTACCTGGCAGTGCTGTCAATTTACTAAGCGCTTGTCTACGGAATGTTCTTATTTTAAGATCCCTTTGATTTCTCAGTTTCTAAAAGGGCTAACTAATGTATTTTCCACCATTGCCTTTCCAGGTGCTGGGGTGGGTGCCGTGGTGGGATTTGAATTTGGTTTTAAAGTTCCTAATGGGAGCTCCGTTTGAGCTCCCATTAGGAATTCTTGTTCGTTGCGACTGTTGTCCTTTAAAACTGCATTTTTAGTTGCGGTTACTTCCGCACGCAGGGTGAGTGAGTTGCAGGCACTTTCCGCCAAACCACCCTTCACTATATTCCATAAGGACAGGGTTGTCCTTAAAGTGTGGCCTTCTTTTCTTCCAAAGGTTGTGTCGTTATTCCATTTGAGCCAGAAGGTAATTCTTCGGGCGTTTTATCCTCCTCCACATCCTAATAAGGAAGAGGAGAGGCTCCATAGGTTGAATCCTAGGAGAGCTTTGAGTTTCTATCTCTCACGGATGTCTCGGGTCAGAGTGGACGATCAGCTCTTTGTTGGTTATGCTGGAAGACGTTTAGGTCAGGCTGTTTCTAAGCAGACCTTGTACAGATGGATCATTTTGACGATCTGAGTGTTACCGCTTGGCGGGAAGGGCCCCTCCAGTAGGTTTACGGGCTCACTCTACTAGGGGTGTGGCTGCCTCCACTGCCCTACAGAGGGGTGTTCCGATTTGCATTATTTGCGAAGCAGCCACATGGGCCTCTGTCCATACTTTTGAGAGACACTATTCCTTGGACTCTATCCATGGGCAGTATTTGGCCTTTGGTAAGGCAGTCCTTTATTCAGCAATTTGATTGGGCATTCTAAAATTCTAAATTTGTAAATTATTTTTTTCCCACCTCCATACGTTGGTACTGCTTTGGGAAGTCTGTCATAGATGTGGAATACGTCGGAGGACACAATCCCCTCGAAGAACTAGTTACTTACCCTGTATGGTAACGTTCTTTCGATGGGATGTTCCGACGTATTCCACATCGAACCCTCTCAGCTTGCCCTTCTACAGAATTTCTTATGCGATTGCAGCTTACGTTTCCGCAAGGCTTTCGTTCTGGGGAAAAAGCTACAACTGAGGCTACGGGTGCCGTGCGTCCTATATATAACATCTGGTGACGTCGACCCTCGGGGGACAACGTGTCGACGTCATCGACACCGGACGCCTACGCCGAAAGATTTTCCAAAGCAGCGCAGCTGTGGTCATTACCTGGCATCGATGTGGAATACGTCGGAGGAACATCCCATCGAAAGAACGTTACCAGATAGGGTAAGTAACTCGTTCTACTACCCCCAACACCACCCCCATATATACCTTAACCCCACTTACCGTATGCATTTTGCCACAAACAAAAGGGCAAACATGCATTTGGTGAAAGTATAGGTCGGCAGAAGTGGGCTAGATGCCCTCCAGTGCTGCTTTTGGCACTGCCCGAAACCATGCACATAGTGCCCAGAAGCTTGGATTGCTGCTGTCACACCCATAAGAAGGTATTATTGACTCCCAACTGTTCCCCGGTACAACTTTGGGCCCTAGAGACTGGTTGGGTCACTCTGGATCCCGTTTGCTTGCAAAAGACATATCCTTTATGAACATTGTGATTTTTGATGGCCTTCCACATCAGTTTCATTACACAGAGTGCTGCATCTTTCTGTCTTTGGATATTCTGTGTTCTTTCCACAGGGGTGGCTTTTTGTAGTTTTTCCAATTGGTTGTTATTGCATTTATAGAACCTTCATTGGACATGCCTTTATTTTTGACTGTTGTATTTTGCTGTTTGGGCTGCTGCTGTTTCACATTCGCGCTCCTCTTATGAGTATAGCCCACCCACGTGACTGCAAAATGCAAAGCAGATCTTTCTCTTGACTGTCTGTTTTACCTTTGTGATTGCCATCACTCTTGTTTTGTAGAAGTGTGAGGGCTGAGTAGGTGTTTTAAACACAATTCAGCCTTGTACTGCTGCGAGGCAGAAGTCATTTTGTCATAAGGATCCCCTTCTTTTTAACTTGTATATTAATTCTTTGGCTCATGAGCGTTGCACTTTATCCTAGAGGTGCCAGTCTTAGCGTGGTCACGAATCCACTTTTAAGTGGTACATATAACAGTTCGATTAGCGCAGATTCCCTTACATTCTTCAGCGCCCGATTGATCATTATAGCTCCTACATGCATGGCAAAGATCTGCCAATTAATATGAGCAAATGGAAAACACTTATAATTGGAAGATGGAGCAACCTGGGCTACACAGTTTATTAATGGGGTGGAGTTGGTAAGAGCCAAGTCATTCATATATCTGGGGGAAAGTTTCTCTGAAAATGTAAGGAGCTTTGATCAGGTCAACAAACAAATTGCATCCATGGCACAAGCGTGTGGTGGCATAGTACAGCTATGTAAACAACCTGCTAATTTATACTGCAGGGGCAGAACGCCAAATCCCGGTCCATTGCCCTGCTTGGCTCAGAATAATGGGGCTGTGAAAACAGAGCACTTCAACTGGCTTATGAAGGTTTTCTCAAAAGGCTTTTATTATCGCCTTCCTCTACACCAAATTATGCAGTCCAACGGGTATATCAGTGAGGTCTTAAAAATGAGTTGAAATCTGACGTGGATGGCCGTTGGGTGTCATGCCCACGCATCACTGAAGCAAGTGATTCTGCTTTTTATGCTATCCTGTAACTGTGCAAAGAGAATTCCGTGGCCTTTGTCATCTTTGTTCTGCGCTGCGCTTGGTTATTGTCTTTTATGGTTCGAGAGGCCTGACTTAATTAAGGGAGACCAGCACCAGGCAAAGAAACTACTCGTCATACGCTACAGGGATCTCGGGGAATAAATCCAGTCGGCCAATCCTCTTATGAGATTACACTTTATTATCTCATTATATGGTCCGCCTTAGAATTGCTTCTTGTGAACCACAGACATTGCCAAGAGAAAACATCTTACCAGATTTAGATACATTTTCTATTGTCAGCACACTAACCAGATACTATAATGTAACATCGACCCCTCCACCCCCACATTGGGCTCTGACATGGCCAGTAATGGGCCGCCGCTCGGACCTCGGCGAAGACTGTGGGTGGTTACTGACCATGGTAGCCCCCGGCCAAGCAGGTGAAAGCCATTCACACCCTGGGATTTCACCAGGATGCAAATGGTTTTCTTTTTCATTGGGGGATGAGCTCAACGCAAAGTGCGCGAGCCCAACTCCGGACTGGAAAAAAAGATTAAAAAAATGGCTGCCACCATTAACATGAAAAAGGGACTTGGTCCCTGTTTAGAATGTCAGTGGCCATAAAAAAATGTTGTTAAATGGTCACTGTCATGTGAAAATGAAGCTAGTCCCTCTTCTATTTTATGCGGCAGGTGCGGGCATGATTCTAGAATTGTACCCAGGAAAGACAGGTTGTGATTGATCAATCTGTCTTTCCCAGGTGCGAATATGAAAAATCGTGGTAATGAAAATAATCAGTTACGTAACTGGCAAATCACATGGTGTTTTGTTGTTCTCAGGAGTGAGTAAATGATGTACATTATTTGCATCTATACATACAGATACGCTTAGCCATCAGCCTATTTTTGGGGAGGTTTAATTTCTGCATATAATTAAGGATAAATGTTTATATCCATTCTATTAAAGCAAACCCCATATCCGCCAAAAGCACCTTTCCTTAAAGGCTCTCGTTTTCGCTCTAGGATTTCTCTAATACTGTATAGAAGGAGATGGAGAGCCGAAGCGCATGGTGTAGACCTGTTGAACCATGATTCTCGCTTAGGGTGCGAGAGGTCCTGTGTTCAAATCTGAGAAGAGCCCACATTTATATTTTATCTACAGAATTTTTAGGAATGTGGTTATTCAAAAATATGGCAAACTGGATTGTGCAAATATGGCTTGTGCTGGATTCGAAGCCGGGACCTTGCGCAATTGCAGTAGAACCATATCCCTAGACCAACAGGCAGGATGGAATTGGGAGCTGGGAGGAGGCTAGTGCTTTTCAGCCATGAGAGCTTTCCTGTTTTGCACTGGTAGGGGACAAGAGAAAGACTAACAATGGCCTTGTCCTGCCTGGTTTCCAAAGCTCCAAAGCAGACTGTTTCTCAATTTGATAAATCATGTCTATAGTGGATCTGGAGCCTCAAAGGTTTATATGAGGCTCCCAAAACATCAACCTTAACCACCGGATCAGTTGCAGCCACAGAATTAGTAAGAACAATGATAACAGAAATAACAAACCCAATGCACCATCAAGAAGGAGGATATCAATGAACCAAGCATAATGAACACATAAGCCCTTAAAAGCACCATTCAGTAAATTTCTCCCCACCCTAGGCAGTTCCACTGGGTCATACAAATTGGCAGCTGCGTTAAGCAGCAGGATGCATTAATTATGCATAAGAGATCCGCTAACAGACCCTCAGGCCTCTCGCTAGTATGGACCATGTGCTCTGCCAGCAAGCAAAGCTTGTTTAGCCAGACCTCCGAAGAAGGTCGGTTACGATTCCAACAATGTTGCTTTACATTCTTTGTGTAGTTTAGTTTTAATGTTAGTTTTAGATTTAATAACACCTAAACGATGCCATTTCCAATGTTTACAGACTTCAACATTTTATTAAGAGTAACCTTACATTTTTTCCAATACATTTCTCCATGGATATATTTGTAAATATTTATATTGCAGAACAGGTGACGGCAGCACTTTAGTTCAGGTTAAGTTGGACTTTCCCATATTAATGGCACTTTTCTCAGAAGCTAATACTGCCACTCTAAACTAATAAACCGCAAATGTATTTTTTTAAAAAAAAAAGAATATTATGACTTTCTGTACAGGATGGGTAAAGTTATAGATGTGTTCCCAAAAGTTGCATTTCTCATGCAAACTGATTATGAACCTTGCTCTTATATGGAGAAAAATATGCTGGATGTTTCTGCTCCAAACCCGTGCAAGTAGCAGGCATCTGGTTCAACTCTCGATGGTCATTTGAACTGGTGAAAATCTGTTCAGCGTTTTTCATTAAATAAAAAAAGGAAAGTAAGTCACAAATGTCAAAAATGAGTTGGCGATTTCAATTTCGCGGACTAAACACATGGTACAAATGCGAAACTAGACAGTAATAAAACTGAACTTCTCCGGCATGGGGTCTGGAATGGATTCACATGCTTATGAATATTCTTCGTCATAAGGCCGGGAATCCTTGGTAAAAGAAAAATGTTTTACTTTCACTTACAAACTCTTTCTCCTTTAAACCAATCCCTGAGCTCTGGGTCATACTGCCCCAGCCCATGACTACCCTCTCCCTAAACCCCTCCTTTGGCAGCCATCTTCAGATTTTTACCGCACGTTCAAGTGTTTTGGAGCCCTCGTGTTTTGCTCTGTGAGCTTATCTATGATTTTTGATGCTTTTTCTGTAAAAGTTTTTTTTTTTTTTTTTTTTTTTTAAATAGAGCCTGTGTGCTCTTTCGTTCCTTTACCCGGCAAGCGGGGATCCATTTGTCGGCGTCCGTCATCCCTCAAGGGCAAGAATAATCGAGTTTTCATCAAAGGTTCCAAAAGGGCATCGGGCCTACACCACACGCCAGACCATGTCAGAGGAGAAGGACGGAGATTCTCTCTTCAAGCTCTTCTCCAGCTGCAGATTAAGGAACGTGTTTGTGGAGGACAAACGCTCCCAGTGCATCTGTCTCCAACCGGATCACATGGATGAGGATTGCAAAATTTGCCTGGGATTCATCAAATGCACCATGAAGGATCGGCACAGCAGATTGGTGGCGTGGCTCAACGGCAAGGCCTCTACCCCGTGCAGAAAGCCGGGGCATGCCTCACCCTGGACTGGTCGGTCAGAGGAGCGGGCGTCTAAGTCCTTTGAGGGTGCTCCATCTGTGGGGCCCAAAACAAGGCCAAGCACTGCAAGTCTGTTGTCAGGTTCGCCATGCAAGCAAGGTCCCGCGACGAGCCGGGCACGAAAATCATCACAATCTGCCTCTATCTCAAGCCATCGCTCCAGCTCCTCTTCAAAGAGGAAGTCGGGTAACCCCAGGTAGCTGCGGGAGATGCCAGAGAATGTCAAGGCGCTGAGTAAGGTGACTGATCTGCGCCTGAAGGCCCAGGTGATCCAGGAGAAGTAGTCCTCGACAATCGAACTGGTGGCAGCCACCCTCTCGAAGGTGAAAGGGGCTGACCCGGTCCAAGGGCCCCGGCTACACCCAGAGTGGCCCTTCCTTCCAGGTGGGAGGCCTCGGCCAAGTCGTTGGAGAAAATGGCAGAGAAGATGCCTGCCCCGAGACCGGCTCCAACCTCTCAGGACGTAATGAAGGGGGGAGTAGTGGAGGCCTCTACGGTGCTCCTGGGCATGGGTATTTCTTCAGACAAAGTGAACATTGTGTCCGTTCACACGGTCATGGCGGACGTGGGGAACGACAACGACGCCGGAAACTCGGAGGACAACTGTGAAATCGTCAAGGGGGGGCGGCGGAGCCGACGACCACGTAGGCGCTGGGCCCAGCAAGCCTACTTCCCCTCCTCGTCCAGAGGGTTCCATGTGTTAAAATCACTGCAAAAATGGCAGTTTACACAAAAAATTGCATCAAAGCCTGGGTTTTGCCGCTGCAATCCATGTAAAGGATGCAGTGAAGACCCCTGCAACTCCCAGACCCATTATACCATTTAAGGGGAGCGGCGGGCACCCCCGCTCCCCTTAAATGATATAATGGGGTACACCTTTACCGGGTCAAACCATGGCATTTTTTGTAAAGGTGACATTTTTGCTGCAATTTTATTACTGCATACCCTCCAGAGATGTGTTGCTGGGACATACTATTAACTCTCCACACGCTTGTGTCGGAGATTCAGAGGAGGATGCCGATGGCACTCTCGGCGCCGGCCCCGGTGGCAACAGGCTCCTCGGCGAAGAAGAGGAAATGGCATCCCACGCCTCAACTGCCTCACATGCCCCCCCGCCCCTAGGAACACAGGATCGGACACAGCAACGACTGACACAGATGGAAATGGCAGCATATACCTGCCGACGAGAGCTTCTCCAACGGATGAAGTGGGATTGTTCCACGCCATGGATGCCCGCAAGTCTGAGCTCTACAGCTGACGCCAGAAGAGACCAAGAAGGAGGGTTTCCTTTACCAGCGCCGTGAGGCAAAGAGACCATTCTGGCAGTGCCTCTCCTGGACGATGTCTCGGATGAGGGCTTGGCAAATGAGGAATCCCTGAAATGAAGAGACCTTTGGCCATGGGGCCAGCGGTGTGGGCTGCACACCCTGAAACCACTGTGAAGTGGTATAATTCAAATAAATATATTCCCTCAAGGTTGGTTCCTTTTTTTTCAATTTATTTTTATTATTGTTCAATTAGGTTTGATTAGCAAAGTGTGCCAGTCTTCAAAATGAATTTGTCTGGCAGAAAAAATCACATGGATGACCTATGCATTTCGGGTTGAAACCCTTCCTCAGGGCCTGTGATTACACCTATTAATTAATTAATTGGTCACATAATCATCGCATAGTAAATACCAGACACAAATTCCAATTTTCAAAGCAAAATTATCAAGGTCACCATACCATATGGTAAAATAAAAAAACACATAAGCATATTCAAGGCATATCAAAACGACATAATGTCATACGTTACCCAAGTTTCATTCAAGTGTCGTGTGTAACACAAAAAAACATGTAGATATGTAAAAGTAAAAAAGAGGAAAAGAAAAGAAACAAGGAAATAAGAAAAAATTACAAAAAGATGTATAAAGAAACGTCAATGCATTATACCATCACATATTATATTACAAGCGTCATTAGACCTCCATGCAGTCTGTAAGCGGTTAGCTAGAACTGCATCACTAACCTGTGAATTGTGTAGTTGCAACAACTAACGTAGATTCCCTCTGGCGGTCAAAACAGCGGGACTGAAGTACGATCGGCTGAAGTCTCTGTAGAGAGATCAGCCGCGTTAGATGAAAGGGTATATTAGTGTACGTAAGTATGCTGCCGTTCACATCATAGTGAGAATGCACTTACTTGAATTCTGAATGCTGGGACCCTTCCGATGCTGAACGCGATCACGCACGTGAACCTCAGAGTCCCTGCTATGTTGTTGCAAGGTTGCCTAGGCTACCGTTGCTCAGTACTTGTCAGCCATATTGCGAGGTGTAAACTCAATGAATGACACGGGGCTAATCTGGTGGCCATGTTAGCATGGCCCAAAATTAAATGCAGTCTGATGTACTGTAAACAGACCTGCTGTGTATAATGCTATGGATGCTAATATCTTCTCAATGACATACAAAATCATGAATTACCCAGGCGAAAAACCTCGATACGTTACAATTGCTAAATGAATATAAACACGTACAAGCACATACATAAAAAATGACCTGAATAAATTGAAGAAACATAATCACAAATACCACAAAGTCAAATGACTGTTCGAAAAGGTAACGGGCGAAAAAGCAAAACAAATACAACAATAATAATAATAAGAGAAATAATAAAAATGGACACACTGACAATCGTCCTACAGATCGTAGTGACGATGTTGAAGTCCATCAAAACTTGACTATATAACGAGGACAAACGGTCTGAGAACCGGATGTGAGGTTCATAAAAAACAACTCAGATCCAGCTCTTCATTCATCCCTTCTGGAGCAATTGGTCCCATTCTTTCTATCCATTGTGCTTCTTTCTGAGCTCTGTTTTTTCATATTGCAGGTTTGACCTTTAGTTGGTATAACTTCTAACACTACAAATTTAAGCTGGGCAACTGTATGTCTGTTGTCGCACCACTGATCTATTGATCAGTCTGATGCAGGATTTATGCTCATTCATGCGGACGCGTACCTTGCGTGCAGTTTCTCCGACATAGTACTGAGCACAGGGACACTTGATGGCGTGAATCACATTCTCTGATAAGCATGTAGCATGACATTTCAATTTGATCTGCTCTCCTGTTCTGGGATGGGATATGTAGGCTCCTTTAATTGCATTGTTGCAGTTTCTGCAACACATGCACAGATATGTGCCTGGATGTTTATCTGGTGTTCCCAGTTTGCCACCTTTTTTGATATGCGTGTCGACTAACAAGTTTCGTAAGTTGTTACTTTTTTGATAAGCAAACACTGGAGGGTTCGTAAAGTGGTAGGTTACGCAGAATACTGGGTGGGTGAAAGCTCATTCTATGAACACAGATTGTTTCTATCTGTGGGTATGGTGTATACTGTTGTGGAAATTCTTGAGTTTGTGATGATGATCTGTACGTCCATATAGTGAACATTAGGATTGCCTACTTCCATGGTAAATTGTAGTTGACTGTCAATACTGTTAAAAAAAATATGAAAATTTTTGTTCTTCACGACAACCTGACCATACTCCAAAAACATCATCGATGTAACGTATCCATTTTTTAAGATGGTCATTCCATTGTGGATTGCTGGTAATGTAGGTAGTTTCAAAGTTGAACATGAAACTGTTCGCATACGATGGTGCCATGGTGGCTCCCATGGCCGTGCCTGCAAATTGGTTGTAATATGTGCCATTGTATTCAAAACATGAATGTGTTGCAATGAAATTTAGGAGTAACATCAATAATTCTTTGTTCGCTCCAATGGATCCTGTTTGTAGCAGGAGTTTCTCTACTGCCTTTTGCCCTAAGTCGTGTGGGATGCTACGTTAAACACTAGTAAAATCTATAGTAAATATGGAATCCCGCCTCAGCCCCAGCGAAAAGAGACTGGCTGGAGAAGAAATATCGGGTGCCGGAGTCTAGTGCCTGCAATTGCAGCCCTCCTCGGATTTGGTGGTCTTGGCAGCTGCGAGGAAGAAGTCCTCGAATCCATCATCTTCGGCCACCGTTCCCCCAGACAGCGAGTGGAAGAAGTTGGATGCCATGGGTTGAAAGGTGATCTACTCGGCGGCAACAATGGTCAAGGCAATGCTGGCCAGGTAAGACAGGGAGCTGTGGTACAAGATGGCCCTGTTGCTGAAATTTCTCCCCGACAAGTGGGTCGAGGCACTGGAAAACCTCGAGGGGGGGGGTGGCATTGGACCATGCCATCACCATGGCCCTGGACATCGCAGACACAGGGATCCGACAGATGGGGAACGGTGTCTGCCTCTGTCATCGTGGCTGGCTGAAAGCCACCTATTTTTGGCAGGAAGTTCAGATGAGGGTCCTGGACATGCCTTTCGACTGAGACGATCTCTTTGGGAAGGTTTTTGACGGGTCGTTTGCGAGCTATCAAGACTGACACAGAGACGGCCTAAGCACACTGCAGCAGCATTGGCCTTCCTTTCGTGCCTTAGGAGGCAAATCCGGAAGAAAATCAAAGGGTTTTGGCCGGGGATCGTCCTTGTACTGCGACCCTCCCGTTGCACGACCCAGGAGGCCTACAGGGGTCGTCGCAAGGCATTCGGAGGTGGCCACTGTTGTCGCTCGCAAGGCGGCCCGCAGGCCCTGAAGCAGGATTGAACTGACCAGGACGTTGGGCCCCCACCCATGCACCCCGGTGAGAGGCCGGCTGGCCGACTTCGTCAGCGAATGGGAAAAGATCTCCACCAACCGATGGGTGCTGGATGCTCTCGCCCATGGACACTCTAGAGTTCCAGCAGAAGTGTCCGCCGATACCACCGGTGGCCCGGCAGGAGCAGCACATACCTCAGCTCCTGCAGGAAGTATGGGCCATGCTAAGAAATGGGGCGATAGAGCTGGTACCAAGGCGACTCCAGGGTTCTAGAGTCTACTCCAGATAGAAGGCCCATTCTCGACCTGCAGCGGCTAAACAAGTACCTCAAGTCCCAAAAATTCAGGATGGTCACGTTGCAACACGTGCTCGGCCAACTTGACGAAGGGGATTTCCTGACATCGCTGGATCTAAAGGACGCTTACTTTCACGTCCCCATTTCACGAGAAACATCACAAGTTCCTGCGCTTCGTCGTACAAGGTCAGCATTCCAAGGGAATTGCATACAAGGGAAGGCCCTTCCCTTCAGACTGAAGTCAGCACCCAGGGTGTTTACGAAGTGCCTGGCACCAATGGTGGCCCATCTACGTCTGCAAGGGATACACGTGTACCCTTACTGCGAAGACTGGCTCATCTGGCTCAAGTCAAGGGAGATCGCTGGCCAACACACAAACGGGACCGTCCAACTGCTGACGGATCTGGGGTTCTCGGTGACCTATTCAAAGTCCTGCTTGATTCCATCGCAGGATGCGCTGTTCCTGGGGGCTAGGCTCAACACTGTCTCCTGCCTGGCAGCCCCCTCGGAGGAGAGAATAGCAGCCATTCTGGGCAAGGTGCAACAGCTGTTGGCACTGAAGATTGCCACGGGGCGAACAATCCAGTCGCTGCTTGGCCTGATATCATTCTGTATCTACCTGATCAGACTCTGTAGGTTGCGTATGCGGCCCCTTCAGGAATTCCTGGACTCTCGGTGGGTCCAGATATCGGAAGCTTTGCAGACAGGATTGTGCTTGACAAGGAGTTCCGTCGAACAATACGTTGGTGTGTCGTGCATGCCATCATCGCCGGGGGGGACGTTATTCCAGAGCCCCCCATACCAAGAATTGGTCACCATGGACGCATCCCTGGAGGGCTGGGGAGCCCACACCGGACATCTCCACGCCAGAGGCCTGTGGCTACCGGAGCAGAGGGACCTCCAAATCAATGTACTGGAGCTGTGGGCAGTGTTCTGGGCTCTCAAGTCGTTCGTTCCATCCCTCAAAGGCAAGGTGATGAGGGTCTTCATGGACAATACCACCACAATGTTCTACATCCGGAAGCAGGGGAGCACCAGATCCACCGTGCTCTCCAGGGCGGCGCAGGACTTTTGGCACTGGGCCGTCACCCAGGGAATGTTTCTCATTCCTTTTCACCTGGCGGGAGTCGAGAACACCATCATTGACTCCCTCAGCAGGGAACTGCGCTCTTGCCACGAGTGGGAGCTTCAACAGGATCAAGTGGACAGTCTCTTCCTCAGATGGGGCAGACCCCAGATCGACCTGTTTGTGATGGTGACAAACTCCAAATGCCAGAGATTCGCCAGCAGGTTCCACCAGCTGGGGAATAAGGGGGACACCTTCTCCTTCCCGTGGGAAGGTCTGTTCCTATACTCGTCCTCCCCCCCAGCCTGCGTTGACGCGCCTCCTGCTAGTCATCGGTCAACTCAAACGGTGCAGGATTTCTTGTAGATAGGAATGTTGCGTCTGTTTCGTGAAACTGGTTAAAACATTCATGCATTTGAGATTAGAAGGGTCATTCTTTCGCTGTTGCTATTCCATGCAATGCAGGTATGTACTTGAGAGACAAAAGGCAGCAGTGGTGAATTGCTCTGGCAAGTATTAGGATGTACGCCGCTCAGCAGCTGCTCTTCCTCGTCGCAGTCCTAGGCAGGGGAGGTTCGCCTTGCTCAAGGCCGCCGACAAGACCGCCATGTAACGCACTATGTGCGCCCTGTCCACACTCGAATTCAACGAAGGGCACCTGTTCTAAGTTTTGAATCATTATCACATGTTCGTTTTTCGAAGTGCCCTAATAAAATGAAAATACAAAACACACTAATTGGAGTGATTTAGCGAATAATACACATGCGAGCCACAATAACGTTTTGATGCTAATAAAAACTAGAACATCGCGTCCTGCTCACGTGAGACTGCAAGGGATTGCGCAATGTTATGCTTATGGCTCGTGGAAGTAAAGTGCCTTGAAAGCTCAGGTGCCTGACCTGCTGTGCATCGCGGATTCATGGTCATTACGTCTCTCGGCAGCTGATCTTGTGTTTTCACCCATGTGATATGATCCACTTGTGCAACGTATTTGCTGTCACACGTGCTAGTGCAAGTTTCTACACACTGTGTTCGCAGTTTTTGGAAGTAAAACCGCCTTCACACTGTTGGCCTTATTGCAGTGGTACCAGTACAAACTAGGACCAGGCCCCTCTCTGTTTTGTCATAACCATGTTTGAATGCTTGAGGGTTGAAAATGTGTTTCAGCACGTGAATATAATTCATATTGGGTGTGTTTTTACGAGCGAACGCCGGCTGATTTTTGCACAAGGCTGCCATCTCCTGGTCGCATTATAAAATGTTCCCGGTTTTTTTATTATTTATTTATTTATTTTTAGGCGATCTCAAAAACTTGTCCTGGAAATGTGACGGTTCAAAAAAGAAATTGGATTTCCTTAAACTGCTCGATTAAAGAAATTCAAAACGTGTGTATCAATTTGTCTTGTGCTGAATCGGAGTGCAGGCGGGGCAACCTAACAGCAGCGCTGTACATGGACATGTTTTACTTTGGGGTCCCACCAGTGATTTGGGACCCGCCCCCTATCCTCCCTCCCTGCCCCACAAACATTTTCCTCCAAGAAGATTTATCATGAACTCGTGATAAATAACCCAAGGGAGCAGCATGCCCTGTGATGTTTGAAGTTACTGTGGCACTCTGGCTGCTTCCACACATGACTGAGTGAGTGCCGGTATGTGGGGACTCGAGGCGACGGGTGCCGAAAAGTAGATGGCCGAGGATTGACCTTTTGGTCACCATCTTCCTTGCCTCAAAAGTGTAGTTGCGTTGGCGCTTGACTAGACAATGCTGCGGTAAATATAAATGGCAGAATGCAATGCGAGGAGAGCCTACGTTTTGTGTGCGTGCACGCGCGCACACGTCAACATCACCTATTCCCTTGATATGGTGTTCCTGATGGTAATAGAGGGTGCACCCTCATGAAAAAATCTAAACCTATGGTAAGTATGAAAATCAGTTGCTGGTTTTTAGTTTAAGAAAATAGTTGTATACAAGAGGATCTTTTCAGTGATTTTTATTTTATTATTTTTTCTTTTTTTTTTTAATTTGCATTTTTAAAGCGCTCACACAGCCCAGGGGCATCGAGGCGCTGTTACGGAAATATGTCTTAGTTGCGTATTTATAATGCGCTTAATACCCAGAGGTTTCTAAGCGTGGACCCTGGGATCAAACCTGTTTTGCTTCGTGTCATCTTGCTTGCAAGGCGAGCGCGTTGCTACTGAGCTATCCTCCTGGGACGATTTTTATATCACTTATATTTCATCTGATTTGATTGATATGGCTGAATTATCAACCTTTAAAAATCAACAAATAGATCATTTGTTAACAATCCAAACACAATACCGGACAGTATAAATGAGAAAAATAAGTTATAATACAACACTCAAATATTTGAACGATTATACTACGAATCATGTAGCATTCATCACTTCCAAAAACCACTCTAAATAACATAATTACAGCATCATTACGCTCCAACCAAGGTACTAGTTGCTAAAATCGGGGATGAACATTGACCTCTAAAAATCAATTCCCACGTCTTCTCTTCAGATAAACTCTGAAGGGTTCAAAAAATGTAGTCAAAGGCTACTTTCTTAATTCATTGAGTTTTGGGCAGCATGTTATCAAATGTTTTAACTTCAAATGTGTTTGCAAAATCGAAATCTATCAACTTGAGACGCATTCAACCTTGTCCCTATGACTTCTCTCGTCGGCCGTAGGTTCACCCGTAGTCTTAAAAACTCGTTAAGAATTTTATTGCAAGGATATTTCTTTAAATATTTCAGTAACGAGTTCACTGCCTTTGATTCATATCTGAAATTATTAAAAATCTTGTAATTATTGCACTGTTCCCACGTCATGCACCAATCCTGTCTTCAAAACATCATTTTACCCTTTTCAAGCCTGCATATTCAAGTTCCAAGCAAGATGGCCTCTGCATCTTGGGTTTGCTGACTCATCCTCCAACAATCTTCCAAGGAAAGGGCTCACAGCACTTTTCTTTAAATGCACAATAATGTCCGTTTAACAATGGGCGATAGCGAGAGAAGCCCTAACTCGTACCGAACAAACTGGATCGGAACCCCCCAAGAGAGTGCTAAAACGCTGTTCCAGAATTTCCTCTGTGAGTTTCCAATCCAGGTTGTGCACAAAGTGTAGCTTCAACTCCATGGGCGAGGGTTGGTACCACCTTTTACTTATAAAACCTAATTAGCGGCTCATAGAAGTATCTTCTGAACCTTCTGTGGGTAACCATCCCTTGATAGGCAGCTGTTTTTGCCTTTTGACTTCACTTCGGTAAAGGACTTCAGACAAGTTGTCGTTGGTACAAACCCCCAAATGTGTGTACTCCTGTACCATCAATAGCGAGTTACCATACAATCTCAATTTTAGGTTAGTTGTCGATTTCGGGTTGAAGCACATCACATTTGATTTCATGATGTTAATTCTAAACCCGTTATTTTAGGCATATTTCTCTAACATTGAGAGCTGTCTCTGCACTCCCACAGGCGTCTGGTCCATTAGCACCAAATCGCCTGTGTGTAAGAGTCTTGAGACTAATGGTTGCCCACTTTCGGGGGAAACGATCGAGTTCTTGTCAGATACAAGCCTATTTTAGCAATGAATGTTAAACAAAGCAGGGGCCAAAATGCATCCCTGCTTTAGCCCTCGGTCGGGATAGCTTTGGTCAAGAGGCCCTGGCCGTTTAGTCTAACCTGGATAGATGTTTCTGAATGGAGCTCTTTTATTATCGCCAGTAATTGCTGAGGGCTTTCCCTAATTTTAAAGTTTGGCCCATAAATTTAATCAATCTACTGAGTCAAAGGCCAACTTAAAATCCATGAAGGCCAGAACTGGCCCGAGAGGTGGGCTTTCCTTTGGATTATTGCTAAAGTGGCCAAGATGACCGAGGTACCCAGCCACGCAATACCTTGATCGGCACAGTTCCAATATCCTGGCTTTCCTAAACCGCGCTATCAGCTGTCCAAACACCAACCGGGCAAAGACCTTACCCAAACTCCCTTATTAAAAATCTGCCCTACTACGTATTTCCCCCACTCCTCTGAGGAAGAGGAACCCTTCCGTCCTCCAATATTTTAAACATGATGTTCAAGACTCATCCACACGAGAGGCCAAAAATCTTGGACACCCTGTTAGACAAGCCATGGAGGCCTGGTGCTCGTGAGTTGCTGGGTTTTGTAACTTTCGCGATAATGTCGTGTAACTCAAAGGGCAATACCCATTCAATTCGATTTAGCCTTTCCTTTACCAAGCCACCCCCGGCTTCTCTTGAAAATAAAGCACTGAATGGTTCCCAAGTGCTTCTTCAGATATCGGGTTAAGCTGCAAGGCTCGTTGTTGAATTCTGTTAAGATTCAACACAGCCAAAATCTCTGTTTTTGGAGGCTAAAGCCTTCAACATGAGCTCAGCATCTCTTTGAGCCAAGATAGCTTTGCCCTTTAAGCCAGTTTTTTATTTGCTGTTTTAGGGGCTTAATCTTTACCCGGCCCTCCTCTGATCGTTGCTTCCCCAAGCGTCTAATTTCAGCTCACATAGACCTCTACTTCGCTGGTATGTCTGGGTCGAAAGCATGCTTGTGAGTGAACACTGAACGCTTGACATTAGTATGTTTAACCAGCAACAGGTTCAAAACACTGGTATAATCAGTTGCCTGGTGGCTACTGTTCACTCTATTGCAGGGGACATTATTCACTAAATATTTATTAAGAGTCGCCAGAAATCGATCATTCCAGTTGAAATGATTTTCACCTGCACTAATTGCTAGATTCGCCCAATAGGTGTCGTTTTCCAATTCCATTTATTGATCAGAAAATCGGGATGTCTTCTTGTGATCACCGGGGCAGACACCCTTCTACCGCCATTATTACTTCTATTCATTTATAAGCGGTTGCTTAGGCAAACCGCAGGCTTGATGATTGGATTTGCGCACTGATGCGTTAATGGCCCGCACCCTTCTGTTAGCACGGCTTTGTTTGCAAGGGACCCTCACGCCTGGAGATCTTCTCCCATAGACATTCTAACCAGGTTCTACAGGTTTTCCTAGGCTTCTATTTAAAAGTCTGCATTTTGTTAGTGCACTTTTGGTGGTCATGAATTCGAACAGTTTTTTTTAATTTTTTAAATGTGGGTTCCACCATGCCCCTCCCTCCAGCACACACCTACACACATGATTTCGAGCAAAATGCACAAACAAAATGCAGACTCTTGAATAGAAGTCTATGAAAACACGTATTACACCTAAATATAAACTTGGAGCCAGAGTCTCTGGAGACCGCACCTCTTTTTCAGTGAAGCCTGCGAAACCCCCATGGCTGTCGGAAACTCTGCGAAAGAGAGAAAAGGAAAAGAACGGAAGGTACATATTAAAAAAAGAAAAGGCAAACACAAATGTTACGCCGTACCAATGATAATGAGCGCATGCAGCTCACTATTGGTCTACTCTGAACCAATCGGAATGTTCGGCCTGCAGGCAATAATTACTGGTATTCACTGCTGAACATTCTCAGTTCAAAAGCAATCAGGACCACAGTGCACTATGCAGGCAACAAGTTATTTCAACAAGTCGCACCCTTTGTGGGAGGACCTTTTATTTCACAGCACCGAAGTGAAGCTAAACCGCGGGGAAAGGGTGTAGCTTAGTTTTGGACTGTTTACTTGTGCATTACAACGGATTCATGGTCATTGTAAGCCTGTTCTACTTTCAACTCAGTTTGTAATTAAAATGCTTAACTTATGAATACATTGTTACTTAAAAACTAACATTTAATTTACTGACAGTTGGGTGTCTACTTTAGTTCTGAATAAATTCACGTTTTCTTGTCACCACCATTTCCCTGTGTGCTGAAATAGCCTTATAGAGCTTAGGGGCTTGGCATGATCGCTTGGCATAAGGACCCTTCTGCAGCATATGGCCCTCCTCATAGCCTCGAGCTATACCCTCTGGGTGTGGCATCAGCCAGCGACAGTGAGCCCCCCGTCAGCCTAGAGTATTGCACTTCCATCTCTGGGCTTGTCACGCATCTCCGCTCCCGGGTCCAACATCGCCAGCTCATTGGATTCGTGCACTATTAATCGGCGCAGTTGGCAGGGCGGCGTCTTGAGAGCCTCACAGCACTATATGTTATGGCCCCGAGTGACGTGGAGGCTTGGAAGGAAAGATGGGACTCATGCTGTCACCCATTTCCCTGCAGTTGGGGTGCATCAAGGCAATTTGCACCCAGTCGGCTGGGTGCATGTGGCATATCTCAATGAGAAGTGTGTGGGGGGGGGGGAGCCATTTTGGAGTGGCAGTGAGTAAAGGATGCATGTTGGGGTGTGGGCGGTAGTCCATTTTCTATTTCCAGAGATGCAAAGCTGTAGGGACTCACCCATAGGGGACCTGGCATGCAGCGCCTGGGAGGTTCGAGAAGGTCAGAGGGGAACAAAGAGGCGAGTTTGGGAGCAGCAGATGAAGCTGTGGGGAGGCAGGACTGTAGCAGAATAGCATCTGGGTCCCAGTGGGTGCCTCTGGGCCTGCCAGGAACCTCGGTATACAGGCAAATGATGCCAGCTCTCGTACCTGACTGGCTCACAGGAATTCCACGATCTCTGCCAGGTGCTTATCCAGTAAATGATTTCACAGCTAATTATTCCCCCAAGTTAGATTTACAGAGAGTGCATGCATTTGAAGATGCCCCTAGGACGGATTTGAGGGAAATCCTTTGATGCCTGATCACTGTACTTGGTTTTATTTATTATATAGTTGCCTAACCATTAGGCAAGTCAGTGTTTGAGTGCATACATCATATCAGGGACTTGAACTAATTCAGTAGCACTACAAATTGTAAATTAACTAAAGCCTTTGTATGAAATATGGATGCTGACTTTTAAAACTGCCAAATGCAGACATTGTTTAACAAAGCTAAGGCTAACCAAAAATACAATGTTTCCTTCCCCTTTGAGTGTTACTGTGGCTCTAATTGTTTCCTCTGTTCCTTGCAGTGCCAGCTAATAGTTTGCCAGATGAGTAACACTCGCTGCCAGCCATTGAATTGGTTACTTATGCCTCTGGCACTCGTGGTTTTTGTTGTCCTTACGGGGCTGGCCCAAGACAGCGAAACAGTTCTGCTATTCTCATTGACCGCTCTCATCACCCTGGCGCACATTCATTATGGAGTCCGGGTGGTAAGTGTACTTCTGATTATTTCTAATCTGCATATTATTTTATTAGGAGCGATTTCCATTGTTACTGGGACGTCACCTTAGGCAGACCCTTCACTCTCCTATCTCCTTCCTTTCTTGCTCCCGCCCCCAAAGTCTGCAGTCTTTGAGTTCTGCAACAATCCGTCACTACCACTGCCTGCGCTGCTCGTAATAACCAACATTTGGAAATGTGGCTTTATTACTAACCACTCTACAAAAACTCAAATCTCCTATTGTGCTCAACACACCGGGTTAGTCCTCAAGCCTACTTCTTGGCCTTCCCCTCTACTCCTTCCTCTCTTTGAGACAAAATACCTCATCTTTGCTACCCACACTCTCTACAACCCATACAGATCCTCTCCCGCTTCTTCCTACTGACAAAATGCTGGTTGACTCCATTCACAACCGCTCTTTTCCAGTTTCTTCTCCTAGTCTACAAACTGATCAATGGCCTTACTCCTCAGTACATTCCTAAATTGTATTTCGGTTTACTCGGCATTTCGTTCCCTCTGACCCCCCCCCCCCTGCACTCAACCTCGCCATCCGATACCCTCCCTGTGTCTCCTCTCGCTTCCCATCTTTCTCCCTAGTCAAACCCACTGCCCATAATGATCAAAGCCTGCCCAACTGTGGATCTCTTCAAAATTTGACTTGATCTTCATTGCTTGTTGAAGAGTGAGCTCCTCCTGACCTCTTCCCGACCTGGTCCACCACTGCTTCCAGTGGCGCTTGGACCATGGGTACAGTGGACGTCACACTAGGTGTAATATTACTGGCGCGCCCTGTCAGCGTCCCTTTTTTCGAGTTTTGAAAACTGTAATACTTTGTAGATTCCACTAGATGTCAGCCTATGCATAGCATGTGAATATAGGCGCGTACAAACATTAGCAATACGATGACAGTGAGTAATGTATCCCATATTTAATTAGTACACTTTATTTTGAAGCACTTGCCACCTTAGGTTAATGTTAGCTTTGTAATCACTGGGTTTCTTATGTACGTTTTGTGTCTATTTGATTTTTCTCTGCTACATGTCCTGATGTTTTTATACCCTCATAAACAGGCTCACAAATTGTTCTCATCTTTGTGCTATTGCACAAGCACCCTTCAGAGTGCTTCCTCCATCTTTAAATGTATTGTAAGCCATTGCTGTTCGAAATTGCCATCCCTGTTCTTCAAATAAATACAAAAAAAACCCGATGGAGCCAAGGGAAGCCACGTGACCAGACCTATAGAGATGGTATATTCTGGATTGTGTGGACCGAAGATGGCACAGGGGCAACGCGCGCTGGTCATGGAAGCAAGACCACACAGAGCAATAGAGGTTCGAATCCTAAATCCGCGCTTAGAAACCGAACTCCGGTACAGTATTAAGCACGTTATACAAAACCAAGAAAAACATTTTTTTTCAGTGCCATGCACCAGTCACCCTTCGAGCCATTAGATACAATAGATTAGAATTGACAGGAAATCGTTTCTTGACACTTTTTTTTAAACGTCGTAAAATTAAATTTGGACGTGATGTTTCATAAGATGTGCTTCCAGGTTCCTGTTTAAATCGTCAGGACCCATTTTCACAAAGATTTTTCATTTGCCATGTTGGCAGATGGCCCTGAACTCAGCCACAGGCCTCCCACAAGATATTATTTCTATTATATGGCAGACTCCGACCTCCAGCAATCCTCCACACGTGTTAATTTGGATGCAGTTTCACAATATGATAAAAAAAACATATGCTAGACTGGTTTCTGCCGACCGATTGGTGAAAAAGGGGTTTGCTCCGGCCTGTCGGTTAAATATGGTCCTCTCCAAGCTGAGGTCTCCTTCATTTTAGCTAATTCAGTTTTGTAACCATGAAAACCCCTTTCCTGGCTGTGAGAACATATATGCTGGGTGATAGTGATCCGTGCGTTTTGAGCATTTAAGCCATATCTAAAGTTTCATGAGGACATGGGGCCTCATCACGAGTTGGGCGGCGTAGCCCTTAAATGCTGCAGTAACAGCATTACTGCAGCATTTAAGAGCTGGCCCTATCACAAGTTGAGCGCTAAATGGGCTTTTTTACCTCCAGCTTTTTTCTGGAGGTGAAGATCCCTTTTAGGGCCCTGTTTTCAGCGCAATTACCGCCAGCTCTATTAGCGTGCAGTATTTGCTCTGAAAAGACCCCATTGGGTCGAATGGGGAATGGGGATTTACCATTAACGCCCATCCCGTGATCCGCGCAAAAAGCGCTGGACCGGTTGGCGCTTACGCTATTACAGCCGGGATACCTCTATAGAGACTCTTGGAACTCCTCTGCAGTTCCTGTCAAGAAACCTCGGACTACTACTTGAACAAAGACATTGGTGTCTCAGTATTTCTCAAAGTACCTTCTACAGCGGCAGAAAGTTTGCTTCATTCCCTAGATCAGACGTCTGCAACCTGCTGCTCTACAGATGTTTGCAACATCTCTCATGACATATTCATTGACTGTAGCAGCAATTTCTGATAGTTTCTATTAGATCCTCCTCTTCTATAAATAATTTCAAGCATTATCGGACACTGGCACTGTAGTAAATATTAGTACAACGTGGCAAAGCAGCCGTTGCTGTGCTGGGTAACGGGACGTTCCACTTGGGGATTAACCTATGACCACCACATTGCTGGCAATCACCACACACAAAAGAATGTTTCTATGAAAGATGGCAAATATTCTCATACCTACAGATAGATCCCTTGATTTATTCACTGTAACACATACTGTACTTGTAGTATTTTTTCCATCAATTCCTTTATCCATCCATTCTAATAAGCACCCTTACATTTGCCTTTCAAAGCTGTCAGAGGTGCATGAATGTGTTTTTCCATGAATGCCCCCTCCCCCAAAGCATTCATTTACACACTCAGTGCTGCATTGCAGAGTGCTTCCGTCCTCTTTTCTCAGTATGAAGGAAATAGGACCCTAGACCAGCAGTCCAGTAGTCACTACAGTGATTGCACTTGCTTTTAAGCGCTGCATTGATAGGTGTTCTTACCAAATTTAGTCCTACTCCATTTTATTTTGTCTGGCCTTCCCAGTTGGTTATGTATAATTGCTCTCCAGAAACTTTCTTGGAAAGATGCTGTCACTTAGACAGCTTTGAGGCCGGCCTGCAGCGCATGTGTCCACCCCCCCACCCCCCATTGTTGTTGGCCACTGCATTAGCATCTACCATACTCGTCAATATCACTTAACAATACGTTGGTGTCATTTTTCTAAATGCAAATTGAACACCTCCATGAAGGAATTCATTCAGACATCGGGCAAGATATACCGCCCGCTAAGGTATCATCTAATCCAATCCACTGCACCTCACCTCAGCATACATTCTTCAACAATTCCACCACTTCGCTCCCAATATTGGGCAATTTCTACTCCTTGTCACAAAAAGCCAATGCCCAGGAACACCCCTAGACGGGTGCCTTGCTGCAGCATTCAACAGATTGCTGCAATTCCAAGCGGTAGCATATGCATTTTTCCCTATTCAAAGTTTTGATTCTGCCTGGCTTGAAGGGCGTGCTTGGCACTCCATTACTAAAATAACTGCTGACATTGAGGGAATTTCTACATACCGCCCAATTTCTAACCTCCCCTTTCCTGTTTGAAGCACTTAAACAGCTAGTGACTTCTCAGCTGCACATGTGTCTTGACACACAGATATTTACATTCTTTTAGGTAGGATTCTGACCAGCCAGAGGAATAGAATGGAGTCTGTCCTGCTGTCAGTTCTGGACTGCCTATGGTTCCAGGTAGACGCCGTGAATATGGTAGTTTTTGCCCACCTGACATTGCTACAGCATTTGGCACTGTTGATCACACCATCCCTTTGCAGCGACTGGATAGTCTTGGTACAGAGGCATGTGCCCTTGATTGGATAGCAACCTCCTTGCATGAGCATACCTCCACAATCTATATACCTCCTATATAGCTCTGACTTCCTATTCCCTTTGGAGGCCCATAGCGATGGCCACTTTCTCCTATCCTGTTTAATGATTATATCTCATCCTAATAGCTAATTCTGTTTACGGGAGTTATGTAGCGCACATGGCAATCAAACATCTCAGGGATTGAAAACAACAGAGTTTTTTCAGAATGTTTGGAATTTGTCTTTGGATCGCAGGAGTCAAGGCGTTCCAAAGCGTGGTGGTCTGCGTCGAAAGGAACTGCCTATTGCTTTTTCCCCCATTTTAAAGTAAAGGACAAAGATTAGATATTCATCCTTCTAGGAGTGTACAATTTGACCTTGTCAAGGAGGCTGCAGCGCCATGAAGCACTTTGAGCCGATTAAGTGCCTTTAACAGGAACCCTGGCCTGCACAGGTAACCAACGCAGCTTTCTGACAACCGCTTAGATGTCTGTATCCTGTGGAGTATTAGTAGCGGCTCTGTTTACGGTATTCGGTAGGACTGAAGACAAGGAAAGAGGCCTTTATTAGTTTAAAGAAAGAGAACGTTATAGGTTCCATTTTAGCGCCAATTATGGCATGGCAGTGGATGGGATGCTTGACAAAAAAGGAAGAATTTGCCGAAGTTAAATGAAATATTAGAAAGAGTAGCTTACCAATAGTTTTGGCCTGAGAGGACCTGGGGAAGATGCTAGTGAAAATGACCCCCAAAGATTTTTCTTTGTCAGTTTGAGTTGTAAATATACAGGTACAGTTCCCATTCAAGTGGTCTGTGCAGAATAAAAGATATTCAGGTTGTTTGAGTTAAGGTCAACCAGCTGTCCCTCATCCAGGGCACAATTGTGTCGAGGAATGCCCTGGATGTGGTCAAAATCTTCAGTGGATGCGCCCAAAATCTTCCAAGAGGTTTCCTGTCTGATACATCTGGATGTCATCCGCAAAGTTGCGGAACGATCTCTTTCAGGACTAACATGTCATGGAGTGGTTTGATGGAGATGTTCAACAAGATCGGCGAAAGATAGTAGTCCTGGGGGACCCAGCATTTCAAGGAAGCAGAACTCTATTCATGGTTGCCCAGTGTAACAAAGGATAACATGCCATAAAGAAATGATTGAAACCACTGCCTGGCTATAGCAACAAGCCTGCATTTGGAAGTGAGGCTATCCAGCAAGATCTTTAACACCTCCGAGCACCGTTGCTTCCACCTGCCCTGCCTGCCTGCATTTCCTGGTCCTTGCTCCCTCCCGCCTCCCTGACCGCCCTCCTCCCGTGATTGGTGTATCCAGTGGTCATCACTGGCCTTCCTAGGGCAGCCCCCGCGGCTAAGGGCCCCTAGGCAAAGGGCTGCTCCTACTTGGCGGCTCCAGCCAGTGTCTGCAGGTGTCAGCAACCTGTCAGCAAGCCTGTCGCCAGTCGCCAACCAGTAGCTACTTAGGGAGGTATGAGTGGCCCGGGTTAGGCTTAGAACCTCACTCTTTCCTGCAATCCTCTCCCCTTTCCATATGACAGACTCAAAATTAGGTGTTTCTCTCCTGTTTTAAAGTTGCATTGTGAAAATATTTAAAATTGCATTGGGAAACCTAGGCCTTTTTCCCACTATTCAGGACTCTGAAACTTAAGTATGCTTCTATCCTGTTTTTAAAGTTTGTTTTTAAAGTTGCATTCTGGAAGTATTTAAATTCTAAGTGCCGGTCGTCTTGCCCTGTTGTCAACTTGTCCAGTCTGTCTGTCTCGTCTGCTTACACCCTGCCCCTTGTCCTTCTGTAGGGTTCTCCCCTTCCCACTCCTTCCTCCTCTCTCCACCTACTATACGGTGCTCTGTCTCTCACTAAATCTGGTAGGAAGAAAATTAAAAAGGACATCCTGGTCTCCAACCCAGGCCTCCCTATCGCTGACACCTATACCAGTGCTTCCTCCAGGCAAACATTCACCGACATCCTTTTTGTCATTCCCTCGCCAGACCTATAGATGCTACATATGGTTGCTGTGCTCTCTCCCTTCCCTTCTCTTCCTCTCCCATTAATGGTGGCACCTGTTGGGAGGCCCTCCTGACCTCCTTCCACTCCTCTAAGGTCATCATTAATGTGTTGTCAAATGGTACAGTCTTGGTCCAAGGCTCCTATTTGATAGACGCTTCCCGTGCCGCATCAATTTCCTATCTTCTCCTGCTGTCCCCTCTCTCCCCCCTCCACAGCTTCCTCGCCTCCACCTGCTGTCTCCTCCTTGGCTACCCTACCCCCTCATCCTTCCTCTTCTGCCCCCCCCCCACTCTCGGGCTGCTATTAAACCTCTGCAGGGTGTACCTCTGATTTGTACCCCTCCCCGGAAGTCTTTCAAGAACGGCAACCTTCTCCATATTGCCACTCTCGCTCTGCTGTCGAACACTCCTGTGACATCTCCCGCCTCCTGGAGGAACTTGACCTTGATGTCCTCAGTCTGACTGAGACATGGTTCACGGCTAGCTCTGTCACGGGCTTTGACACTCTCCTCCCTGATGGCTACAAGATCGTCCCGCTCCCAGACCCAACCGTTCCGGAACGGGGTAGCCCTGATCTTATCTAAGTGGATTCCTGCCTGTCATTCCTACGCAGGCCTACTCCTCTTTCGAATGGTTCCATGTGTTAATATCCCTGTAAAAATATCACCATACAAAAATATCGCCATATGTTTGCGGTGATATTAAGGCATGGAACCTGCGGGGGACACCAGTGCAACCCCCGCTCCCAAAAACACCCTAATTATCCCCCCTAAAATATCGCCTATGGCCGTTCCAGACTACCATATATTCAGCAATATTTTTGTTGGGGATAATATGTAGTGAGACCCTTCCGAATGCCTCGTTTGCAGTCTCTCTCTCTCTTTCTCTCTTCTCTCTTCCCCTCTGGCCCGACTCACTCTGCAGGGCATGTTCTGATTTCTTTAGACCTCCCCCTTTGGATCCCTCTCACCATTCCTCTCTCCTGGAGTGGTCACATTCTCCTACTACGCCAACTACATCACTGCCACCTACCTTCTCGGTTATCCGACCCATGGAGCATGTGTCAGTTGAGGCGTTCGTCGCCACTTTCTCACCCACCTCCCCCTTTGGCTGACTCACACCCTGACACAGCCCTTTCCATGCTCCACTCTGCTATATCCGATACTCTCGATGCTCTTGCCCCTGTCATGAGGCTCCGCTTGAAGCCTAAAGCCAAGTCCAACTCTTGGTACGACTCAGACCTCGCCACCCTTCAACACAAGTGCAGGATGGCAGAGAGGAAATGGCGTGCTTCCTGTACATCCACTGACAAATTGGCCTGCCGCCTGCTCCAAAGGCAATACCGGCTCTCTGACCACACCAAGAAGAGAGCCCACATCCAATCCCACGTCTCGGCGGCATCTAACATCTCGGCCAAACTCTTTAAAATCTGCAAGGAGCTGGCCAATCCTGCCACAGTCTCTACCTCTCTTGTCCCCTCCCAGGCCCTCTGCATGGCCATGGCTTCTCATTAGGACATCCTGTTCTCCCTCTCTTCCTCCCCCCTCCCTCTACTCCCTCTTCCTCTGGCCCTTCTTCGGCCACCTCTCCTCCCTCCTCTGCCTTTCCCCTGTTCTCCTCAGACGAGAATTCTAGACAAGTCTGATCTATGAAAGTCTCGTCAAAACAGGTTCACCTATGTTCCTCCAAAACCATCAAGGACCACATTGACACCCTTGCTTCTGTTCTGGCTGATTTCTGCAACCACCTTTTCACCACTGGAGTCTTCCCCCCCCCCCTCCCCTCCCTGAAGCACTCCCTTGTGTACCCTCTTCTTAAGAAACCTTCTGCCGACCCTTCCTGCCCGGCTACCTCCAATCTCCATCACTCCCTTCCTGAGCATTCTCGTGGCAAAGCTGGCCATCTCCCAGCTTAACCATCACAGTTAATCTGTTGGTTGTCTCCATGACCAAACTTGAGGAGAACCATCTCCGGTTCTGGAAGCACTTCAAAACCTTTCTCTTTGCCTCTGCATTTTCTTTTCCTCTCCCCTGCTGACCACCTGGCTGAATCTATATCTGCACTGGCTACCTGGCCACCCTCTGTTCTCAGGCCGAGGTCCCACCCCGCGCATTCATACACTCCAGCACTGCCTGCCGGCAACCACAGCACTTGGGGACGGTTTCTGTATCCCTACAGTCTAACCTCGATTCCAGCACCCGTGTCCTCATCTTACTTTATCTCTCTTCTGCCTTTGACACAGTCAACCATGCCATCCTGCTCAACCATCTCCATGATAACCTGGGTATCACTGATCAGGCCCTGGCTTGGCTGACCTCCTTCCTCTCCGATTGACCCTCCCAGGTCCAACTCGGGTCCTTCCTCGCCTCGATCTCTATCTCTACCTGTGGTGTTCCCCAGGGTTCTAACCTCTGTCCCTGGCTGTTCAACCAATACCTGGCACTTCTTGTCCACTGCATTGCCGCTCTCTGCCCCAATTTTCAGTGCTATGCGGATGATACTCTACTCATTTTCAGGCTCCCTTCTGCCACCTCTTCTCCTTCTCTCATCTCTGACTGTCCGCCACCCAGGATTTGTGTGCCGTCAATGATCTCTGCCTTCCTGCTCCCACCTGTGAGGCTAAAAACCTTGGCGGCATCTTAGACTCCACACTTTCTTTCTCTCCTCACATCTGACGTCTCTAAGAAGTCACACTATCAACTGCACCTCAGAGGTATTCTCCCTTTCCTCTCCTTCCCCCAGAAGCTCACTGTCTCCAGAGCTCTGGTTCTCTCTAGGCTGGACTACTGCAACAGCCTCTTTCTAAATCTGCCTGCCTCTACTCTCCGCCCTCTGCAACTCATCCAGAACAGGACTGCAAGACTTGTCCTTGGCCTCAAGCCCAGGGATCGTATCTCTCTAGGACTGAAATCTCTGCACATGCTCCCAGTGGCAGCGATGATTAAGTTAAAAACTCTGTGCATTGTCCACCAGGCCCTCTAGGGCCTGGGCCCTCAGTACCTTCAACTCTCTTCCTGAATATCGCTCATCTGCCTCCAATTCCCTCAGGGTTAGTCGCTTCTCCAAGCAGGGAGTTGGTGGTAGATCTTTCGTCTGTTGGAGACTCCCTGCCTCTCTGAAACTTGAGGAGAATCAGCTCTGGTTCCGGAAGTGCCTCAAGACCTTCCTATTTGCTTCTGCTTTCTCTCCTCCTCTCCTGCTGATCTTCTGGCTTACTCTGAAACTGCACTGGTTACCTGGCTACCCTCTGATCTTGGGCCCAGGTCCCCTACCCGCCAGTTGCACACCTGCACTGCCCCCCTGGCAACCCTCGCACTCGGGGACTGTTTTGTATCCCTTCAGCACCTACTAGCGCTTGACTCCCGATGTCTGCACTTACCGTTGCACTTCCCACCAGTTGGCCGCACATTTATTTAGTGTCTTCATTTATTTTAATGCCATCCTATGTACTGCACTACCCCCTCCCCTAAACCCCTGCACTTTTCCCGTTCCCCACTCCCCTGCAACGGCACAATCTCACTGTTACCTGGCCTAGTAGGATCGCTGTCTCTTACCTCTGTTTGTCCTCCCTTGCCTCGTCGCACCTTGAAACACTTGTGTATAGGCGCGTTATAAATGCCATATCATATCCTATGCAGATGTCTGATTCTTCTTCTACTTCCTCTGTGGCTCGGACTCTGGATTTGCGTATATGCTGATCTTAACAATTCTAGTTTATGCTCTTCTAATCCAATGAGCCCTCCTCTCCCGCTTTGTCTGTTGGCCATTAACATTGGATGAACAACTATTTTCTAAAATTGAGCCCCACTAAATCTGAGATTCTGATTGTGGGGTCTCAAGCAGATATGTGGCTTTCTTTTCTCTGGCCAGAGGAATTTGTAATCTACCCTCTTCTAGTGACACAGCGAAGAATCTGGTGGTCATTCTGAACAGCGTTTTGTCCATGATGCCACAAATTACGGCTGTACTTCAAAAGTGGGGCACATTTTGATTTGTGATGAGGTATGTCACTACATTCCTAACAATGCTTGGGTATGCATCCAGAATGCATATGATGGAGCCGAAATGCCACAGGACACGCATGTGAGGACGATCCTTGAGTTGTTTGCCCCCGCCTTTGGAATTCACTTCCCCTCAATGTCTGAAAATGTCCCTCTTTCCTAAGATTCAAAAATAGGTAACTCGCCTCTTCACTAAGTACTAGGGCTCGTAGTGTTGGATAATGGTCAAGCTATTTATTTATCAGCGCAATATGTTCCAGAGCTATGAGGCAATTTCTGATGAACATGCACTCTAGAAATACCAGTAGAGAAGATTGTTCTTAAAGACTAGCTTTCCTCTGATGTGCATGCCACTGAACCCTGCCAGGTTTTAAGCAATGCATTTTATGAGGTAAGCAGTTTCCAGCAGAGGACCCTCGGAGCCTGTGTGTATTTTCTGGGAAACCTTCATCCAAGGGATTTTGTGATAGAATCCAATAGGGGTCACATAGCAGAAAATCTCTCCATTCTCCATGCTGAAAAAAGTACCATTACAGAAGATCACTTTGATTTTGTGGAGAAGGGAGGATGATCAAATTTTCATGGTAGTAGACATTCAAGACTGGGCACAATTCAGGGATCTACAAAGATTAGTTAGCTTTTTGAAGTCGCTTCATCAGATCTGGATAACATTTTCATGCCAGATAAGACTTAGACGGTACAGCATTGAAATGCCTCAACCAACCTAAACAGGGCAAGTATTCTTATGTATATTTGACTCATCAGCTCAGCTCACCCAAGAAGGATGAGAGGCGTCATCCAAACTCCCTTTGGAGGTTGAGTCACACTCCTCCTACCAGAGTTCCGGTACTAGGAATTCCATACTGGGGGTACCTGTGCCAAGAAACTCCATACACAGTTCCGGAAAACCCCCAAAAATGCCCTGGTGTCTGCATACACACATGAATAAATAGAGCAAACAAAAGCACCATTCCAGTTCTCTTCCTGACCGTGTTGCCAATAGACCACTAGCTTCCTATGATAACGGTTCTTGAGGAGTCCAGAATCTGGTCTTTCTCAGCAAATGTTGGGCAATCTGATCTTCCTGACTAATGTTCAAGTGCCTGTTATTATTTTGAGTATGCATCTATTCTCTGACCATCATCTTTCAACTAAGCTGAACAATTGTGTGACTGGGTCTTCCCCCATGCCTCTCATATTGCATATATTTGATGAAGTAGAGAAGTCTTTTCTGCAGCACCAGGAATGAACGTTGAAAGATTATAACTGATGGTTATGGAAGTAATTGTCAGTCATTTTGAAATATTCTGGCAGGCAGCGTCTACCAGAGGAACCCTATACCCCCAGATATGCAACCTGCTTCTGAATGTCCTTCTTAAGAGCCCATGTCTTCTAAAAGGTGTCAGTTACCAGTAGCAACAATGTGGCAGACAATTAAAACTCTTGAAACTCGAATTCAAACCTGGGGGAATATGGTAGCTGAGTGACACCATTGTGCCATGGCTTGGCAGTAATTGTACCCTGGAGATGGAGGAGGCAGAGTTGAGATGCCAGGTTGCCAGAAAATGGAACTCATCCTGTGACAGAGGAGGAACTTCTGAGAATCCTGACGAGGAGGCTCAACGCTGAACTCACACAACCAATGAAAATGGAGTGAAGTCCCTAGGAATCTGGCTGCAGGAAGCAAAGTATACAATGAGACCTATCCTCGGGTAAGACCATTCGATAACTCTGAGCACACTGTTTAGGAAAGCTGTAGAGGGATCAGCAGACGTTAAACTGTATGAGCCTTGGCGTGGCCAACTGCCCACAAGATGGCCCCTTTCCTGACCGCCGTGTCAAGACCTCCCCAATTGCATATTAATATGCGGTTACATGAAGATATGAGAGCCTTCTTATCTGTCAGGATGGCCTTGAAGAGTGAACGCTGATGTGGATGTTTTTAATGCACAGTGAATACACTGCTTTTCCCTGCATAAGGGCATTGTGGACGGTCTCCATCCTGGGCCTTGGGGATGAGTGCAGGGGCAGTGATGGCAACGGTTCCCCGTGGGATAGTGGGGAGCCCGCTGAGCATGGAAGTACACCCACAGTTGCTGTGGGGGGTGGGACGCTGCCCTGCACCTGAAGGCAGTGGAGGCAATGATCCGGGTAGTGGCTATTAGGTCGCTAAGCACAGAGAATCTTCCTCATAGGCGAGATCAAACGTGCCTTTGGACTTCCCTACTGCATTCAGCACGCAGCAGGCTCTCTGCATAAAAGATTACAGGAGCATCACAGTGCAGCAAACCGAGGCACCAAGGGCACCAGCGAGTCAAAGTCCTTTTACTGTTTTTGTGACCAAGTTCTAGCCTCCAGAACCAGCAGGCATCTTGGAAAGGAGTTGGAGCACATGAAATAGAGCCTGCCTACAGAGGTGTGGAGGAAGCATACAGTGAATATATGAATATCGGTGAACTGTACCCACCATTATTTGCCTCACAAGGGCCCCTTCAACCTAGTTCAAAGTACTTGTCAGACATATTTTAGGTAGTTTCGACTACCTTCCAACAGCCTTTATGTCTGCAACAAAAAGCTGCAATATGAAGACAAGAAGGTACCATCACCAGACTCTAATCAAGGAGGTCACAAGGTCTCCGACAGGTAGCTCTGAGCAGCTGGCTTAACTAGAGAACTAGAACAGTGAAATGGGAATACGGCTGATGTTCCAAACAACCCAGCATTAGCCACACTCTGAACCTCAGCAGGCATGCTCCCCCTCTGCACTGAATTGTGCCCTCTCCCTCCCCTGGACCTCCTAAAAATGTTTGCCTACCTCCTACTCACAATCATTAAAGCAATTGATTGGCCCGTTGCTCAGTGCACTCCTCAACATCATTAATGCCTTCCTCCCGAGCAGCCATTACTGTACACCTTCAAGGATGGTCTCATACAACTTTTTTTAAAATTATTTTTTTTTCAAATGGAGCTTAGGCCCAGACAACCTGGCCAATTGCCGGCCCATCACAAACTACCTGGCTATTGGTAAAATCTTGGAAAAAGTATTTGCTACACAACTACTTGCCTGAATCGAACTACTACACCTCCTCGACTATCGAGTTCTTTCCCAAGTGTAGCATCGATACAGCCACAATCCTGGTGGTGGACAATGTCCTCCAAATCGATAAAGGAGATTCCTTCCTCCTAGACCTCCTGGCTGTATTCAATACTGTTAACCACTGCAGGATGGGATTCTCTGGCACTATAATGAATTGGTTTACATCCTACCTCTTGGGCAGATTGTTCAGGTAAACCCGACTCCATGCTCTCCCTGATGCTCTTTAACCTGTACATGATGGAGCCTCTGGGCACTGGAGGAGTTGGGAATGAGTCTCGGACACAAGGGAGTCATGGTTTTTGTCAAAGGTTTTTATTAAAATAAAAGGAGGTGGGGAATACCTTTCGGTTGGTGCTCAAAGAGGTTGTTTCCCTACCTAAAACCAAAACTAAGGGTCTGTCAATGTTAATGTCCAAAGCAAAACCGCCCATGTCCAAAGTACTATTCTGGTCAACATATTCTAACAAAATTATCTCGAAGGTGAAAAGGTAATGTCTTTGGCCTTGAGTGGTTTATAAATGTTCAAAAAGAAAAATGCGTAACTCCAACATAAATGTTCCAGAAGGTTAGAGTTACTTGTTCCAAAGGGTGGCTCAGTTTCCCTGGATTTCTCTTCACTCCGTTTGTATATTCAGAGAGATCAGTTCCTTAGGTTTCTCTTGATCAACGACACAACTGTTACACAAAACAACTTGGCTCTTTGTCATTATCTTGCTAGGATACCTGGTGTACTCCTGCCAGGTTTGTACTCCTCTTCTCTTGGTCAGTATAGCCTTTTGCTAGTCTAGATATCTTTCTCAGGACTTCTTTAGGTAATGTATTTCTTATACACTTTCGGCTTGTCCTTGCATGTTGTGCTTCCATACCAGGGCTTTCTTATATCAACACACTTGCAATTGCCTTGTCTACTCTCCTGTCAGGGCTTTCTTATGTGTATTTTCGTTGCAGCTTTAATCTACCTGGTGTACTATCCTGCCAGGGCTTTTTTCTCGGGTGTATTGCATACACTCTCAAACTTGAAAGACCCTTATGTTTTCTCCATTTTCCCTTTTAATGAAATGCTCGCTTGCTCTTGATCTTTGATGTACTAAATTTTCATCATTAACAGTTATTAGGGTTTGGCATGGCTGCATTACGCCACGTTGTCCCTTGGGTGGACATACCGGCTCCTGCTGGCATATTCTGTTTTTCCCCTCAGCAAGCTGGTGATGGTGGTTCAGCGTTTTCTTCCGTTTTGCCACCTTTGTTCCTCGGCTTCTCTCCCTCTTGTGGTTCCTGCTGGGCCCTTCGGATTTGTTTCGGGCTTTGGCAAAGCAAACGCTGCCACCTACAAACACCCAGCAGCCCTGCGTCCGCTTCTGGTGTTCCCGCAGCGTGTTCTCTCATGCAGTGAGCTTTCCTTTTCCTGGTCCTTGGGCCAGTTGGCTCCACAGAACTTTGCAGCTCCACCGTCTGTCTGTGCCGAGAGTACCAGCTTTCTCCTGCCAGAAGCACTCCTCAGTCAGCTGCTTCTGCTGTTTACGTTTCCCAGGCACAGGTAGGCGCTGACAACAACTAGAGCGCAGCTTGTGCTCTTGGCCTTCTTTGCCCTGCATTACTCTGCTCATCTTCCTCATCCAAGTATTCTTGTAGGGAATGGAAGCCCATTCTTGATGATTTGCATGTAAAGTCTTAGCAAGTGTGTTCAGTGATCTTTGAGGGCAAGTCAGGTCTGGATGACTTATAGGTAGAGTCTGAGAAGGGATTTTCATGAGTCTTTAAATGTCAGATTTTGAAGGCTTTGTAGAGAAAGAGATGTACACGTCACTCATGGAGCCCTCCCCCTCACCTGCATCAAATTGGAAGAGCAGTAAGAAAGCACTATGCATGACACCTGGTATCGTCCCAATATTGCATTGAAGATATGAAAGTTATGCTCTCAGTCAACTGTACCGAAGGTACCCTCAAACTGAAGTGGTAGAAGGAAGTCAGCAGACACCATCAGACATAGAAGAACTATAAGTAAAGTCTGACAGGTGTAACGTGATGTCGTAAAGATAAGACGCAATGATGTACTGAAACAATATGTGAATACCCAAAGAATGAAGATGGAACTGAAGTAACGAAGTAAATGAACATATAGGTACGAAGAAATTCTATATACTGAGAAGATAAGAGATGTAGATGCATCTATGCAGAAACGCAAGCTAGATAAGATGCATAGAACCTTGCTACAGTAGAGAATATAACATGGGTAAAGCAGCCATGCTGGACGTCGGTTTTTTTATTCTAGTAAGCTGAAAACCACAAGAAGAGAGACTGAGGCAGAATAACTGACTGGCACTGAAATACAGATTCATGCAAGAACAAAGAATATTTGTTTGGAGAAGGATCAAGGATGCCACAGTGAGAAGGAATTGCAACGTACAAAAGGAGTCGAAGAGGATAAGCAATGTGCGTAAGACCTATATTTCTCTTCGATTAAGCAAAGGAGTAAACATTTGCAAGTGCGAAGTATTGTACAATTAAAAATTAAGGAAACATATGCATGGCAGGCAACCAAGTCTCTAGAGGCCAAAGGGAATAATAGCATCCAGTATAGTTGAATCAAATAGCACTAGATAAAAGGATAGAATGGAGAAATCATGCTCTCCTCACACGTGGTCCAAGACCAGAAAACTGGTCCTATTCATAAGGCTCCAGGCGGAGATGGCAATGTACCCTCACTCCCTGAAAAGTTCCAGAGAAGAGAATAGTCAGCAATGTCAACAACAAAGAGGCGGCCATGGCTTAGAGCCTAATTGATGAGAGATGGTAGGCTAATTGGCAAAGGGGGCAGTTGTCTGTCGTTCCCCGCACCTGGGTTTCGTTTGGCCTATATGCTGCTAGCGTGCCGAATGTCCAGGTTGGAAGAGGATGCCAACCAATCAGGATGGCCTACGCAATGGTGGATCATATATTGTTGCAAAAGCCAATCCGCTGCTGTTATTCTGCTATTATCTGTATTCTGCGTAGCTGGAAGTTGTTCTAGTCGTGCCTACCAGATGAAGTTCAGTCAATGATGTTACTAACACCCAAATAAGCTATAGGTCTATGTTTCCTTAACCAATCCCTCCGTCGACATGTTTTTACTATTTGCCACGTAGGATGACGTTGAAGCTGACTCATATTGAGGTGTAAAGCCTTTGTGTAATGGAAATCTATTTGAGTGAGTAAGCTGCAACCTGTTATGCTTGCCAGATTTCCCTGCTTTATTCAAATGATGATAAAGTAGTACTGTGCCATATTCTTTGAATCTGTCTATTTATTTGGGCCTGTAATTAATTACTGTGCTAATCCTGTCCAGCACTTGATACGCTTCAGGTGCTACTGCACAGCGTACATACAGATCTTGTGAATAGGTCTTCAGTACGCTTTCTAGGTGGATGAGGGGAGGTATTACAATTTTCCATTAAGGCATTGGGCATGGATGGGAGTATCCTCAAGAGAAGAGGGATACCATGTCTCGTCCGATGGTACCCAGATATCTCCTGGAGGCTGTTTCGTCCCTTGTGATCTGCCTTCATATAGCTGCCCCCAGGGTCCTGATTAGGTAGTGGCTGCCGTCCCGTGACCACATAGGAGGGCTCACTCACAGCACCCTCGTCAAAGATCCAGAATTGGTCCTCCACCAATACACTGGCGATACTCAGATTTACAGGAGCATAACATGCTCACAGGACCTTATGGATTTACAAGATTACCTAGCCATCACCCAGTCCTGGATATCAAATACCTATCTCAAACTTAGCCCCTCCAAGAACAATTTGGTCCCCATCATTCACCCTGCCAAACTCGTCCAACAGCTCAATGATATGCACCAAGAAAGATTTGATTCCCTCCTCCTGGATTTAGAAAAATCCTTAGGCTTCACCATCAACAGCTGCCTGTCATTCCAGAAACAGTATCACACGAAAAATACAGTTTATAAAAAATTGAATGGTTGAAATGTTCTTATTTCAGCTGTTCCAAAATAATGTACAGCTGAAAATGCTGAATGTTTTAACCATTCGGTTTTCATTATGGTGAATAAGAGAAGCAGGGGTGTCCCATGCACCCTTGTTTGCTATAATGGAATCGGGGGTGGTGGAGGTGTCCTCTGCATCCAAAACAAAGTTTGGGAGGGGGGGGAAAAGAAAAGGTCCCTGCAGCGCTGCTTCCCATCCACAGAAGTGAAGGGAAATGGCGCTGCAGGGACTAGCGGCACACAGCGAAGTGTGCCGCCAAAAGGTAAGTAAGGAGATGGGTGAGCAGGGTATACAAAGGTGATTTAACTTTGGGGTGCTTATTGCGAATGCAAACATTTAGAATTCAACATTTTCGTCTTCGAAATGTTTGTATTCAAAATAATCACGTACATCCCCAGAAACACATAGCCAAGAAGGCCAAACGGCCTGGCTTTAAATTTGCACCCTTTGCCAAATTAATCTCGTCATCTCACCGTATGACTTCTAGAACGTAGTGCAGGCCATTGTGGTCTTGCACATCGAAGAGATAAACATACGTCTGATGGGGCTCGCAGACACTCACTTGGCTCTCTTAAAAGCAGTCGGCCATGTTACAGCATGCTTTATTACAGGTGCGTGGAAATTTTACCAAATCACCACCATCCTACGCAAACTACACTGGCATCCTCTCCAGGCCAGGATACTTTTCAAGACTGTGTATAATTTGCAATAAACCAAAAGAGGAAGTACTGCTACCTGAGGGTTCTGCCAAAACAGATTCAAATTCTGAGAAGAAACATTTTTTGTATTCCGGGGAACCCTTATTGAATTACTAGTGGAACTTATCCAAACATATATAGCCTATAAAACTGTCCAGAAAGAAACACACAGGAAAAGTCTACATAGTAAATCAAATTCATTGTAATGTAAAAAACAAGTGATTCTCTTGTAAGCACTTGTACATATCAAGAAGTGGTGTGCTTTGAACTGAAAATGAATATAGTAAGCATTAACACAGAGAAAAAACAGAGTACAATAAGTCCCTAAGCGAATGTGATTATCTTGGGAAACCACAAACAGGACAACCTGTTTCTCAAACAAATAATAACTCTCTCTGTGTATTGTTGGTAAAATGTAGCCTGAAGTTAGGAACAAACAAGAAGAGAAAGAATGAAAAAATAAATTATATATGTAATATACATAATACAATGTCACTTAGTTTACATTAATTCCTCAGATACCCAGTCTCAGTTACAGTGAAAATCCTGATAAACATATATCGAAAAAATCCGCTGGGCTGATGTCATATCTGTGACAGTGAGAGAACTGATCATCAAATGCCACACCTTCAGTCAATGGACCGCAATTATCTAATGCATAAATAAACTTCTAATGGGCATCGGCCAAAACATAATAGTCTTAGTGTGCATTGGCAAAAAAAATATATAGGTGCCCACGTTGCAGGGGGTGGGAACCTGGTTCAGTGTGTGAATAGTTGTAGAACATGTGCCAGGTGTCTGTCTGAGATCCCTCTAGTTGGGCTTATTAATCCCCCTTGCAGGAAGTTTTACGTTTTGGCGGCAATAAAGTTCTGATGTCAACCGAAAATCCTGAAAGCTGTCTCTAGTTGAGGCCCGCTCCTTCTGTCTTACGGTTGCATCCATATCAGGATATGAGGATTTTAAAAGAAATGTATATAAATATATTTAAAATAATTTCCAGCATTACTTTCATTGCACCCACTGAAACTTTTTATTATTACTTGTTGCCTAAAACGTCCAGCAGGAAAATACACATGTCTCCAAAAGGACAGCACTTATATTTTTCCATTCTTTTTTGGTTTCTTTTTGTTACAGGAGCCAATAATTTGCTCCCTGAAGAGGGCGGCCGCCATGCTCAACTAGAAAATAATTTGCTAGGGACTTATTGTACTCTGTATGTGTTTGTTCTGTGTTAATGCTTACTATATTAATTTTCAGTTCAAACCACACCACTTCTCGAAATGTACAAGTGTTTACAAGAGAATCACTTGCTTTCATTACAATTCATTTTATTTACTATGTAGACTTTTCTTGTGTGTTTTTTTCTGGACAGTATTATAGGTTATATATGTTTGGATAAGTTCCACTAGTAATTCAATAAGGGTTCCTCCAGAATACAAAAAAAAATGTCTTCTCAGAATTTTAATCTGTTTTGACAGAACCCTCAGGTATCAGTACTTCCTCTTTTGGTTTATGGTTTTTGATTGCCCAAGTCTGCTACCAGTCACCATGGGCAAACCAAACTTTTGTTGTTGTGTATTATTTACAAAGCAGTCCTGAGTAGCACACCAGCGTACTTGGTGCTAGCTCCACATATCTGAAGGCACATACTCCTCGCTTTCAGTTTGAATTGTAACTTGTTCCCAAAGAGAGAATCTGCAGTCAATCCTTCTTTTGTCAGGCACCCACCCTCAAGAACACTATCCTGATAGGAGCTCGGTATGCCCCCACAATTCTCCAATTCCACAAAGCTCTTAAAATTGGGCTTTTTCAACAATTCCAGAACAAGGACTAATCTTGATGGACCCACATCCCGCAGCTTGCCGTACTGCGGCACTGTTCGAGGCCAGACCCAGCGCTGGCTACCCACACCTGTACAGCGCACCGCTGATCTCGAGCTAGGTCCATGCTTCAAATAAAATTAAAATATTTAGAAATGTTAAGGAGATTTCTCACACAAGTGCTAAATTCCCTCTACCTTAGAACCCTCCATCTCTTTTGCTATATTTTGGGGCTTTGAACTTTCCTTTTCAGTGTGTTTTACTTTTGTGTTCTTTGGATATGGAGTTTTAAAACAACTCCATAAGTATCTTTTTCTGTGTGTCACACAGCACCTTCAGTGCAGTGCCACAGGGGTGTCTTTCAGACTCCCCAAGGTTTAAATACCTCCTCTGGGACTGACTACTGTCTCCCAGAGCATGTAAAGTTAAATTGACTTTACTTGTCTCTTTAAATTTACAGACTCAGCACACACTATCTTCCTATTGAATGCTGGAGTGGTTGCCTAAAATCCCCGGAGTCAAAACACTCATGTAACAGTCAAATGTTACCCTTTCCTACTTTATGTTGCTGGTGGCAGTGGTTTAGATCAAACTACCATGATTTTTCCCGACCGTGAACAACGGTAGCTAAAAATCGGGTCAGCCATATTTTTCAATGTGGCACCAAGACCTGTCTGTAAAAACAGAATCCGGTCAACTTTTTTTTCCCCATTTCTTTTTGAAAAGGTCCTCGTTTGTCACTGCGCGCCAAACCAGGTTTGGTCACTTTGTACGTTGGCCTTTGGCGGGCTTCAGTGCTGAAGCCCTCCTCTGGCTCCTGAATGTCTAGGGTGGACAGGATGTAAGGGAGGTGCCCGAAACTCCCTGTGCTTAGTCTCCCAGGAGACCTGAATGCACTCTGGCGTGATTGCCCAGCTGGCTGTACAGCAAGGACAGCCACTGTGCTGTGTGAGTGACAGCCAGGCTGGAATGAATGGGGAAAATTGTTTAAAAGCAGGTGTCTGGGACTTGGAAAGCAGTGTCAACCACTGGAATGAAAGAACCAAAGACGAGCTGAAGGAAGAGGACTGCTGCAACTCCTGGACGACCAGTGAAGCCCTACTGCAGGTCCAAGTTGCCTGAAACTCCAACTGAGAAGCCATTCAAGGTTAACTTCTTCCCTTGAGTTTGGTGGGAACAACCTACTCGCAAGCCACCTGGACACCGCTCCCATCCTGGTCGAATTTTCTTCAGAGTGCTGTTGAAAACCGTGTAGCCAGTGGGAAGGAAACCAGTTCATGGACTTTAAAGCACTCACACCTTAAACTGATGTTTTGCCAAGCTTGTGCCCTCTTCCCTGGGCAGTGCAGGAACCTCCTGACGTTCTCCTTGTCCCCATGACTCAAGCTCATTAACAGAGAGATCTGCTTGAACTGCCAGGAACAACTGCCTCAGCTACAGCTCTTCTTCACTTTAAAGGTACTGTGCAAACGCAGTTTGGAAATCTTTTCGGCCACGGTGAAAGTTCGTGAAACTTTCCCAACTTGGAAGGCTTGTCCTTCCCTAAACATATGTCTAACTTTTCCTCTGACCAAATTCTTCTAAGATCTGTGGCAAAGACTTAACTGTTTACTACCAGAACTGTGCTATCCTATACAAAGACTTTGAACCATTGACTTTAGCCCAGGACTATGAACTGAATTGCTGGTTCTAGTTAACTGAAACCCTTTGCCCTGCCTATGAAAGTATTTGTGCTATTGATTCTTGTAACCATGTCTTTTTACCCCTTTTTAAAGTAACTGAAGTGCCATTTTGCTCCCACTTCAGGGGAGCTGAACTTGGTCAGTAACTTACTGGTTGTCTATTTGTAGTAATATTAGTATATGATAATGAGCTGCTCTTCCTAGTGTAATGTTTTCAAGGTGACTGTGTAAATAAATATATATTCTTTTACCAAGAAACCTTGAGTGTTTGTTTGAATCACTGTATTGGCTGGCCCTTTGTAACTTGTTCTACTGCTCACTCAACTCTTGAGATTCTTGAGATGTTTGGCTGCTCAGCCACTGCTACCACATTACTGTGTAGTACTGTCTTGTAACAAAGGTGAAATTGTACTGACACTGTAGTCTTAATGCATCTAGTGTTCCCAAAGGGTACTGCATGTGATTCTGCCTAACAAGAAAGAACACTAGACAACTGTAATGTAGTAAAGCAAGTGAAGAAACCAAGGTAAGTAGTAATAAACCAGTTGGAACCAGTTAAGTAATTTAAAGAACTGTGACAGTTAAAGTGCTTTAGGAAAAAATAAGGCCTGATCACGTCCTTCCCTGCTAAAGGAGATGGAGCCTAAGTCCCTAAGTTAGCTCTCTGTAGAGAGTTGGGAGTCTGTTAAGAAGGTAGAATAAGTGTGGCGAAGCCAACATGTAAGTATAAGTGTTACAGGATTTGTAGAACAAAGCAAACTAAAATGTTTTAGGTGTCCCCTCCGAATCCCACCACCTAATGGCAAGCCTGGAGGCGGATGCTCTGTCAGGATTCCACAGATCACGACCAGGCAAGGGAGAGGTAGCGTTAGGACTTTCTAACCCCCCTTCCATTAGTTCAATGGGTGCAACCAGGTATTTTAACTCGTCCCTGTTTGCAGATTCCCTTGGGAACCGCTTCTGGATCTGCCCGGCCCACTTACTTTTTGTATTGGTTACTTTGGAGTGGGTCTAAGTGTTACTGGTGCAGAGATAATTTTGGCATCTGGAATTCTGTGGTTCAAGTCTCCGATGGTTCCTGTGACTGGATAGCCTTGGCATGGCCAAAAGTGCACCACCACGATGCCGACAACCTCATGGAACCCCCAGTAAATGATGCCGGCGGCAGAGAAAGAGATTCACACAACGATCAGGCAGCTGAATATGTCCCTTCAGGTGAAGGAAAACTGTCCTACAAGGCCCCTCCTCATGCTGGAGGGACAGGAAAAGGCCTCTTGTCTCGTTGAGTCTGCGGAGCCCCAAGCCTGTACTCGGGACAGCAACAAAGGTAGCCAAGAAAGGGAGCTGGTCAATCCAGAGCGGTCCAGGGACACCTTCAATGGCTTCCATGGGCAGTATATTCAAGCAAGGGTCCAGTGGTTTAAACCCCCTATGAAGCCTTCGGGAGAAAAGAAAGGAGCATGTATTTGCTGGAGGCAATCCTGTTTGAATGGTGCAATGAGCCACAGGTTTTCAGTGGTATGCGCCTCTTCAAGAGGTGTCTTGGCTCCCAACAACTAGCTCAAGAATGCCTGCAGGAAGACTCCTCTTATCCTAAATACAAGCTGATATCTCCACAAGCCCACCAATAGCAAGGGTCCGGTCCATTTAAAATGGCTGAGGCTGTCCAGTCATGGACAGCCTCCACCCACCTCCTCTGCCGAGCAACAGGCTCACTTTCGCCAGGATGTGGACTTGGGACTAGAGTCCCAGACCCTCATTCTGCCATGCTGCTGTGCTCGGGGGAAAGCCAAGGCTTTGCCTGGAATGTGCTTGCCATTAATGACATATCTGTCCCTCAGAGGGCAGGAAGGAGACCAGATGATGAGCTGGCCAAAGGACAAGGCAAAATCTCATATGCCAGCCATTTTCGAGCACATGGTACTTGAAATGGCTTTAGCAGTAAAATGCAAAAGTGCACTCCAAAAAAGTAAACCACGTGGTAGAAAAATATCCACTGCCACCAGCATGTCCTGGACACATCATGTACACATGAAAAGAAGAGAAAGGGATACAAAGTACCCCTGATACACTTACCTGTAAGGTGATGTGTGTAACTTGCAATTAAGGAATTTTGTAGTTTCACCCCTCCTGCACTTTTAGCCATATGGATTGTTAATTGCTCCCAAAATACATGATCTGAGCAAGGTAAGTGAAGCATAAAGGCTTTACTATCCTGAAGAACGGTCCAGCACAAAAGCAAAGAGTAGTGGGCTTCCTTGGCTATCTATGGAGGAAAATAGCAAAAAGAAACTAACAGCAGCCATACATGATCTGTGATAGTTTAATGGCATCTGGATTCTTAAGAGTCCAATGTCAAATATTACATTTCACTAGCCGCTAAAGATGAGCATATTATACAGCATGCATAGCTAGCAAGTCATTCAGATGCACTCAAAAGCTGTTAGCAGAGCCAGGAGAATGTTATGTTTATTTTGTTTATACAATAACAGTAGAAGCAATTACAAAATATGAATCAAACCAGTAATACAGTAAGTAGAACAGTTTGCCAGTGAAGATAAACGAGGGAGGAGGGGGTGGAGAAGGGGAAGGAAGTGGGAAACAGGAAGAGGATAGGCTGAGGATGAGAGAGGAGGAGAGGGGACTTAAGAGGAACAAAGCAGGGAGAGGTAAGAAGAGGAGGGTAAAAGGGAGGAGAGGGGAAGGTGGAAGGAGGGGATAAGAGTGTCAGCGAGGGGACTGTAGAAGAAGAGATTTCAAGGAGACCTGAGAGGAGGAATAGGTGGGGATGGAACAGATAGAGAGAGGAAGGCAGTTCCAGTGGAGGGGGCAAAGGAGCGGAAAGGAGCAAAAACTAGAGGAGGCACATGGGGACGGGGACACAGAGAGAAGGAAGAGATCTGCAGATCGGAGAGAGCAGGAGGGAGTGTAGAATGAAATGAGAGAGGAGAGATATGGGGGGCAAGATTGGGAAGAGATTTAAAGACAAGACCGAGGAAGTGGAATTTGAGTTGGGAATGAAAGGAAAGCCATCCAAAATGAGTGAGCGAGGAGGAGATGGAGTCGTGAGGAGAGAGAAGACAGATGATACGAATGACAGAGTGGTAGAGGGATTTGAGGGGGGCAAGATGGGAAGCGGAGTCCAAAGAGGAGAGAAGAGCAGTAGAAAAGACGAGAGAAGATGAGGGAGGAGATTAAGTTTAGTGGCATGGAAGGTGAGAGAGAATGAGAACATAATAAGGGTTTTAAATGAGAACCCAGGTGAGGTTTACCTCTCATACACAAAGGTCAACGTTTGATAAATACCAAACATGATTTACAAATAACGGCAATACTGCCACCCTGGTAGAAATGTTGATTTTTCCATTTAATACATATATTGAGGCACCAATACATGATAAATATGGGGGCAAGCATTTGCAACCCAATTTTAGTAATAATAATAATGCCAAGATTATTAAGGCACTTTATATACCACCCCTAGAGCCAAGAGTGACAAAATGACTTAAGCCTCATGAGTAAAACGACGAGTAGTTGCTAATCCTCCTACTCTGCCATCACTACAAAATAAGTGATCCCAATCATAATGTTGAAAGCAGCACAGTTTAGAGATCTACCCCCGTCCCTTTCGTGGGATCGTACGCCGTGGTAAGGCTATAGTCTCGAGGGGTGTAAATGTGATCCAGTAGCAACCCAAAGGGCAAAGTCTAACAGTCCCAATTAATGGTAATGTCCAAACAAGGTTCTACAAAAATATGTACTCTTTCATTAAACCAGTCCTATGCAGTAACTAAATAGAAGCAAACTAAAGGAAACTCACCCTGCTGGAAAGACGCAGAATATGCAAATGTAGAAAGATGCTGCACTCGGTGAAATGGGACAAAGGCAAATACAAACCACAATGTTCTTTACAAGGATGTGTTCTGATAGGAAAAGGGATTACAGGTAACCTAGCCAGTCTTTCGCACCCAAAGATGGGCCAAGGGGGCAGTTACCAGTAAATAATACCTTTTGCTGTTCTTGCAGACTCCATGCTGTCGAACCAGCCTTTAAGGTACTGTTTGTGTGGTTTTAATTGGCTCCGATGTGGCAGTCGCTTTGATTCAGACAGGTAGTGTGACCAAGAAGTGGTTGAGCTAAAGTTCGTTGCAGTTCGAATTTGACTAGGTTCAGATGCTGTGAGCCGCAATCCAGGGACTTGAGAATACGAGTAGTACTTGTTCTCGGGCCCCCAACACAGGGAGGCTGGCACACACTTTGAGTCCTTCACCACAATAAGGTCCTGGGCAGCAGTGTGACTGGCAGAAGTTCAGGTCTTGCTTCAGCAGCACAATAACCCCCTGCACCTCAACATCCACAATGTGCCCTGGGAATGGGTAGGGAACACAGCTTTCCTCTGCCTTGGACACTCAGTCTTCACTTTACTTGTGGAGGGCTATGGAAAGTCAACTTTTCCAATAGAGGTAAAATTAACTCTTCCTCCAGTGTTTTATAGGCCTCGGGATTCAAAGAGGGACACTCCCTCTTTTATATGCAAACGCCCATAGGTGATTAGACTAAAACAAGCCTGCTTTTAGGGTAATGTCCCTTCCCTTGAGACAAGTGGTCTTTGCCTGCTGACACAGCCAAAGTGCTTTGTGCAAAAGGAAGTGGAGGAGTCCGGAAGGAAAGAGATGGAGATAAACTAGATGGTGGAATCTTCCTCCATCTCTGAAGAGCTTCATCTGTCTACACTAACACTGCCCCCTTCCCTTGTACATAACAAAGGCCCTTTTGGTATGCAGCTTTCTGGTGTAAGGCCAGTCCTTTTTGTATGGGTATGCCCTGTGATTCCAGTTCCCCAGGACTGCTCCTGCTGCTGAGGGGTGTTACCAGACCCCACAAAGGATCAAAGGAGAGTAATTCAGTCTGTCTAACCAAAGTACACATGGCCCTTCCACAGCTGGCTAGGGCTCACAGTGCGGACACCTGTATGATATCAATCTAATGTGGCATCTTAGTTATATGTGAATTACTATCTACCATTCCCTAAAACTAAGTTATGGCTTTATGCTTAAAGGAAATGTGTGCTCAAAAATGTTATGTTCTTAAAAGATAGGTAATAATAAACATGTGTTATAAGCCTCTTTTTAATGAAATTCCCTATGTAAAATGTTACACAAATGTTTAAACCCCTTTAATATCGAGCACTAGGAGGCGTCCATTTTGTGAAATAGACAAACCTCCTGTGATTGAGTTAATCTCTGCCCTCGCGGCACTATTGAAGCAAAGCAAAAGCCGCTGTAATAAAAGCTACCAGCCGGTGGCTTTTTCTTCATTAGTGCTGGAGAACAGGGAAGTGCTTTTACGTTGTTTTATTTATGATTGCCGTGGTTAACACGTTGTATTTATGATTATGCTGGCTTTCGTTTTGAGTCTCCTAGGCTCCTCCGAGCCGGGGGAGCCAGGTAGACTCCAAGCGAAAGCCAGCGTAATCATAAATACAACCCGATTGTATTTATAATTGCAGTGGTTTTCTTTGTAAGTTTCCCGAGCTCCCCCAGTTCAGGAAACTAAAAAGAAAACCATGGCATTTATAAGTACAACAGCGTTGTATTTCTAAATGCAGGTAGTTTTGTTTTGAGTCTCTCCCGTGTCGGAGGAGCCCGGGAGACTCGAAACGAAATCTGCTGCAGTCATAAATACAACATAGTTGTATTTATAATTGCTGTGTTTTTTTTTTTTTTTTTTTGTTTTTTTTAGTTTCCCGAGCTCCCCCAAGCTGGGGGAGCCCGGGAAACTTAGAAAGCAAACCACTGCAATCATAAATAAAAGCGCTTTGTATTTATGATTGCAGGGTTTGCATAGAAAAAGAAAAAAAAAAACTTACCCGCAGCAGCCTTCTTGCCTGCATTCTCTGCTCTCCACGTCTCCTGCACTAATGAAGCAAAGGCCACCTGCTGGTAGCTTTTATTACAGCAGCTTTTGCTTCATTAGTGTCGCAAGGGCAGATATTAACTCAAGCACAGGAGACTCGTCTATTTCACAAAATGGACACCTCCTAGTGCTTGATATTAAAGGGGTTCAACATTATTTGTGTAACATTTTACATAGGAACTTGCATTAAAAAGATGTTTGTTATACATTTTTTATTATTGCCCATCTTTTAAGAACATAACATTCCTTTAAAGACTTAAACTGCCACAAGAATAGTGATTCCTCAAGACCGTGGTTTTGCAACGGAGATGAAGACTATAAATGCAGCCTCTACATTGTATTGCCTTGGCTTTCACAACAGCTGTCAAATGTAGCTGCACAATAATGTACAATGTCCTAAAAAGACAATCCAACCAGGGTATATTTGGAAGGCCCTAGACCCGATGGACTGTGCTTAACACAAATTGCCAAGGTATGGGATAAAAAGCAAAATCCACAATTTTACCAGGAGGAAATGTGAAAAATCCTTAAGCCCTTTAACAGTAGTCCACAATTATTAGGCCCCACAAGCATAATATTAAAAAATAATGCATATGCACATCTAATAATATATCAAAGCCTTAGGAGGTAAGAAACAAGTTTAAACCAAAGTTAAATACGTTCAAGATATTCGAGACGGGAACGTGGCTCATACAGTTCAGAGAAAAATGAAAAATGTATACAGAGCCACTAGGTTTAGTGACATGAACATGCAGTCCCATTGCAGAAATGTAGAATGCGACTTTAATAATCCATTAAAAATCAGAGGTAGTTTTAGAAATAAGTTGTGGTAAGGAGCTCACTTGTCCTCTAGGGGACCCAGGAAAAATGTTCAAGGGCAGATGAGTACTGCAGAGTCAATTGAGTTCCGAAACTGTACAAAGTTCCATAGGAATTCATGTGATAAGTGAAAGGGCCATCTGCTCTAATGGATGTAGTAAGTCTGATATATACCACAGGTGTGGCAAACCCAGGGAAGGGCAGTGCAGACCCCAAAGAAATGTTCCAGAGGTCTGTAGATGGATCCACAGCCCCAGAGGAAGAATCAGCGGAACAGTAGGATTCCCCTCCCCCCCTCAATGGAAATCGCGATAAAGGTCCGCCTCCAAGTACTTGGGATGTATGTTTGATCGAAAAAGGCTCCGGCAACCCAAAACTATCCAGAGAGTAACTGATTCTTACCCATAGGTTTGGGTTGAACGATTCGGTTGCCAGGGTCTCCAACCATGGGCCAACTACTATCCCAGCAATCGACTTGAACCCTGGGCCCTCGGCTATCTCAGTGACCCAGAAAAGGACCAAATGCCCATCCTACGAATTTGACCCTCAAGCCTGCATTAAAGATTCCGACCAAGAGGACCCCAGGAAGCCAGAGGAAACCACTAGCCTGGCTCCCAGTAGCTTGACAAAAGAAGGCAGCAGCAAATGGTCACAGGACAGAGAACAACTACAGGTGATGGAGTGTCAGCACTCCTCTGGACTCCAGCAGCAACCCACAGGTAAGCAAATGATCCTGGAGGTAAATGGCAGGCTGCTGTGGTAAACAGTCCAGAAAACCTGTTCCAGAGTGGGAGGCTCAATTTAGCAGATATGGGGAATTAGCAATATTCTTCTAGAAGGCCGGACTGGCCCTCTAGTGGCAAATGAATCAAACCAGAATATCCCCAAGCTACTGCACCTAGTGAGGCCTTTACAAATGGCACAAACAATGGGAATCGGCTGGAAAACTCCTTCAGCAGGCCGGCAGACCTGCCACTTTCATGTTACAGTAACGAGAAAGGAAAGAGTGCAACAGGGGCAGGATAAACAAATACCCTATAACAAATATTATAGAACGAAGGGGGTGGCCGGAGGTCAGCCAGCCACTCACTAGAAGATACACAGGACTAAACATTCTCGCTGGGATCAAGAACTGCCACTAAGCCAAAACCACCCCTCAGGAAGGGATGATTCAGGGAACTATTCTGGCCTATAGCAGTTGGGACCAGGAAAGAGACTGCTATTGTGGGCTCAATGGCCATTTTAGGCCTACCGCGTGGTCACCCTGAACAAAAGACGCACGGGTTGCTACTGCAGAGAAAGGGATTTTCTTTTTAAAAAAAAACATTGTCCCGAAGTCTACCAAAATGATACATTTGGCTACCAATGGCGTGAAGTTGTTTGCACCCTTGATGACGTCAGAACGTAAAGTCTAGTTGCCCCAACCTACTCCCCAGCACCTGGGTTGGGTGACCAAATTACCCTAGGCAAAAATCGGGAGCCTTAGGGGTACCCCTGTTACTGGGCACCATATGTGGGGCCCAATCCCAATAATATATACTTAAGCTATAAAGGGACGTAATTACAGGGGGATGAATTGCATGGTAGTACCCTAAAAAAAGGACTTTAAAAATAAGTGTTCAATACAATTGGAATGTTCAACATAAGCAACAAAAGCAGTACATATGACCAGCAAAGCCAGCTTCACTAACGGTGGGTCTGAAGGACAAAAGAGTAATAATAATTTGGTTTTGATATAGCGCTTTTATCCAAAGCGCTTTAAATAGCTCATATTTACATGCATTATTACCCAGTCGAACTTGGTACTCCTTTATCCACCTCGTAAGGATGAAAGGTTGTCGATCTTGCCAGGATTTGAACCTGCAACCTGCAGATCAAACCCAGATCACAGCAACAAGCGCTTAACCCACTGAGCCATTATACTGGCTAAGAGTAGCGGATGAAAGAGTAAGAAAAAGAATTGCCTTCATGATGATTCTCGTCTTTTTAGTGATTCGTCTTCCTCTTTCACAGTGCCCTTACAGGCAACCCTTCTAAGCAGGCCTCCAGATAAGGTGCGTACTAGTCGTTTTTACGCATGAAAATCTTGTAAATACGACAGCTTTATTATTTACCTGTGTACATTTACACACAAGTTGTGAGCAGAAGGCAGTGCAAAGGTCAGGTTACTTGACAGAAGCCAGAACGCTTTCAACACTTAAATATATACAGGAGAGATCAAATGGCCAAACATTAGAGAAATAAGGAAAGGTGTATTCTGTCACAATGCAGAAGGCTGCCGCATAGCAAAGATTTCCATACGTCGGCTGGATGTCACATACATTTTACTCTCTTGCAAAGGAGAAACGTCATTTTTACTCGTTTGAAATCACATTTACGCTCAAAGTTTAAAAATAGGGAGTAAAATACTCCCACCTCAAAATCTTATCTGGAGCACTGCTTCTAAGCATCTGTTGGGCTACAACTGTACATCTACGAAAGTTGCATGCAGGAACTGTGGTGGTCAGTGACTTATGGGTGAGCTTTGGTGTGGTTCCTCCAAAGGCCAGGGAATGCCTGCTCCGCAAACCCGGCACCAGATTTCTTTAGAGTGACAGCATTGTTTGAGTATCTTTCATGCATATCCAACCAGTTGGGAAGGAGGGAAAGCAAGAACTAAGAGTAGCAGAATCATCACAAAGAGAATTTTTTATGTCAACCCCAGACGTACAAAGGACAGAGTTGACCCTACCAGGATTTCACACAGATGCAAATGTTCATTTGTGCTGTGCTACCGACCTACGGTTACAACTGCTTGCCCTTTAGCAAATGCATCTTTGGGGAACAGGTCAAACGCTCTTGAAGTTTGAAAACTTATTTTTAAAGTTTGTAATGCTTAACAGTGCAGTAGTTTAGCATAGGAATCTTTTTTGAGATTTGCATTTCTGTGTTTTCAGTAGGTCTCCATCAGACAATTTCAGGTGTCCAAGGTCGGGCTTAGTGGTTCATTTTGCCTGTTTCTTAACGGTGTGACAGCACAACTATTTGTACTGAAATGGAGAAGACTGGATGAAGTACTCATGTCTGATATGGTACAGTTTGAACTCTGAGAATTACCGGTGCATTTAAAGTACATGCAGGGATCCTGAAAAGCAGCACGCAAGCCATTTTTACAGTCGAAGATCAGCCCAGTACTTCAACAACAAAAATAAGTAGTAATGGACATTTGTCTATTGTACAGAGGGCAATTTACAGAAATGTCTACTAACCTAGTGAAAGGGATCTGCCCACCTTGGATGATCTAGAACGAGCAGACATAGACACCCCCATCACAGTGGACGAACTGGAGGCGGTGATCCAACACCTGCCTACATGTAAAGTGCCCGGGTCGGATGGGTTACCCAGCGAATTTTATAAAACCTATAAGTAGGAGCTACTCCAGCTGCTGCTGGCCATGTTTAATGAGGCCTATGAGCGGGGGGAACTGCCGGCGTCCCTCCGTGAGGCGGTGATCATCCCGCTCCTAAAACCAGGCAAACTAGATGCGGAATGCGGATCCTATAGGCCCTTGTCTATGCTCAATCAGGATAGAAAGATGCTCACGGCCGTGCTGGCCATGTCCCCGGTAGAAATATCACAGACAACCACAGGAGGCTACACCATATCATTGATCAAACTGAGGAAGACTCGGGCGAGCTGGCTATCGTGTCGCTGGACGTGGTCAAAGCTTTTGATTCAGTGCGGTGGCCGTGGTTGAAAGCGACTCTGAAAGGATACGGGATAAGGCCAGGATATATTAGATGGGTCCAGATGCTATATAGTACCCCGATGGCGAGAGTTAAAACCGGAACCACAATATCAGAGAAATGGCAACTTAGCAGGGGGACCAGACAGGGATGCCCCTGGTCACCCATGTTATACATCTTGGCATTAGAGCCGCTGGCAATATGCCTGTGGCAACAATATGGGGAGGTGGGGATCCGCACGGCAGGCGGCACACACCTGATATCATTGTATGCAGATGATGTGCTTCTACTTGCGCCACCTGTAGGAGAACCTGCAATATGTGTTGGTGGTGATGGATCATTACGCCACCCTCTCGGGCATATCAGTGAACCCCGGGAAGTCGTTTGTTCCCCCTGGGAAGGTACAAGAGTACCCCACTGGAGAGGCTGCCCGTCTTGCAGATACCCTGGCACACCGTGACATTTAGGTATCTTGGAGTAAATGTTTACCACAAAATAGAGACAGAACACAAACATAACATAGAGAAAACGATGGAGGGAGTTAAGAATAGCATGGTTTTCTGGTCTAGATTACCCCTAGCCATGATGGGAAGAGCAGCTCTACTCAAAATGGTGGTCCTGCCCAGACTCTTGCACTTTTTTGTGAATGTCCCGTACTTGATCCCTAGATGCTTTTTTGTGAAACTTCATAGCATGTGCAGGGGCTTCATATGGGGCAACTCCAGGAATAGGGTGGCCCTGTGGAAACTACAGAACACATGTGATAAGGGGGACATAAACCTACCGAATTTCGAACTGTATTACCTAGCGGGACAGCTGTTGTATGTGGCTAGGTGGTTGTCTGCGGAAGACTCGGCAGAAGCTAGGCTTTTGCAAGGTGAATCAGCTCCTTACTTTTTGAGGAAGACAGTGTGGCTGCATAAAACTAAAATGGCGGGGATGGGGAGACTATTGAAGCTGGGCTGGGAGATATGGAGAACGGTGGACGACCCAGATCCGCTTTCTCAGCATGTCCCGCTGGCGGTGCTATGCGGGGACGACTCCCAATTGTTAGAAGCGATCCATAGATACTGGGAACCAGTGGGATTGGCCACCCTTTGAGACATATGGCAGGAGGGGGAGGCGTTGGGATTCCAGAGGCTGCAGGAGGAGACCGGGGTGCAGAGAGGCCAATTCATTACTTATACCAGGCTCATAAAGAAGGTGAGAGAGAGGTAGCCTGAGACTGGGCTAGAGGAAGAACGCGATGCCTCCCTAGAAACAATGTATGATGTCTCGGAGGGTGGGCATGAAATATCTAGGATATGAGCTCCTGAGGGCAAATACGGGGAAGGAGCTGCTCCACTTGAGGCATGACTGGGAGGAGGAGGTGGGGGAACCCATGACAGAGGGACAGTGGGATAGAGCCCAGAGGTACCATAAAAAGGTGTCCCGGAATGCGAGACTCCAGCGGATTCAGTTGTATGTTACCCATAGAGCTTATCTTACTCCCAGTAGAATAGCTAGGCTTGGAGGCTCGGCTGTACAAAAATGCCCCAGGTGCGGGGAGGAGGAGGCAGGACTATTGCACATGTTCTGGGCTTATCCTGAGGTGCATAGATTCTGGGAGGAAATAAAGACGAAAATGGCTGGTGGGGGAGTGGTACTGGACGTTAGGGTCTGCTTGGGCTTGCATGCTTGGGAATTTCCCCAGGCCACGTTAATCAAAGCATATCAGTAAGATGAGAGACCTGGCCTATATTTTGGCCAAACGCAGAATCGCAATGTGTTGGAAAGCGGCCCACAGACCCAGAGTGGAGATATGGTGGGCGGACCTCTTGAGATGGGCGGAAGCAGAAACCGCGGTATGTTTTGAAGCTGTCGCCAAGGGGGGGAGAGGAGGAAGTGGGCCACCTGATAGCCTGGAGGCAGCTGGTGACCTCGATGGCAAACCCCCACCAGGTCAATCAGGATACAGAAGACTCAGATGAGTCAATAAGCGCTGAGATTCCTGAAAATGCACATGTAGATGATGTGGGTGAGATGGCTCGAGTTTGTGGGGATGGAGGGGGTGGACGGAAAACGACACTGTATAATGTGATGTTTTGACACTGATCATGTATGTCCCAAAAAGTTACTATGTTTGGTGTGCTTGTTGTAAAATAATAAAAATTGTTTAAAAAAAAAAAAAAAAACTAGTGAAAGGGATCAAGCGTAAGACTCGGACACACTGGCATGCTAGGTGCTTGCTATTAACTTTTATTTATCAAATGACTAGGTATACACAGGCTTTCCCCCAACCCTCTTAAAAGGGGTTTCCTTGACTCGACAAAACTAAGGATGGTCTGTGACCTGTTAAACAAAAGAGCGTCCTCCGTCCTGTGTCCAAAAACCCTAACCTGACCCTTACACTGTAAACTCGAAATAGTGTGTACAAGGGGATTTCTGTAAGCTATGCACTGTGAGGGGTCAGAAATGCGAGACCGACACAAAGGTACAGATTTCTCAATGTTGTCCTTTTATTAAAATAAAAAGGGGTGAGTTAAATACCTAGTTTTCACTATCCTAATGAGAATATTTCTACTAAACATACTCTAAAATTAAAATGTTTTATTTGCCTGGAAATACTCTTGTCGAACATGAGAACCACTTCATTCTCCTTAGAAAAGCCTTTTACTCTTTCAAAAATAGGGGGTAAACAAACTCTATCTGGAGACATGCCTACATGTTGTTGGTTTTTGCTTTTCCATATCTGCTAATGTTACATGTATGTATGATTTGCTTCCTTTTTGTTGCTTTACTCTGACTTGTCAAGTGCAGCCCTGTTTTAAGTCAATTGTTTATATTCCCAGGTAAACCAATTGAGTAGCCATTTCAAGATCCTACCCTTCTCACTCAAGAAGCCAAGCACAGATTGACTAGAGGAGGAAGAGAAAATCGGCCTGCAGTCTTCTGAAGAACTGTAAAGAAGCAGTCTGTAAATACTTGCACCACCACCACAAACGCCAGAGGATCCCCTGTACCGACGCTAGCCTGAAGGGCACACAATAGTTCTTCACTGGAGCAGGGGCACAGGGCACATGGTCTAGACTATTTGGAAGAAAAGGAAGGAAAATTGGGTTGGCGAAACCAGAAGACGGGAGTAGCTTTAAAGGATGCATATTTACTGTACATACAAGACTGATTGAATGTTCCTGGTGAAAGTTATTTTCGTACATTTTTCCTTCGTTCAGTTATTGTTCTTTTATATATATATATATATATATATATATATATATATATATATATATATATATATATATATATATATATATATATATATATATAGCAGTTTGAGGAGCAAACCGCAATTTTAAAGCGTGCAGCATCGTTGTATACTTTGTATGCCAGTGAGTCGCCACCATCAGCCTAAATTAGATCTTGGAGGATACAAGACAAGTTTATCATAACGTGACAAAATTAAAGCTTTCCTTGGGGTCCAAAGCACAAGTGTGATTTACAGTTGACGTGCCCTTCCTTAGTGACGGACTTCCCTCTGTGTAGCGGAAAGCGGATCGTTAGTCCAATGTGCGGCAAGAACTTTTACCCTTCTAGCATTTCCAAAATCTTTTAACGCTTTCAGAAACATAGGAATTTTTTTAATGATCTTATGGTGGTGTTATTCAGCTGTAGATTACATAAGAGCTGTAACTCTTTTTTCCAAAACCCAACGCCTTCATTTCCAATTGTACGCCTGTAAACGCTCGTGGCATACCTCATATGACTGTCTAAGACAGTCTAAGACAGACAACCAGTGCAGTTTCCTCCTGTGATTCATCAAAGAAGGACTTATTTCCCTTTACAATCAATCATAGGTGCCAGAACTGGGTTTAGGTTAATTTTCTTATGTTTACCGGAAAACCTAGGGCAGTGCACATAATAAACATTTTAGTGATTCTTAATATATAATGGGGAAAGCATTTTCTTCTTGTTGGTTGAAATCTTGGAAAGTAGAAGTTCAAAACATTTTCTGCATTGCAAAATAGTCTTTCCATCATAAACCTAAAAATGCTCTTGTGGCTTGGTGATTATAAAATATTGTCTCGTGCCCCAAGATAGATTCATGAAATGCCATGTCTCTAAATTGACCCAACCCTGCAGACTGGAGTCGTGTCAACTGCGAAACGCGGGCCTGGCTCGGCCGTCGGCAAGCCCAATTGTACTACTGTGAGAAGCGGAATCGGGCTGCTTTTGTAATTTACATTTTGGCCGATCAATGGGCGTGGCTGTATGTGCGATGATGACCTAAAGTGGGCCAATACGTTTAGAGATTTTTAATCTTTAGTTAATTCCTCACTGTAAAAGCCGAACCGTAGAATCCTCCTGCACTACTACATATTCCATAGATGTGACATTTGTTGCTGCTTATTCTTATTGTCACTGTTTTTAGGCAGTATTAGAATTTGTAAGGTGAAAGTCCATGTGTTAGCGTACCGCCCATCTATTAGGCATCAAAAATGATCCTTTAAGCAGCATTTGACAGTCTTAAGATTTTCCATGTTCCCTTGGATGTACAATAAGGAAATAAGCACCTGGAAAATCGAATTGAATATTCGGAACTCTGGAACATGTGGTCAAATCTCATCTAATCCTAGTTTTCCGCATCTTAACCATTGCTCTTTTGCCTGTTGCTGCACATCCTTCCCTGGTATGACTTCACTTGACTTTCTGGAGTGTTTAGACCTCCCCTTAAGCCTTCTGTCCTGAGAGGTGTTCCCACTGTTGCGCAGCTTGTCTTTAGTGGAGAAACAGATATTTGAAACCACTTTAGTTGCTCAAGTACTCCTTTTGCTAATCCTTTTTCTCCGTTTGAGTTTCTTTGGCAGAGCCACACAAAGCTAGAATAAATCCGAGTTTCTCCCGACTTCTCAAAATGTTCCCAAGTGTGAAGCATCTTCTCAGAGTGAAATGCCTGATCTACTGTAACGAATTCGTGTGTATTTAGGAAAGGAGTCTATATTCCATAGGATGTGTTTATTAAATCCCATTTAGTTGTAGTAGAATTATTTTTTAACTATGGTTGTAGTGGTGGTGCTGTGACTTTTATGCCGTTTTTTTCTCTTTTTATGTTTTTGTATTTTCCACGAGCTTGAATGAAGAGTGTATCTAAACCCTTTTAATTTTGGACAGGGTACACTTGGAGGGAACAAGCACGGTTCCGAATAGTTTTTTTTTTTTTGTATAATTTAACATGCGAACCACTAATGTTCTCTTCAAATACTTATTACTTTGAAACACAGTGTTCTCTCATCTGTGGCGGGGACCTATCAGCTGCATTAGACATGCAACATAACTGTATGTACTATTTAAATCGACATCTGTATATTTTTGTGAACTGTAATCAATGTTATGCAAGGTTGTCGGGTGTAAAATCCATTAGCCAGTTTGCAAAATGAACTGTAAATATTTTTTTTATTGGAAATGTAAACATAATGTAAGTTGTGGGCAGAATTTCTAAATGGTCTGTACTATGCTGCAAATGGTGGGAATGTTAATATATACAGGACTTTCGAGGACCTGTTTCTTTGATGTTTAGTAAATATCCGGTTTAGGGACATCCGCAAGAGAGCATGGATTCCATCTGTGCATTTGAGTTGTTCATCCTTTATGATTATACACTTTAGTGGTTGAAGTCCTTCTGCATCGCATACTTGCCTTGCTTTTCTTCATCAGTCTTCCTACTTGGTTGCCTGCAGATTGCGAAGCGATCCAGTAGTTATTTGGGACCTGCCTCTTAATCGAGAATTTGCATCCTGCTATACTCTAGCTTTGTGAGATGAACCCATTTAAATTGACCCTTCACATCAATATGACCAAGCCAGACATACTTTCGGCCCTGTAGATGCGACCCTCTCCTATCACGGTCGACAAAGATTACTGCTGTTCAGAGAGGGTCTGATCAATTATGTAATGAACTGCATGTCCTAGACCCCACTCCCCCCCCATTAAATTATTTGTTTACTTTTTATCCTGTTCGGAGAGCAAAACACTTAAATTAACTTTTTGTTTTTCCGAGTTTCTACCGTTGGCAATTTTATACGTTAACTCTAATTTCTCTGTTTTATAAAACTGGATCTACTATATTTTTTGGAGTCTGTTCATATGTGCAAGAAACCTGTTGCAGTTTTAGGAACTGGTGCCTTAGCCTGTTTGCACTGAAGGCAAACTAAATGTCATAAGCTAAGAACATGAACCTTTCATTTGTTGTAACGCTCTGTAAAAATGGATGCAGTTGAGATTGCAATTTGTGTAAATGTGCTGCTCTTGTATACCGTGGCACATAGGAAGTGGTTTCTCCAAGTGTTCTTGTTGGGTGGCAGAGGAGATCTATGAAGCCTACAATTAAAGAGAACGGATGCCAATGTCCTCATTTTACTGGCATCCATAAACACCTCTTCATTAAATCGACAGAAAGATCCATGATTTTGTGTGGGTTTGCAAATGTTATTTTGGATTAATTCTTGATGCTGTTGGCTGGACCTTTGTCACGTCAGGTGATTCCTGTTGGCCAATCGTAATATTTATATATTGCATTTAGGATTTCCTCCTTGTAGTTGCTTTTCCACAACCGCTGGAATACCTTTTTCATGGCACTTTAAAGTGAATGCCTGAGTTAAGGGCACAAGCGTAGTGAGCCAGCCCAGGTCACATCGTCGTTCGTACCTGCTCTACTAATGGTATTAGTTTTACTTTGATGCAGCACCATGCATGGTGCGCGGCTTTGTATCAAAGGTAAAACAACCCCCAAACAAAGATGGCCACCCTGGGAGAAGTGAAATGGGGATCCTTTCAATGACTGATAATTGTTTGAGCGTGGTTCCCGCAGGTGGCAGATTGGCAATGGTACGCGGAAGGGTAGACTTGGAGAGCAAGAGCTAGTAGACAGCAGAACTAGGTCTGGTAAGTTATGGCTGCATGCTTGCAGGGCCTGTCGGTGATGACCGAACATAGACTTGTCCCACTGAAAAAACAACTGTTTGGTACTGCATCATTCCAAGGGTGCTAACGAAAGGGACATTTGAAGTAGAAAATGTATTCATGAGAATTTATTTCTTGACTTCCATATAATAGTTACATTTCTCTCAGCACTGTTTTCGGGAGCAATGGATATTTTCACGAGAGAGCCTCTACTCCGATATAAGTCATTTATAACGCGCCTGTACACAAGTGGTTTTAGTCACGACGTGAAATGTGTGCATCCAAATGTCACAATTATTGTCACAATTATTGTACCCACAGCAGAGTGATTTTGTGATCCCCTTGTCAATGGCTTACTACTGTACTACTCTGCCTCTTCGTCTACTGTTTCTAGTCCTCCGTAGTTGGGCACATTTTCTGTAATGTTAATGCCTAGCCAAGGCTCACTTGTGCTGAACAGTAGCCCTATTTAGATGCACACATCGAACTGCCAAATACTGTTTTTAACTAGTTTAGATATCTACACAGCCCAGTAGTTCAGCCAACGATAAGAATGTCTTAATTGTTTTCAGCAGGAAGCTAGATCTATTTTGTATACTGCAAAAGAGAAACTCACTAGATTTAAAATAGTATTTCAATTTGACACATTACCTAAGAAACTGCTTAAGAAAATGGTAAATTTTCATTACCTGAGATGTATGAACTTTGCTCTCCTGTTTTCATACTAGCAATTGGTAAGCTAGGTGACCCATTTATGGGCATGGTGTTAATGGTAAACATATATGGTTCTTTATATGCCACCTGTTTTTGAAATGCCACCTACTTATGGGTTTGGGTTGGATGGGGGCCTCAACATTGCCATACTAAAAATGAACGGCTAGAGGGGAAACCCTGGGATCAAGGCCGCCTTCTGCTTAGCTCCCTGTCTCTGCAGCAAGTCACCAGTGCAGATGAGATCGGCCCTCTCCAAGACTAGGGTCTTCAATAAAGATCTGACGACCCTACTCTTCAAATGGTATCTTGCCAATTGCTGGTCGCTCCACTCAACCCACCTGCAACCTCTCTTCTGCTCCTTTTACCTATTCAAGCTCCTCTCTTCTCCCTGCACCATATCTGTAACCCCCTGGGGAGTTCACAAAGCTTCTGCGCTTTGTGAATTTCTACAAGTAAATTCTCAACACAGTCCATCGTTGGCCTTCACTTATCCGGAAAGACCAATCTAGTCAGTAGAAAAGAACACTCCGATAGCAATATTTGTTGTCCTCCCTATTCGCATATTATTTCCACTACACCCTTCCCTCCAAACTGAGTAAATAGTTTAAGGGTGGGGATATTCTGGAGGTTTCTCACAAGGTTCTTTTTGCTCACTACACGAGAGCATTAAAGGTTGCGAAAATCTAGGAAACACTTACTTGGAAAACACAGAGTACAACATGAATCTGTAATCCTCTCGTTCATGTGCAATACTAGTAGGAACAACTTTAAAGGATCAGCCGAGACTAAAATCAGCTGAGACTAAAACTTTGCACATCCATACATATTAGCAGAAATTATTGCTGATTTCAGCTGTAGTAGGAGATCTGCATGTACCGAGATATACAAATGCAGTGCAAGTGTAGAAGGCCGATGTATAGCCAAAAATGGCAAATGCACAACACCACAGCAACCGATTAACACCGGAATGGCTTAAGGGGCTTGCACAACTCTGACTCCTCCTTGTCGGTGTGTTCTATAGTGCACCATTACAAATTACCAACATTCCTCCCTGTCCGCAATTAGCATACCGTTGGATGTCCAGAAAAGAATTCTAGGTCCAAATATTTTCAAGTCCTCCCTGCCATTGTTCAGCAGTCTATTACTGGGAAAACTAGAGCAACTACGTTAACACCAGCAGGATAGAAGTGTGGGCAGTCTAAAAAACGCAGACCAAAGGACTCGGCTAAGACCAGTTTGTGCCTTCCCTAACCGTATTCATTGTGTAACGAACAGCAATTTTGGTAAGGATGGCATGTTCATCTTACTTTCTGTTATGATTCTCTGCAGAATTCTATAACATAAATCGTTAGTAATGGTTCGTAATCCCTTATCAGTGTTCAACGCTTCAGTACTCCCATTTTCCACTTGCTGCGGGTTTCTTGACTTTGCGAGGCAATTAAGAAGAGTAAAAACTCGACCCTACCTGAATAGCCAAAACGGCAGCCCTACTGCTACCCCACTCAAAGATGCATGAAGACTCCAAATATAACTTTCAGTTGCTGTGGGACCAATGTGGTTCAGGGTCCAACAGCCCAACTCGTCCCCAGTAGATAAGGAGGCTAGCAAAGCTGTTGCACTACTGCTGCCTGGATTGGCAAAACTGGAATGTGGTCATAATCTTTTTTTATTTTAGCACCAGATCATCCAGCGCCTAGAATATCCTTATGGTACTTAATTGGATCAACCACCACCATCTCCCAAGCAGACATTGCTCATCAGTTCCTGCAACCTGAATAAAAGCTGACTTGCAGTTCTTGGTTTATTTTGGGCACAGTAGGATTGTTACATATGTTTGCAAATGTACTGGAGAGCTAGGTGAGCTAGCATGTTCCCTCTGAATGTGTTGCAGTTCAGAATTTACTACAAAGTCTGCCATGTCTTCAAAGACTGCACTATTTGTGAGAGGTAAGCTCGCTTAGCTGATTCAATCAAAGAATTGTGTACTACGTTGCTGGCGAGTGCCTGCCAACTCTGCACTGTGAATCCGTGCCATGGCCAAGCTCACTAGAGATTTCTCTGTCGCTCTCTTTGCTCTAAAACAACAGGGACCCCCTTTGTGGATAAGATGGGCCAGCCTCTAGCATGCTACCAGAGCCTTTGGTTGCTTCCAGTACTTGTACAAACCTACTTGCACAAATCAGATGTGGCCATTGGAATTATCACTTGGTTCTGGCTAACAAAATGAAACCTGTTTTAACGAACAATATACATAAGAAATGAGCAGTGTCGTAAAGGTTTGCTGCTGGACTCGTTTTTAGGATGGTTCGTTGGGCTCCTCCTGGATTGTTTGTTGGATTTTCCAATCCTTTTCTGCTGGACTGTTTCACAAAGGTCCCAATCCTCCCCCATACGATCTCAAGTGCCTTGATGCATAGAGACCCTTCATTTTTATTTTTTAAATTGTTTTATTGCTGGCCAAAAGCTTACTTCCACCAATCATTGCATTTCCTGTGTCCATTAATCGAACACTACCTATATATGTTCCACCTCGGAGAGTCTTCGGCATTATATAGCGCACGATCGGCCATGCCCCACCACGTGCGGAACACGTGAGTGCATACATGGAGTCTCCTTTTTTACAAAGCGGCTAATGTCTCGCAAGCAATGCATTCCTACCAATCCCATTCATCAGAAGCGGACCTCCCAAACAGTCTTGCATTTTCCAAGACCCAACAACTCTACGTACTTCCATGTTCAACTTTATTACTTCCTTTCGCCTTCTTTTGTTGCATTGGTTAACCAATACATTCAGTGTACACTTTATTTTGGCAGAAATGTACATTAATACAAAGCAAAACCAGCATATGTAATAAACGAACACCAGGCAGTAATGAAAATAAGCAATGTGAAAATGTCGCAGTATGCAAACCTATTCACAGAATAAGCCACCAGTGTTTCTCATCGCCCTCGTTCGTCTGAACAGTTTGTCTAATGCCCAGCTAGCCTACTCTGTACGAGCAATGCCTGGAGCAGTGTCCCAGTACAATAAGGGGAAGTCACCTCAAGTAAAAATAATGAAGCCATCCCGTATTGCCTCAACCCAAGCAATCGAATCTCTACTCTACCTCTTGCTGTGTGATCATGTGGTCGACAGCCATTCGAGAGCTTTGTGGAGTCTCCACTGATGTGGAATGGTAAAACGTTTTAGAAATGAGTTTCCAGCATGTTGTCAATGTGTACACACTGTGCATTTGGCAGCTGCAAAGACTCCTGCAAAGGTGACGCACTGCTCTTCTTGTGGACATGATTGTCCAGGTCCTGTCCTTCTGTGGAGCAGTAAGCAGACCAGTTTGCCACCGATTTCCTTTAACCTAAAGCCTCAAAAAAGACTGACTATTCTTGTTAAGTTGCGTTTTCCTTCATACACCTTGAAGGACAGCTATTGATCAAAGATGGGCTCTGTGATGGCGTTGTCACTTGTCAATATAAACCACCTCTTACACACGCTGCACTGATGGTGCTCAACTGACCGATAGGATCAGTGCATTTAATAAATTATTGCCACTCTTCACTGGTTAGTAAGAAGAACATCCCTAACGGTTTTCCAACCTCAGAGGAGTCCTCCAAGCAAAGAATATCTAACCAAAGTTCGTCTCCACAACAGATACCATTCTCAGGCTTGTTGTGCTATGGGTTGACTTTGTTTCAGTAGCTTTAAAGAAACATTTGATAAAACAGTTTGATTGCGATTGGTCATGTTTTCAGTCTCACGCCCCCACAGCTTGCCTTTGCATATAGTTCCCTTGAGCACCCTTTGGAAGATTGGAAGCGTCTAGGAATGCAGCGGTACAAATGATTCCTGCATTTCTTATTTTAATATCCACATTTGTCGTCTTGCTTGCGAGTCCTTGTTGTTCAGGCTCTGCCTCTGGTTACCTTGTGAATTGTGTACAGAAAAGTTAAACGATCCTGTGAACAAGCCTGGCGTGGGGATCGATGTGTAGAAACCAAGGCTGCATACTTGCAGGCAGCTATTGCTTACAAAAAAGGTATCGTACAAGCCAAGAAGGAGAATCTCAACAGGAGAATTGCTAGCGCCAAGTTAGGACCCAAGGAATTGTTCTCCATTCTAAAAGAGCTTGAGGGCACTAAACAGAATAATAGCAAAGAATACATGAGTGATAGCTGGTGTGAATCCATCCAGATGGTCTTGGTCATCATTTGTTTAATCTTGATTTTTATTAGCATTTATAAGAGAACCAGACATTTTTATTGTAACAAAAACATGTGAAACCCACTTTGGCAAAAAATAGTCTAGATCTTCCAACCCCCTTCCCCAATCCCAAACCCCAATCCCACTTCCAAATCAACTTTTTTTCAATGGTGCTAGTTTCTTCAATCATTGTCTCTGATCCGAAGGTTCTCGTATTATCTGTATACACCCCTTGTCAGCTCCCCTTTGGGTCCCTCCCCCTACCCCCTCCGGCTTCCACCTGTCCCCATCCCACTCCCCACACGCCCTGGATTAGTCCACGTAACTGTGAGCAGCAGGGCAGACCACTCTGTATGAAATCCCTCAATTCTATCATTCACCACCGCAGTGAGCGGCTCTATTACCATCATTTACACTTTCTTCCCATACTACTTTCGTAGGGAGAGTTTCATCTTTCAGACTTTGGGCTATGGCCTGTCTCCCCGCTCGTAGCATGGCTTCCCACATCTTTGGAAGTCTGTTCTTACCTATCTTTTTGTGGGAGCCCTAGTAGCAGCTGCAGTGGGTCTAGGTCCAACTCGACCCCCGTCACCTCTTCTATCCAGCTCAGCACCTCTTTCTAAAACACCTGTACCATGGGACATCGCCACCACATGTGGGCCAGGGTCCCCCGTTCTCACAACCCTAGGGCACAGCAAAGATGCTCCCAGAAACATCCTGGACAGTTTCACCGGATCTCTGTGCCATCCCATTAGCAACTTAAAGTTGTGTTCTATTGCGGAGGTGAACAACCCTCCCTGGAAAACCACCTTACATATACATGCCCAATCCTCCTCGGAGATCTCTTCACCCACTAGCTCCACCCAATATCTCTGGAAGGTTTGCCTCCCGTGTAGAGAGGTTTCATTCATGGCCTTATATAGTTTGGACAATATACCCATCCTCGTCACAGATTGGTCAAAGACTTTTTCCACTGGTGTCAGAGCTCTAGCCACACCTTGCCCCCACCTTGGGTCAGTCAGGATACCCTTAATGCGAAGATATTCAAATATAGAAATTAAATCCCCTCCCAGTATATCCTGCACCTTACCCCATTCATGGAAGTTCCCATCCTCAAAGAATTGTCCCACTGTCTCAAGCCCCGCATCCGACCACCTGTGTGAATTTGCAAATCCCCGTCACCCCAGCTCAAATGATGGCCCTCATATCGAGGACATGGGGGAGGGCCACTAAGTATAACCCCCATGCTTCTCTAGATTCCTGCAAGACTGACCAAAAGACTCCCAGTGTAGGGTGGGACGCATACGTTCCGGTATTGATCTGATCGGGGACCAGAAGTAGTCCCTGACCTTCAGAGGATGTGCTACAAGGTCTTCCAAGTAGGTCCAAGAAGTCCTCAGATCTTCCCTCAGATGTTCCAACGTTCCCCTAGTTTGTGCCACCCTGTAGTACAGGCAGATGTCCGGGAACCCAAATCCCCCCGCCCCCTTGTCCCTCCGAAGGGTGAGGGTTGCCATTTTCACCCTTGGGGTCTTGTTTCCCCATATGAATCTATGAAGTTCTCCTGTAGCTTCTAAGAAAAACCTATCCGGAAGCTGGCTCGGGATGGACGCAAACAAGTATAGCAGTCTGGGGAGCACATTCATTTTTATCAATGCCACCCTTCCATATCGGGGGGGGAGCCACCTCTTCAGGTCAGCTGTGAGTTCAGCCCGAAAGGGGTTATAATTAGCCGCTACCATCTCTCGCAGATTCCTTGTTACCCATATGCCTCTAGTTAACCGTCATGCCCTGGTAGCTCTTAATCGTTCCTAGGAGGGGACTCCCTGCCAATAGCGGCAGGATAGTTGACTTTCCCACGTTAATTTGGAGTCCCGAGAGGCGCCATATTTGGTAATATGGGCCATTAGCGTTGGGCGGGAGACCTGTATATTTGTACGGTATGCCAATATATCATCCGCAAACAGCAAAATTTTGCATTCAAGTTCTCCCCCCATGATACCCTTCATCCGTTCATTCATGCTAATTGCAATCGCCAGCAGCTCCATGGCGTGGGCGTACAGGAGCAGGAATAGGGGACATCCCTGCCTGGTCCCTCTCGTGATCTTGAATGTCTCCATAATTCCCCCATTTAACCATAACGCTGCCCTGGGCCTGTTAGATAACTCAGTCACCCATTTCAGGAAGTTTGCTCCCAGCCCCATCCTCCCAGAACCTTCATCATGGAAGGCCACTCGACCCTATCAAGGGCCTTTTTGTAGTCGAATGACACTAGACACTCGTCCAGCCCTCCTGCTTATGCCCTGTGAATCAGATTGATAGGCTTCCTTATGTTGTACGATTCTTGTCTTCCCCTGATAAATCCCACGTGGCCCCATGCACTAGGAGTGGCGTTCCTCTCTCCAGTCTCGTGCCTAGGATTTTTCGCTAATATAGTTGCATCACCATTGAAGAGGGAAATGGGCCTATAGGAGTAGTTCTTCCCTTCCTTTGGGATTGCAACAATAATTGCTGCCGTCATCATCGGGGGTGAGGGGTTCACCCTCCAAGCACACATTGAATACCATCACTAAACGCGGGGCTAGCAGGGATTTGTAAAATGTAATCGTAAACCCATCTTCCCCGGAGCGGTCCCTGATTTCATTCCCACAATGGCCTGTGTGACTTCTACTGTATTGGGATTCTCTAGGGATTCCACTATCTCTTTGGGAAGCCCTGGGATTGGTAACCCTTCCCAAAATGTGTTGATTTGGGTCACATCCCCCACCCATTCTGACCAATAGAGGGTTCTATAGTAATCTATAAATGCATTCCCGATACCCTGGACGTCGTGCAGGCACCTATCATCCTCTGTCTTAATTGCACCACTTTATCCTTTAGCAGGAAGTCATTGCATTTCCTATTCCCCCGGGGCCTTAACAGAACCTGAATTGTTAACCATTTCATGGTCCGACCACAGAATCTATGCTTCTCGGGACTGTAGCACCTGGTTTTTTAGGGTCACATTCACCAAGATCCGATTGATGCGCGAGGAGGAGTCCTGGAGCGGAGCGAGTCACATAAGCCTAGTATGTCGTTAACCACTTTGAACCATTCAGAACCACTCGGGTTGACACTGCTCATTCGTTCGTCTCTCAGTGGGTCCAACACCATATTAAAATCTCCACCCACCACCAATTGACCTTCTAGGAATTGAATTAGTTTATTTTGGACCTTCTCCCAGAATTCACATTGCTGCACATTCGGTACGTATATTGAACCAATCATGATCTTAACTCCATGTAGTTGACCCTTTGCGAACATATACCTCCGGTTGGGGTCAGACAGAATCTCCTCTATCATAAAGCTCATCCGGGTTGGGACCAGGACCACCACCCGTGCCTCTTTTTTATGTCGGAAGCCATAATCACCTCCCGGGAGCGCAGTCTGTCCCTCCCCCGTCACCCCCTTCTGCCAATGCGTTTCCTGTAGGCACATCCAATCGGGATTGGACCTCTTGAACTCACGTAGCACCATATATCATTTGGTAGGTGAGTTAAGGCACCGGACAAGCTATCCCCCATATGACTCTCACCAGACATCTCCCAAGGGGACACACTGCTTCCCCTTCCTCTGAGACAAATCCACAATCGAGACCTTCTTAAATGGGTACCTCCCCCACACCATTGATTTAGAACCTTCACATCTTGAACATAGATCAACCCGCCCCTCGGCATCCAACCCCACCCAGAGTAGTCTCCTGACCAGATAGAATCACCATTGGTCCTCCCCATTCGTGGACCGGTTCAACCAAGCGCTCTAATTGGAGCCCCACCGTGTTCCCTCTAGTAACTATGTACAGTTCACTCAACATCCCTGCTTACCCCCCTCATCTTCTCAAGCTATAAACATCGACAACTCCCACAGCTCAGGAGGGGCCTGCCTGGGGCTATCAAAGCTTCCTAAATTTTCTGGAGCCTAGGACTTTACGTCTATTTGGACCCTTTATACTCCATCGTCTGTCCTCTTGGCCCTTTTCATCATCAACCATTTTTTGCCAATCTCCCAGTAACTGCTCCATGACACTGTTTGTCTTCCTTGGTCACCAATTTGTAACTGTAACCCTCTATTTCAAAGGATACAGAAAGGGGAACACCCAGCGGTATCTCACATCCTTCTTGCTAAGCCACTTCGTGGGGTGGACACAAAGCTGCCTCTTTGCCAATTTAAGTGCCGATAAATCCTGGTAGATCACCACCTTCGCGTTTCCCACGGACACAGAGCTCAGCCCCTCGAATTTTGTCTATCTTGAGTAGTTGTGCAAGCATCGAGTGCTGGCCCCTCCGGGTTGCTCCCGCCCTATGGAGTTTGGGTTTGTCCATGTTCTCACCGCTGAATAGCGTCTTCACCTTGTGGATGGTTCTCTGCAGGTCTCCTTCCATTTAGAATCGCAGATTGTTTCTCCTCTCTCGATTTTCAAAGTCATAAATTTTTAGGACTACCTTGCCTTCCCATCTCTCCAACTCCGCAAGCCCCATATCCATCTGTGTTTCCAGGGTGGTGCGTTTGTGTTCCACCGTCTGTAACCTCTCGTCCATGCTGTCAATGCAAACATTTATTCTGTCCACTTTGCCGCTGATGTCCTTCCTCATTCCTCTAATCTCTTTCAGAAGGTAGGCAATCTCTCTCGGTGGACTTGGCATCGCTCCCTGCCTCTGACATGATGGATTGGATATTTCACTGCCCAACTCTGGTTTCCGATATTCAGTGTCCCAGTTTTGCCTTCCAGTCCATGGCTGTGGTGGGGCACATGGGCGTGGTGGGTTATTGGTTTATCTGGTTGGGTCGTGTCTCAGCCCCAGTGCCCCTGCTGCTTGTCTCGTCGTTGGTGAGGTCCTGTTCATCCACTTCTGGGGGGGGTCCACACCCTGTTGCAGATTTACGCTGCTGTCCTTGCCCCCACAGTCTGAGTCACTTAGTTGCTTTTCGGGCGACGGGACCACCTCCTTTCTTCCCCTCTTTCGGGCGTGAAGGGTCTTGTCTGTCTCTGCACTCCCCTCCTAGGCGCCGGGCACCCAGTGGCTGGACTTCTCACTTAGGCGGGCACACGTCCCAGTTGGAATTCCCGGGGGCCCTCACCTTGCCGGACTTCCTTGATGCTGCTGGGGTCCCACGGGACAGGTGGGGGGGAAGGTGGATACCAATTTCGCCCTCCCCCTCCGTGGCGCTCTTTCTTTTTTCCTGCACCATACGGGTGGTGCCCTCTCTTGACTAGGGCTGTGTGGCGGGGTCCTCTACGAGGCGAGTACACGCCCAAGGAATGGACCTGGGGGCCCAGACCTTTGCAGGGTCTCCCCAAATGTAGCAGAGCTCTCAGGCGCACTCCACCTCTTATCCTGGCTCACCTCGAGTTTGTTTCCTCATCTGTGCACTTGATCCAGGTCACCCCTTCTCCCACCGGAACCTCCTCAGTTCTCCAGCTGCAGTGGGTGCTGCTACCACACGGTCCACTCCCACCGGGCTCTGGTGGGTGGTGGTTGTGTGTATCCCTTGTGTGTTGCTTCCCGTTGTGAGGAGGTGGTAACCTCCCCTGTGGTCAACTAATGGGGCTCTTCCCCGGGCTATGGGGCATCTCCTTTGTCCCTGGCTGGGTTCAGCGCCAGGCAGAGTGGCCCTCTATGGGGTGGAGGGGGCTTGCTCTTCCCCGCTTGCCCTTAGGCATTTTTTATGTCCCTTTTCTTTTTTCTGGGGCTTCCCAACACTTGGGGCTGGCCCCATTCTCCTCAATGGTGCTCCCTGCACCAGTCACTGCTGGCTCCCGCCTGTTACCAAGCCGTGATGAGCTCCTGTAGGCCCCTTCTATTGATCTCACTGGCAGGCGCCGGGTGCCCCCAAGTCTTCAAAACTTCCATGCAGTTCGTGTATTTGTTGAAGGGCCTCGCGCCTGCTCCATATGACTCGTGGCAATGCGCTTGTTGGCTCACTTGAAGGTCAGCTCGGCTTCCACCGACATCGCCGGGGCTGTGGTGTCCCTCTGCGGAACCCCCGCGGTCCTCGAGCACTCTCCCTGGCGTGTCGGGCGGACCACTTCTCCCTCCGATAACTCGTGTGTCTCCCCTCCCCTAGGCAGACTGGCCCTTTGCTCGGACCGGCCGCCCAGCTGATGTTGAGGGTGGGTGGCCTCACTCCCTCAGCGGCGCTCTCAGCGGGAATGTCAGGAGGTGGGGAGGGCTTACCTCCCCTCCTCTCCGGGCCCGCTGCTTCAGTTTCTCCTCATGCCCCTCCAGAGCACGTCCCTCATGGGGACGCTTTCGTTTTAGGCTGTGATGCCAGCACTTATTCCTTCATCAAACACAGGCCGTGTTTGCTGGTATTTTCACCCATGGGTGCCGCTGGGGTTCATCCTTTGGTCGGCGAGTTCCATGGGGTGTGGGGGGGGGGGGGCTAGGGTGGGGGATCAGTCCACTTTGCCGGTCCCCAGGACGGGAGAGATATGCTGAGGCTGGTTACATCAGCGTGCCCCCTGGTGGCCTTCTTGGCCAGAACATTTGAATAACCCCTTCAGAACATCAGAACCCGGCTATCTGATCTTCAGGATAACCCGATGTCGCTCAACCGTGGGACCAGCACCTTATAAAGAACAGACACTACTATTCCTCAGTTTTACTTTTGTTGAATCTCTGAAATACTTTGCCTCAAGTCTGCCACCTATAACGGTGATGTTTGCTCTGCAACTATTATTAAAGGGTCTATTGGCTGTTCTGCCCCATTGATAACTTGCATAGTTAACTCGTCTTTTGCAACCTCAAGTGTGCCCATGAGTCCCAAAGAAGTATGAGTTTCTGCCTTACTTAAGAATACAACACTTGATCCCGGGGTTGGAGGCAATTATGGTCCTATAACCAACGTCCCTTTTCTTCTAAAAATCATGGACCAGCCGGCATGCCTGCAGCTCCCGGAACACATTGAAAGCCATGACCTCTTTGGAATACAGAAATCAGGCTTTAGGAAATCCCATGGGACAGAGACTGCATTGATTGATCTCAAGGCTAATCTCACAGAAATTTTAGATGGGGGGGGGGGGTCACACTGCATTACTTGTGTTACTCGATCTGTCCCCAACTTTCGATCTCCTGGACCACCCACTACTACTAAAAAGGATTACTGACGGCTCAGAGTCCGCTGTAACATGGATCAGTTCCTTCTTTGGGCCAAGAGCCTCCAGGTTATCAGCTGCAGACTTTAAGGTGCCATCTGTCTGTCACGCAGTGTTCCACATGGATCATGTTTGTTCCCCGCACTTTTTAACCTATATATTCAACCAGTGTTTGACCTTTTGGACGAGGAAGGTATAAAATATGCCAGCTATGCAGATGACACTCAGCTGATTTTTGAAATAGCTGGTGATTGACATTAATTCCTTGGCCATCAATCCTGTCTATTCCCCAGTACAAACCTAAATGGAAATTAACTTTCTGGATTTAAATGACAGCAAAACTGTGCTGCTCTTAGTCGGGTCTGCTCAGAGAGTGAGGGAATTGGCGGAAAGGTACACTTAATTTGATATCGCTGGCTCTAATATCATGGTGGCATCATCGATGCAGACACTGGGTTTTGTTCTGGATTCTAATTCGTCAATGAAGAAGCATGTTGCAAAGCTTAGATCGGCCTGTGAATACACGACCAAGTTAATTAAGCAGATCAGGACTTCTCTCTCTTCTTCCAATTTGGCCTTTCTTGCCGGTGCATTGATCAACACCAAAACGGACAATTGTGATGGCCTATTGGTTGGTACCTCTAAATCCAATATAAAATCACTGCAGACCATGCAGAGTGGTGCAGTCAGAGCGGTTAAAGATATCGAAGGGACAGCACACGTCTCCGATGCCAGGAAAGGGCTTCATTGGCTCCCAGTGTGCCATAGAATTTCACATCTTGTTTCCGACACATAAATATCGTTCAGACTGGGCCCCTCGTGTACAGGAAGCTGTTGCTTCTAGGGTACTCCGATCTAATGGGAGAAACAGACTCCAGCAGGCTTATATCAAACTAAAGACTTTTGGTGGGGCGAGCTTTGATTACTGCGCCCCAGAGCTTTGGAACAAACTTCCTCCAGTCCTGCTGGATGTTATGAATCCGGGTAGCTTTAAGAAAGCCATTCAAATATTTCTTCAAATCAAGTGACTAAGTGGCTTATTGCTGTAACTTTCTTGGTCTACTTGGAGCTTGAATTCTCCTTCCTTTTTCTGACTCCTTTGTTGTTCGTCCTGTGGCCCCAGGGTGAGTTGCACCTTAAAATAAATAAATACATACATTGTACCATTCTGGACTTCATCTCTTCATCAGATTGTATTTCATTGATTTCTTAAAAATGGTCTCTGGTCCATAAACTGTGTAGCGTGTTCAGTCTGCAATAAATGAAGGAGCGTTACACCCTTTTCAACCTACTGTTTTCAACATGGCAGTGGTTCCCTTGTGGGTCTCCCAGGTAGACGTAGACGTGGATGTGGATATTCCTGGTGCTTCCTCCCCCTAGACTATCCTGGGCGCTCTGCACTAGGTGTTGTCAATGTTTCAAGATGTGGCTATTTACCTTAGTGAAGTCCCTTTTGGCCTGAACTCAGAAATTGGTTTTTAGCTGTGCTCTTCTTGCAGGCATATGTGGCAAATGCTACTGGTGAAAATAATAATTTCCTGCTAAGAGCACTCTAGGTTTCTCAGGTCCCAGTCCTGAACCAGAACTTTCCACATCCAGGAGTTGGTTATGGCCTGCCTCAGAATGCAGCTGATTTATCTTGGCTTTTTTTCGTAAACACAAGGAGACCAATCCTCACTTCCACTATGTTTGTTTCTCAAACGTAGTGTAATAGGGCCTAAAATAGTGGTCTAGAACACATGCAAGTCCCATTCCTTTTTTATCTTGGTCATGGGGGTCTCAATAACCTCGGACGCCTTGTTTGTGTGAGACATTGGACTTAATAACCCTAAATCGTAGGACTCGAGCCCGGCTCAACAGCCCTATCTACAGTCCATACAAAATACCATCTCTCTAGTCAACTGACTTTTGTAGACCAATAAGAATAGGGGGGAGAGGGAGTATGTGATCCTTGTGATCTGGCAGTGGTTTGTTGTCCGTCAAAGGCATTCGGTTCACTGCCACTCGTAAGTCCAGAGCATTCAGGAAGACTGCCTCAGTTGGTTGACCCCGGCTAATTTAAGTGAAATGTAAAATGTCCTCTGTTCATGTCCTACATGTGCAGGCATGTTGATCCTTAAGAGGATGCATTTCGAGGAGATTGGGTCCTCCGACGTATTCCATATCTATGACATGTAATCACCACAGCTGTGCTGCTTCGGAAACTTTTTTCGGCGTCTGCGTCCTGCGTCGATGACGTCGATGCGCCGTCGTCGAGGACCTCCTCCGACGTCCAACGTCATCCGATGTGATAAGTAGGACGCACGACGCCCGTAGCCTCAGTTCCGTTTTTTCCACGAACATGTTGCTTCGTGAATCTCGGTTAACGCCTCGACTCTTTGGAGTTCTGTTCTTCGAACCTGTTCGTTTTGTGACAATTCTTCGTGTGAAGATGTCTTCTACTTCATCTTCGACCCCGCGTCCGGGTTTCAAGAAGTGCGGGGAGTGTGGGTCCAAGATGTCGGTGACGGACTCGCACAACGCCTGCCTCTGGTGCCTCGGGGAGGCCCACGACACGGATGACTGTATCGACTGCCAGTCTCTCACTTCCAAAGCCTTACGCGAACGTAAGAAGTTGTTGTCGGTAGGTCGGGTGTCCAAGTCCCGGAAGTCGAAGTCTGCGGGGCTTTCGACGGATGATTCGAGGGGTGACTCTCTGCGTCATCGTCGGAAGTCTCGTGGGTCTCCTTCTAGGAGTCGGTCTCGCCACTCCTCCGCCTCTTCGAGGCATTCTCGGAAGCGCCGACACCGGTCGTCTTCCAGGTCCTCTTCGGATGATTCTGTCCGGCACGCCGCTTACCCCACCAGCCGTGCGACGCCGGAGGAATGGGCTTCCTTTGGGAAGAAAATGCTGGCGATTCTTGAGCCGCAGGGTACTAAGCCGTCCGCGCCCCCGAGTGGGGTCGGTCGTGAGAGGTCGAGAGACACCGCTCGCAAGAGTGGTCGGCACGAGTCACGGGAGAGGTCCCGTTCGGACAAGGAGACTCGTTCTCGACGTACCCGTTCCAGGTCCCGGTCCTCGACTCGTTCGAGACCGTGTGCACCTGTGAGGTCTTCGAGGAAGACATCGACGTCTGAGGCGTCAAGGGCGTCGACGGGCTTTCTCCAGGCTCCGGCTCTGAGGAAGTCGTCGAAGCCGTCGACGCTCAGGTCGTCGAGGGACACGCTCGGGGCTCCGGCTTCGAGGGCTGTGTCGACGCCGCCGATGCTGGCGGCGCTGCATCTGACGTCGACGCCGATTTCCTCGTCGCGATCCTCTCGGCGCCGATGCCTGTTCGCTCGACGCCTTTTGTGTCGGAGGTACCCCGTGGCACGGGGGAACCCCCTAGGAAGGCTCTGGTTAAGAGCAAGCACTCTCGGGTGCCTTCTTTTCGCCACCTGGAATATATTTCAGAGGCGGATGAGGATTCCGATGGCCTGGTTCCTAGTCAGGTTCCAGATGAAATTGTCTCGGGCCATAGTCAGTTTGACGCTTTGAGGCAGTCACTGCATTATGCCAGTGGACTGGACACCTCTCCGGAGGTGGAGCTTTGTAGGCCTGAGCCTGGCTCTCATGCCGATTCCTCGTACCGGCGCCTTATGGCTAGGGTTTCTGAGTGCTTGGGATGGTCTGCTCCCCCAACTGACCCGGTACTGCCGTTCCATATGGCTTTACAGAGAAAGGTGGCGGTGGCTTGGACTGCTCCGGAGAGTCTCCCGGCGGTGGGCAGATCCTTGTCGTGAAAATACCGCCCAGCCAGTAGCGACCCCTGCTACTTGACCAGGCACCCCACTCCGGAGAGTTTGGTGGTGCAGGCAGCCACGGCCCCGGCAAAGCAGGCGTCGTACCCTACCATCCCTCCTGATAGGGACGACAAACGTTTTGATGGCTGGGCGAAGAAAGTGTTTTCTTCTGGTGGTATGGCGCTTCAGGCGGCCAACTCCATTTGTGCCTTGTCTCGTTTCACACACACTCTGTGGAACTGTGTTGCGTTAGCGGCTGAACATATTCCCGAAGGGGACGAACGGGATGGTTTCCTTGCTATGGTCCAGGATGGTAAGGATACCATGTGAGTCCGTCGGGTTTGGATTTAGCTGAATGCGTCAGTAGGTCCATGGCGGCGAGCACCGTGATACGCAGGTTTGCGTGGTTGCGGAAGTCGGGGTTTGCTCCTGATGTGCAATCCTGGCTCCTCAACATGCCCTTTGACGGTGAACACCTTTTTGGCAGCAAGGCTGACGAGAGCATTGAGAGGTTGCAGACCTCAAAAGCTGCAGCGAAGTCGTTGGGCGCTGCAGTTCGCCAACCTCTGCCTTTTCCTCCTAGGGGACAGCAGTGGAGGGGTGGTTCCTTTCGCTATTACTCCTTCAGTAAAGCGAGAGGAGCTGGCAGTCAAGAGGCCAACGCAGGGGTACCAGAGGTGGACGACAGGGTACCCGTGGTGCCAAGGCCGCTCGGGCAGTTGCCTCTTTGCCCTCAGGTAACGCCGCAGCCGCTCCCACTCAGTCATGAGGCCATGTCCCATGGTTCGCCGGTTGGGGGAAGGCTGGCGCAGCATCTTGTAGAGTGGCAAGCCATTACTTCAGATGTGTGGGTTCTGGAGATCATAACCCACGGCTACTGTCTTCCCTTTCGGCACAGGCCTCGCGGCAATCCACCGAGGAACCTCTCTTTGCAGAGTCCGGATCCGCTCCTTGCGCAGGAAATTCAAGCCCTGCTGGAGAAAGACGCCATAGAACTGGTGCTTGTAGCGGAGAGGAACAAGGGATGGTATTCCCCTTATTTTTTGATTTCGAAGAAAGACAGGGGATTGAGACCCATCATGGACTCGCGCGGTTTGAACAAACTCCTCAGGAAGGACAAGTTCAAGATGGTTACTCTCTCCTCCAGGCCCTTCAGCTTCAGGACTGGTTGGTGTCACTCGACCTCAAGGATGCTTACTTCCATGTGCCGATCCATCCCAAGCACAAGAAGTACCTGAGGTTCGCGGTTGGCAACTCGCACTTTCAGTTTCGGGTCCTGCCGTTCGGATTGACCTCCGCCCCGAGGGTTTTCACCAAGCTCATGGTGGCGGTGGCAGCGCATCTCAGGCAAGGGGGGATTCACGTCTACCCCTACCTGGACGATTGGTTGATCAGGGGGAGCTCTCCCGAGCAAGTGCTGGATCATCTGTCCGTCACCTGCCACTCCCTTCACAGGCTGGTCTTCTCCCTCAATTTAAAGAAGTCCCATTTGACGCCAACACAGCGGCTCCAGTACATCGGAGCAGTGCTTGACACTTCCCTGGGGCAGTGTTTTCCTCCCCAGGTGAGGGCTCTTCACATTCAGCAGATGGTGCACAAGTTTCAGCATGCCCAGACGCTCCCAGCGTTCGAGTTCTTGAGGTTGCTCGGCCTCATGGCATCCTGCCTTCTTCTGGTGCCAGAGGCTCGCCTGCGGATGAGATCTTTGCAGTGGGCACTCAAGACGCAATGGTCGCAGTCCTCCGGCAGGATGTCGGACCCGGTTCAGGTGCCGCCCTCGGTCGCACGGAACCTTCTGTGGTGGGCCGTCGAAGGCAACTTGATGAAGGGGGCTACATTTTGGCTTCCCTGGCCGGAGGTGACGATCGTGACGGATGCATCCCTCACGGTATGGGGAGCTCATGCCAACGGGCTGACAGTCAGCTGACAGTCAGCGGTCGTTGGTCTCCGTCGGAGTCCAGACTCCATCTCAATCTGTTGGAGCTGAGAGCCGTCGGGCTAGCCCTGAAGGCTTTTCTGCCGACTGTGCGAGGAAAGAGTGTCCTGATCCTGACGGACAACACAGTGGCCATGCACTACCTCAACAAAAAGGGGGGGGGGGGCAGGGTCACTTCCTCTGTGCAGGGAGGCGATGCAGCTCGAGTTCTGGGCCATCCAGCAGGAAGTTTCGATCTCGGCAGTTCATCTGGCCAGAGACGTAAACGTGACGGAGGATGCTCTGAGCAGGCAGAGCGCGATCTCTCACGAGTGGGAGTTGGCTCAGGATATTCTCCTGGAGATCTTCGCCCTTTGGGGGACCCCTCAAGTGGGTCTCTTCGCCTCCAGTGTCAACCGGAAGTGTGAAAGGTTTTGCTCGCGGGAGCCTTAGGAGATGCGTTTGTGGTGGAGTGGTCATTCCCGCTGCTGTACGCGTTTCCTCCAGTCCCCGTCATCCCGCAAGTGCTGCGGAGGTTACGGAAGTTCGGTTCCCGGATGATCCTCATTGCTCCGGCGTGGGCTCGGAGGACGTGGTACCCGGACCTTCTCGACTTGTCCCTCAACCTTCACGCTTGGCTTCTGAAAGGTTGAGGTGTAAGGATTGGGACCTCCCTGAAGACGTGATGGAGGTGTTGCTTTCGGCCCAAAGGCCAGCAACAAAATCTCTGTATCGTTGCCGTTGGCGTAAGTTCTGCGACTGGTGCAGAGTTCAGAATGTGGATCCTTTTGCATGTGACATCCCCATGGTTCTGTCCTTTTTACTTTCTTTGGCCCACAGGGGCTTGCAAGTGGGTACCATTAAAGGTTACCTGGCGGCGCTGTCCATCTTTAAGCGCTCGTCTGAAGAGTGTTCTTACTTTAAAATCCCTTTAATTTCACAGTTTCTGAAGGGGCTCACTAATGTGTTCCCTCCGTCACCTTTCCTGGTGCCCGGTTGGGATTTAAACCTTGTTCTTAAGTTTCTTATGGGTGCTCCGTTTGAGCCTTCACATTCTTGCCCTTTGAGGCTGTTAACTCTGAAAACTGTGTTTTTAGTTGCGGTTACTTCCGATCGCAGAGTGAGTGAGTTACAGGCACTTTCAGTTAAGCCACCCTTCACTGTATTTCACAAGGACAGGGTTGTCCTTAGAGTTCGTCCTTCTTTTCTTCCGAAGGTAGTGACGGAATTTAATTTGGCCCAGAAGGTTGTTCTTCCGGCATTCTATCCTTCTCCGCATCCTGGTAAGAAAGAGGAGAGGCTCCATAGGCTTGATCCTAGGAGAGCTTTAAGCATTTGTTTCACGCATGTCCCGGGTCAGAGTGGACGATCAACTCTTTATTGGTTACGCTGGAAAGCGTTTGGGGCAAGCTGTGACGAAATAGACTTTGTCTCGCTGGATTATTTTAGCCATCTCGGAGTGTTACCGCTTGGCGGGCAAGGACCCAACGTCTGGCTTGCGGGCCCATTCTACCAGGGGTGTGGCTGCATCTACTGCCCTGCAGAGGGGTGTTCCTATTCGCAACATCTGTGATGCAGCCACCTGGGCTTCAGTACATACATTTGTACGTCACTATTCCCTCGATTCCATCTGAGGACAGGATCTGGCCTTTGGCAAGGCGGTCCTTTGCTCTGCTATTTGATTGGCTATTCTAAATTTTGATTCTAAATTCTTTCCCTCCTCCTTGCTCTGGCACTGCTTTGGGAGTCTGTCATAGATATGGAATACGTCGGAGGACCCAATCCCCTCGAAGAACAAGTTACTTTCTTACCTGGTAACGTTCTTTCGATGAGATGGTCCGACGACGTATTCCATATCGCTCCCGCCCTGCCTTCCCCGCTGCAGAATTTCTTTTGCGATTGCAGCTTACGTTCCGCAAGGCTTTGTGTCTGACTGGCAGTTGACTAATGTCACACGTTCTGGGGGATAAAACTACAACTGAGGCTACGGGCGTCGTGCGTCCTACTTATCACATCGGATGACGTTGGACGTCGGAGGAGGTCCTCGACGACGGCGCATCGACGTCATCGACGCAGGACGCAGACGCCGAAAAAAGTTTCCGAAGCAGCACAGCTGTGGTGATTACATGTCATAGATATGTAATACGTCGTTAGACCATCCCATCGAAAGAACGTTACCAGGTAAGAAAGTAACTTGTTCTTCTGATCAACTGGGTAAGTTGCGGAGGGGGGTGCACTTTTTCTTTATGTCCGAATTCCAAAATGACTCCCAAATTGTAGTAATGATCAGAGTGCCACATAAAAGTACTAGCCGCCAGGTGAACCTCTTGCAGTTGGCCAAAGCCCCCTCCCTATAGTTGACTCTCAAGGGAGCCCTTCTTGATCATCAGTGACATGAAGTGCTTTCTTAGAGCATCAGAGATCTTCAGGCAAATATGCAAGTACAAACATAAATATAAAGAACATTCCGACTCCTGAATACAAGTGCAAATGGCTTCGGTTTTGCCGTTGTGTGCCTAGCTTGGCAAAGTAAAAGATCCTGCTCCATTCTTGATGGTCCTAGTCTAATGGCATGGATCCCATTCAGTGGGGACATGAATATTTTGACAATTCTGAGTCGTTTGAGCTATATTTCTTTGTAACTGTAACCCTACAGTCCCTTGTTCTCCTTGCACTACTCAAAGCCGTGCTGACCTGGCTGCACTTATTGATGGCATTGCTGCCCTGTCTTCCCCTTCCTTCTCCCTTGCACGCATTTCCCCCCCCCCCCCTTTTCCACTTCTCGTTCTCACACTTGCACAAAATGAATGTCACAAGGCCTAGTAAGATTGTTTGTCTTGTCTTCCCGCCGTACCCTCCCTTGTCTTGTCGCTCCTAGAAACACTTGTGTACAGGCTCGCTATAAATGACTTACCATAGCCTGTTTGGTTGGTGGTCTGGAAGGCAGCTTTATCTATTGCTAATACATTAATCAGACTTGTTAGTGAGGTGCCTTAATTTGTTATCTCAAGTATTCTAAAGGTTTCTTTAGACTTGACATGGTTTGCCTTAACACAGCAAGGGCATGCATAGTTTATTGAAGTGACAGGATGTTTGAAGTAAACCCTGGCGTTGAGAAATGCCTCCTCCCTTGTTCTCGCTGTCCCCTACTTTGGCATTTCTTCTTTCTCCTTGTTCAGGGCATCATCCCTTTCTTTATATGCCCTTTCCGTGATTAGGGCTTCAGTCATATCCCTCTTTAGTTCCCTTTTAGCTAGAACTTCGGTCTTCCCTTTCTTTAGCCTGGTCCTCTGTCTCAGTTCTTTCTACTCACTCCTCCGCACCCAACTTCACATCTTCTCGTCTCCTGCTGTATCAACCCCATTCCTCTGCTCCCCTGTCAGACCTATCTTCTGCGCCACCTTTATCAGCTCTGCTCCACACCGCTTGTGTCCTTTTCCCCGCTCCTTGCAGTCTGCCTGTCCATCTTTTCCCCATTCTTACAAACTGTCTCCTATACATTCCTCTGAGGGTCTCCACTTCCCCTCCTGAGTCCTGGTCCTCCTCTCCAGATTCTCCTGTATACTGCTTCTTCACTCGCGAGGGGCTCCACATTCCCTCATTTGTCCTGATCTCACTACCGTAGTTCTCTTTCAGTCCTCTGAGGATATCACCTCCATTTATCTCTTCTCAGTTCATCGTTATTGACCTCCTTGCTGTTCACCAACTCCAACCTCCTTTCCTGCTCTCTGGCCACTACTCTCCAGCCTCCTTCCTGCTGCTCCCGCTCATTCTGCTCTCTTCCCCAACCTTCGGCACAAGTGTTTCTTTCCCAAACTTGCTCTTTGCTCGTTTGCATCCTTGCACTCCGGAACTCCTTTCCTGCTGTCCTGGGAGCTGATTCTTACAAAGGGTTTTCTTTGAATATTTTCCCCCTGATTAGTTGGAACTGCTGTGGGCATGCTCAGTTTCTCTGGAGTGGGAGCTCATGGGAAAAGGGCGTCCTTAAAAAATGTGAATCCCTTTCCTCTGAACGAAGGCCAAATGTGGAGCAGGTTCTTGCTATTTTATGTAGCTAGTGTGGGGGGGGGGTTGTGTGTTTAGCATTCCTTTTGAGAAAGAGGTGTGGGAAGCCTGCAAAACCATTTTTCTCAACTTTACCAATTAGCTGGTGTCCCAATTGATTTGAAGGTGGTGTGCAGGGGAAGGGGAGCTGGGCTGGCCACTTATCTCTCGTTTATGGCTGCAGCTATGGGGAAGACATTGGCATCCTTCTCTTCTGCTGCTTCTTTGGTGGATAAGTGGGCAGGAGTCTTTTCTGGGTTTCCTGCACTGCAAAGATCTTTACGTCTTCCCATCCCACCAGGTACCGTAACTGTCTTTTTCGGGATGTGGGATGAGGCCTTCGCTCCAGGGTCTTCCGGCGTTGAATCAGTAATTGTTTCCCTGATCTCAGCCAGGTTTTCCAGTTGCGAGAGAAGGGCATTATTGGAGATGTAGTCCCCCTAAGTTTGGCTTCTGGGCATAGTTTGGGGCACTCCTCTTTGTTTTATGTCATTCTGCTTGGATTAGGTGGCATAACTGGTGGTTCTGCTGTAGTAAGGCTCAGTAATGACACAAGTGACGCAGACTGCTGCTATTTTTACATTGCTCTGTTATTCCGCTTTTATTAGTGACTAGTCGGTTCAACGCTTATAGCAATTCTGTCTATATTTCTCCAGCCCCTTGGGGTTCTCAATGACTCAACAGGTCTATCCTTTACCTTGATCGACTGTTCATGTAGCATGTCCCTCATGTAGCAGGACCTCTGCTCTCCCAGCATTCCTAACTACTTTTACCAGGACCCTAGCTCTCTCTGATTCACAGTCCTTTTTGAACCTTGATCTTTTTTTTCTTCATTTTTTTCTTTTTTTTTCTTAAATGCCCAACAGTTTCCTCCTGGATCTTAACTTTCTCTCAGGATTCAAACACACCCTCCTGGAACTTGGCTTATTGGCAAGCTTGCAGCAGGTTTCTCCTGGACCTTAGCTTTCTCTCAGGATTCAAACACAACTTCCTGGAACTTGGCTTATTGGCAAGCTTCCACCAGGTTTCTCCTGGATCTTAACTTTCTATCAGGATTCAAACACACCCTCCTGGAACTTGGCTTATTGCCGTTCCGTCAGGTTACATTTCTCTTAGGTTTCAACGGGGGCCCTTCTGGGCGTTGGCTTTTCCTCTCCAGGCTTAATGACAGGATTCAGTGTTTCTCCTAGTTAGGCTGCCACAGGTTCAGGTCAGGGTTATAGCCTATAGGGAACTTTGGAGATTTATTTTCCAGTAGGCCTTTGCACCCTGGGCCTCTTTTTGTGTGTTAATCTATTTTATTTCCAAATGTTCTCATATGAAAAGGGATGGGCTTGCTGAAAATGTGAAATATGGGGTGAATTTGAAAATTATTTCCCGGGCCTCTTTTGGTTCCCAGTCCACCCCAGGTTCAGGTTTTCCCTCATTCTACCTATGGGTCGCTGGTAGATGGTGGCTGCTTCTCGCTCTTTCCAGTGCCACCAAGCCCAGGACGGTCTTCAGCCTTCTTGCTTTCAGTCTGATCAGGAGCACCCTTACACTCCTCCAAGTTGTAGTGGTTCTCTGGTTCTGATTTCCAAGAATCTCCCCTTGTATCAAGGAAACGCGGTTAGGCAGGCCTGCTATCTCAGGGAGTGGCTCGCCTTCTGAGTTTGCCCAGTCTTCTTTACTCTCACAGCTCTGGGGCTTGGTTTCCAGTCCTGCCCCTGATTGGTTATTCTTGTCATTCGACTTCTTACTGCTGATTGGTTATTCTTAGGATTGGTTTTAAAGACATCATTGTGGTTTCGTTTTGGCCCACTTTATGAGCTTTTAGTTTGTTGGTGTGGGCCTGCAAGGGTTTAGACGCTGTGGCTTCATCTTGGAATTTTCTGAAACATAGAGAGTGGTTCTGCTGTGCTTCACAGCTCCTCCGTGCTGATCCGGCACGGACAGCGTCGGGCACCTCTCTGAATTCGCTCTTTTGATGGCAACACTTATCTTTCTGTGTAACTCAAATTCAGTGGTTTTGCGAAACATCTGCTGCTCGTCCATTTTCGACTGTTGCTCTGGTCTCTGGTTTGCCACTGTCCACCAGCGTCCATTGAGAATTGTAATCTTGCAAGCCAAAATCCTGCAGTGCGGGACCAGTTACGGTAATACGTCTCTTCCTCTTCCACTCTCTAGGAGGTGCTTCAGGTAGTGCCTGGGGGCTTGTAATCCCCACAATCAAGTGTAGGCTGATCAGACAACTCGCATCACCGCATAGAATCTGGAATTCTCCTTCATGCCTCCAGTGCAGATTCTGCCTCTGTGTTAGGGGGCAACTATGGAGAACCAGAGGCATAGAGAGGATAGGGCCTGAGTGGGCAAGGGCCACCCAAAATCTGTAAATGTACCCTCTGCAGTGCTGTGTGTGCACTTTTACAAATGTTGATGTCCCTGCAGTGAGCCCAACTACCTTAGATTCAGGTTGATGGAAGCGCTCAAGCAAAAAAAAGGGGATCTGCCAGGTGAATCTACCTATACAAACACCACTAGCTGCTGCAAAGTAGTGGGACTAGTAGGAACCTCAGGCCTACTGCAAAAGAACAAGGGTTAACGGGGAGGGGTTTAGTTCCACTTAGTTAATTGCGCTGCCAGATCCAAAAAGGGTTTTCAAACAAACACCAAATATACTGCAACACTAATGTCAGTCAATCATCGAGCTGAAACATAGGTAGTTGTTGAAGATTGTATTTGAATCCTTCAACGGTCTTTCTCAAGGCAAGACTCAAACTATTTGTGCCATCGTCTCGGGTCTAGTTGTAAACTTCTAATAGTTGGACAGATAGCAATAAATGGCCCGGTGTACCAGTTGCTTTCTCATCTTGTTAATTGAAAGAGTTGGTGTGCGACGTTGCGTCAAGAGCGGGCATCAGTCCTAGGTGCTGATGTAGTATCCAATGTTAGGGGGGTCTGAAATATTCTGCAGTCGGTGCTCCAGCGTCTGGTTTTTCCTACATCCTGGTATGTGCGAACAGTGCTTAGCTTCAGTCCTCACTTGTTCGCCAATTATGGCTATGCCTCTGTGGAGAACTTTGTTTTTGCTAGTTGTCTTTTCTGAACGGGGCTTGCAGCTCATGCCTTGGGACATATTTATTTACGGATTATGGCTGGTGGTGTGGGCCTCGTGTTACATTGGCTCTGCGGCCACGTTCTCACACCATCTGGCTCTTGTTGTTGTGAGTTGTCTCAGATTTCTCCCTAAACCAAAACTTCAAGAATTTTTCCAGAATCCAAGTCATCTAGAAGACTTCCTCACACAGGTTGTTTCTAATCTAAGCAGCCTTTTATAAGTATGTTGCATGCCTATCTTGGAGTGTTGCATGGTCAGGACACGTTCACATCCAGATAGTATTCCCACTCCTGTAATGAAGGCAAGCTATAACCAGTATCTTGCCCTATGATGCACAAAGCAGCTACTTTTCTGAAGCGTTATTGTTCCACTACTTGTTAGCTTTTTTTCAAGCCATGCTGCACAGTGCATGTTGGCAATCCTGTTTTTTTCTGTCCCTTTTGAATCTGGTAATTATTTGAAATCTTTGCAGGAGCCCAGTGTATTGAGGCTGGTACGGAGGAGCAAGTACAAGTTCTCCAGCATTGGGACCTGTATAGATTATCATGTTTATTTGACTGCTCTCTTATGATAAAGTGGGAATCCATTGATAATATGACTATACTCGTCTGCAAACATCACAGGACATCAATATATATATATATGATTAGCTCTGTCTTATTATTGTATCTAATACAGAGGCCGTGTACGCACAGCAAAACTAAATCCCCCCTGGCACCAAGCCAGCGCTAATAAAGCACTTAAAATGATCGCGCTGAGACGTGGAGTATTGGAGGTATTGGTTGGGGCTGCAGAGCAGCGGCAACTGTTGGTAATAGTCGTCTTAACTCAGAAGAATCATGAATGTGGCTTCTTAAGTATGTATTTAAGTATATGTATAGAATATATGTATACTATTGAGGGATTCCCACTTGGTCGTGGAAGAATATTTAAATAGTCATGTGAATCTAGTCTTATGCAGGGGACTTTTTTTGTCATCCGCACAAACCTTCACTTGGATTTTGATGGAGGGGGAAAGATCTTGACTCTGGAGATACCTTTTTAATTTGAAAGATTAAACGTGCTCTGGTCACAATCTTGCAGTGACATCCCATTAGTGGTGGGACAACATTGTGACTTTTTTTGTACTTTGGTTACCTTTTCCAGTAAAGGTCCTGTGCAGAAATCTGGGTGTCAGTAAATGCATAGAAACTGAACCCATCTTCACTCCCGCCCCATCAGTGGAACATGGAACGCTGCAAAACCCAAACCATACATTTCAAGTTGCTAGGCGAGAGCCGATTCTGGCTTGGCTGGAACCACACCTTTGAATGACATCACAATTATTATTGGAGCCTCATGCCAGCAGAAACCTCTGCCACAGCCTGCTTTCAATGATAAACCCTTTGCAATTCCAGCCACACCTGAGCTAAATTAGTTTCAGTGGATAAAGTACTGCTTGAACCAGGCCTTGTCAATCAATGGAGGGGGGGACACACTAAATGCTCTACCTTAGTCTAGTTAGCATTCCTTGGGCCCTTCTTGCTTAGATCTGAAAACAATTCCACTGTTCGACTTCTAGACCACCCTTGCAGAGGCCAGCATTTTGAACTCCTGTATCATTCTTGCAGCTGGTTCACAGGCGCCTTCTTCATGAGGGCTCAAGTGTGGAACGTTTTCCCTAATTCCCTGCCATAGAGAATTTGCCCGATATTTTCCAGAATGTTGACCGCCTTCCTTGTTCGCTGCGAAACCGTTATGATTCATGGCTAATGCAACTAAAAAGTGAGTACGTTTGCAGAGCGTGGAATAAAGACATTTTAATCTATACAGATTATTCTAACTTTAGGTATTCTTGCTTGGTAGGCATTCTACAGTAACAGAAGGCTTTCAAAGGGGTAATCAACGAGGTAGGGTATCTAGGTCCTGCCACAGTTTGGCTCTGATGGAATACAGCTAGAAAAGTCCAATGTTGTAAACCGATCCCCCTCCCATTGTAGTGTTCAAACATCTCTGTTAGTCATCAGCAATCTCTCCACCATGATATTTTCGTTTTAGCGTTCTGCTAGTCGCCAACTCTGAAGCATGACGCACAAAAGGTCACGTATAGAAGTGCGACATGCTCTGTGTCTGGCTTCCAGGAATGCGGCCTGAAGATCGCGATAGGGAGTATCTGGGAGCTTCTGCAGGTAAGTAGAGGGAGGAGAAAGTGGGAACATAAGACCAATCTTGCAGAGGTGGCCTTCATGTGCCAGATCCCACAAAGCCGCTCTTGTTCCTGAGATGTAGAACTCGATCCGATATTTTTTGAGTCGTTGTGATCGAAATGTAGAGTCTACGTTCTTTCGTACCTAGCATGCCACCACAAGTGGAGCAAACCATTCAGTGGACTTTATGGCCTCAAGAAGACCCTCTTGCACCAGCCTCTTTAGCCTTATTCAGCACTCGTATTGCCATAGTTTAACACTATCCTGTCTCTCTACTCCTTGAGGTGGTGATTTCCTTTCATGGCTACCTCTGATAAAGAGAGGGGACCCTCTGTTGTACCTTCAGATTATACTGTTTCCCAAATACCCCTTGTTCTTTGCTATTGAGATCTCCCTTGATATTCAAGCCTGGTTGGTCACCAGTAAACTGCACATTTATTATGAGCAATCCTTCAAATCCTCCAAGATTCTTAATGTCTGGACTCTTGACCTCTGGAGATAACCTCATCTTATTTAGCCTCACTACATTCCGTTTTTAGAACGAATGGCAATCCCTAGTCATCTGCAGGCACTCCGTCCATCTTTACTTAAGCAATATGCTCCGAGGTTTCGGTCATTGCTGGCTGGTAAGCCTTACCAGGGGCCATGGGCCATTATCAGCCGATAATACCCCCTCCAATGTGTACATTGATATTAGTACCCCGGACAAGGGAATGGGGTTGCCAATAGCTGTTCTTATATAAGCATTGCTCCCTTAACCAAAAATACAACCCAAGATGCATCGCTTTTTTATGTGCATGGCCTTGATGGTTGACAGTGGAGATTGCAAGGGACCAGTAGAAGAGGTAACTGGGAGTCCGTGGGTGGGAGCGTGAGGTGAATGTGAGCAGGGTGGTGGGGATTGACAGGTGTGCGGGGGCTAGTGCTAGGAGCCGACTTGGAATAACACTGAACACCTGGTTGCCTATGTGGAACACAGGCTTTACCATGTAGTAACGCCTGCATTCCCAGCATGGGATTGGCAGCCACCTCGCCCCCGGTACTAATATGCATTTAGATGAACTTCCATCATTGCCTCTTATATTAACCTCTAATCCAGAGTCTGACTCATGAAACTGTGTTCACACTTCGACTGGCCCTTCAAGCCACAGTGGCTAGATTTCTGCATTGGGGCACATGTAACCCCATGTCCTCTCCATGGAAGCACTTTATCTCCAGAGCTCCTGCTGTGTGCTTCTTTCTCCTCCAGAGTCTCTGCATGTCTGTTTACTAGGATCCCTTGCGCTGATGTTTGTGTTAGAAATTGGACGATGAATGGCTCCAGTCATCTAAGGGGAATAATGTCTTAGTTGTCATAAAACTATTTTGAGTTCTTCTTGGTCCCCTTCTGCTGCATTGGCTCATTTAATGTGGTATGTGTGTGTCGCCACTCTGGCCTTGGGGCATGTTGTGGAAACAATTTCTTCTTTCCAGCTGTAAAGTGTTTGTCTACTGCCTTCAAATGGTTCGTCCGGTACTTTTCTATTCCAGCCATGGAGTGGCCGGCTCTCCTGCAATGGGTTAAAAGCAATAGGGCAAATGGACTGTGATGTTTTGCATTTTTGCTGTTTTGACCACAAAGGCCAAGAGGGGTTTGAATTTTACTTGGACTTTTACTGGATGAGTGTCCCAGAATGGAGATTAGGTTTGATGGTAAGTCTGGGCCCTTCTGTTTGGAACCCTTGGACTGACACTTCTACTGTATGGTAGTGGATAAAGAGACTGGTTTGATGGCAGTTTTGTCTTCAAAGACCGCCAAGCCTGTCTCTTTGCAACAGCAGAAGCGGTGACATGCCAGTTTGCAACGTACTGGCATGTCTTGATGGGAGGTTCTGTCATCCTTGATTCACTGCAGTACGTTCATCGGAACAGGTCATGTCAGATTGCGCTGTCCTCAAAGAGAGCACTTGTGTTCTGGACACCACTAATGCTTGTGAGGGGCCACTAGCACCAAGTGTGCTTCTGTAAGATATTAGGCCCATGCCATGCACCGCATAGCGTTTGCATTGGATGGGTTCTGTTAATGTTAATATTGTTGTCCTTTGAGGAATATTGTTGTCCTTTGAGGGAAGCGGCCTTTGGTCCACTGAGTGATGAGTCTGTATCGTTTGTCAAGTCTCGGCCATCAAGCCTCAAGGGATTTCCACCCCACCCTCTAGTGGTGCACCCTTCTGCTCACTCACTGGTTGCTGCGTAGAGTGGGGCTCATGCTACTCATTGTCTGCTTAACCACTAATTGGAAGTTGCAGTGGCAATGTGCTGCGATAGGAAAGAAGGCCTTTGCTCTTTGCAGAATAAAATTGGACACCCTTGAAGCACAGAAGAAGTCTCCTTGCCAGAGAGCCAACCCTCGCCACTCTCCTTTATGTCTGAGGTCCACCTGCTGCTCTTTGGCCGAGGAGATCTTCTTGCTCCTCTCTAGAGGGTTGTTCATGGTTCTCTCTAAACTTTGGCCATGCCCATTGCATGCTGCAAATGTGACTGGAATTAGGGCAAGTGGGATAAGATAAAATGGGTCCGTATGCTGGCCCCTTTTATCTTCCCTGGCACATACTAATCGTGATTAATGAAAGAGTGAGGCACAGGAGAGCTTTTTAAGGAGAGGTTTTAGAAGAAAGGTATATGTTTGGTGGTAGTGCCGTCGTAACAATGCTCATCAGTTATAAAAAATGCCTTAACGGCACATCAGTGCTCAACAGTTACCCACTTCTCTTTCTCGGATGGGTGAATTGCAAATGAATAGACTTGGCCCGAGACAATTAACCTAATTCCAGATCAGTATCTCTCTTTGGAACTTGAAGGCCCAAGAGGTTTCCTTCAAATAAAAGGTACAGTCTCCTAATTTAACTGACCCTTTTGAAATAATAATGCAGCCTTCTCCCGACTATTACAAACTTGACCTGAGACTTCAGTTTCTGACATAGGACTCTATCTTTTAACCCTGTTGGTTGAGCCCACAGTGGTTTCCAACAAACTGGGGATTGGCCAACACATTTCTACTTCCTGAAGTTTATAACGGTGCCTGCATTATCACATGTTACTTGGTTCTTGATAAGTGAGGTTGAAGTATAGTGACCTCCATGAACATCTGCAACCAATATGACAATAGATGCCTTGATGAGGAATATTGCAAATTGTTGTGTTGGTGTCGGTATTGCTTGAGTTTTTCCTGTTTGTCAGAGTGAAAGCCTAATGTGTGTAATCTTCCTTGTTCGCTCGTTTGTAAGTGTAACCTGATGTCATAACAGTGTGCAATTGTAAACAGACTGACAAATGTGGCCTAATATTTGTTTCTTGTGAACGCTGCATTTATTCTTCTGAAGAAATTGGCCAAAATTGATGGACCTTTGAATTGATTGTGCCCCTCTTTGTGATCTGAGAGTGCCCAAAAACCAGCATGGGCCACTCTGTGGGGATGGGAGAGGTGTTTCTAGTTGCATTTGTAAATCCTAATTATTGGTAGAATCTCCAGCAGTTGTGAGGAGTCTACATTCGAGTGTACTTCAGCCACTACGAGCAGATCTCCGCTTTGAAAACTGGGCAGGAGTGTAATCTCATCACACTATTAATCCGCTTTTCCTATCCTAATAGTTTTACTTCTATAAAAGGGATCAGATGGTACCATGATCCTGCAGTAAATGCTACAGTAATTTATAGTGAAATGCTGTTGACCGCTTTTGTTTCAAAGCTTTTTCTAACAAGCCAATTTAGTCCTAAAGCTTCTGACGATTCCCGATGACCAGAACACACTTAGGATGGGCAATTGATATGACGAAGCTCCATGGAATTATTGCTGGAGCCCATCAATATATTATGCCACCTTTGTTTAAGTCTGTGATCTCAAGGGGGAAAATTGTTATTTTGAATTAAGAGTTGAATATAAATGTTAAAGAAATAAACATTTTGAAAGCCTTCTATGTGCTGTCCGTTACTATCAATGTTGTGAATTACCTTTTTCATATTTTGAATGAATAACGGAAGCCTAGTCATTGTGGACAAAGTTACTTCTCTTAGAAAACTGCCACCATTAATTCCTCTTTAAGGACCATGACTATGCGGGCCGTACCCTCAGTACCCTAGAAGAGGCTGGTTCACTTAAAACAAACAGTTACCAGGAGTTTTGGTTCCCCAGCCCAACTGGTATCTTACAAACAGGCATAGTGAATTTAACTTTGAGTGTGTGTGAATATACAATTAGGAGACATCTAATAAATATTGAAATATAATTGATCATATAATGGGGGAAAAAGTTGGTGTGAATCTCATGTGGAAGTTAGAATTACTTTGTACTCACTCCTCTACTTCTGGGTGATGTCTTGCACTGGAGCTGGTTTTAGCTCAATTAGCTCCTGCTCATGGAATCTTAATTTCGAAATTTGGTTTGGATCAGAATTTATCAGTTATTACAAAGTGTTGGTGCCGATTGTCACCCCTGAATTCAGTGAAATCTCATTTCATTCAATTGAAGTGTTCATACAGCGACAAAATCATCCCAGCCATTTGTCGGTGCATTTGTTTTTTATACTAATGTATTCAGCTGTACAATTCTGAAAGGATTGATAGCTACTTGCCTACAGTAGGCCCTGTTTTTGCTTTCCACACAATGATTGCTTTTCTCATGGACAGACGGAGTAAATTATCCTTTTCTCTATGGACTCGTTTTTTATCAGTGTAACCACACCCCTGAAGAGCCAGCATTTCGAGGAGCTGAATTTGTAGGGGTTCTCCACTTTAGATTTGTTCTCATCCCTAAAAAGCTGGTTAGTGTTGGACAAGCCCAAAGCACGCACCCAATTGTGCCATGGTGGTGTTAGTCTCTCCAACAGTGTCTGGTGAGTCCAAGAGGCCCACACTAATGTACTTAGTTTGTATATCCTATCTTCAGTTTTGAAATGATTTACTAATTTTTTCATACCGAGAAATCATTATTATATATGGCTGCATGTGTGTATTCTCAGTCTATGCTCAGTGTCATTCGGAGCCCAGGGGAACACAGGGAATATTCTGGAGGTAATACTTAGCATACAACGTAAGCAGGGTACATAACAAGTTGGTTCATGTTGAGACCAGTAGCCACATAAGCTGACTGTATGCAAAAGGGACACAAAGGGGATTGATCAAAGTAAGGAGTGTACCAGAATGAGTTCTCCAGAGAGATTAGCTAAAGCCCTTGGGATCAATACCAGCCGATTGCTCTTGACAACCATGCAGCAGCGTCATGGGCTGGATGAGCTAAAGAGATGGTTGCACTCAAATGGTCTCCAGCCTTACCTTTTCTCTGAGACTGGTAAGATTCCTGCAGACTACACCAAGGCAACAGAAGTCTTTTGCATAATCTAATCTTTATGGAGACTGTCCCAGGGGTCAGACTGCATGAATACAGAGGCAGAACAGTGGACCAATTTGCAATTCTAGTGGAATGGGACTAGCTAGATACAGGGCAGAGAAAATGATGAACTGCTCTGATTAAATTACTTCTACTCTGCAAGAGTGTAAGGGAGTGTAAGAGTGAGAAGCAATGAAACCACATGAAGCAATAATCGCATTTCTACAACAGTGATCCAATCATAAAGGTAAAATGGGCACAGTTAAGAGAGATGCCGCCATTCACCTTTGGAGGGACAACCAGAGAACTGACCCACAAGAATAACCCAAGGGATCAAATAAGGAGTGCATGTCCTCGCAAGAAGAACAAGATTTATTACATGCAAATATGTCTGGGAACGTTAGCCAGCTCCATAAAACTGGAAACGAACAACTTGCTCGTCACGCCCTATATAATTAAGTTATATAGCGATACACCGCAAATTGGCATAAGCAAGACCTATCAAATTCAACATAATCCCACCTTGCCCATTGGCAAATACCTATACCAAAATCTAAACATCCCCTTCTAGTTCATTACCTCATTGGTCAACTTCTTATCTACCGACAACCCCCCTTAGACATGACCTACCTCTGTCATCATAACGTCTGGCATGGCGATTGGCCCATTATAATCTGATAACTTGTAACACTCATCAATTCAGCTTATTGGTTGCGACAGGGTGGGATGTGCACATGTTGAGAAACCCCATGGCAATACAATGGCCCTCTCATTAGTCCAGACAACTTGGCACCTCTGAACGGCCTGCTCGACCTTGCAGCTGTGTGCCTAGGCAACACCTCATGCGACTCCCAATCTTGTAAACTGCTACTTCCTTGGTTTATAACCCTATCTCTCTCTCTTATGAACCAGATGGTGGTATGAAATGGTATTATAAAAAATGTGGCTGAGCACCGCTTATGAAAATTAATTTCATGTATTTGTTTATCCTGTTCAGCTTGCTACCTGCAGTTCAAATGGACTGGCCACTGCTTGATGGAAGCAGTGTAACTGCAATTGTATCTCAACACCTTGGCACTGTGTGTACCCTGGACACTTCTCATGGAGCTGTCCTTCCAGTTGCGGCTCTAATCTACACGTCTGGAGCGAAACAAATATAATGTATTTTATTTATGGTTTGCTTGTTAGGCGCATATACAGTATGTCAATTCTGTCTCCAAGCACCCACAGGGCAACAGGGAGGGAGCATGGGATTGAAACATTAAATACAGTCTGGCACGATTAGCTGCTATTTCCGCAGTGCTGCTTCCTGCTTTCAGTAACCTGGGCTGCCAGTGTCTTGCCTTGGGTGGGTCGGGGGGGGGAGGGGAGAGAAGGGAAAGGGTGAACTATTCTTTAGCACACCCACAAAAAAAGCTCCAATTTGCAGCCTAATTCTCTGTTCTAACACATGCTATAACTTCTAATAATGACTCAAATGGTGATGGTCTTGCTTCCGAGGCCCATAGTTCTTATGCTACCAAACAACAACTTTATATGTATACTCTAGGATAACTCAGCCATGCTGTTCACCGCACATGAAACGCAACCTAAAACATTATTCTGTGCTTGACGTCTTAGACCTTGACAGCGGTGGGAGTGGCATAGACTACTTTATAAAGTCCTTGATACCTCCTTTCATTCCATGTATGCACAAAAGTTCAGACAAATACTAGATCTCGAGGAAACATTTGTGGTTTTTACAGTGATGCTAGGTTGTTGACGTCTGGTGCAGCTGGCTGTCAGGGGTGTGGTCAGAGTGGTTGAGAGATTATTTTCAGTTTTGGTTAAGTCCCTAACGTAGCCCTGAAATTCTTCCCTTAATGTCAGCTGCCTTGTGTGCATCTAAGATTGTGTGTGCAGGGGTGAGTGGGGGTATGTAACGTCCTGCCTGTCACTCTCGTGTAGGGTCAAGTGGTGGTATTTCCCTCTCTGGTTTGTGAGGGAGAACAAGGCCAGAGGGAGACAATAAAGCCATGATTTATGCAATTAGTTACATATTTTTTGCCAGTTTTTGCTTTAATAAACCATTTCAAAGTTCAGAAATCCCGTTGGATTGCAGGTGGAACATGGAGCACAGTATGTGCTTGAGCCCCAATAGGGAAGCTGTTTCTTTGATTAGTATATTAAAAAAGTGTGTCCCATTGTCAGATTTTAGGGCATCACATATTCTCCAGTGAGGGAATACTTTGCTCATCAAAAATGTAACCAGTGATTTAGCATCGGGATGGGCACAGGGTCCTACTTCAAGCCAACGCGAGAATGGGCATACTACAACATTTAAATAATAGAAGTTACTGCACATGTTAACCATATTGACCTAGTCGATCTGCATTTCCCAGAAGGGCTCTGAGGGGCAGGACGATGTTCCTTTTAAGGTCTTCAGGATATGGCCTGTGCTGTAAAGGCGATGTGGTACAATTTGCTCCAAAACCATCTACATGAGCCTGGAGATTGGGAACAAACAATCTTACATGATGTCAGCTGAAATGTATTGCTTTGATATGTGTGTAGGGTAATGTAACCTCTCTAGAGCAACTGTGAGCAGTGTTTGGGGCATTACTGCTTTTCCTCTATTGTGTTGTCTCCACAGTAAATCTGTAGGTGACGGAGAACACCCTCTCTTGATCCACGAATCCTTTTCTTGCTGGAGTGCATGACCCAGTAGCTTTATTTTTCGTGTTAGTGGTGTTGCATCATATGGCGCTGGTAGCAACGCCTGCTGTATTGTTCGGTCACATGCTAACATTGTTGTTTCTGGTGTTGGTAGATATGCTGCTTCTTTTGCTACCCTGTCGGCTGCATCGTACCACCCGCAATTGGGTCTGTGGTGTTGATATGTGCTGCACAGTTCACAATTGCTACCAATGTGGGAAGTATGAGTGTCCCAATTAACCTGGAGAGCAGTGCTGTGTGATGTACTGGGGCACCATCAGATTTCTTAAATCCTCTCTGGCGCTATCTAGACAATTCTGAATGCACTGTGGACGTGACATATGCTAAATCTGAATAAATAGTAACTAAACTCTGTTTTGACATTTCTAACGCCCCAATAAGTGCTATTAGTTCAGCAGCTTGTGCTTAATGGGGGGAGGGCGCAATTTCCTTTTTACCATAACCTCATACTCTTCATTAATAAGGCTTACAAGTGTCACCCCAGTGTGTCCGTCCCATATCCTGATCAATTATTGAGGACCCGTCAACGAAGAGTACCCCTTCCCCCCCACCCGCCCTGTGAGGGAATCCTCCCTGACATTGGTAATTTCATCTGTTTGTCCTTCATATGTGGCACAGTCATGTACCCAATCCCGGGACATACTGGTCCAGCAATAAATGTTGCAGGATTTACTAAGAGGGTGAATTGAGGGGTACGACAAAATCACCTCGTATCCAGAACAAAAATAATGTGTTTGTGTAGTCTGGAGTTGCTAGAATGGGTGCATTATTTATTGCCTCTTTAAGCTCCAGAAAATGTTTCATCATTTCGCCGGTCCAGACAATGGTGCCCTTTGTCTTCTGCGCTTCTTTTAACCCTTGCAAAAGGGGTTTAATATGAGTTGAATATCCACGATCTACAGTAATTGCACAGCCCTAAAAATGGTTGCATGCGGCTGTGGTGTGTGTTGCACCGCTGCTGCCCTTGCTGGTGTCCCCTTCTCCCTGTGGATATGATCTGTCCTAGGCATACCACCTCCTTTTGACAATACTGTCATTTGGTTTTGTCTACCTTGTAACCTTTCTCTGCGAGTAGTGTTAAAGTCTTATCGGGTCCTCCCTGCATTGCTCTTCTGATGTACTCCAAGTGAAAAGGTTGTCTACATATTGTTACCCTAAGTCCATGTGTACTACTCTTTTTAAAGATACTCAGGGACTCTCAGTACCCCTGAGGTAAATGTTTGTGTTGGAACCTCTGACCACGGTACGTAAATACTGAGAGATACTGACAATCAGGGTGTAATGGGATGGAGAACATTTTATTTGTAAGATAAATTACTGTGAAATATGTTGCTTATTTGGGGATATTACAATGAATAGTGGCAGGGTTGGGTACTACTGTGAATTCTGCTTCCACAATATTGTACAATGGGTGTGAATCCTGAATCATTTTCCTAAAACCCCTCTGTGCCCTTTTCAATGGATGTATAGCCGTGTTACATGAGGACTCTAATGACTGTATAATGACCTGTGGCCATAATCCTACACTGGTGGCATGGATCCCTTCATCTGTCTCTCGGGAGAGGGAGTACTGTCTTACCTGAGGTAACACTTCCCCCTTGTTTCAGTTTTATGTGAACTTCCCAAATACTTTTCAATATTTATACATCGTGGAGAAGTGTGGTCCATGGGTGACTGGGTACCTTCTCTAGATTCTGCTGAATGTACAATGGTAGCCTGTGGGTAGTGCACAGTGATGATGCTACCAGGTGTCCTATCCTTGGGCACAGCGGGTGTAAACAACAACTCTGCGGGTATTTGTAGGTTCTTGTTGCGAATCCTGGGCAGCCACCCTATTACTACTGTCATGCCATAAAGAAATAAGTCTGAATGAATGGGTATTCCCCATCTAGCACTGTCACTGCAAAATATAAGTAGCATGGCTGCAGCCCTGGCAGGATATATGCCTGGTCATGAGCACACTAGCCCTTCCTTGTTGAATGAGATGGTCATGTTTAATTTGCTTAGGTCTCTACCTAGAAAGTTCACTGGTGTATCTGTGGATTACAACAGGGGTGCTAATAGTTCTTGCTCACCTACAGTGATAGGTCGTATTTCATTGAAAGAAACCAATTGGATTGCCCCAGAGAATCCCTGTGTTCATTGCTTTACCTGACAAAGGAAATCGTTCTTCCCTGATACAGGACTTAGTTGCTCCTGTATCAACCATAAAGGTAAACGTTCCATCACCTATCTTCCGTCCAACCTGGGGCTTCTCTTCCAGGTTGGTAGTGACTGAAAGGACTGGGCACGTGAGAGCTTTCTGTGGGCTACTCTATTGGGGGCGGGGAATATATGTTTGTGCCAGGAATTATGCAGGGAGTGCCTCCTAGGACGCTTGCTCTAGTGTAATGTATCACTGTACCTTGGGGTATGAGGTTTTCATCCCATGTCTAAGTGGAGGGCCTGGGATATCATGGGCTGCTGCAGCACGTATGTCTGTGTATTTCCCAGTGCTTGATACTGAACTGGCTATGCTTTCTGTAGTTGTAGTGGTGCTTGTATGGGGCCTTGTGCCGTCATTGGCCCTGTGGTATATGGCATTGTTGGGTGATGCATCTCGGGATGTAGGGTATAAGTGGGTTGCGTCGCTCAGCTGATGGGTTTGTTATATGAATAGTGTGGCCTGGTTCTATACTTGCGCATAATACCCTATTTTCCCCCATGACCACCACTGCCCCCCAAATCTGGGCATCATTCCTCCAAATTCCACCTTGTTGGAAACTACCTCCTCTTCCCCTTTGGTAGTGTCCTATTTCTCTTCTTTCATCTGGTAACCCCTCACTCCAGCCCTGCATCTGCTCCTGCTTGGGCTGCCAGTGCTTTGTCTGTCTTTATGATATGGCATTTATAACGTGCCTATCCGCAAGTGTTTCAAGGTGTGACAAGGCAAAGGAAGGGGAACAGAGGGAAGACGGACAACGATCTTACTAGGCCAGGTGTCATTCAGATTGTGCATGTGCAAGGGAAGGGGGAAAAAGGAAAGTGTGTGTTGGGGGGGGGGGGGGAGTGCAGTACATAGGATAACAAATAACAGGATAAGTAACGAAGCGCCCAGTTGGTGGCAACTGCAGGGTGAGTGCAGACATAAGTGCTGGAAGGGGGACTTTAGGGATACAGAAAACAGTCCCCAGGTGCAGGGGTTGCCGGGGATGCAGTGCAGGCATGCAACTGGCAGGGATTGGGCCCGAGATCAGATGGGTGGCCAGATAACCAGTGCAGTATCAGCCAGGACTTCAGCAGGGGAGAGGGGGAGAGAAAGCAGAAGCAAAGAGGAAGGTTTTAAGGTGCTTCCGGAACTGAAGATGGTTCTCCTCAAGTTTCAGGGAGGCAGGGAGACTGTTCCAGAGGGAGACCCCAGCCATAGAGAGAGATCTGCCACTAACTCGTTGCTTGGAGAAGCGACTGACCCTGAGGAAGTTGGAGGCAGATGAGCGAAGAGCTCTAGAGGGAAGATATTTAGGAAGAGAGAGTTGAAGGTATTGAGGCCCCAGGCCCCAGAAGGCCTTGTGGACGATTCAGAGGGTTTTGAACTTAACCCACGCATCCACTGGTAGCCAGTGCAGAGATTTCAGTCCTGGAGATACGATCCCTGAGCTTGAGGCCAAGGACAAGTCTCGCAGTCCTGTTCTGGATAAGTTGAGGAGAGAGGTGGAAGGGAGAGGAGAACACTAGGTAAGGACACCGGGCAGGGTGCAGGCAGATGAGACAGCGAGAGGCAGGAAGGTTGAGCAAAAGAACAAGACGACAACACTCAGGATTAAGAACTATCAAATTGCACGTTTTTAGACTGGGGGGGGGAAACCACTTGAGTTTGAGAATCCTGAATAGAGGGAGAAAGGCCTAGGTTTCACAATGCAATTTTAGGTACTGATGCAGTGCAAATTATAAACAGGGGGGTAAACCACCTGTAGGCGGAAGGGGGTGAGCAGGAAAGTCACAAAGATGGTGACTGGCAGCCCTTCAGGCGCCCCTTCTACAGCACTGGCAATCATTGCCCCTTGCATACTTTAATTTGGCTAGCTTTTTCTGTACCAGGTTTGCCTCTGCTTTTTGCACCTGCTCTGCGGTCTCCTTCTCTTGTAATGATATACTATGTTTACTTGTATTTCACCACAACCCTTCGTCTCAATACCCACAACCATATTCAAATCCTTTGGACGTCGTTGGGGAGACCTTTGTTTAACATATGATAAAATATAGCTATATTTTTGTCCCAAGCTTCTCCCATCTCTGCTCGCCACATCGCATGCATCTGATGAATGTAAAGTGCAGGGTTTTCATTGGCCTTCATTGTATAGGTCATGACGGAGTTAATTTCAGTTGTCTATTTACGCATCCCTTAAAGCATTTCATACATGGGCCCTACAGTTGTTGAAGTGAGCACCATTGTGGTGGTTATTGTTCAGCTGCACCTACGGATACCTCGCCTTCCTCCATATTTTGTCCATCTGGCCCCTCAGCAGTGCGGCAAACAAACTCTTCATGCCCCTACAGCTAATGTGATCCCTGCCTTCTCCTCTTCTAGGACATATATCCACTTACCTTCCCCCGCTGTGAGTGAGGGCAGGGTCTTCATAAAGTAGCTTCGATCCATATGGGGCTAGGGTACGTACTGTGCCCTTCCCAGTTCCTTTTGTAACAATGGGCGTTGCGTTCCTTTCTTCAGTGTCTGGGTGCCCTACCCACCTTCTAGCCCTTTGCTGCAGCCTTTCGGCCGTGTCATACTCCAAGTATAAGTCCCTGTGGTGTCCTGTCCATCTGCACTATTCTTTGCTCCTCCTCATTGTCCATCTCCCATTCTCTCTCTGCACCTTCCGCTTCCCATTTAGTTTGTACCGAGTCATAACCTATGCTGCGGCTACGCGTTGTCCCATGTGGCGGAATCTTTGGTATCCTTTCTGAGTTACTCTCACGTATTCCTTGATGTCTCTAATGGTCTTTCTATCAATTTTAAAGAGATTTTGTCCTGCCTTCAACTCCTCTACTCCTCCTGCTGCGCTCTGCCCCTCCCTTAGCTTATGCATCACCCTTGTCAGCTCCTCCTCTGACTTGCACAAATCTGCCTCTAATTCTCAGTGCACCATATTTTCCACTTTCATAGCCACTGAGGCCTGTGTTTCTGTGGTAGGGTCTGCTGCTGTTGCCTGGCTTGGGTCGGTGGGGGCCGAATACCTGGGGTTTATATACCCACAGCGGGCTTGTGAGAAATCTAAAGTAATTTGTTCAAAGAGGTTATCATTTGGCTTAGGCTCTGACAATACTAGGCAACATCACCATATGAAGAGTTAATCGGGTTGTCAGAGATAGAAGAGTAATTGACAGAACAGTTAGCCAATCAGAGATTCGCTTCCATTTCCAGATGCATGTTTCTGTCAACAAATGATTGTTTTGTATAGATTTTGTGGTTGCCAGGAGATGGAGCCGGAGGAGTTGAGAAACGACGGGTACGAGTGGGCGTACTGACTGTCTGAAGTGAAGGAGAAAGTAATGTGGAATTAAAAAGAAAATCCTGTTGCGCCGTTGCGCTATAGCCCAGTTTAGCCCTATCCCTGGTTAGCGATCGTCTAAATAGCTACTTAATTTCATGTTTGAGGAACCTGTGGTCTCCCGTACGTATGAGACACTGAGGGAAGACGGTGAAACAAATGACGGCACCGAATCCCGAGGAGCCGCTCTGGACATAAACAAACAAGGCTCTGTGTGTGATAGAGCACAATGATAAGTTTACTCGAAATGCCCGAGCAGCAGTTGCTTCTGTTTATATGAAGGTGAGAGGGATAGCAAAGTGGACGACATGAATCAACGACTCTGAAGCTGTTTAAGAGGGGGCAGAGTTTGCACCAGTCTACTTCGAGAGACAGTCAGGCGGAGACAAGTCGCTGTATACAGTTGAACAGCTGACCGAGCAAACGTGCTGAAGAGGATGCTTATGAGCAAGCAGAGAGAGTGAGAGTTTGTCAGATAAGAAATGAAGGTACATGTAAGTGTGAGGCAGAGTGAAGAGCGAAGTAGAGAAAGAACACAGATAGAAGACAAAGCGGCACGCATGTAATACAGTTGCTATAAAGACTGAAAGGAGAGTTAATAGAGAAATTATAAAAAGACCTGTTGAACGTGTAAAGGAGAAAGAAAGACTGTATAGTATTGGGTCAAGAAAAGGGAAGGACTTATTCTTAAAGTATTAAAGAAACAGACATACTTATATAAGAAGGAAACTAAAAGCAAGTGAAGACTGAGTTCAAAGCACGGATAAAATAAGAAGACAAGACAGAGAACGCATAACAAGAATGAAAGAAAGAGACTAGAGGTTGAAAGCACGTAGTGATCAGAAGAAAGGGAAAGAACAATACTAAAAGATAACTTGTGTTAAAGGCGAACTGAATAGTTACTCTGCATAAAGACTGAATATTATTTCTTAATGAAAAGGGGAACAAATCTGGTTCAGAGACTTACCTGAGTTTAGTAATTTTTCCAAGTTATTTGAAGGTTTTCATCGTCTGAAGAGTGTTCACCAGGAGTCAAGACTCATATCCTTTTTCCTAAAAGAAAACAAAAGAATAAAAAGTTAGATTTAATAAAAATTGTTTTGTAAACAAAAATAACACCTACTTACAGACTCTGTGTATTTATTTACGAACTATAGAGGGCCATCCTTACAGGGCTGTAAAGGGGAGGACCCTCAAGTTGCTTGTTGTATGGGGGGGGGGCAGGGACGGTGGTAGTGATGGTGTGTGCAGGGGTTGGATCTGCTACGTCCCTTTTGCCATCCGTGGCATCCTCTAAATGTTCAAGCATTTTCCATAGCTCAAGTATACTTCGCCTATGCCTGAGCTTTCCCCCTTGTGTTGACGATAAATGAATATACACATGCTCCAAAATATGCTCGTCATTCGTGCCCTCTTCAGGCCACACTTTAAACAATGTACCATTTGTCTCCTACATCCACTCACGTTAGAACTTCAATATCTTTCCCTTATGATGTGGCAGTGATTAGCACATATGCTCGAGCGGGGTACACACGCTCTCTAATTCCACCCTATATACTCAAAATGAATCAAAACCTCACAACTCCCATGGACACTTATCCTGCGGCATCCGTTCTCAAAGAAGTACACCCATCTATCAAAATCACTACACTTCTGTCAACCCTCACACCTTGTGTCCCTCCCACACCACCATTGTCCCACCCCAACTATTTCATCACACACAAATTGAACAAAATCTAACACAACACCCAAACATAAAAACACAATTATTTACAATTGGTGTAGCCCCTTCCTCTATTGAGGGAACTCAACCCGCCTCATGCCCCTTTCAGTTCTTGGACGGAAGGATACCGGGCAGTAGCAGAGGCTGTTTTTGGTGCCAAGGGGGTGGATAATAGGGTGCCAGTGGGAGGCTGGTGGGTGAACTGGGCACCAGGGCGGAAACAGGAGGGGACCACCCCACCCGATACCAGGTTCTCTTTTATGCCGGACCATCACCTTTTCTTGCAGCGCTTCCTTTCCTTGTCTAAAAGGAGATATCACACATCAATTCTCCATGACTATTACTACATTTGTAATCTTTCCCCGCAGCGGGGAGATCCACCTCTGTTTCAATAGAAAATGTACATACATTATCACCACGTGGTCTATCCTTGTTTTCAAAGAAATTCCCATCACTCTCTTTACTGAAATAAAACTATCCACCCTCCTTGTGGTTCCCGCAAGAGTCCATTCACGTTCTTGGGTGTCCTCGTAGCACATCCACAGTGCCATACTCCAGGTATAAGGCAGGCCTTCAGACAACCACAGTGCCAGCCAACCTCCTCTTGGTGTGCACAGGGACTGGTTACTGCAGGTTGGCACGACAATCCACCATGAGCAGCGGGGGAGCCCAATGCCTCTCTGGAGGAATTTGATCTCACTAGGGCCTCCAAATTTGTAGGGACGACCAGAAGACTGAACTTCGCCATAAGAATAACACAGGGAATCAAATGAGGAGTGCATGTCTTTGCAAGAAGAACAAGATTTATTTCATTCAAATACAGCCGGGAGTGTTAGTCAGTTCTGTAAAACTGTAAACTAACAGCATGAGCGACACGCCCATTTCAATTACAGCTTATATAGTGGTAAACTGCAAATGGGAAGGAAGGGCTACAGCAGGCTCTGGTTACACAGCAGGCTTTCCGGTCGCTGAAAATAGTGTCAACTGTGGTTTCTTCATCTTCCTCAGTGGTCGACTACCTCTTCAACTTCCAGGATCAGACTTATGCAGGAACCCAGCCAATCAAACAGCCATGAACATTTTAAACTTGGTGGGTTGGCAGTCCTTTCAGGACAGACTGCCGTCCAGTTTGAACTGGATTCTCAGAGTCAGGCTGGAAGACAACGGGTTGCAGAGTTTTGGACGACTCCTTCGATTCCTGCCTTCACAGACACTCCGGAGCCTGGACAGGGAGTCAACAGGATTTCTGCCGAAGATAGTTAATACAATTTCCCACCCTGCAGGCCAGGGGAAGGAACAAGAAAGGACGAGGAACACTAAAATGGTGAAAAAAGAAGATGGGGCCATTTTGGTAGAATTGTCACCGATGAGTGCTGTTTCTGGGGTTGTGCAAACAGCCCACGGTAAAGGTGCACCGAATTAATGAAAACATTCACTGCCCCAAGCCATTAAAGGAAATGTGTCCTTGTAACATACATGTTACATTGAAAATGAGAAAGGGGATACAGAGTATCTCCTCAGCACTTCACATACGTTGGGGGGTGCTGGTCTCACCTAGTAAAATGAATCCGAAGATTCATTCTACCCTTGGGAACTGTAGTACTCGCATGGTTTTCAGGAGAAAGTAAAAAGGGGAGCCCCTAGGGACACCCAGCAACAACAGGCACTTAATGCTAAAATGTTGTCAAAAGACGATAACTTTTAAAAGACACTATGGAGACTCTCAAAAATGACACTCATAAAAAGAGTGTGGAAAACGGTTCCTACTCAAAGGGGTATAAGGAAAAATAATCCACCAGTAAAAGCAAAAGGTTCTGGGGTTGACACAGGCCAGGAAGATTTAGAATGACTATGAAAATCTTACCTAACAGTCACCCCAATGTGTCCTGGGGATTGGTAGGTAACAATTCTCACCTCTGCCTCGGACACTCAGTCTTCGCTTCACTTTTGAAGGGTTTTGCAAAGTCAACTCTCCCAACAGAGTCACCACAAAATTATTCCTTAGGTATTTGTTTCAAATTCAATCTAAAGGAGGAGTGGGAGACCCCTTTCTTTAATGGCAAAAATCTACGGGTGAATGGTCAAAAGCAAACCTGTTTTCATGGACCAATCCCTGCCATTGGAGCAAGTGGGCTTTGTCTTAAGACGTCACACCCAAAGAGCTTTATGCTACAGGATGTGGAGGGAAGATTAGAGACAGACTCCAGCTGTAAGGAGCTTCCCTTCTCAATAGAATCGAAGTCCCTTTTGCATGCAGCACTCTGGTGTGAGACTACTCCTTGTGTGAACATGTGTTCTATTAGTTTCCTGTTGCCAGAAAAGCTTCATGTGCAGCTGCAGTCGCTTTGCGGAGGGTGTTCCATGCCCTAACAAAGTAACAGAGAGGCAACCCCCAGGGCTATGTCCTTGCTGGTAGCAGCAAAGAAAGCCTGGCTGGGGGGAAAACACATAACCAACCCTTCCACAGCTGTGCTGGTTGCACAGGGCTGACATGTGTGATATTCATTGGATGTGGCTGTAATATTTATGAGAAATACCTTCACCATACCCTCATGTATGGCTTGTATATTAAGTGTAATGTGCTACCAGGACAGCTAACTCATAATAATGGGAGTTGCTAGGTCTGGAAAAGACCCGGGGCTACGCTGATATCCAAATTGTTGGGACTGGGGGCTAGCTAGTCTTTTGGCTGTAGATCCTGAGATTCTATCCGGGGCTACAACCAAAAGATCAGGGGCTATAGCCCTCTTAGCCCCCCCCCCTAGCAACACCCGTGTGTGGACATAGGCACACATCTAAAAGGCAGCCACTGGGTAGCAGTGACTTGGCTGTCACTGCAGCTGTCAAGAGGGCACTAGTGTCCTGAACCTGCTCTGTGCCACGGGAGAGCGGGGGCTACAGATCAGTCTACTGATTCAGCTGGACACTGGTGAGTATCCTGCTTTTGGCATGGAGTTTGTTGAGAGTGGGGGACTGATCAGTAGACCACCCGCTCTGAGTGGGAATTGCCCACATAATGTATGTTTAAATAAAAGTCAAACAGCCAGGGATTCTACACCCCAGTCGTTCACACATGCACACATGGGAACCTGTTAAAGGCGGGAGCTTCACAAGTACCAATGTATAGGGTACATAGGAATGCCAGTAGAGGGGAGAATCACAAGATAAAGATGAAAACAGATATTGGGGATTAGCAAGGAAGCAGGAACAGGAACTCTGAATCCTATCACTGTAGAAAAATCGGGAAGCTTGGAGAACTAGTGACAAACAAGAGAGGGATTAGCTGTCAACTCAATGAATACTTGAAACAATAAGTAACGAGGGCAGGCAACAAAGCAAGACAAAGGAACTACGGGGAGAAACCAAAGGAATAGAACAAGCAAAGTCTGTGAGGGGAAGAAAAGGGATCTGAAAATGGGGACACTCATAGACAAACCGGGTGTTTGCATCGATGCAGCAAAGGGTCTATGAAGGGAAAGCAAACAGACAAACTGGAAGACAGTACAATTACCACCAAGGGTGTAGTCTGCACAGGAGGACTGGGTACAGCTCAAAGCAGCCACAGGATTGGGTGCTGCTCAAAGCAGGCACAGGCAAGATTTAAAAGCAAAAACCGGATCTCCAAGACCTTATGAAAAATTGGATGCAAGATCCTGCACCTGCAGCCACAACAAGCACAAAGCGGAAAAACAGGGTCCCAAGGAAATGGGTTGAAAACTGGTCGCTGAAGCAGGACCTCCCATGAAAGAGCACTTGATGGGCAACTGTACATGGGGAAATTGAGCTTGTGAGAGATCTTCCAGTCCCCGCACTGTGGGACTGATTGGCAGCTCTACACAATCAATCCCACTCCAGGCTTTCGGTAGCCTGAAGCAGTTGATTGAAATTCATGACTCTCCAGCTCTCGTCAGCCTAGTCTTTGGCAGCTTGAAACTGGTGAATGTAATCAAGGTCTTCCCAGCTATCAGCAGCATGCTGCAATAAAAAGTAAATATGTGCGCTCCAGGCCTCTGCCTCTTGGGCGGCATACATATACCAGAATGCATCTGCTGGATGAACACAAAACCTGGAATGGAACATGACATTAGTTTGGTTCAGGTTTGTATCAGGAAAGCAGATGACAGGATTCTGCAACTGTTCCGTAGGCTACTGATAATGGGTGATGCTCCCCACACTCTGTGTTATTGGTACAGACATTTCAGGTTTTGAATGGTTGGGCACTGGGAAGGTAGATCTTTAGGACCCTGTATTTTTGTGTGCATTTGTCCAGCGTTTGAGATCATATTACCCACCCCTCGCCCAATTGAGTGGCACGTTATATGGAGTATGACTTTCGTCCAAGTGAGAAATACTCTCTCTCCTGCAAACCAAAGTAGCTACAACTTCTTGTTTGGATTTCCAGGATGGCTTGTCCTATCTGGTTACCCACCTTTTCTCAGTTGCGAAGTAGACAGCCCTGTGGTACACCCACCAGCCCTAGCCAGGAGAGTTACAGGACCACCTATATATTTGGCTTATATGATTTAGTCTGGCTTTCTTTCCATACCCTTTTATTGAACATGTTTTTCAATGCCTAAATCGCATTTGAGATGGCTAGACCAATTTGGGCATCATATGTATCTTTAGAATTAATCACCTTTTGATCATTGTGGTAAAATTGATACAATGAGGGTTTGTGGGACTGGTCACAACTTAGATGTCTAAATATTTCATGTGTGGTCTTTGCAGATGGAAAGGGCTGATCGTTGCAAAAGTCAGCGGAGGTCTTGGATATCAGGCAACACTTCCACTTAGTGCCCGCTATGATCTGGAATGCATGGAGCATATCCAGGATTAGATGAATGGAGTGCTCTGGCTGAGGTGACCCTCTGCATGAAAAGATACTTTATGCTACATTCAGTCCAGGGCAATGGCTTTCAGTAGTCTGTCTACCTGATCATCCACTCTCTAGGGCTCGAGAAAGCCAGAAAGGTTGAGGCCGGATGCTATTTCTGTATGCAGTTGCTCTCAGGGAATGGTGGAGTGTGTCCATCAAAGTTCATAAGTGTGCTCTGAGACAGTGGGCCTCATTACAACCTTGCCGGTCTGGAAACAGCTGTGTCAGTAAGCTTACTTTCACTGTTGATTCCGGACTGGCAAAGTACAAGTCTGCCTGCCGGAGCCGCTCTGCCCGTCAGGTCTGACCCTGCCAGGCACAGCGGCCACGGTAAGCAGACTTTCACGGAAGCACCAGCATTAACAGTGCCAGTGCTTTCGTGGTCCCCACTCCCATAGAGTCCTATGGGACTCTGTGAATGGGGCAGAACATTTTACCAGCGCATGACTTCCCGGACCAGCGGGGTTGGAATCCCCTGCCGTCACCGGCAAACCCAGCGCCGGTAAAATGTTTTACCGGCATGGCTACCTCTGGACTTGTAATGAGGCCCAATATCTAGCCATTGGCTGGAAAAGAAAGTTCCATTGGACCTGATATGATATGGCATTTATAACGTGCCTATACACAAGTGTACTGTATGGGCATCCCTTCCCAGGGACGGGAGACGGAACCTTTTTCACCAGAAAAAACCTTCTTCCCCTATAAATTTAGAGGCGCGGCCCAAGGGAGCATGCACTGCCCTGACTCCGCCCTCTGGCGCCACACCTCAGTCCCCTATCCCATGTCAATGGGAACGGCCGAATTCACCAGCGCTCCTGCGTTTGGCTTCAGCCATGTAATTCCAGGCGCGGATACTTCTTTGTCTGTTTTGTCTTTTCTATCATTCAGGTACTCAGTCCTCAGGCGTCACGCTCCTCCCCGGCGCATGTCGACTTCTACAGGGTTCAGCAGGTGTCCATCTTGCAACGGGCTCTCCCCAACTTCAGACCCCATGCCCTCTGCCTATGTTGCTGTGGCCCAGATTACGGTTGGCAATCTTGTTCGGCGTGTGACTCGCTGACCTCGAAGGCGTTGAAGAACAGACTAGCCAGGTGGAGGAAGCTCTTCCAGAGGTCACCTCCAGAGGATCTCAAAAATTTTGTGAAGCATCGAAACAGGCCCAAGGTAGGGCCGATATTTACCAGCGCACCCCGCAAGGGAGACTCCTTCCCAGGGACTGTCGCACCCGGGTGGGAACAGCCAGGTCCTTCTACCGGCATGTGCACCGAGGCTACCGTCCTTCGGGTCGAGGGGTCTTCGGATACACTCTTGCTCTCAACCCATCCTCAGCCACGCTCCTCTGTGATCGCTGTGGCATCACTATACTCCAAGCCTCAGTCGTCCTCAGCCTCCTTCTGTTCGGTGCTGCTAGGCAAGGAGAAGATCTTGGAGGCGTACCACAAGAAGATCTACTACAACGCCTCCTTGCACCTACGTCAAGCAAATGCAGATGCCATGCTGGCTGCTGCCAACCAGCGGTTATGGCGGGAAATTGCGGACTTCCTCCCGGAACTCCCCTCCCAATGCCAATCGCGCTTTAAGGCGGGGTTAGCAGAAGCCAAGCTCGTGGCGCATGACCTCATGGAATCCACGCTGGCTCATATCAATAACTCAGGCCGTGCTATCTGCATTGCCTGGCTCTTGGCAACGAAATTCAACCTGGATGTCCAGGAGCACTTTCTAGATCTGCCGTTCGAGGGGGGGGGAAAGCGGACCTCTTCCACTCCTACGGACGAAGAGCTGGACAAGAAGAACAGCTCACAAACAGCAAAGTCTCTGTCCATTCTTACAAAGACCACGTCCAAATCGTACATCCAATCTCAGCAGCACTCGGAAAAGGGTCGTACATATGGAGGGTTCCGCAGCTTCCAGGAACGCAGGTCCAGGCAGATGGACTGCTCGCCATCTCAGAACCGGTGCAAACAACAAAAACTGGGTGGAGTGAGAGCTTTTTCCAGTCCCACTCAGCGTCCGCCTGCAAGAGAAAGAAGGCATGACACGCCCCTTCAGGTCCACGTGTCTCCAGTGGGGGCAGGCTTGCCCTCCATTTGCCATTCTGGTGCCAGACTTTTGCTGACCCCTGGATCCTTTCCGTAGTATCCACGGGGTACCGTCTTCCTATCCCAGCCTCTCCTCCCTCCTCCCCTCCACTCCCACAGGTTTGGACAGCAACTCTTTTGGCAGAGATCTGGTTGCTCGTAGAGAGCCAGGCAGTGGAGGAAGTCCCAGCCTCCCAGCGAGGCTTTGGCTTCTACTTCAGGATTTTCACCATTCAGAAGAAGAACCAGGCGGGCATGAGAGTTGTGCTGGACCTTTCCACCCTCAAACTCTGCCTACCCCTGCAAAAATTCAAGATGGTTATGCCAGTTTTCATAGCAGAGACATTGGACAGGCAAGACTGGATGTGCTCCCTGGACCTGAAGGATGCTTACCTACACGTCCCGATTTGGCAGCCCCATTGTTCTTTCCTACAATTCAGGATCATGGGCTACCATTTCCAATGCAAAGTCCTTCCATTTGGCCTCAACTCGGCCCCCAGGGTCTTTACCAGACTCATGAACGCTGTGGCGGCCCTCTTCAGAGCGCAGGGCCTCCACATCTACCCATACCTTGACGACTGGCTCGTCGGGGCTACATCTCCGGAAGCGGTTTGCCACTCTTCCCATGCCCTGATGAACACACTGCACAACATGGCTCCTCGCTCAACTTCAAGAAGTCACAGCTGCTCCCTACGCAGTCTCTGATATTCCTGGGCCTCATTTGGGACACGTGCGCCGACAGGGTTTTCCCTTCGGAAGACAAAATCTCAGCCATCAAGAGGGCCACCGCCCACTTCCTCGGCAGAGAGAGGACCTCGGCATGGTGGTACCAATATCTCCTGGGTCTACTGGCGGCGGTCCTGTTAGCCGTGCCGCACACAAGACTAAGGATGAGAAGGATTCAGCTGCACTTCACTGCCTCATGGAATCAGGAGCGGGGCTCGCAATCCGAGATGATCAACGTTCCTCCATCTCTCCACCCGGACCTAACTTGGTGGTCCATGGACTGCAACCTACGGATGGGCAAGCCTTTTGGCCGCCCTCCCCGCAGGCCACCATCACCACAGACTCCTCGCTTGAGGGCTGGGTAGCCACACTGGGCGATCTCTCGGTCCTCATTCAGACAGACAACTCGACCAGCATGTACCACCTCAACAAGCTGGGAGACACCAGATCCCCTCCTCCGTGCAGGCTGGCGATTATCATGTGGGAATGGGCCCTGGAAAATGACATTTACCTCTCAGCAGTCCACCTCCTGGGGGAAACCAACCTGGAGGCGGACAGGCTCAGCAGGCTGGGAGCAGACAATTGATTGGCAGCTAAACAACCTTGTTATTCAGGAGATCTTCAACAGATGGGGTCATCTCCAGGTGGATGTCTTTGTCAAAGAATTCCACCTGGCACAACAAGAAGTGCCCCCAGTTCGCTTCCGGGCAGGGTCAGGGCACCGGCTCTCTGGGTGACACATTTCACTTCCAGTGGACTGGCATGAAGGCCTACGCCTTTCCACCTACTCCACTGATCCACTGGGTAATTTGCAAGATCAAGGAGTCTCACCGACTCCTCATCGTTCTGATAGCTCCATGGTGGCTGGCCAGACCATGGTTTTTGGAGCTACTCGGCCTCTCGGAGGTGCCCCTGATACACCTTCTGATTGGCCCAGTACATCTTCTGGCACAGCAGGTGGGCAGAATCGTCAGCCCTACGCCAGGGAAACTAGCCCTCAAAGTGTGGTACCTGAGCAGGTAACGCTATGGGACCTTAGCCTCTCACAGGCAAATCTGGAGATCATACAGGGGGCCAGGAGCAACGCCACCATGGCCCAGTACAAAAGCAAATGGACCAGATTCTGCCACTGGCCAGACTCCAAAGGAATTGACCTCTTGGCCTGCAAGTTGGACAACGTGCTCTCATTTTCAGCACACCTCGCTCATTCGGGCATACAGGTCAACACCTGCCATACATACCTTGCAGCCATTGGGGCTTACAGGAACTCGGAGGGAGGTATTTTTTCCTCCTCCAACCCTATTGTCAAACATCTGACCGGTCTCTCTAGGCTCTACCTGACCGTCGAGAGACCCAACCCTGTGTGGGATCTTAACATATTTTTTGGCACCCTGGCGCACAAACCATAAGAGCCAATGGCGTCCGTGGACATTAGGCTGGTCACCATCAAGACGGCCTTACTAGTATGTCTTACCTCAGCTCGCAGAGTCAGAGAGATCCAGGCGCTGGTTGCCTCTGAACCATATATCACCTTTCACAAGGACAAGGTAGTCATGCTGACGCACCTGGCATTTCTGCCCAAGGTTCCATCTGCATTTCACTTGAACAAAGGAATAGTCCTTCCTACGTTCTTTCCCGATCCCAAGGATGAAGCACAGTGTGCTGCACTGCCTGGATGTCAGGCGTGCCCTAAAATTCTACTTGGACAGGACCAAGGGCTTCCGCAAGTCAAGACACCCTGTTTGTCACTTTTCGGAGGCTCGAGGCCAGGCTAGCAGGCCTCTAAGGCTTCCATATCCTGCTGGGTAGTCTCTGCCATCAAAGTGTATGAGGGCTAGCACAAGCTGCTCCCAGCCAACATGCATGCCCACGCAGTCAGGGCCAAGGCAACGGCCATCGCATTCCAGCACCATGTCCCTTTGCAAGCCATAAGCAGGGCGGCCACTTGGGCCTCTCCCTTGGCTTTCTGCAAGCATTACTGTTTGGATGCTGGCTCTAGATCTGATGCGGCTTTCGGACAGGCGGTTCTCAGGAACTTGTTTGCTTAGGGAGGGTCTCCTCTCCACCCTGGGGCTACAATCAGTTGTAATCACCCATACAGTATGGAGGAAAGGGGACGGGACGTAAGAGTAATTATAAGTTACTCACCGTAGTGACTAAGGTACTCTTAGTCCATAGTCCTCTTTCTTCCATACGTCTCACCAGCCTCCCCCCTAATAATACTGGTGTCATTAGGCAATGTTAAATCTATTGTTGGCGCGTCAATGGAACTGAGGTGTGGCGCCGGAGGGCGGAGTCAGGGAAGTGCATGCTCCCTGGGCCGCGCCCCCGCGCACCTCTAAATTTAAAGGGGAAGAAGGTTTTTTGTGGTGAAAAAGGTGCAGTCTCTCGTCCCTTGGAAGGGACACCCATACAGTATGGAGGAAAGGGGACTGTGGACTAAGAGTAGGTTAGTCACTACAGTGAGTAACTTATAATTTTCAAGCCACGATGAGGCAAGAGAGGGGGAACAGAGGAAGACAGAGACAACAATCATTCTAGGCCAGGTGTTGAGATCGCGCTCGTGCTGTGGCGGAGGGGGTGGGGGCTGGAGTGCTGCGGGACAGTGGGGAGGGAGAAGTGCAGTACATGGGGTCAACAGTAAAAATAAATAAAACAATAGGTAAAAAGTGTGGCCAGCTATTGGCATGTGCATGGTTAAGTGCAGACAACGAGTGCCAAGTGCTGGTAGGAGACTGTAGGGATACAGAAACGGCCCCCAAGTGCATGGGTTGCCAAGGGGCGGTGTAGGTGTGCCACTGGCGGGGGATGGTACCTGGGCCCGACAACAGAGGGTATCCAGGTGACCAGTGCAGTTTCAGATTGAGCCAGGAATTCAGCAGGGCATAGGAGGAGAGAAAGCAGATGCAAAAAGGAAGGTCCTGAGGAGCTTCCAGAACCAGAGATGGTTCTCCTCAAGTTGCCGGGAGGCAGGGAGGCTGTTCCAGAGGGAAGCCCCAGCCGAAGAAGGAGATCTACCACCAACTTGTTGCTTGGAGAAGCAACTGACCCTGAGGGAGTTGGAGGCAGATGAGTGAAAAGATTGAGAAGGAAGATATTTGTAAGAGAGAGTTGAAAGTATTGAGGCCCAAGGCCCCAGAAGGCCTTGTGGAAAATGCAGAGCGTTTTGAACTTAATCCTCTGAGCCACTGGGAGCCAGTGCAGAGATTTCAGTCCTGGAGAGATACGATCCCTGGGCTTGAGGCCAAGGACAAGTCTTGCAGTCCTGTTTTGGATAAGTTGCAGAGAGTGGATAGTAGAGGAAGGCAGATTTAGAAAGAGGCTGTTGCAGTAGTCCAGCGCAGAGAGAACCAGAGCTCCATAGACAGTGAGCTTCTGGGGGAAGGAGAGGAAAGGAAGCATATCTCTGAGGAGGTGCAGCTGGTAGTGCGACTTCTTAGAGACGTCAGAGATGTGAGGAGAGAAGGAGAGTGTGGAGTCGAAAATGCCCCTGAGGTTTTTAGCCTCACAGGTGGGAGCAGGAAGAGGGCCAAGAGAGCGACAGGAAATGAGGGATCAGGAGTGCCGATGAGGAGAATCTCAGTCTTACTTGCATTCAGGCAGAGATCATTGGTGGCACACCACTCCTGGATAGCAGACAGACATTCAGAGATGAGAGAAGGAGAAGAGGTGGCGGAAGGGAGCCTGAAAATGAGCTGAGTGTCATCCGCATAATTCTGAAAGTTGGGGCAGAGGGACAATGCAGTGGCTAAGAAGTGCCAGGTATCGTGTTGAACAGCCAGGGAGAGAGGTTAGACCCCTGGGGAACTCCACAGGTAGTGATAGAGGAGAGTAAGCACCCAAGTTGGAGCTGGGAGGGTCGATCACAGCAGAAAGAGGTCAGCCATGCCAGGGCCTGATCAGTGATGCCCAAGTTATCACGGAGACGGTTGAGCAGGGTGGCATGGTTGACCGTGTCAAAGGCAGAAGAGAGAACAAGTAAGATGAGGACACGGGGGGGGGGGGGGGGGCTATTGGACTCAAGGTTGGAGAGCAGGCCGTCATGGATGTTCAGGAGAGCAGTTTCCATGCTTCTGGAAGCTCTGAAACCAGACTGATGGTCATGGAGACAACCAACAGATTCAGTGTGAAGATTTAGCTGGGAGGTGGCCAGATTTTCCAGAGGTTTGCCCAAAAAAGGAGTGATGGAGATTGGGCGATAGTTAGATGGGCAGGAGGGATCAGCTGAGGGTTTCTTAAGAAGGCAGTGCACAAGGGAGTGCTTCAGGGGGGAAGGCAAGACTCCCGTGGTGAAGGAGTGGTTGCAGAAGTCAGCCAAAGCAGGGGCCTCGGTGTCAATGTGGTCCTAGATGGTTTTAGAGGAACAGGGGAGAACCTGTTTTGACGCGACCTTCATAGATCAGACTTGTCTAGAAACCTTGTCAGGGGAAAGGCAGAGAAGGAGGGAGGAGAGGTGGCCACAGAAGGGCCAGAGGAAGAGCGGGGAGTAGAGGGAGTAGAGGGAGGAGGAGGAGAGGAAGAGAGAGAAGACAGGATGTCCTGAGTTTTAGAGATGAAATGAGAAGCCAGGGCTGTGCAGATGGCCTGGGAGGGGACAGGAGAGGTAGAGACTGCAGCAGGATTGGCCAGCTCCTTGCAGATTTTAAAGTAGCTTTTCTTGCATCTAAAGCGCATTCTGCCCCTGGTCGCCTCCTCCCTCCACTATATTCGTCAGCCCTCAGATTCTGTCTATGGATTTTCTTCCCTTTATATATGTTGTCTGGTCCTGGTGTGCTAATTGTGTTATCATAGTCTCTAATCTTGATGCACAAACTGTGGGTAGGCTTCTGGCATCAGTTTGTGTGGAAAGTAGGACTGTACAAATCGCACTTGGAGGGATCTTTCTCAGGTCAGCGAACAAAACAATAGTTGCTTGTTAATGAATAGAGGTAGCTGCCCCTTTTCCATAATTACATGGAATACCTATTCTATTTTCGGTGCTTACTTCTCTGTATGCAATGTAGAAATCAATTGGGAACCCGCCTGAGCCCCAGCCTAGGCTTTACTGAGGTCCCTAATGGCTGCAATGTTTTTTTAAAATTTATTAATTTTGAGTCAATATTGCGCTATCTACATCTATTACAACTGTGAGCATCTAAGAATACCCACTTCCATTTCTCTGAATGGTGGGGATCCTTCAAGAGCAATGTTTTTATAGAAGTTGGTTATTGAGATCTTCACTGACAAGCCCACCATTGCCCTCTTTAGTATTTTATCACATTGGAACGATGGAAGCGCCTTAGGGGGCTATTCCCCATTCCAAAGGAGGATATTTTGCCTCTTTGCATTCGTTTAACTTGCCTAAATCATTGAGGAATTGTACCTTTTTGTGTTCATTTCACGTTATGTATTTTATCGAGATTGATTTGTTTTGCCTGCACTTCATTCGTTTGTTCTAAACTCTTTAAAGTTTTTGAATGTGTGCAACTTCTTCTATCTGTTGTGCTATTAAGAAACCTCAAACTCCTCCAGGGTCTATTGAATAGCAATATTGCCAAATGTAGGCTCCATTCTGGAGGTGGTCTAGGTTTCATTGGTAGCTCTAATACCTGCCAGATTTGGGAATGGTTGGCCATCACCTTGGGGACTAATGAGCAATTTCTTTCAATCTATGCACTGTCACAGTGTGAGAAAAACAGAACACTTGACACAAACGAATTGAAGTTGAACAACTTTATTTCCAATACCGAAGAAATTGGATGAATGCTAAGTTTGAGAAAATGGTATGGTCAACTTGGCTGCACTGTGGAAACCGTGACTAGGAGGAGGAAGGAACCAAACATCCGTAAGGGGAATGATTTCCAAAGTCTCTGGAAAGAACAGGCCCTCCCCTGCCAGGATCCACATGCTTGTCCTATGGCCGATGCGTGGAGACCGTATGCAGACTTTGCAGGGGGATTTAACCCATGAATAATTGGCTTCTCAGAATTTAACATGTGTGGAATTTAGACCCTATATATTTTTTTTTTGATGGTTTAGTTTGTTTGTAAACTTTCATCATTTCATCGTTTCTAAGTGGATCTCATGGTAGTTTTTTGTTGAGTTCCAATATAGAGCTTAAAAAAAGAGGGATTGTGTATTTGTTGTTATGTCCATTGAGTAGAGCGGCCCATCTTTCTTGAGTGTTCATCTGTTGCGCTGAAAGTTGAAAAAAACGCTCTAAATTGTTTACGCTGAGGAGAGAGTGATTGGCATTCCATGACAAGATGAAAGATGGTTCCTGGGATCTTGTGATCGTTGCAGAAGCGACAGTAGTTGTTTGTGACGTCGATCTGTCTTGTTGTTGATAGATATGAGTTTGTAGGTAGGATGTTCAGACGTATTCTTGTGAATATTGTTCTAATAGTATTGTCTGGAAAGAGTTGCAGGTATAGTGGTAACTCATTAATTTTCCTGTTCTCTTTGGTAGACTGGTGCTTCTGTTTATAAGTGCTTTTCTTCTGAATGGTCTTTATCCAGTCGTTCTGGAGAAGCTTTGTTTTTGTGTGTTGTGGGCGGAGGGTTAGTAGTTCTTCTGTGATGTCTTCACTTTCCATTTCGTTCCTCATTGATTGTTTCCATTTTTCCATTACTGCGGTATTGAAGGTGTTTTCTTGAGATCGAAGTATTTGCATAGCTGGAGTTTTTTGATCATTAAGTATTTTCCGAAAAATGTCTAGTCTTTTCCATTGCACAAAAGATTCAATTGACTGGGTTGCCAATTCATACCGGATTCTTGGCATTGGGTATGACTGTGGTAAGTGAAGAATTTTGCGCCAAAAAATGGATTCAAATTTCATCCAGTTAATTGTGCAGGTGTTCAGCATTGCTTCTGTTCCATATGTGAGTATTGGAATGTACTTTTGCCTATAATAGGTGATGGTTTTGAAGGAAAACTTGCCATATTTCCTGTGAAGTATGCATCCTTGTCTTGATAGGGTTTGTGCAGTTTGTTCGATTTTGTCAATCCATTGCTCTTCTGATTTGGATTGGTTTATTAGGACGCCTAAGTATTTGAAAGTTGTCACATTTTCTATTTGGGTCCCGTTGATATTGAAGATTGGTTGCTGTGTTTTTTTTGTGAATGGTTTGGTTAGTGTCATTGTCTTCGTTTTTCCAATGTTGATCTTCAGGCGAAGGAGAGGGGGATGTCACAGAGCGTGGGTAGGAATGATGTGTGCTGAGGTATTAAGTTGCCTATAGGTTCAAGGTTAGGCTACAGGTGTAGGGGCCAGGCAGAGTAGACAAGCGACAGGCGAACTTCTGGAACCAAGGGAGAGGCTGTTGCAGGCGTGTGGCTCACTTAGCGGTTTCAAGTTTGAGCATGTTATTGGAATTCGGTAGTGTAGGCAGGGGATACGCTCTTTTTCCAACAGGTAGGTGCACACCACGTGCCTCACGAGCGGGGTTAATAGGACGGGTTCTTGTCACTGTTTTTGCCAAAGACGGGGGAGGTTGGGGTTTTTGCTGGAGGTGTGGGTAGAGAGGGTTTGTTAATGTCTCAGTAGAGTATACATGTCATGATGCATACTCCCGGAGAGCCAGTCCAAGACCGGCAGCCCCGGAAGCACACATCAGGTAGCCAAGGGAAGGTCCAGCAACCCCAAATAGGGGCCCTTTGGACACAGTCCTGGCGCCGTATGCCAGGCTCATAAAGGGAGTGCTTTTGGTGGATTTACCTGATGCAGACCATGCTGCCAGATCCAGACCTCTTTGAGGCCTGAAAGGAACTACTTTACCTGTGGGACTATTTTGCCACTCGGGCGTGGTCAGGGAAGGATACATACCTGATTGGGGAAGGATACATACTGGGACTTCTTTGGAGGCTATTTAAGCCACGCCCAGACAGCAGCTCACGCTTCGCGTTGCTCTGCTCCTGGCAGCTGGACGCTCACTGTGTCTGCTCCTTCATCCTGACTCCAGCCACGCCTGCTTCAGTCCTGGAACACCTAAAAGGAAGAAGAGAGGAAGAGAAGGTGAATAAAGGACATTCCCTGATATTGCATGGGATCCGGAGCCAACACGCCGACGATCCTAAAGGAAAAGACATTATTTTTGGATTCCTCGCGTTGCTCGTTGCTGCGCTGCGCTCAACTCACCTGTCCACAAGGAATTCCGTACTCCTACGACCATCCGCACGTTCTGCTGCATTCCAGCACCTAGGAAGGAAAAGAGAAGAACAAAACGGTGAGCCAGAGAAAACATTGGGAAAAAACTGATTTGCCAGAAGGCTTACCTGGCGATTGGTGGGGGAGAATCCTTCCTCATCTCGGGTCGGCCCGCCTTTTGGCTGTACCGCGCCCCGGCCCCTATGGGGGAAAAAGAACACGCGCATTAGTGGGTGAACATACAGACATTAGAAAAACCACCCCAACATAAACTCACCTGAATTATCCACTGCGAATTGTCTTCTCTACGTGGAATCTTCGCTCTGCACCTGCGCTAAAAGACTAAAAGCAGTCCATTGAAAATAGAGGCCAAAAAGGAAGGGAGAACAACCCTTGAACTTGATAAGTCATATACTTACGAAAGCGCCTTATTCATCCAAAAAAACAGTGAAGCAACTGGACCTGAATGCCCGTCCAATAACCAGTGAAGTAACTGAATTCTACTGCACCCCTGCACCAGAAGCAGGATGGAGAGCTCATCATTTCAAATCTTAAGGTGAGAATTAACAGGAAGGTTCAGTGGTGGTTTGAAGAGAGAGAAAAAGGGGAAAGGAGGGGTTCGACTCGTCACTCCGCAGGTGATTAAAATCCTTTTCCCCATCTACAGAAATATCTTCCTACGCATCAGACAGGCGAGGTTTGGGGGTCCGGCCCAGTCTGTGTTCCGAGTCCTGCGCATCACCTTAGAAGAGGCTGCAGCAGCCCAGACCTGGTCAGCGTCTCCGTGGGAGTCAGGTGAGCGTTACAGAACGCAAAGCCTTCCTACAATTTCCCACCCGGACGCTATGGAGACTTCCGAAACCGATCAGCTGGCCCACCTATTGGGGGAATTATGGGCCGAAGTGCATTCCGCACGTCAGGAGACAAACGCTCTCAGGAGGGAACTAATTGTATCTAAGGAACAAACTGATGACCTTGCCAGGCAGTTGTTGCAAGGTCAAGCTGGACAAACTCCTCTACCAGGTTTGGGGGGTATTCCCGCCCCAATGGTTTCAAGCAACCCTGTGCAAATTAATCTACCGGGAAATATGCCATTGGCCCCACCTGAACGTTTTGCGGGGGACCCCAGAAGATTTGCTGTATTCATGAATCAATGCCGATTACACTTCCTTTGCAGACCGGGGGCCTTTCCTAACGACCAAACCAAAGTAGCCTTCGTATTATCATATCTCAGCGGCTGCGCTGCAGATTGGTCGGTTCCACTGGTCACTCAAGACGACCCGATACTCTGAGACTTTCAAGGTTTTCAGACACGCATGGAAAGATTATTTGCTCGGCACTCTCAGGGACAGGCCCTGGACAACGAACTTCTGTCCTTACGACAAGGTAACCAGGATCTATTAGCCTATATCGCAACCTTCAATAGGTTGATAGTGGAGACTGGGTGGCCAGAGGATAAGAGAATCCCGTTATTTCATCGAGGTCTACGTGGGGAACTTAAAGATGTTCTAGCCCAAGTTGTAAATCCACCCCAAACTGTATGGAATATATAGACTTGGTGGTCCAATTAGACCATAGGCTTCAAAATAGAAAAGCAGATCGGTCCAAGTTTGAGACTCGCGTGTTAGTCAAGACCCACGTTAACCCCAAGAATGCCGATGTTACCAAACCTATGCAAATTGGAGGGGTTAAAGGACCGTTATCTCAAAAGGAACGTGAAAGAAGATGACAGATGCAATTGTGTCTTTATTGTGGGGCTTCTGGACACTTTTTACGAGATTGCCCGGTGAAACCACCCAAGAAAACGGTAGGAGCCGCGGATAAGAATCATAAGGAACCGGATTTGGGAAAAGACCACGCCCGACAAGCGTAGAGGTCCACTTGTCGAGCCTGAAAACTGACTCTCAGACCTCGCACTTCATCATGCCAATGATCCTTGTGAATCCGGAACAGCCTGGACAGTTGCATACTATAAAGGCATACATCGACAGTGGAGCTATTGGGAACTATGTGGATCATGAATTGGCTTCTAGGATCAACCTCCCTCTTCGTCCGAAAACCACTAAAGAAGTCATCACCACAGTCGATGGATCCGAAATTGCCTCTGGGCCAGTAACACATTCCACTGCAGAGGTGACACTAGTAGGTCAGGACGGGCATCGGGAGGCTGTTGTGTTTGACGTAATCAAGGCCCCGCAGTTTCAAGTAATTCTAGGAATCCCTTGGTTAGAAACACACAATCCTCAAATTGATTGGCGAGTGAAGAGGATAACCTTTCCTGATTGCGCACAAACCTGTTATCCAAAGATAGGCCTGGCTACAGTAACCCCTGTCACTTTACAGCTACCGCCGGAGTACATGGAGTTTCAAGACGTCTTCCAGAAAGAACAGGCCAACTCGCTACCACCTCACAGGCCATACGATTGCCAAATTGATCTGATACCGGGTGCGCAATAGCAGAATTTATGCTCTTACGGAACCTGAAAATCTTCATTTGCGATAATATTTAGATCAGTACCTAGCCAATGGTTTCATTCGCCCGTCAAAGTCTCCTGCATCCTCGGCCCTGTTCTTCGTGCCAAAAAAAGAAGGCGACCTCAGAACTTGTATCGACTATCGCGCATTGAACCAGATAACTGTTAAAAACCGTTACCCTCTGCCCCTGATCCCCGAACTTCTTGACCAAGTAAAGGAGGCCTGCATATATACCAAGTTAGATCTCCGGGGGGCTTACCATCTGGTGCGAATAAAAGAAGGCGACGAATGGAAGACCGCCTTCCGTACCAAATATGGGCTATTCGAGTACCAAGTAATGCCTTTCGGATTGTGCAACGCCCCTGCTGCCTTCCAAAACTTCATGAACGATGTCCTTCGAGAACTCCTAGATGTTTGTGTCGTCGTATATATCGATGACATTCTGATATACTCCTCTTTGGAATCTGAACATATAAGGCTTGTTAAGGCAGTTCTCGAGAAACTGCGCCAACACAAACTATTTGCGAAAATTGAAAAGTGTGTTTTCCATACCACAGAAGTCGAGTTTCTTGGTTTCATCCTGACACCTAAAGGAGTCTGAATGGATTCACGAAAAGTGGATGCCATCCTCCAATGGCCATCGCCTAGCTCTGTGAAAGGCGTACAAAGCATGCTTGGCTTTGCCAACTTTTACCGCAGATTTATCCCAGAATTTTCACGGATCGTTCAACCCATCACTGCACTCTTGAAGAAAAATAAACGCTTCAAATGGTCTGGGGAAGCCAAACAGGCTTTTCAGGAGCTGAAAGCCAAATTTACCTCCGCACCAGTACTGAAACACCCGCGCCCGGATCTTCCATACATACTTGAGACCGACGCATCCGGTTTAGCCATGGGAGCTGTTCTGTCTCAAAGAGATCCCGAATCTAATCAACTACACCCCGTAGCCTTTTGGTCCAGAAAATTCTCAGCACCTGAAGTTAACTATGCAATCACCGATAAGGAGTTATTGGCCATTAAATCCGCTTTTAAGGCTTGGAGGCACTATTTTCTTGCCGCTAGACATACCATACGGTGATCACAGACCACCGGATCTTGCAATATTTGAAAACTGCCAAAGCTCAGTCATCACATCAGCTCCGATGGGCTTTGTTCTTTGCTGAATTCGATTTTGTAATCACCTATCGTCCTGGCAGCAAGAACGGTAAAGCTGATGCCCTTTCCCGAATAGGAATGGGTGAAATAGATACAAGCGCAGAACCAGTACCAATAATTCCCGAACACAAAATTCTGGGTATGATTACCTTACAAATTCTGGAGGACATTCAAACTAGAGTTAAGCAACTCCTGGACCCTACAGCCTTGCAAGATTGGATTTTAAAGGGATCTAACTTTACTGTTAAGGATGACCTACCTTACTTCCAAGGGCACCTATTTTTGCCACACAAAGAACTACAAGAACTAATTATTTCTCATTATCATGATACCCTGATAGAAGGACACCGAGGGATTGCCAAAACGGAAGAAAAGGTAAAACGACAATTCTGGTGGCCCTCTTGGCGAAAGGACATTAAATCTTTTGTGATGTCATGTGGTATTTGCGCCCAAAACAAAGGACAAAAGAGGAGACAGCTGGTCTTCTTCAACCCTTAGACATTCCACCAGCACCTTGGCACACCTTGTCACTGGATTTTATTACGGACCTGCCTCCTTGCTGTGGATATAACTCCATCCTTGTTATAGTGAATTTATTTTCTAAAATGGCCCACTTCATTCCATTAAAAGGTTTGCCTTCAGCTTCAGTCGTAGCTAAGGAATTTCTGGAAAACATTGTTCGCTTACATGGATTCCCATCCATACTAGTCTCTGACCGAGGAAGCCAATTCATTTCCCATTTTTGGAGCAAGTGCTGTCAGCTGGCGCAGATTGACGTAAGATTGTCGACCAGTCACCATCCTCAGACCGATGGTCAAACTGAGAGAACAAATCAGACCCTTGAATAATATCTACGGTGTATGTTGCATCAATCCGAAAGTAATTGGAAAGATATTCTTTGGATTGCTGAATACGCATACAATAATTCGATACACTCAGGAACTGGACAAAGCCCTTTTTATACCATATATGGACATCATCCTCGGACCTCAGACCTTGATTCACCTCAAAGCCTCGAAATGCCCGCCGTAAACCATCTACATTCTACAATAACTCAAGCCTTCAAGGAAGCAACTGCGCATTTACTGCAAGCCAAGAGAAAGTACAAGCAGAATGCTGATCTACATCGAAGTGAAGCACCTCAATACCAAGTAGGAGACCAAGTCTGGTTAGCTACCAGACACTTATCGCTCAAGGGACCTCGAACTTTTAACCCAAGATATGTGGGGCCCTACTCAGTTACGGCCATCATCAACCCAGTGGCCGTCAAACTTGACCTACCAGCTAATATGCGTATTCATCCTGTTTTTCATGTATCACTTTTGAAACCGGTGCAATCTGGAACCCGACTAATCAAGCCACCAGAACCTATTCGAATAAATGGAGAACCCGAGTTCGAGGTGAAGAACATTTTGGATTCCAAGGTGTCAAAGTCCAAATTGTACTATTTAATAGATTGGAAAGGATATGGGCCTCAAGAAAGATCCTGGGAGCCTAGTGACCATGTGCACGCACCTCGGTTTGTCAAAAGGTTCCACTGGAATTTCCCAAACAAACCGAGACCCCCGGAGAGAACTATCTTGGGAGGGGTCTTGGGGGGGGGGGGAGTGCTGTCATGATGCATACTCCCGGAGAGCCAGTCCAAGACCGGCAGCCCCGGAAGCACACATCAGGTACCCAAGGGAAGGTCCAGCAACCCCAAATAGGGGAATATGGAGCCTTTGGCGCCAGGCTCATTTTGGACATCAGTCCTGGCGCCATAGGCGCCAGGCTCATAAAGGGAGTGCTTTTGGTGGACTTACCTATGAAGACCATGTTGCAAGACCCAGACCGCTTTGAGGCCTGAAAGGAACTACTTTACCTGTGGGACTATTTTGCCACTCGGGCGTGGTCAGGGAAGGATACATACCTGATTGGGGAAGGATACATACTGGGACTTCTTTGGAGGCTATTTAAGCCATGCCCAGACAGCAGCTCACGCTTCGCGTTGCTCTGCTCCTAGCACCTGATCGCTCACCGTGTCTGCTCCTGCATCCTGACTCCAGCCATGCCTGTTTCAGTCCTGGAACACCTAAAAGGAAGAAGAGAGGAAGAGAAGGTGAATAAAGAACATTACCTGATATTGCATGGGATCCGGAGCCAACACGCCGACGATCCTAAAGGAAAAGACATTATTTTTGGATTCCTCGCGTTGCTCGTTGCAGCGCTGCGCTCAACTCACCTGTCCACAAGGAATTCCGTACTCCTACGACCATCCGCACGTTCCGCTGCATTCCAGCACCTAGGAAAGAAAAGAGAAGAACAAAAAGGTGAGCCAGAGAAAACATTGGGAAAAAACTGATTTAGCCAGAAGGCTTACCTGCCGATTGGTGGGGGAGAATCCTTCCTCATCTCGGGTCGGCACGCCTTTTGGCAGTACCGCGCCCCGGCCCCTATGGGGAAAAAAGAACACGCGCATTAGTGGGTGAACATACAGACATTAGAAAAACCACCCCAACATAAGCTCACCTGAATTATCCACAGCGAATTGTCTTCTCTACGTGGAATCTTCGCTCTGCACCTGCGCTAAAAGACTAAAAGCAGTCCATTGAAAATAAAGGCCAAAAAGGAAGGGAGAACAACCCTTGAACTTGATAAGTCATATACTTACGAAAGCGCCTTATTCATCCAAAAAAACAGTGAAGCAACTGGACCTGAATGCCCGTCCAATAACCAGTGAAGTAACTGGATTCTACCGCACCCCTGCACCAGAAGCAGGATGGAGAGCTCATCATTTCAAATCTTAAGGTGAGAATTAACGGGAAGGTTCAGAGGTGGTTTGAAGAGAGAGTAAAATGGGAAAGGAGGGGTTTGACTCGTCACTCCACAGGTGATTAAAATCCTTTTCCCCATCTACAGAAAGATCTTCCTACGCATCAGACAGGCGAGGTTTGGGGGTCCGGCCCAGTCGGTGTTCCTAGTCCTGCGCATCACCTTAGAAGAGGCCGCAGCAGCCCAGACCTGGTCAGCGTCTCCGTGGGAGTCAGGTGAGTGTTACAATACAGGGAGAGACAGCTGCACCGGGGGTTGCGTGGGAAAGGGAGAAAAAATGTGTAAGCTGGGTCAGAGATTTTAGCGGTAGGCGGAGGGGAGGGGGGGATAGCTTCCTAGTGATTTGTGCGGTAGGCAGAGGGGCGGAGGGGGGGGGATAGCTTCCTAGTGGAGTTTTCAAGTGATAAGGTAAGGAGGTTGTGAGAAGAGGAGCGATGTGCGCAAGGGCAGTGCACCGGGGGGTATCCACCGGGCGCGAAGGTGCTTGCCAAGATGTACCGTCTGAGGCCCGCAGGGAGAGGAGCGATTTTGATGGTGCTCCGTTGGAAAGGCGCAAAGAGGGGAAAGGCGGAATGTCAGGTGGTGACCGCAGGGGTCGAAGGCGGGTGCCTGGGAGGATCATCGGAGCACCGCGGTGAAGTGTTTTGATAGGCCAGCGAGCGTGCGCTCACGTAGCTGGCTACGACTGCAGGTACAGGGTAGGGGGGCGTCTGGGGGGAGGGCAGGGGGGATGCAGGTGTCAGCCGGAACGGCGAAGGGGAGGGTGGGGAGGGCAGGGGAGGGCAGAGGGCAGAGGGAAGAGGGCAGGGGGGTGTGGGGGGGGAGTGTGTAGGAGCGAGGTGAGGTAGGAAGGGAGAGAGGGAGAGAGGGAGAGAGAGTGGTCACTCACCGGGGAGTGTTGCCAATGCGAGTCCGGCCAGCCAATACGTTTTCCTTTTGTAATAGGTCCTTTGTGGATGAAGGTTGATGAAGGTGGAGCGCCGCGGAGCCTGCAGAGCCTAAAGACCGAAAGACTCTGCAGCAGGCTCTGCGGCTGCTCCGCGGGTTGATGGTTATTTTAAAGCAGGCAGCAGTAGCAGTAGAAAGAGGACAAGGTCCTCACAGGAATCGGGAGTAAACGCTGTAGAGTCTCGTGCAAACAGCAAACCGAAAGACTCTGCAGCAGACTCTATTTGCCCTGATTTGAAAAGGGCACAGATGTGTTGAAACATGTGTAATCCCATAGGGCACTGTTTTGTTTTCAATGAACATGATCTCATAAACTAAAAAGGATCTTGTATTCACCTATCAAGTGTGGCACAGTTTTTATTGTGTGTGGCCAGTTACTTCACTTGTCCTATGGCATGTTCTCACCCTGGGGCATGGGAGTTTTGGGGATGTGAGCTGTATAAACTAATGGGCCTATGAGGCTGCAACTTAGAACATAGGAGGCATCAGTTTGTCTAAAGATATCAGGATTGAGGTATAGCAAAGCAAATGGAGCGGCCAGATCTAAGTGGACCAAGGGTCCCACTTCAAGTCCCGTTCCATAGTCTACAAAATCCCAGTTCCAGGGATATAGCCCATATTGACCATCTTCAGATCATGCAGAATCTCAGGGCATCTATAGCGACCCCAGCATGCTTTCTTGACTTTATCCTGGGTTCCTTCTCGGCTTGAATATTATGATCCTCTGGCTGTGGATCACCATTTAGCTTTCCAAGAGGTAGACGCTTCACATGCCTTCCAGCAAGTACTTAGGATTCTCACTTGCCTTTAGTGTTTAACTAAAATGATTATCAATAGTAATTACCCTCCACCTCTTCTGCCCAGATGATTTTCAAACTTAAGTTAATATCACTCACCAGCTAGTGGCTTTCCCTGAAAACACCCCAAGGCGGTTTGCACCTGCAAAAGACAGTTGTTTTCTTTATTGTTCTGTGGCTCATGTCACAGTAGGCTTCTAATTGCTCCAGGTTTAGCTGGCTTTTGGCAGGAAATGGCCCTGTCAGGCTTGCAATTTGCTCCCCTCAGGTTTCTGGTCTCTGCCATAATTACAACTGTAGCTGGGGTCTACAGGACCCAGCAAGCTTTTGGCAACATACTTTCCTGCCTAAGGCTTCTGTGATGATTCACAAGGTATCATCACTTCTCTCCAAGGGGGAGACCTTTTCTGTGAGGCTATGGAGGTGTGGCCTCTACCCAATAGTCCCCCTAAGGGTAGTTTAATGCAGGAGGACCTCACTGGGAAGGACTCCCCATCATGGGGCAAAGACAATCACCTGGTGTACAGCCCATTGAATCTTGTCACTCCCCGACATTCCCTACACCCCAATGTTCAGAACCACTACATTGAAGGCAAACCTATGTATTGTTGTAACATAGGATATAAAGCCAGTAGTACTAGGATAATGAAGAGTACAGTAGACCTGAAGACTGTTGACTGTGCTCGTACTGGTACGAGGTGGCTCTGAGGAGGCATGAGGATTAAGTTGCTAAAAGAGAAGTCCAGCTGTGTCAAACCTCACTGAATCTTGGAGCAGGCATGGAGGCAAGCCAACGCAGGAGATCCAGACACTGCTGAATGATCAAAGGGAAGAGGACGCCGGTGAAGTGTTGAAGGAGCCCTTCATGAGTTCTGCAGGATCGAACCCAGGCAGAAGACCAAGCAAGAGAGCAGAGCCAACGACGGACGAAAGAAGGACTGTGCAGCTGACGAAGCAACGACCGTGAACCAGCAGTGCCGGAGAGAAGACCTTTGGTTCCGGCAACATACCACAATCACATACAAGGTAATGGGAGGTACGAGAGACCTGAAGGGGATGCGAGGGTAGAAGGGAGGCTGGTTCACGAAGCTCTCTCTCGCCTCAGTAGTGGGGAGCCCGCTACTTGGTACCACCAGAGAAGGGTCTGGGATCCGAAAGCAGATACCAAGAGCATATCGTCCTCATCACAGTGGCAAAGAGAAAACTGTAGAGGAGCCAAATTACTCTACCAGAAGTCCCTCCCTTATCTTGCCTATATGTTGGGAACCGGAAAAGGTGACAAGCACAACACTGGTAATGATTCCCATAACAAAATAAGCTTTTGAGGAAAGGTATCCATTGAGACAACCATTCTTTATGCATCCACGAAGGGCTGACCACCTCTTGGGAGAGATCCCTGAAGACCGTGCAAAGACTGATGGAAGAGGAGACTAGTGGCGTCACATGAAGCAAGGTGACACACCAAGAAGAGATGCTAAGAAAGAAGGTGAATAGACCATATAGAATCTGATGACAAACTAAAGAATTGATTGACCCTTTACTTGCTGAATGAAGATTGCACATGTAAAGAGCACGGAAGAAAATGCAAGCCATTTTATAATTGTACAGATGCAGTAACACAAGTAGACTAAGGGCCTCATTACGAGTATGGAGGTAGCCATGCCCCGAATAAGGGCATGGCTGCCTCCATACCGGGTTCCCCCAATGAGGATTTACCGGCTATTCCAACCATGGAGGACCCGGTAAGTCCTCATTGGAAAAACCCATCCCCATTCCCATTTGAGCCCCCATAGGGCTCAATGGGAATGGGGAGGGAGCTAAAAACGGGCCCATTAATAAGGGCCCGTTATTAGCTCCCTGGTCCCCTTGCGGGACCCGCTAAGGATGCCTGGTTTTACCAGGCGTCCTTACCGGGTCCCGCAAGGGAACCTCGTAATAGGGCGTCACATAATGAAGGGTGCCGGTCCCGTACCGGCACCCTTCATTACAGGAGCGCCATGGCCGTAATGAGGCCCTAAGTATTCATGAAGGCTGGCTATACATAGTGAATAGGCTGCAGGCGGTGCCTCCAATATATATATATATATATATATATATATATATATATATATATATATATATATGTATGTATATATATGTGTATGTATAGAATCTGGATGTTCCACATCGTATTTGAGCAAACTGGGATCCCATGAGCAGAAGGACTGAAAGTGTGGCACAGTAGAATAAGAACGGCTGGCGATGGAGGAAGAATCACAAAGGCTTGTTTGGCCCATTGTCAAAGGGTTGAGGCAGGCAAGAATCTGGTTATCTATTGTGGAAATATACAGTGAACGTCAGCGCTGAGACGAGCTCCTGTTAAGGTGCAACAAAAAGACGAGTGCCAAGTTTTATTCACTTTAATAGTATTAAATGCGTAGAAGGAGCTCAAAACACGGTCTCCTGTCACATGATCTAGATGGAATAGTCTTGGGCATAGTACGCAGAGACTTGATAAGGGTATCCACACACTCCCCTCCATTCCCAGGAACAGTGATACTTTCAAGGCCAAGTTCAAATACTATTCTAATGTCAGACAGCTTGAGGGATGATGGGCTAATTGGGTGGGGAGGTATGGTCAAGTCCAATGCTCTAGCACCTGGGGTACCAGCTTGTGGGCTGCTAGCGACTGGAATATTCCAGAAGGGTACAAGCTTGCCAACCAATTGTAGAGAGCCACGTATCAAAGAGCCCTATAGTTTGAGACCCAATGAAACATTGTATAATTTGACATTGACAATGACTTGCACTAGTGGTGGGCATAATTGTCCACCTGACTGTAGAGATCCAATCACAATCCCATACCCCATAGAAAGTATACCTAGATGTTCCCTGTTGTCCTACCACAATCCCGTTGAGGTTTTCTTACTTTGCACGCAGTATGATGTCAGTGATGATGGGTTTTTAGTACAAAAGTGCATTTTTTATGTAAATCACTAAGAGATATGCTGTGAGACATCTGTTGATGTCCGTTGTTCTCCCTGTTTTAGATAATTGTTCTTAAAACAGCTAACTCTTTGCCAACTTCCCGAGTCAGTCTTATCTTTTATGTTTGAGTAACTTCTGCATCCCCATCCATCCCATAGAGTGCTACCTCGTTTAAAATGGCCTACGAGTTCACGTGCTGGCAGAGGAAAGATGGTTCAATACGACCTACTGATTAGTAAGTCTCAAGATTTCCAGATAATTGGACACCCTCTGCCATCTAGCCAGAAGATCATGAAGTTTCCTGTGGAGAGCGGCCGACATAGAATTCTTGCAAGAAAATCGAGATGGTGGGACGGATCCCTCTTTGATGAAATCTCTCCTGGTTTCCACAGGCGCTGAGCGGACTGAAGATGACGGTGATCGATTGGAGGAGGGGAGACGATACCGATGGCGCAGAGCTGAAGAGCGAATGCTGAGTAGACTAAGGGGAATGGCAAAATGTGGGGATGGGATTGTGATAACATAGCAAAGTAACGGGGAGTTATAACGAGGAGCGTTAGAGATATACAACCAGGAGCGTTAGAGAGCCCAGTTTCCTAGCTCAAGGGGCTATAGAAGGAGTCATTTCAAAACCCAGGTGGGTAAGTTAGGCGGCTCTTAAACAGGTTTATGATAGGGAATGACTCAAACTCCAATCAGGGTATTTTAGGGGCTAAGAGAAAAGGAGTATTATTATTATGGATATGTGAAAAGTCAACTTGTTTGTCTGTATATTTTGTGTGATGAAAAAGAAGTGTTGAAGAGCGACAAAGATAGGATGTGTTAAGAAGAGACAAAAAGTTATCGATCTTGGGTCATTATCGGTGCAGACCACAGGGTAGATTGAGATAATTGAGAAATAGAGGCTTTGAGCGGCGAATGTTAGAGTGTGCTCATAGTTTTCTTTTTCTGAAACGTATTCTATGTAATCACTGGTGCGTATAGACAGTCAATTGAGACTTGTCACCATGGGCGAAGTTCCTCCACTGATGCACATGTGCAAGAAACTACCAAAACATATGCCCAAGATCAAACAGTACAGTGCAGAATGGGTAAAGGGCACAGCAAAAAAAATGTTCATGCCATGGCCACAAGGGGGATCGCTGTCAAAAGCAGTATTGCAACACATGACCACATACTTGCAGGCTGTGTACACGGGAAAGAAATTGGAAAAAAGGTAATCTGTTTTAGAGCTCTGGAAAATGTTCCAGGAGGAGCGGGAGGATCCGCCCCGAGGAATGGATGCTTAGCATGTGCAGGGAGGAAGGTGTTGAGCCTTCTGCTCCCCTTACATCACCAGAAATAAATGGCAATAATACGGAAGATATAGGACTGTATCCGTTAAAGGAACTGAAAGCCGTGACAGGGTGTAGTAACCCGATAATGAACCGCCTGCTTATGGCAGTGACGTTTGTCAAGAAGAGACTAGAAGAAAGGAATAGATCTTTAAGGTCTTACAGAACAAGGAGGAGAAAAGTGAACAATCAAATGTGACCACAGACTTCGAACGAGAGATTAAGAGAAGGCAAGGAAAAAAGGACAAAGCTGATGAGGTAACGCTTGTACAGCTCAAATGGATGGCTGGACAGATATTGCTTAAGCTCGATAGGAAAAGTGTCATGGAAGTTGGGCAAAGGGAAGACCAAGATTAACAAGATAGAAAAGACAGGGAACGAGAAAAAATGTTGACGGAAGATGAACGCTAAAGAAAGAGCAGACAGGGGCGAGAATAGATGTTTCAGGAGCAACAGCAAAGAAAAGAAGAAAGGGCAGAAGAGCAGAGAAAGTATGACAACAGGCAGAGGGCAATCGAAGAACGAGATCGGCAAGAAAGGAAGAGAGAAGAGGAAGAAGAACAGAAATGAAGAGATAAAAGGATGCAGAGACAAAGGAAAGAAGAGGGAAGGGCAAACAAAAGAAGGGAGGAGAGAAGACAAGAAGAGGAAAGAGTTAGATGGAATGCGAGAAAGCAAAGGGAATTAGACAAAGAGAAGAAGCAAAAAAGGAGACAAAGGGAATGCGATATTCAGTGCATTCAGAAGGAGTTAATGGAACTAAATCCAGTATTACAATGGGGCAATATAGAGGAGTTTGCTCTATTAGAGGAGGCAGCTCCAGTGCCATCTAAGGCAGCATTGGAAGAACATTTTGACATAGGGAGCATCGGAGATAGGATTGATAAAGCCCATCAAGACTTAAGGGAAAATAGCTGATTGGAAAGTCGAGGGAAGGGAAGTCAATCTTTGGTCCTCCACCAATGAAGTGAAGGAAAAGAGCTATTTAGTATCGGGCATAGAGCACTGTCTCTAGACAGGCTGACCTTAAATAAGGGTGAAGGGGAGGAGAGTCACACTAGCTGGGGCTGGATATGTCAGACAAAGAGAGGGAATCCTTCTGCGGAGAGGAGGGGGATGAGCATGTGGTCCTGAGGGATGTCTGCTGACAGACAAGGAAGTAAGATAGTCTGATCTGGAGCAGCCTAAAGATAGGACGCCAGATCCTATAGCATATCACGAGTGTCCTAAAGGACGATCACATAGTAAGAAAGGAGAGTCGCCACCATATGTGAGCAAGTTAGGATCGTTGCCCGCTAGAAGACGATCAGGAACCATTGTCCCTACTATGGATAGGCAGACAATGAGAGCCGATTGCAGATTTGGGTTCACACAGTTCCCTCTATTGGAAAAAGAAGGGGCTAGACCACAGTATATCCCATGGCCACAGATGCATAACGATAATTTAATATGTAAAATCCCCAGTTTAATGGCTGGGGCGGGAAAATGGATTTATGGATTAGAAAAAATGACAGGAGTAAATACTCTAGCAATAGGGGACATTAAGGGTCTTCATGCAACCATTCTTGGGGAAAGGGCTGATGACATTTGCACACAAGCAGGCTACTCGAGTGTCATGGCACAGAACACAGCACATGATGGAGCACCATTTAAACATTGTAGAGTAAATGTT